>NC_063221.1:1990774-2654365 GCF_020740725.1 Corvus hawaiiensis | reverse complement strand
TATTAAAGATAATAAAATATAACTATGTTAGAAAATTAGCAAGTGTCACCTTTTGTCTGGAGTGCCATTAGTTCTGCTCCTTGCAATAGATAAGTATTTTATACTCACCATCACCTATAGCTTCAAAGACGGGTTTCTAGAAGTCTGATAATATTCTGACCGGGATAAATTCCTTACAAATTAATTGGAACTAATGCCTTCTGCAGCTTTGCTGTGTTATCTGCTGCTTGAGGGGGATTTTGTAATGATCTGTGCTCATCCATTTTAAACTACTGCACTGATTGTATCCTGTTAATACGTCCCAGGATCCAAAACAAAGGGTAAACAGACTATATGTCCTGAATCAGCATTGTCTTCCTGGGATAGATCACATGGGATCCCAGAGTGTGATTTCTGTGAGTTCCTCGGATGAATTCTGATGCCCTTCTGTGGAAAAAGGCCCCTCCTGCCATTTCCTGCAGAGGTGTGGGTTGAAGCCATGGGACTGGCTTGGAGATTTGATTTTTCTCTTTGTCATTGGTCATTATGCAGTTGTAGAATAAGGAGACAACTGTTTAATTCCAAAACACTGGTTGGGATGCAATGTGGAGGAAGGAAACTTGACAGAAAGGCAATCTTGTTTTCATTTCAAAGGTTGCTTTAAGGCCCTGATCTCCTTCACTTTTTGGTGCAATAAAATTCATTTGCATCCTCTCAGCCTGAAGCTTTTCTGTTTCCTGCCTAAAAATGACTCTCAAATTGATTTTTTTTTTTTTTTTTTTTAAGAATATTACTGATAACACAGTGCTTTATATTCATTTTCTGGGGTATATTTGTGGCACTTCTCCAAAAGAATAAAAACATGGGGAATTTGCATCAGTGCAAGTCTATGCCTTTTGTACAATAACAAAGGATAGGGAGGACAGAGCTGGAAGGTGCTTGGAGCAACCTGGTCTGGTGGAAGGCATCCCCTTAGCCATGGCAGGGCATGGAACTGGATGAGCTTTAAGGTCCTTTCCCACCCAAACCACCCAGGACTGAAGGATCCCGGTTTGTTTTTGTCAGAGTCTCTGGGTGCAGTCCTGGAGCTACGTCGAGTTTGTAAGAAATCTGTCAGGGATGTAAATGTTCTGGCAATACAGAAGATGAGGTGAGTCCCTCAACAGCAAAGCTTGTCCCTGGATGACACCTGTGCACACCACAGCCAGCAGAGAATAAAACAACACTGGGCTCATTGTTTATCACGGGCTTGCCTTCACCCCTCCAGCCGCGATCCCTCCCACGGAAAGGTGACGTATGTTGGCAAGACAGAGCAAGCCTGGACCTGCTGCTCATTCCTGTCCCTCCAGGAGCACAGAGGACTGGATGCTCCTGGGCTGTCTGCCTGGCACCTCTTGGGAGACATAAATTCATTCCAAAACTGGGGAAGGCAGGAAGGGAGAAGGACAAGGGGAGGGGGCAAAGGCAGTGGTGTCATATCCCTGCTGACAGCAGAGATGTTGATATTGCTCCTCGGGGTGATCAATGTATGTTGTGTTTACCAATCTGGATATAGCTACACACACGTGATACCTGTAATGAATTCTTAATTTGAAAATTTTAATTTTGCAGAGGCTTCTTTATGTTTCTAAAAAAATTAAATACTCTTGTATATAGTTTTTTCTATTGCTTTTGTTCAAAATTACACTTGAAAGTATCCATGGTAATTATGCACAAACTGAATTCTTATCTAACAGTTCAATTTCAGAAAAATCAAATGTTTCTCTACCCTTTACCCTTCAACTTCTTTCTATCAATTTATTTTGCTCTTATCAAGAGCATATAAGAGAATAAAGAGAATATATTACACCAAAAATTAACTAAATTCTGGTTTCTAAAAGACATAACAGATTGTAAATAAGAAAGAATTATAAACTTTTGATAATTATGAAGCTGAGTTATGTATATATGAGTTATTTCTCTCTTTGTGTTGCAAATTGAAAAACACCCTGGTAGGAATCAGTCATATGAAACTTTGCATAAATCTTTTCATGAACTCATGGAATGGTTTGGGATGGAAGGGACTTTAAACCTTATCCAGTGCCACCCCCTGCCATGGGCAGGGACACCTTCCACTGTCCCAGGGTGCTCCAAGCCCCGTCCAAGCTGGCCTTGGACACTTGCAGGGATCCAGGGGCAGCCACAGCTGCTCTGGGCACCCTGTGCCAGGGCCAACTCACCACCCTCACAGGCAACAATTCCTTCCCAACAGCCCATCTAACCCTGCCCTCTTTCACTGGAATATTCACCATTATTTCCTCTTGTAATTTCCCAATTGAAATTGGAGCTATGTCAACATTTCAGCCATTCTTTAAACTGCATTCCAACAGCTCATCTCTGGAGTTTTTTCCTTTTCCTCCTGAACCGTCTGAGTTCTCCTGTGGTTTACTCTGCATTATAAAGGGGCAAATAATGGAATTCTTAACTGTGGTGGAAGGAAACCCCTTTTCCCAATGAGCCCAGGATTTTCACATCCCAGGTCTTGATCCTAAACTTGGTGCTTCCCATGTTCCTTGTGAAAGAGCCTCTGCATTTTTCAGTGGGCCCTCTGTGCTGATTTTAGAAGGGAATTCTCGGCTGAGTGTGCAATTATCACACATAATAAACACCAATACAATGACGTTCTTGGACTGTTTTGAACATTTTCCACAATTCTTTTTCATTTGTAATTATTTATAAATAAATTTCAGCCTGCGGTGATGCCTTCTACAACTCTACAGCTGTGCATGATGTGAAAACACGCTTTTCTAAAGCTGTGGCACATCCACGGCTTCCATTGGCAGTGGCTGATTTGTCACTGCGAGGAGCTGTGTGACAGCTCTGTCACCGCACTCTTTACACACTCCTGTCCCCGCCGGTTCCAGCTGGTTCCAGCCGGTTTGCAGCTGGTTCTGAGCCCCCTGCCCCGCTGTCCGAGTGCCGGGTGCTCAGCCTCGGCCTCCTCCGTGCAGGGGCGCAGCTGCGAGGCACGGGCAGCCCCGCAGGAAGCTGAGGAGCACCGTGACTCCTGTGCTGGCCCTGGCGCGCAGGCGGCAGCAGCAGAGAGCCGGGCAGCGGCCCCGCACAGCCCCAGGGGCTGCGGGCAGGCTCTGCTGCACTCGCTGCGGCGCGGCTCCCGGGCCATGCTGAGCAGGGTGGCGGCTGTGATCCGGCGACGCGGCCAGCAGCCGGGGACACAGCGGCACCTGGACCAGGGCACGGGCTCAGGGACGGCGGCAGCGGCCCCCGCAGCAGGGGCACAGAGCCGGGCAGCTGCCCCGCACAGCCCCTGCTGCGCCCCCAGCCCCTGGCCCGGCCAGCTGGAAGCTGTCGCTTGGCAGGGGGCAGGGGCAGCAGTGGCGGCTGTCCTGCCAATAGCAGAGATTGAAGAGAGGGCCTGTGCCATCCTAGAGGAGACTGGGAAGTGGATAGGAGACTTGGAGAAGAGAGGCCCCCTGTGAGGCCACGCGAGGCATGGGCAGAGCACGGGAACCTTCACCCGTGCACAGCCACAGGCCCAGCCCCAGCTCTGCCCAGCAGAGCCCCTCACAGCCGGAGAAGGGCCTCGACCCCATACCCGGCTATGGACCGCAGCTCCCCCAGCCCCTCGCCCAGCCAGCTGGAAGATCTCGATGGGCAGGGGGCAGGGGCAGAAGCAGAGCTGTGCCTGTCAGAGGCACCAAGCAAGGACGGGTCCTGCTCTGAGGAGCTCAGGAGTGTCTGCAGTTCATCAGGGCTGTCCACAGAGTGGGCAGAAGACACACAGCAGAGCAGGAGCATTGGGGAAGAGAGTGGCTCAGGCTCCTTCCCATGCGGGTCATGGGCCGAAGACATGCACCTGAGCTGGAGCAGTGAGGAGGAGAGCAGCTCAGGGTCCCTCCCATGTGAGGCCTGGGCCGAAGACGGAGACCTGAGCGGGAGCATTGCTGAAGACAGCGGCTCAGTGTCCCTCCCCAGCGAGTTATGGTCGCAAAGCAGCGACCAAACTGCAGCTGTCCCCATGCCGAGGCCGTCCCCCTTCAGGAGGGCGCTCAGGGCTCTGCGCAGGGCGTTCGAGAGCCTCAGACACCTCATTCCAGTGCTCCAGGCATAGAGGCCATCCCACCATGGCTCCGTGCTGCCAATGGTGGAACACCCACGGAGGGATGAGCCCTGCAATGAGCACTGGAAGGATCTGTCCTTCCTCTGCTGTGCTCCCCACACCACGTGTGTTTGTGCACAGGCACCTGAGCCAGGCCCTGCACAAAGCAGATGCCATGGCTGGAGTATCTGGAATGCCTTTGCATTGTCCCAGGCATCCATCACAGCTGTTGGCATCCGACTGGCAGGCTTGGCATGGATAGGAGCCCTTCCCCAACCAACCGGGTTTAAAGGCACCTTCACCGATCTGGCAGGTCCTCAAAGACAGACCCTGGTTCTCTTCTTTGGGACACAAACATGACTAGAAAACAAGACACGGCAAAGCAAGTGCCAAAGCAAGTCAGGATTCTGGTCTGAGTAACCAAAACCCTGACTATGGCATCGACATCATCTTCACTGATCTGGACAAGACGATCGAGGGCACCCTCAGTCATTTGGCAGACGACACCAAGCTCAGTGGCAGTGTCGATCTGCTGGAGGGCCAGGAGGCTCCTGACTGAGGGGCCATTGTAGCTGCTGCCCCAAGGATTGGAGGAGCAAAACTAGGAGAATGAATAAAGTCTGTAGGGTAAAGTCGGGGTAGATGTTAGTAGAGCTCCCTGCTGGTATTTTAGATAACAGAATAAAGGCCAATCTCATGCCTTCTATTCCTATTTAATTGATAAATTACAAATGGGCTCAGCCTAGGTAGTGGCATAAGAAAGCCAAGAGCTCTGAAGGTTTAAACTAGACATTGGTTTGTAAAGAAAAGGGGTAGGAAGCTCTTTTTGTTCCTGATAGATAATCTTATTCAGCACTTGTTCTGGAATCTGTTCCTCTGGAATATGTTCCTTAGGCAGTGGAGCTGTAGCTGTTGCTCAGTTAGAACAGGTTAGATATAGACAAGATGATTTCATTGAAATAAAATGAGTGAGTAAAGTGATTGAATTGATAAATCAGAAGTGCTTGTTGTTTTCATTGCGCTGCGGTCGTTGATCTGGGGGGGAAATGCTGGAGCCCGAAGCCTTTTGGTTCTGGGGCGTTGCAGGGTGTGCTGGGTGGGGCAGAGGAGAAAGGCGCTGCCTGGGCCGGGAGGGATGCGGGGACAGCAAGTCCTTGTGACTCCTGGGGCACAGGGCGGTTGTTTGATGCAAAAGCCCCTTTTTTGAGTGCAGTTCTCCTCGCCGAGAGCTGCCCTGGTGCAGGGATGATTGTGTAGGATCTCTACAGGAAGGAGTGCTCTCAGCCATGGCAAGGAGATGTGGCACAAGTCCCTGTTGTGCAGGGGAGCAGCTCCCAGGCCGTTTTGTGGAACTCCTTGTGAGGCACACAGGCATTTTGCTGCCAGGACATTGGATCCCACTCGCTGGGGCAGGTGCCCCCAGAGGTGCTGCAGCACTAAAATGCAGTTGCCAGTGCAGCTCTTGCTGCCTCGGTGAAAATCTCCTGAGACAAGGAGCCTGGCAGGACACGTGCTTGGCAACAGCCAGTGTGCAGCTGAAACCTCCAGGATGGCCCAGAGTGCCACGCTGGACACTGCCTGTCCTTGGGGTTCAGAGCAAAGCAGATGCTTGGTGTGTCTGTGCAGTGTGCGGCTCCTGCTTGCTCCCAAATGAGCAATTGCCAGGAGATGTGTGCAGAGCTGCCTGGGCTCCCTGAGCAGGCCTGGCAGGGGCTGCAGCACGTGGGGTGGCAACGCAGCCTTGCGAGGCTCTGAATGTCTTGGTGCTCGCCCAGAGGGGGAATGGTGTGGGCTGAAAGGCTCCGTGTTTGCCAGGCTGTTGCAAAGGGAAAGGGAGAATCCTCCTGAACTCGGGCAAAGGGGACCTGCAGCCCACTGAGGCAGCTGCTGAGCACCTCCTGCACCAATCCAGTGCTAAGGAGTGGAGTCCTGGAATCATGGAATGGTTTGGGTTGGAAGAGACCTTAAAGCTCATCCAGTGCCAACCCCCTGCCATGGGCAGGGACATCTTCCATTAGCCCAGGGTGCTCCAAGCCCCATCCAACCCGGCCTTGGACACTTCCAGGGATCCAGGGGCAGCCACAGCTTCTCTGGGCACCCTGTGCCAGGGCCTCCCCACCCTCGCAGATAATTCCTCCCTAATATTTAATCTAACCTGTCTATGCAATCTTCAAATTTATCTGTTCAAAGCAAATATATGTCCTTAGGTAAGATGACCTGTGGCACAACCCTGAAGGGTAAAGAATGGTGTTTGATGTCCCTTTGAGGAGCTAGTACCTCACTTTCTGAGCAATCTCACAAAGTAAATTGCATATGACTTAACCCAGGTGAGGAATATCAGACACTCACTAGTCTCTGTTCATTTCTATGTCAATGCATGTCTCACAGTTCCTCTGCTTGTTTAATTGAGATTTTTTTTCTGATTCTGATCGTGAAAAGCTCATTTTCAGAGTGTCGACAAACCTGGCCTGACAAGCAGAGACCTCATTGTCAAAGCAAGGCATGGGAGCAACAAAATCCTGAAATATGGATATGCCTGGCAATATCCACACAAGTCCAGCCTTCATCTCCCCTTTTCCTCTGCACTTGTGTCAAAGCTTTCTAGTGCTTTGCATTAGTACCATCTCCCCACAGAGGAGACATTCTCCCCTCAAACAGCACAGACAAGTGTTTATGTTACAGAGTTCGTGGCAGCCTGGGCTGGGACCCCGCTGTGACAAACACCCTGGCTGTCACTGTGAAGGGACACAATGGAAAAAGAGAACGAGGGAGATGGGATCTAGCCAGGCTGTGGGACTGTGCTGGCTACAGACTGAGGGGCTTTGGTGGCTCCACAGAGGAATCCTGACCACAGAATCACAGAAAAAGTTGAGTTGGAAGGGACCCACCAGTCATCCAGTCCAAGCCCAGGCCCTGCACAGACACCCCAACAATCCCACCCTCTCCTGGAGCTCTGGCATCCTCAGGGCCATGCCCATTCCCTGTTCAGTGCCCCAGCACCCTCTGGGGGAAGAACTTTTTCCTGATCTCCAGCCTGAGCCTGCCCTGGCACAGCTCCAGCCATTCCCTGGGGTCCTGTCCCTGGTCACCAGGGAGCAGAGATCCGTGTCTGTCCCTCCTCTCTCATTCCGAAGGAAGTTGTAACTGCAGGGAGGTCTCCCCTCAGTCTCCTCTTCCCCAGGCTGAACAGACCAAGTGCCCTCAGCTGCTCATCATATGGCTTCACCTCAAGGCCCTTCACCATCCTCGTGGCTTCTTTTGAATGCTCTACAACAGCTTTAGATCTTTCTCATATTGGAGTGATGAAGAAGACAAAGCTCATTTTTACTTAGTTTGTACATGCCTCACTTAATAACTCGTAAATGATAAAAGATACACCCTTATGATACATTTTATGATCTCCCTGTTCAAATATGCTGTTATTATGCAGGAAATCTGGAAGATACTACGACTGTCTGGACTTGAGATGGCCTGAAGCCCAGGATGCTCCAAGATCCAATACCCCTCTGGTATCCTTGCCTGACCTCCAGCTGCATTGGTGGAGTACATTATGCTGAAGGTGGTGGGGTGCTGTCCAGAGAGGCTCATGGCCACCATGTCACATGTCATGACCGCAGAGACAGATGGTCACCGGGCCAGGGGCAAACGGGAGCTGCCAAGTCCAGAAATGTGTGCCAGGATCTATCCACCTGTCAAGTAATTATTTTAAAGTGTAGACTTCCAAGCCTTCTGAGTCACCGCAGTGCTGGCTCTGATGTTGTCTCTGCAAGTGATTCATGTGGATAGGTGATTAAGATGTCTCTAAATCTGGCCTGAGGAAAAGTCCTTTACAGCAGTTTGGTCACAGTAAAAGCCAAAAGGCCAAAAGCAAGATCTTCAGTACTTTGCTTTTACACTGGGGATTAAATGTGCTGAATACTTTATAGCTGAAATTCTTTAGCAGCTTTTTCTTAACCCATGTTTTTCTTTTTTTCTTTTTTTTTTTTTTTAACACGACACATCTATAAAATAAAATGTTATTTTAAGCACCTTGTGTTTAATTTTTTCCAAATTTTCAGGTTGGTTGGATCAATTGAATTACAAAATTTACCTGGGGGAAAAAAAGAAAGTTTGGACATTTGGGTTGGAAACAAAGAGATGTTTTGTTAGATGGAAGGGACAGAGGCAATTTCCAGTGGTAGCAAATTAGTGTCAGCAGATCTGAAATAAATGGACACTCTAGAAACTCTTTCATGATGGAGAAGTGGAAGCTGAGCCCAACTTTCCACTTTCTCAGAACTGGACTGTGTAGGGGAAATTCGTGTTCCAACAGAATATGTGATTTCCATTCTTATCACCCTGTCACTCTCAGAAGTGATCCCACAAGAACATCACTCTTCTTGAGCAGATGATTTCCTTGAGTCATGTTCTGCTGTTGCAGTTCTGAATGGTGACTCCTTTGAAATGTTGTCTGAATATCCAGCAGTCGTAGGTAATGTGTGGGCAATACAAGTCACATCTGCTATGTCCTGTTAAAGTGTAGGCTGTTTGCCATGTGGTCAGTGATTCAGCAGTCATATTTTAGTGTTGCAAGCCTCAGAACAAGGTGTAACTCAACACCCTACAATGTTAAATCAGCATTATATCATATATCTTCAATATCATTAAATCATGTGTCATACTGTATTGGTATAACAGCTTTCATGCCAGATGAATCTTACTGAGATGATGTTCTTTTTTTAACATTCCGTGACAAAATGTAAACTATGCTGGCCAAAACACTGTTTTCATGGGACAGTTGCACTGGTAAGTTGTTTACAGTTGAAAAGGACAGAACATTGGTGTGGAAATGTGATTTCATTGCACATATTGCACATAATGCACAGAATACTCCTGCCCTGTGACATTAATATAAACTCTCTCTACTCATTTCACTGTCTGACATGCTGAAATTACTTCATTCTAATGTTGCTATTCATCAAAAACATCAAAAGTGGAGTTGAGGAGCAGCTGGAAAAATTTTCATGGGTAGCAGGTGGTCAAGAACAGCCTCTAGGAATGTGCAATAAAGTCCTGCACCATCAGAACCCCGAATCTCCTTGAGAGGAAAGGTATTCCAGGGGCAGGTGCCAAGAGCAGGCTGCCCTGTGTCTATACAGCTCTTAAACCACAAGTGAAAACACATGTGTACACAAGAGTTTATCTCTGCTCCTCCTTGTTATCAGACCTGTTATTTGCAGGGCTCCAGATCGCATTTTTATGTATGTCACGTTGGTTTTAAATAACTCTAATCCCCGATCCAATTAAAGGTATCACCTCAAAGCGGTTCATTTCATTTCCTTTGAGAGCAGATGCACGCTTAGTATTCGGGTTAGTAAAGCAACCACTACCAAACTGACCTTCCTTTTATCTCACACACTTTCGTCTTATCACCTTCCTTGTCTGTGCCATGCAACTTTCAGATGGGCACCTGGCATGTCAGATCCAATCTAAATTTCCACTGGACAGGCATTCCTTTACGTTAAAATTTGTAAATCCATTTTTAACTCCCAGATGCAATATCTTATTTGGAGCAGATAAAGTAAAAATCTTTTTTTTTTTTTTAAACATACTAGTAATGACACATTTTTCTTTGTTCTTTCTTGGAACCACTTTTGTTTAGAAACATCTCCATGATCCTTGTCCTCTATTAAAGAAGATGTTCTGAAATCAGACAAAATACTGTTTATTTAGCACCTCATGTTCAGAAGAATCATTGTAAACCCAGCCCATCCAGAGGAGCTTTTGCTGTCTTACACTGCCTTTCTAAAACATCATTTTCCTCTGGACTCACTGGTCACCTTCATTCCAGCAGCCTGCTAAGTGATGGATAATTAGATTTTTTCCCCTTGCATCCAATGCCACAAATGTTCTTTAAGGAAAAAAGTCTCTGTGTGAAGCATGGTGAAACTTTCATATCTTGAACTCTGTGGCTTCCTTGGTGGAAGATTTTACTCCTTAGTAATGTTGTGCCCATGAATCAATTACACTTACGGCAAAGCAATCTGAAGTAGCTGATAAACAACTGTGGGATGTAAGGAACTATCCTGCCTTACATCCTGAGGGAATGGGATTAACCTGCACTACCCTCTTTATTTCTTATGTATTTCATTCTGGAGCGTTCTGAAGGAACCAGGTTTCCAGGCCTCAGTGTTTTGATGGACTGTGTTACAGATGCTGTAAAAAAGTCATCTTGTTTAAATCTGTTTTTCTCTCTATGGACTGAAGAGAAGACTAAGACACAAATCCCTTCTCCGAAGTGTTTTTAGAATATTCAGGCCTTGCAGTGCTTCTAGGGCATGTGAATGTTTTGCTACGTGAAATTCAAAAATAAGAGAAAAACAAGAAAATGCAAATTCTTGGCTCTTCCTTCTTTCATAGCTGCCTGTGGTGCATTCTGGGGGAAATTCTAGAAAAAAGTCTGGGTTTAAACAGCAGAATTCTTTCTGAAGCTCTTCTGTTTGATGTAGCTATTCACTGCCTCTAGTGATGAACTCCTTCTAAGTCTATGTTAGCTTCAGAGTATACTTCTTAAAAAAAATAACCTTCATGGAGATAAGGACATGCTTCAAACATAGAACTGCCAAGAATGGCTTTCCTTCCAGAAATAGGGGTTTTATATGTTAAAATACTTTTATAAAGTTATTAAGAAGTTTCGTCTGTATTTGTCTTCAGTTTCTGTTACCAGAATGAGATCCTTTTTAAAAGTATCTCAACTATTGGTGTAATTATCACCTTCCCTGTAAATTATATGGCAACATTAAGCATCCAGTCTTTTCAAAGATTCCAACACTAACATTCTCTTCAAAACTCCATACTTTTCTGTTCACATGCCATACCTTGGTGTTCTAAGTTTGAAATTCTTATTTACTTGAGATGCTGATAATCTTCATTTGCAGATTGTTGCACCCGGTTTCCATTTAGTTATTATGCAAGGAAGATACAATTTTTTCCCACTGACTTATTGCTGTATTTACATTACATTTCTTCTTTTAATATTTTTGTTTATGTCTTTATTAAATCACAGATGGTCCTGATTAAATTAGGCCTTAAGTGATGCGTTTTCGTTATGAAATGATTTAAAGTGCATACAGATAAGGTTCATACCTACAGCAATGTCCTGTACTGAGTGTATTCACTCAAAAAGATGATTAGTGAAGGAACCCATTTGAATGACACAAAAAGAATGAAACCAAGTTCTAAACTGGCACTTCTGAAGGAAGAAATGAAAGCTTCCCCTCTCTTCAATGTCTTTCACTAATGGCTGGATATTAAATCAGGGAAATCATTGCTGTCCTTCTTGAAAAGTATTTGGAAAAGGGAAGATTCTTCTTCTCCACCAAGACAGTTTATATTTCTTTCATGCTCTCAAGCATGGGGATTCCAGTCCTCTCACTTTGGTTCCATGATTTGGGTGGATGTGAGTGCCAGCACACCCCTAGCTCTGGTTCACATCAGGGGTTTCACTGACAGCAATTCAAGTGTAGCATCAGGTCTTCTGTTTCTGGGATTTTCAGCTTCTCAGCACAGTCATTGCATTTGAAATTAAACCTTACTGCTGTGTTCACCAAAACAGAAAGAAAACCCCTTTTCCCTCCCCATAACACAGTGACAGCTGTATAACCACAACTTTGCTTGCTGCTTCACTACTTCCCTTCCCTTGCTATATGTGAGTTACAGTGGCCCTGTGCAGTACAATTGATATTTACTAATTCCCTCCACTTATTTTGTCTTTGACAAATGAAAAGGTTCAAATGAAAAGGTTCAACCTGAGGGTGATGTTAAAGGGAGAGATGGCTCACAGATGTCACCCTCCAGTGCAGGTGTGAGTCAGTAGGCTTAGCCTAAGCCAGTGAGGAAACTTGCACTCACTTTCTGACCTCATTTGAGGAAGATGCTGCTGGAATCCAGAGCTTGGACTAAATGACCAGTTTAGTCCTTTTCTCAGGGTAGATGCACTCCACAACAAATCCCTTCCAAAGATTAACCATTGCTCCCCACAGCTCATGGTCCTAACCCAGAAATGCAGAAGATGAGCTCAGGGCACACACGTGTTTTGCACCTCAGCTTGATTCCTGCAAACCAAATGTGCTGTACTCATTGCACTGCTCAACAACCCTCCCATCCATGTTTTACAGGTCCTGCTGATCCCTGCAAAGCACAATGTATTGTGCCATCTCTCAACCACATTGCTGCACAAAAACTGCAGCAGGAGCTGGCCCTCGAGTGGGATAACCATTGCTGCATGCAGTGGACTCTGCCCAAGAAAACACAAGGATACTCCATGTTTTTAAGCCTGATGTGTCAATGTGGTGAGAACACACTAGAAATAATCACCTCAGCCTCTTGAAGCAGCAGAGCCTCAAGTTCATGGAGGCAGAAGCTCACCTGGTAGTACTATTCTGCAGAACACATTTCTTTTTCAGAGTGCATTGTTTTTTCGTGTTGTTTTTGTCACTTGGAATGGACTGTTTTGTTAGTCCATCCTTAGACACAACATGGGAGCAGATTACCTACATAGCAATTTCTCTGCACTTCGTTGGCTTTGAATTTTAGTTGGTATTTTTGGTTGAACTCAAGACAACCACTAACTATTCCACTGATTACAGACTGATCAATTGATTCAGGTGAATTATAAAAGTTACAAGCAGCAGTGCCACAATGGAAATATGAGGGGTTTTGATGTGTCTTGGCATGATCTAACTTTCAGGAAAAGGACCAATCGTCTGTTTCATGGTAATGAAAGCAAGCTTAAAAGTGGGGCAGAACATCTGGAACTTGAAAAGATTTGCAGTAAACAGAATAAAATAAAAATAGTAATCCTGTGCCCACCCACACTGTACACAAAAGTGCTGCAGTAAATTGTTCTGACCACAAGTGCAAGCTGAAAGAAAACTATTTGTACTTTATTCTAGCTGAAAACTATAAACTGTGTTCAAAAAGAAGACATGGAAATGTAGTTCCTTTAACCTGCAGGTTAATGGAGTCTTTTTGTGCTGTGAACAATGGTGTAAGGAGAGGATTCAATGGTATTTTGGTTTCAGGATTAGAAAATTTAAATATAAATGTAATTTAGTATTATGATTACTAAGTGTCTTGGTCTTCAGGAGACATGAAAGAAGTTGCAAGGAATTCTGTGTAACTCATTAATTAAGTCCCATTTAAAACAATCAGGCAACAATTTGTTTCATGTTCAAGAAAGAAATGTTGTGGCCAGAGAAAAGAGATGAGTATTTTCAGTAATTAATGATAACCTTGACCATATGCAGGAGCTCCTTCAGGCGTGACCAAATGATTTCTGGCAGACCACATAGATAAATCCCTGTAAAACTCCAGTCTGAGAGAGTGTTTTGATGAATTATATTAAACTTTGAGGACATACCTCCCAGTTTCATGAAAGAGAAAAACCAACCCTCACTCTCCAGATACTCCTTTAAAAATCCTTTCTACAAATATTCTGTCGATTAGTGAAACTCAGTGTAGAATTAAACATTAGCAGAGTTGGTTTTACTCACTGCCAGCACCATGACCTTTACTAAAAGTGAAGCATTGCCTCTTTAATCTGTATCTGAAAAGACACGTGCCCAAAAAGTACTATCAAAAATAGTATTTATATCTTCATTAACTCAATCTAATTTCTCTTTCCATAATAAAATTCACCCAGTAGCAGAGCCCAAACACTAACCTGAAGGAGATGTTTAGAAAACCTTGGAAAAGAATGACATTTTGTTCCAATTCCCCCTTCTTGTTTGTTTGAAACCTAGACTGGCAATGGCACACAGAATCATAGATTGGCTTAGGCTGGAAGGGACCCTGAAGGTCACGAAGATGTTTTTTCTGCTTTTATTTCTGTCTTCTCTTGAACATAAGAAAATTTAGTCCTGGGGTTTGGTTCTCTGATTCCACTCGCTGTCTGCTGAAATGCTTGATGTTACAGCCTGAGCAATGGTTCCTGTTTCTCCCTGGCATTACTCGGGTATTCATTCTACACTGCCATTCACTTACCCGTTGGCAGGTATTAAAAATTCAGTATTTTATCTGGATTCGGTATACTCTTATCATGAGGAATATCTGAAAACTATTCTGTCAAAGTTCTGCTTTCTTTCTCCCTTTGGTATTTTCACCACTGATATTCTTTTATCCAATACTTTATCTTGATCTATCAGATTTTTTTTAAAACAGGTTTGGACATTAAACCAGTTTCTTTTGGCCTTTTCCCCTCACTTCTCATTTTAAAGCTCTTCTTATCAGCCATAAAAGCCTGCATGTCAGAAGGCAGTTTTCCCAGATAGTCAGATGGAATCCAACCTTTGAAAACTGTCTCTTTTAGCAAACGTATCCCACTGGCAAAGTATTCCCAAGCCTGCCTTTAACACTGATATTTGAGTCATCTGTTGCTCATCACTACATCATACGCCCTATCTCCCTCTGTACTGACAAGAAAAAAAATTTAGGGTAGTCACTAAAATGAGACATAATTAACTCAAAAGTGAGTGATGGTGTTTCTAAGTTTGAGATGCACTGCAAAATCAAACTGTCATGAAAGCCTGGTGCAACTCCCTGTGAAACAGGCAGGCTCATTGCTAGCAACATTTACTGTCGTAGAATCATGGAATCGCCTCCAGGTTGGAAGGGATCTCAAGGATCATTTGGTCCAACCTTTGTCGGCAAAAGCATGGTCTAGAAAAGATGGCCCAGCCCCCTGTCCATCTTCATCTTAAAAGTGCCCAACATTAGGGAATTCACTGCTTCCCTGGGGAAGTTATTCCAGTGACTGATCGTTCTCATTGTGAAACATTTTCCTCTTGTGTCCACTCGGAATCTCCCCAGCAGTAACTTGTTCCCATTTCCCCTCGTCTTTTCCATGTGACTCCTTATAAAAAGGGAGTCTCTATCTTCTTTGTGTCCCCCTGTAAATACTGGAACATGGAAATAAGGTCTCTCCTCAGACTTCTTTTCTCACAGCCAGACAAACCTAAGTCTCTCAGCTTCTCTTGATGGAGCAGCTTCCTGTTCTGGGATCATCTTTGTGGCCCTTGTCTGGACCTTTCCCAGCCTGTCCACATCTTTTTGGCACAGTGCCACATCTTTATATTAAAACATAAATCATTAAGTTGCAAGTTCTGCATTTAAAAAAAAATCCTTGGCATAACGAGAAAGCTGTATTTGATCAATCCTTGCAACTTTGAATATCTCGTTCATCTTTATCACTGCCATTATCTGTGGCAACCAAACGTTGCCCCAAAGCCCTGTGGAGGTCATTTTAGAAGACCTGATTATGTTAAATTATTTGAAATATATTCAGTTTTGATGGGGAAGAAAGGGAGCCTGGATTGTCTCTTGTGTTTTAAGAAGCTCTGGTCTCCTGCAAAGGTTGTTCATGGTGAATCATCTCTTTGCAGGATGCTCATTCAGGTCACGCCCAAGACACACCCGAGGGGATACAAGGCTCTAGAAGGGTTATGTAACCTCCCTTAGCAGAATGTTTTCTGATCGTGAAATGCCCCCACAAGTGAAAAATGCATTCAACTACCAGATGAGAGCACAAAGCACAATATGCAGAAGAAGGGGGGCATGAAAGCCACAAGCACTGCCTCCTGAAAGAAGGGGGAGGGCCACCGAAAGGCAAAGAGGAATTGATGGTGCTTCTGCTTGCAGCAGCAGAGTCGAAAGCAGGGGAGTGTAAAGTATCCCTGGCAGTTCTGGAACACTGAACCTAAGCTAGATTTCTTTAAAATCAATGGAGAAACGTGCTAAATGCAGGAGTCACTGGATGATCCCACAGTGCTTGTGCTCAGAAGAACAATGTCCTTAAAAGCTCATTCATTTCAGATTTACTGTAGTGTCACTGCGCTAATTTCAACAAAGCAATTTTCGACCAGCAATCGAGTATACCCATTTTATGCTAATATAGATTTGATTAGCTGGCTTTCAGGATCTCTCTCTATTTCTAAGAAGGACTGAAACTCTGCTATTTTCTTTCCTCAGGCATCCTTTCCAATGTAATTCATATTTGACAAACGAGACGAGAAATCAATTGTGTGCAGTATACACTGTATAATGACCCACAAAGTTCCTAAAATAGTTATGCTTGCTCCAGAGCAGTTATTCAGGATTCTGCACACAATTCTTTGGCATTGTCACGCCTGGCCAAGTGCCACGGAAAACACGGCTCTGTAAAACAGAGGCGAACCAAATGGGATGGATCTGTGCTCGTGTCTCTTCTAAGTTGCCTCCTACATCAGGATTCATTCTGACCTTTCCCATTGCGTTTAGGAAAACAGGAATGGAGTGATATGGAAAGCTGGGATTGTTCAACTCCTAAAAACACAAGGACTGTACCCTGTGCCCGTACCATTCCCATTTCCGTGGCCTTGAAGAGATTTTAGTGCCAAGACAGCAGTTTGGATTTCCCGGGATTTCACAGACTTCCTTAGAGCAGTTTGGATTTCCCCAGATTCGAGGGTTCCTTACCTCTGCCTTGGCATGCGGATGAGTGGCTGTTTGTGGCACCTCTTGCTCAAGCCGAAGAGCTTGTGCACAGTTCTCTGGGCCTTGAGGAAGAGCTGCTTCATGCTGTTCTCCAGCTGCTCGTAGCGGCGTTGGAAATTAGAGTCCATTGTCCACAAATGCATCACAGCAGATGTGTTCAGGAAATAATTCATAGGCAGCCTCTTCATAAATAATTTGAATTCATCTGAAAAAAACCAAATAATTAATAGTCTTTAATTATGCAGCTATGGTTATTCTCGCAGCGGAAATTAACTTCTAATTTGTTTTTTGCTTGAACCAATTTTCATAAACTCGGTCTTCTGAAATTTTAAAATTGAACTAGACTAGTGTTCAGACTAGAAAGTTGACTACATTTTTATTGATAATACTAGAATGAAGCCAGCAAAATCCAATATTCATATCATTTTTAAATTAATATTAAAACAAATACAAGCGTTGTCCTTGTTTCTCAACCTGGATAATATGAAGATTAAATAAGGATCAGAGTTTCTTACCTTCAGATCTGGGATGTGAAAGCAAATATGCATTTAATGATCAATGTTTATTGACTCATTTGAAGAACATCAGAAACTGTCTAAAAAGAAGTGTATTCCAGTACTTAGGACATGCAAGTAAATGTGATTTTACAGGCCATTTCTCTTATATAGATGTTATTTCACCTGACACAAGCCATTAAATTAGACTTTCATAAGTGTTTACAATTAAAATGGAGACTTTCAAAGCATTTTATGGTACTTCAAAATTTTATGACACTTCAAAAATGTTCCCATAACTTCTTTTTGACTCTAAAGTGGTGGAAAGGAGTTCTTCAGTCACAAGGTCACTGTTACTGTGAACATGCCATGCTTTGTGACTTCTTCTGGTAGCTCAGTCCACACAAAATGTGTAGACAGAGTTTTATTAACAGAATTTTATTCATCAGAGAGTCAGTTTCCATAAGTGGAATGATTCATAACTTCTGAACCTAAATAAACTTCCATTGAAAGGGCTCGAGATGCTGGGGAAATATGTGAAAATGAGTGGCACCCCGGAAGTCACATGGTTATCTTTTTTCTTTCTTGTTCCCATATATCAGTAGATTTCCTTGCCTGCCCTCCTGCCTGCTGCTATCCTCCCACCCTTCACAATCCATTTTTTTCTTTCAGCTTGTTCCTCCAGCAAAGTCACTTATCCCACAGTTTGGCTTTCACCCTGCCAGATGCTCCTTTTGGATAGTCTACACTTCAGCAAGCTATGTGAAAGCAAAGATCCCACTGCCTGAAGTAGCCTCCCTCTTCAAATGAAAATAATCATAATATTTAACATTGGTGTAATTTTAGGTTGCTCGTGGGAGAGGGTTGATTGGGGAAAACGTCTGCTCACATCAAAGAATACTTCATTACTGTCCTTGTTCATAAGTCTTTTGGTTTAGCTTTAGTTCAGGCTTTTTAAAAACATTTTTACACAAAGCAGGCAAAAATATTTTCTTTTTTTATGGGTGGAGAAAAAAAGAATCTTTTGTAAATAAGCTGTAGTGGCCCTTGACCTCATCCTGAGGGACACAGGGCGGTGATGGAATACAACAGTCCTACCTCAGGAGAATATTTTCTGTGATGGGTGGAGACTCATGAGAAAACAAAAGGCGTTGAAAGGTCCTCTGGAAGGTAAAAAATGAAAGGCCAAGGGGCAAAGATGATGATTTGATGTTTAACAAAGTGTTTTTAATAATTCCTCTGGGAATTTGGTGTTCACTTCGCCCTCATGCCTTCCTCTTTGGGTAGGAGTTGTTCTCCCCTGAAGGACAGCCCCTGTGCTGTCCTTAGGGTGTGAGGGAAAGGAACTGTTTCTTTATCTTATCTGCTATTTGGAGCCTTTTATCTTTTGCTTTTTCCCTTCCTTTATTTTGTCTGAGTTGGTTTTTATCCGCTGACAATCAGGAATGTCCATTTCTGGGTGTACAGCTAACGATTTGAATTAATGGGAATATTTAATAAATTCTACATTGCCAGATGAGCATCTCTGTGAATCTTAGTGTAGTTTGGGGAAAAACAGTTTTGTTTTCTCCTTCCCAAGTGATAATTATTCCTTCCTTAGAACTACAGAGTAGTTTGGGTTGGAAGGGACATTTATAGTCCAACCCCCGCTGCGACGAGCAGAGACACCCTCCACTAGATTAGGTTGCTCGGAGCCCCGTCCAACTTTACCATTTCCTTATTGGAAATGACATAATTTTCTTTTTAGCTTTAAGTAGCTTTAGTTTTGGGTTTGTTGACCATTGCCAAGGGGGAGCAGAGCTGGGCTCTGCTGTTGGTTTAATCTTTAAACCACCGAGGCTTTGGGTCTAGCTGGGCAGGGCCTGGTAAGCTTCAACAAACAAAAAGGGAGTCTCGGAGGTCTGGGATTTTAAAATTTAGGTGTTGGGAATCTAGAAGATATGGAGGAGATAAACAGACATTACTGCCTGGCAAAGCTGGAGACGCCCTGTGTGAGAGAAGAATGCTAAAGCAACCACAGAACTGGGCCAAATGAGCATTAAAGGCAAAGGGATCAATACCCAATAGAAGTTCACACACTAACTAATGGAAAGAATTGTGTAATGTAGAACCAAGGAATTCTTTGTTTCCATAAATATATGGATATGTGAGAAGTCTTGTGATGGATATGTGTAGTTGGAATGATTTCCAGTGCACATCCTGGCCAGAATAAAGGAATGCCTGACTCACTGACAGCTCAGTGTCAGAGAGTTTCGTTCCTTCCCAAGTTCAGTGACATCCTCACACTGCCCTTCCCAGTCTCCAGTGCCTCCCAGCTCTGCACAGAAGGTGTGACAGGGGGTTATGTCTGGCTTGTCTGAAGGAAACACAGTTCCACTGGCTTGGTGAAGATTTAAAAATACCAAAAAATGGTCTTTAAAAAAAAATAATAATTACTAGGAAATAAGGTTAACTGAGCTGATTTGTCCTTTACAAAGCACAGATCTGCAGCTTGTAAAAATCAGACAAGTTCTACCAGATTTACAGGATTAAGGGTGTATATGTGTATATAAATATATACTCGGACACCTTGGGAGGATTGGATCCCAATGCCACATTCCTGACTACCTGCTTAATTCCTAAGGTCTCTTTTCCCTTCTGTTCCTCTGAGACACTGGAATATCTGCTAAAAACGAGCTTCGTGAAGCCAAAACAAAGGCAACTCCCTCAGGAGACAATAGGCTCAGACGATGCCTTTTCAGCCCTCACACCGCTCCAGTCACTTATTTAAGAAACGTTGTCACTTTGCTGTCCTCTGCACCATGGCACTAATCTGCTCAGCTAACAACTGCTCCATGCAGTGTTTGGAAGTGATAAGGGCGGTTTTACGCTCCCTAACTTGCGATGCAACAGCATTTCCAATAAGAAAATGCTTCTTTTTCTCCCCGTAATAAACATGGTCTTTGACTGCCCCTGTGCCCTGTCTGATCCTGCTAATGAGCTCCCTAACGCAGGTAAAGGAGAGACAGAGATGAAATGAGCACGGTTACACAGTGCCTGCTGCATTAAAAAAAAAAAAAAAAAGGAAGAAGGTAATGTGCCCATATCTTAAACAGACACATTTCATGATCTGTGAAACTACAACATGAACTCCTAACACTGAGAGATGATTAGACTATTACACTCTAATCAACACACGGTGCCAGCCATTCCTGAGGATTAACAGCCAGTATTACAGGCCTGGGGGCCATAGAAATTGATACTTTAATACACAAAATCAGGGAATATCCTGAGCTGGGAAGGACTCACAAGGACCATTGAGTCCAACCCCTGGCCCTGCACAGGACAACCCCAAAAAACAGACCATGATTCTTGATACCACATAAAATCTGATTTCAGCACTTCCTCTTTTATTTTCACATGGGTAATACGTGCAGTACGATTTTAGATATCCTTAACTAATTGCAAATAAGGTAAAAAAGGTAAAACATTATATGTATATGGTGGGTCAGGCAAGTTCATTTTCTGGCTGGTTGTGTCTCTTTTCACCTCCCCTTTTCTGTCAGGTAAATCTTCCTCGTGTCAACAGTGCCTGGAGATGGAAATGGCATCCCATATTTCAGCGGGAAAGAATAAATGAGAAATATCATAATGGGAGCAAACATTACTGCTGAAATCCAATGAATATCAGACATATTTAGGCTGTGAGAATTACCCAGAGCCGCAGAGATGTAACTGGGATGTTATCTGGTGTCAGAGCAGGGCTGAGTGCTGAGTGCTGAGTGCAGTAATTACCACTCTGCAGACGGAGCTGGCAAAGGCCAGAAAAATCCAGGAAGCCTCATCCAAGGGTTTGACAGTGCTCTGCTACAAGGGAAAAGTGTGCCTGGTCACTGTTGGAAGAGAACAGGATTTCTCTGCTGTGAATATTTTTATTTTCCCTGGTATTTTGCTACAAGGTCTGTACAAGACTGCCTCACCTACTCAGCACACTTCTGGTTTTGTTCCAGCTGAGGCCGAGTGGTTTGTGCAATTTCTCCAGGCTGCCAAAATGTCGTGGGTTAGCTTGTTTCCTAAGATCCCTTGTGGAGGATCTTGGGAAGCACCTTGGAAGTCGATGGATTTATTCCTGCTCGGGGATTCAGAACAGCAGGTTATTAAAGGTGCTGCAGGCTGACATCTGACAGCAATGTAATGCTGGAAATGTGGAAACACCAAATTATGTCACTGCACTTTGGTCTCCTGTTTCCTTTTAGAGTAAACAGAGCAAGTCCACGACTGAGCTTTCAAACTGCCATTCCTAAAATTTTGTTTTAAATCCTACAGGCACTGTTTCCCCAATCAGTATGACAGAGATTATCTCAGGACTAAGGGTGTTGGAGCAATTTCCTCCTTCAAAAAGGCAGGGAAGAGCCTGAGCCTCTGAAGTCAGGGTAGAAGGAGCAGGGGGATAAAACAGCAGCCGTAGCTTGTGTCTAGGGAGGTCTCAGTAATGTGCTTATGGAAGACCAGAACTCCTAAGGAAATAGGAAAATTCAAATTTGACATGGATTTCTATCAAAGGAAAGAGAATACTGTATTATTTTGTTTCCCCTGCTGGTTCTTATTACGGCTGAAATTGATGACAACATACACGTGACAGTAATTAGGTGAGGTGAAAATCTACGTGCAGTCTAGGAGAACATAAAACACAGTTTGAAAAGAGTCTGCATTTGGTGATATGTTAAGAAAAAAATAGTTTCATAGCAAAGCAACCTATAAGAAATTTCAGCCACCTTCTCTCAGTCTCCAGAAATTACAGTTTCTGGGGAGATGACATTCCATCAAGCTTTATTCTGTTGTTTGGTTTAATGTCATATTTTCTGATGAGCCATTTTACCTGACATGAAATAATATAATCATATGGAAACAAAACCTTTACATTGGAAATTAGAGCATAGTGTTTCAGTAAATGTATAACCCTGTCTAATTGTGGATTACATCATCTACCCAAAATCAATTTTAATTTTTTTAAACAATATTCAAACCTTGAAAAAGCAATTATATTCTCTGAGCAGAAGCAGCCTGACAATAGCTGAAAAAATTTAAGAATCTTTTGGTGACTGAAACATACTATTCACAATTCTATATAGTCTATGTATTCTCTAATGTTAATAAGGTTTTGGACTTTAGAGGTTTTTTTTTCATTTAACGAAGTTCAGTAAAAATACATATATAGGAGAAAACCCCTTTTTACATCACACTGGCATGTCAAAATCTACCATTAGAGAGCAACCTTAATGGGCTGTTTTGTCATTTCTCTAAATGAGACTCTAAGGAAACATTTTTCTGCCTTAAAAATCTACACATCTGTCATTCATACACGCATCCTCTTTTTTAATCAAGTTCCTTAGCCTGCTCTAGAGGTATTAAAACTCTGCCATCACAGTCTAGAAGTGAGTAATACCTCGTGCAAAAACTGCTCTGCTTTGGCTCTAACAAAATGTTACAGTGGGATTAAGGTGAGCTGACACAAATGGCCTGGCCTTTAGTTAAAGTGAGGGTGTGACACTGTCTGAACAAGCAGTGATATCTGATGGGCTGGTCCAAGTGAGAGTGCTTCAGACAACTTCGAAATTAGCTCGAGTGCCTTCTTGTTCTCCACTGTGCTCCCTCTTTTCTCACTCCCATAATGAGACTTGCAGATGATCACTCCTCTGTACAAAGCACTGCTACCTTAGGAAGCCAGCTCGCTTCTCAAACCATAGTGTCAGGATCAGATGTTAAGTCAGGCTTGATATTTCCTTGGGCAGTCTGTAGTCTAAGGAGAGACGATCTTGTGCTTCAGCCAGGTCAACTCTGACATCAGATCAGCTTTCTCAGAGCTTGGTCCAGTCAGAATTTGGAAACTGCGGCAATCAAGGCTCAGCTGCCCTCGTGGAGAATAAATTTCCCCATATCCCCAGTGTGAATCTGTTTCATTTCACTTTATGCCTGTTGTCTCTCACCACGCAGAGCCTGGCTCTCTCTTTCCCCTCCCTGCAGACAAGGTGGCTGCTCTGAGTTCCCCAAAGTCTCCATGCTCAAGGCTGACCAACCCCTCCTGGGGCCTCTCCTCTCAGGGCAGCTTCTCCAGTCCCAACCTCTCTGAGGACATCCCTGACCACCCTCCAGGTTGCTGATGTCTTTCCTGTACTGTGGAGCCCCAAACTGGATGCAGCATCTGAATGTGGGCTAAAAAGCACTGAGGCTAATCCCCTCCTTGACCTCCTGATCCCTCACCTCCTTCGTAGCACCCACGATGTGGCCTTGGTACTGTCAGGGCACTCCATCCTCTGCCCCAGGAACCTTCCTGCAGAGCTGCTCCTGGCCAGGCAGATCCAGCTCCAAATGATGCTGGGGCTCTGCCTGTCCAGAGCAGGATTTTCCTTTTTTCCTTGCTGAACTTCACCAGGTTCCTGTTGTCCTGATCCACCAGCCTGTCCAGGTCCCCCTGTACGCCAGCCCTGACCTTGAAGATTTCTGTCTCACTCCCTCAAACTGGAAACATCTACAAACTTGATGAGAGTGCAGTTTCTCCAAGTCACTGTTAAAGAAAGTAGATAGAACAAGCCCTGGGATAGACCCTGGCTGTATCTGGGACAAACCCTGGCTATATTGCACTTGCCACCAGTTTTTCAGACAGGATGTGTGACCCTCTAACCCTGCACTCTGTCTCCCACAACGTTCTGGTGTCCAGGGTAAGATACAGTGCTGTGGATGGAAGGACAAATATGGGTAAAAATCCAGTTGTATGGCCAGATTCCACGTGTAAGAGCCTTGCTAAAACTGAAGTAAATGGCACCCATTGCTCTCCTCTCATCCATAAAGCAGCATTTTATCATGGAGAGAATGAGATGGGTCAGAGATGATCTACCATCTTTTTCCTCATGTCCTTTGCTCTCCCTTCGCCTCAGCTGGCTGCCAGATGCCCCCCACTCTCTCACTCCCCAGGGTGTCAACATAAGATGGAAAAGTTCCTAGACTGAGATAAGGATGGGGGGATCCCACTTATGAATTACAGACGTGGGCAAAAGTGACTCAGCTTTGGGAGGATTAACATATTGCCAGTTAAAAATAGAGTAGGATAGTGAGGAGAAAAAAAGATTAAATTAAAGCCACCTTCGCCCAGCCCTTCCTTCTTCCAGTGCTCAATTTCACTCCTTAAATTCCCAGTTCTCCTCCTTCCATGATTTTCCCAATGACCAAAGTGAATCTGACCAGTCAGTAATTCCCTGGACCACCCGTTCAGGCTTTTTTTGATGATCAGTGTAGTATTTGCCTTTCTCCAGTCATCAGGGATATTCCCCAGTCTCCATGATCTTTCAAAGCAAGGAGAACTGTCTCTCAAAACCCCAGGTGCAGTCTGTTAACTCCCATGGCCTGTCAGGGGTCAAGCCCTCTCCAATAACCCTTGACTGCTCCCTTGCTCACTGCTGGTGCCTCCTCTTCCTGAGCTCAAGGACCTGCAGGATTTGCTGGTGGAGACTGAGGGCAAAGAAGGCATTGAGTACTTCTGAAGCAAATCCCTAAATCCCTCAACCTGTTCAGCAGCAGGCCCACAATTCCTTGTTCAATCTTTTACCTCCAGCTAGAAAAGCTTTTCTTGTTGCTCTTGGTGTCCCTTGCAAGCCCTGGATGTAGCTTTTCCCATCACTGTCTCCGAATGCCTGGGCAGTGTTCCTGAGTTTTTCCTTGGTAGCCTGTCCCTGTTTGCACCTCCTGTGCTGCTGCCTTTTTGCTTTGTAACTCTGCCATGAGCTGCCCATTTTAGCAAATCCCAGTGTGTGACCTGAGCATCAGAATGGACAGTTCTGCTTGAGGATGCTGTCTTAAAGCCCGGCCAGCTTTCCAGAGCTCCTTTGTCTTCAGAGCTTTCTCAGAGGGAACACCTCCTCCCAGTTCCCAGAATTGGGAATTCTTTCATGAAGCCCAGGTCTAAATTCTGCTTCTCTCCTACCCTGTCCTTTCCAAATCCTGACCACCACTATCTCACATGTCCTCTACAGACAAGGCTGCCATTGATTATTTCACCCCCAAGTAGCACTTCTTTGTTAGGGAGTAGTCAGTCCAGCTCTGTGTCACCCCTTTTTGATTGATCAAGATGTTATTGCTGACAACCTCCAAAAGCCTCTGTCTAGGGGTGACTTTATGATGTGTATCCCCTATTGCTGCCCTATGCCCAGGAATTAATTTTGTGCCTTTCTGTGCCTTTAAACTGAGCCTGAGAGGGGGAAGGAAAACCTGAGCAAAACTTTTTCAAAGCAGTTTGCAGCTTGTTCAAGGTCACACAGAGACAGCGACTTTTTTTCCAGCTGCAGCAGGGGAGGGAGGAGGCACCCGGCTTGCTGCTTTCCAGTCAGCTTTTGGCCAGTGTTTCAGCTTCTTTTTCTCCAGAGAGAGACTGAGAGTTGGACTTTCTTCTGGAATTTCGAATATTTTTTTCCCTTTTCTGCTGGACTGCTTCAATATCAGAGCACATCAGGAGGACTTTCCACTGAGCACAGAGGGCCTGGCCCTGGGCCAAGCCCCAGCTCCCAGGAGACCAAAGGGAGGACTCGAACACTTTCCCAGGTTTTTCTCCACAGTGAGAGATTTTATTATTCATCATTAGTATCCTTTTCCCTTGTGTTTGATAAATAAATAGTTTTTATCTCTTTCGCTTTCCTTCGAGGAAAAAGTTTCTTTTTTCCTGAACCTGGTGGGGGAGGGCTGGTTTGTGGCCTGCCTTCTCTCAGAGGATGTATTTCTAAATTTGGCCAAACTGGCACAGCCTCCTTGACTGCTTGTGTCCCACTGTTGGTCTTTCAGCACATGTCAGGGAGACCAAAGTTCCCCATGAGAAGCAGGGTCTGTGATCCCGACACATCCTTGAATTGAAAGAGGCCTTGTTGGCCTCTCCTCTGACCCTGACCCACAAATTCTCATCCCTGCTGTCCATCCCAGAGCAGAGCTCCATACATCCAGGCGACTCCATAGCACAGAAGGCAACTGCCTTCCTCCTCATCCTTCATTCTACTAATTTCACACATGGAGTGCATCTGAGCAGCACACCCAAGGTGGATTTCCATGTCCCATCTTTTACCATTGCTCCTGTTGCTGTCACCCTGCACTGTGTATTCCTAGGAAAGATTCCCCCTTCTCCTCACAGGCCTGAGCCCTGTGTGGCTCCTGGTGCATTCCAGCTATGCTCTTCCCTCTCTGAGCCCCATCCCATCCACAAGACGATATTCCAGAGCCATGCCTGTAATAAAGCCTTTCCAGACTACTGCCCGACAGATGAAAAACTTCATAGTAAAGTTTAGTTAAACTAAAGTTTAACTTAAGGAACCCAAAACTTTAGATTAAAAAAAAAAAAATCAGCTGCAGTTTTAGTTCATTTGTAATGTGTTTTTCCTTCAAAATAACCTGTCTCCTTGTCTCTGCTAATCATTTGCCTACACCTGGTTTTAATATGACTCCAGCCTTCCTTTGGCGTGATTCCTTCTAAGAGCAAGCCAAAGTAAACAGATAATACTGCATAAGGGAAAGCAGCAACAATCAGGACCAACAAGAATATTCAGACCAGAAGCTCTCCTTGGAAAACACTTAGGCAATATCTCCAGTAGCTCCAGAAGTTTTATTTCCCTCCAGAAAAGGTGACACAGAGCAGCAAAGTCAGCCAGCCCTGCTGTGTGCCCGTTTCAGGGCTGATTATCTGCTGGTGCTGTAAACAAGACTATTATTTAATATAAATACTGGCTGGTTTTTCTTACAGGTTAGGAGCTGGAAAGAAGGCTGCCAGTTAATCACACACAACAGCCAAGGAAAGCTGCTAAAGCTATTCATGCCACCACCCAGAGGGCTCTCAAGTGGAACTGTGCAAAGAAAAGAAAAACCATTTTGTGAGAGGATTTTTAGCATTCCAAGGTTAGCTAAAATCTTTAGAAATGTTCTAAAATTTTCCAAATTCTTCTAATTCCTCTGAAATCCTCTAAAAGGAACGTTGGCAAGTTTTCCTCTCTTGCTTTGCTTTGAGTCAGTCAAAATACTCCACCTTGACAGAATAGGAATTTTTTTATTGCTATGTCAACCTTTAGTTTCCTATTATAACATCAAAGCTATGAAGTAAAAAATTTTAAAAAATGAATAAACATTTCAAAATGAAGGTTAAATGCTTTACTGCATTCCTAAAATAAATAGAAAAAAACAAAACAAAAACCCAACAAACCATAATTTTGCAGTTACTGAAAGATTATTCCTGGTTGGTTTATTCAAAGCAACTGTCTCTATATTTTGTAATATTCTGTATATAAATCTTCATCTCTGTTGCAGTTCAACAGACTTTGCTGTTTAGACCGCAAGCTCTTCAGAGGAGAGCCTGGCTCTTATTATATCTTTATAGGGCAATTAGCACAACAGACCCCAAATTTAATTGTTGCCATTTATTACAAATACTAAAAATAAATTTGCCTATGGCTCTAGGCAACAGCATCCTCCTTGGTGCCCTCAGTGGGAGCTGCAATTAGTGTAAGGAGCAAGAGTTCTGGTAGGAAAGATCTCCTAATCCCCATTTTATCCCACATTTTCCTGTACTGTTTGTGAAAACCTGTTGCTGCTCCAGCAGTGTGACCACCATGTGATCACTCCCATTCCATAACAATGCTTTGTTGATTTTCATCAGGGCAATAAATGCGACGGCAAGTCAAATAGCAGTGTCAGCTGTAAATCAAGACCTGAAAGCACAAAGCTGGAAGCCTGAGAAGATATAAACCATGGGACCCACATTTCAAATGGTTGGATGTGATTGCCCTTCATTAAAGTGCTGCCTCAATATTGTGTAGATGTTATTAAAGAGATTTATAAAAGATAGATGTTTTTTAAAATATCCCACCATGATTCAGAAGCCTGCAGAAAACAAAGTGGTAAAATGAACATATATTTGTTTTTATGTTGCCATGAATTTTAGTTCTTCATGATGCATTACTCAATTTGTCAAAGAAGTAGCAGCTGTGTTCCAAGAAATATATGTTTGAAAATAATCCAATTCAAAGAAGCGAAGACTGCAGCTGGAAGCAACCTTATTTCTTCAGAGAAGAGATAGTAAATCCGAATTTTCCTTCCCCTTCTCACTCCAATTTAGGCCAAATCAGCCAGCTCTCCTGAAAATTAAAATATTTCCCTCTCCAAAGTAAAGGATTTCTCCTTTAAACTTTCTGAAGGACAAAGGGAAGGAAGGAAATGTGTGTTTTCTGCAAGAGATACGGTCTCTGTTTTTCAAGGAGGAAAGGAGATCCACACCTCCTTTTGGACAGACTATTTGAAGTGAACAATCCAACTGCTACAGAAGCCTCAGGGAAGCAAATTTGGGCGATTCTGACAGGAGGGTAGATCTGTGGGGTTTGGTTTTTTTGGCTGATTTCTTTTTGAAGTGAGGAATGCTGCAGGAATAGCTCCTCTCAACCCTGTGCTATGCAAGAAAGAAAGAACAGGGCTAAGTGTCAGCATGGAGGTAGAATTGGTGGGGAACAGAGATCCTCTGGTCAGTCATTTATAGCTATAGTTCTGAGGAGCCTCATGAGGAAATTGCCTCAGGCTGCACCAGGGAAGCTTTAGATTAGGGATATTAGGGAAAATTTCTTTGTGGAAAGGGTTGCCAAGCATTGAACAGACTGCCCAGGGCAGTGGCGGACTCATCAAACCTGGTAGTGTTTAAAAAATGTTTGAACGTGGTTTGGTGGTGAAGAGGGTGGTGGTGCTGGTTGATGGTTGGGCTTGATCATCTTAAAGGTCTTTTCCAACCTGAATGGTTCTGTGATTCTTTGATAGATGCTACTGTATAAATCTACAAACACATGTGTGTGTACGTGTGTTACAGGGTTAATGCTGGTAATATCAGCCTCTTATAGGAATAGGAGACCAAAAATCCTTCTCTCATGAGCCTTGAAAGTCTCCTGGCAGCACATAAAGGTGAAAAAACTGCAGTCAAAATGGGTAGTGAAACCAGAATATCGTCCTATAATTGTGGATTAATTCAGAAGTTCTGCTGGGAGGGAGATAACAACCTTGCCTGGACTCCGCTACGAGCTGGAAGGACTCACATTTCCTACAACGAAACAACTTGTTTCTTATTGTCAATCTAAATATGACCCTGACAGCAAGTTCCCTTTCCAGAATCCAAAAAGGCAGACTCCACAGCTGTCTCTGCAAGTCCCAGAGTTTGAAGGACATTCCCTTCATCCTGTCAGGTTTGCTTTCAGGTGTGATTTTGGTTCATTACTCCTTTAAAAATGTTTCTATCACTACCTTTCAAAGGGATGTTCCTTGGAATTCACAGTGAGTTTTCAAGAAAAATGTCTCAAAAATTTGTCTATGGGTTAATTTGGATTTTTTTTTTTAAACATTTTTATGACTTCAACGTGGTTTAGAAGTGGTCCTGCAACATGGATGTCCCAATGTCCTTTATTATCTTTCAACAGAACTATAAATTCACTTAATGAATAAGACATGTTCCTTATGGGTAGATATAGATATAACCTGTGTCAGTCCAAAATTTACCTTAATTGATCATTCTGGGAACTCCTGCAGTTTGAAAACTGGATAGGGTAAATAAACTTGTAATGATTCACAGGAGGATAAAGGAGGGAAGAGAATGAGTGAAACTGAAAAATGTTCTTGGAAAACACACTGAAGTAAATAACCAGTGTTAAGCTGTTCCAGGAGAAGATTTAAGAAGCTATGAATCAGAACAGACAACACTGCCCTAGAAGGAAAGAGAGGCCACAGAGTGACATCACTCTTAATAAAGAAAGCCCAAAGCTGCCAAGGCAGATTGGAATTCCACCAAGAACGAGGGGATTTTGTCACTAGTTTTGAAGGGAATTACATTATGTCCTGTACAGGGTGGACATAAGTAGAATTATATTAGATCAAGCCTTCTGCTCCTCCTCTTATTACAATGTCACCACGACGTTTGAAGTGCAATGCCATGTAAAACCTTTATAAGTTGATTTGCCAGGTGCAGCTTTAGCAGGAGCCGTATAATGCTTTTAGTTTGGGAACAGGGGCAATTATATTGGCTGCACCATCATTTTTGGAGTAGGAGAGGAACAATTGAGACACTTGACTCTCCAAAGGAATTATGCACATCCCACCTGTTCGTTTTGTTAAAACAATGACACCTCCACAGGGGTGGAAGAGGTGGGGTAGGGGAGTATTGGTCACAGAAGGAATGGCAGCTTGGTGTATCTGCTCCTGTTATTGATTAAACTCCCTGACAACCACAGAGGGAAGTTAATTACTGGGAGGCAAATTAACACCCCTGCCAGATAATAGAGAAAACAATAATTATATTAAGAACTCAGGGGGCTAAGTTTTCTTGGCCCTGAGCCTGAAGCTGAAAGCGGTGTTTGAAAGGAAACCACCGCGCTACTGCTCAGGGCAAATAGTTTGAACCATATTGATTGAAGTCTTTATTCTCAGTGATTAAAAAGCACCTTCAACTGCCAGGGAGTCAGTTCAGGCTGTTCACAAGGAGTCTTTCAATTGAGATTTCAAATGGGACTCGCTTTGCATGGCAATGGGTCTGTCCTGGTCAGCAGAGAGAGCCAGGCTGTGCTGAGTGGCCTGGGCACACCTGGCATGGGCTCTGTGCAAGGAGCTTGCCAGGACCCTTGCAGGGGCATCCTGCATAGAAACAAAGCTAGTTAGACAGCAAGGCTGGATTGGTTGCGTCTATAAATTGAAGAAACCCTCCAGTATTCAGTTTGAATTCCAGATCTCATTTTTAATCTTCCTTTTACATGCGTTTTACTTGAATCACAGCAGCTGGAAAAGCAGGAATATGTCCCTGGACTAAGTAAGAGAGGACTTCTAGTGCAAACTGCCTTCACTGCAAATGATGGAGTGGGCCTGTGAATTTATAATCTGTCTGTGATGCCAAATCAAACCTTGTCATCTTGTGGCATTATTTAAGGTTTGGAATCTCGACATCAAGTCTGAAAATCAGTCTGGGCCCCTTTTTTCCATCATAAGTGCAATAAGTTCCTTCTGATCAGAGTGTACAACACAACATCTCTGCTTAAACTGACATTTCCAAATTATGCCTGCTGCCCTTTTACTTCCTTTTAGTAATTTAAGAAGCCTTAAAACAGGTATAAATGAGACATTTGGTACATTAACTGTGTTTTAAAGTGTCTGTCGTAGAATGTAGTTTCTCTTTGAGGGATTTTTGTTGATCTTTTTTGGGGGGAATTTTTCTGGGGGGGTTTTTTTGGGGGAGGAGGGGGGTGGTTATTTTCCCTTTCTCCTGTCCTAGAAGAACCACGGGGAACACTATAAATGCCAAGACAATTTTTAGCTAAAGATTAAATGGCGATCTGAATTTTTTTAAGACAACATCACTATATTTTTACACAGGAGTTATTGAGGGCATTTTTTGGCTCTTAGGGTTGTCATTTTTACTGCTGGTAAGAAGGAAGAAGGCTGGAACCTGGCTCAGTGTCTCCATGATGTCAATCTACAAGCTTGGCTGCTGGGAAGAATTACCTTTTTACATGTCAGCCAGCTGACCTTGATTTGAATGCAGTGAGGGGCAGTGGAAAGGAATCCCATGGCGTCCTCTTCTGCTAAAGCTGTTTTAAAAAAGGGTTTGTTGCCACAGGAATAGCAAAAATCTGGCCCTTATTGGGATGGCAAACAAAGTTACACTTGGTTTTTCTGACTAGATATAGAGGGATTTTTAAGATTAAACTTCACGGACTGAATGCAGATTGGCTGGAGCTGTGCATCAGAGAGAACATGACGCACTCTAATCACAGCAATAGTTTAAAATGCTTGTCTGATGAAGAGGAGGAGAACGACTGTTCCACTGGTTGCATTCCTTAATGCACTGCTGGAGATATTAATATAATCCATAGTTAAGATGATTCCAGAACTGCAGCTGACAATAGTGTATGAAATGATGAAAAAGCTAGTACTTATCTGATGGAGCAGACTTCTTGCCCCCAGGTTTCCTGTGTCTTTGTGTTGTGATTCACATTTGATCTTGAAGATTTGAATTTGTCTTTGGCTCTCCTCATAATGCATCCTGTGCATCACATGTCTAAGGTTTCTATCTTCAGCACTGGAGAATCTATTTAAATTTATTTACATTACTTTTTTTTTCTAACTTCAAATTTAGTCTATTTAAATCTAAGCTAAATATGTAACTTTATATTTTGTTAATGGCCTGGATTTGCACCTGCTTTCCTTAAGCATCAGTATATTTTTAGCAAATTAAATAAGTCCAGCTGTATCTGATATTTTTTGATTGCTACAAAAGAAATGAATGAAAAAGTAACTCAACAGATGTATTGCTCTGTGTTGCTATGTGCTCAGCATCTAGGAGTATCTACATGCAAGAATGATGACTAAAATCCTCTTTTCTGAGAAGTACTAAGACATTTGTGTGGATTTTGAGATCAAATATGATCACTTGCCATGGGTGGGTGTACTGATTGACTATGTGACTGTGTCTCTGACATTGGAACAATCTTAGAATTCCTATTTCTCAGCTTCTTTACGGCCTCAGCAATCACAAAAGGAATGCTTTCCATCTGTAACAAATACATAAGGCTGGCAGAGAGTGTAGGGAATTCTCCCCTGAGCACCTGCACATCCAGGTGTGAGCCAATGCTCATTTCCAGTCTTGTTCTTGCTGTATTTTACAACAGTTTGCAGCCTGCCTGTTGGAAGTATCACAAAGTGATTTGTTTTCAAGTGAAGTGGTTTGTTTTCACTGAAAAAAAAACCAGGGATCAGTGTCCTCCACAAGAAACAGCAGAACATTTCTGAAGCCAGGAGTGAGGTCACGGTCCTGTTTTATAAAGACTGTGTGACCACAAAGGCAAGCACAATCTTCTGTTGTGCTTGGCTTTCCTAAACCAGTTTCACAGATCTGAGAAGCAGATGTGCTTAGTGGAAAGAGCCTTTCTTGTTCCAAAGTTGGTGTTTTACAGCATGGCCTTACTTCATTTGGGAAAATATGAGCTGAAGGAGAAGCGAGAGCTAGGAAAGTGGATCAGCAAAATATGGTGGTTTTCCACATTTTGCGGTTTGGAAGATGGAGATATAAATTCATGACACTATTAAATGGATTATTCTCTAAATCTCTCTGCAGATTTTGGAATGCTGGAGATGATCTTTCCCATTACTGTCAGTAGGTTTTGCATAAAAGTAATTATGTAGGATGCAAATGCTACCCCCAAAAATAATGGAATGGTTGAACTTCCTCATCTTCAGTATTACTGACATTTAATTCAGTAATAAGCTTATCATCTCCTCTATTAGAACCCACTTTCTTCAACGCTTTAAATCAAATTCTTTTATACAAGGGATTTTGGGAACATCATTAATTCAATCATTGTAAAGAAAGGGAAAAATATAATTGAACTGAGGAACAGGACTCCAAAGTCTCCAAAGCAATCTCTGCTGAGCAAACAAAAAACTTTGTTCACATCTGTGCAGTGCTGTGTATTAACTGAGGAACAGACTTCATTTTTAGGTGAACCTTTCAAAACCGTGCATTTTTTCAGATGATTTTAAGTCAGTACATGTAAAGGGTAACCAGAGCTCAATAGCAAGGCACCCCAGAGTTATTAGGGAATTATGGAATGCATTAGACATGAAATCCAAATCCAATGAAACCATGGATTTAAGAATAGCTTGCACCAGCAATTCGCTTCTGTTACTACTCTGCAATCAAAGCAGTGATGGTGGATGGATGGACAATGAAAAATAGTTTCAGCAAATATTAATGTGAGAGTTAATATCAATTTACTTTGGCTGTACTTTCATCGCTTGCACTTTCCGTGATACTGAAATTTACCTTTTGAATTATCTCTGTAAAGCAGATACAGAAGTGACTGAAAAAATCAAACTTGACATTTTGAGAAGTTGTTCATCATTTAAAGCTGTAGAAGGATGCATTTCAAAATCTTTACAGGGTGACTTTTGATGTTTAATTCCGTCCGTGCAGCCACGTGTCTGTTGGAGTGAATAGTGTTTGTGTCCCATGGTCAAACCCTTCAAGGGCCTCCATGGCTCTGGCTCTGCTCTACTTAAGCTGGTGCTGGACATTCCAGTCAAATCCCTGAAGTTAATGGGCTACAAATGATTCACACAGGCACATATTTCATTGCTCCACTGAATCCGCTTTGAATTTCTGTCCAGTTTGTGGTGGGCATGCTCTTCCCTTCCACCTTAGCTGGCATTTAAACCAAATGTTTAAAAGTATGATTTTGTCATTTCAAAGCTACTTTGAAATTATGTCTCATAATACTTATTGCACATCTCCTCATCCCAGGCTTTCCAAGGAAATATTCCAAAAGAGATTTTGTTGCCTTCAAGGGGGTGGGGAAAAAAAATCCACCGCTCAGCATGTTGTGAAATATGCAGGAAGAAGGCAACAAGCTGTCATTGCATGTCAGATATGTGAAAATAAATGCTTGATGGAAGATTTTACTTTCATGTTTCCAGGAGGTCTGGTAAATGCTAGTGATAAAAAAAAAAAGAAACTATGAAAATGCAGTTTGCCATTTTCTATTGTTTGAGCAACACTATCATCCATGTCCTTATTTATTTTGATAGCCTTTTTAACTCTGAAAAATGAAATTAGGTCACTACAGGGACTGCTACAAATTCTCTTTCAATGTCAACAACCAGATCACCTTAAAAGAAAATTGCTGTCATTTCAAGTATTTATACAAAGTGTTCAGATTTCCAAAGATACCCAGCAGCCAACCACACCGAGATAATGGCACAGGCAATGTGTGATCATGGTCTTATCCTTCCCAGAATCCAGAGCCTGTGGATGGTTTGGGGGCTCTTCTTGTTTTCCCTGTGTTTTAGAGCAGTGGGTCATGAACTCTGGAAAATGTTAAATCACCAGTCAGTGTTGTGTGTCAGAATTGGTTTCTTTGTATATTAACTCCTGACAAGACACTCTCAAAATCTTCCCAAACCAGCGATGGGTAACATGGCAACATTTTTATCCCCACTTATCTTCAACACTGCTGCAACCATCAGCTGTGTAAGTCCCACCTACTTCCAAAATGTGAGAATTTCTTCAAGGAATATTTTGACACTCTTTATTTGGGGGGAAAAAATTGCATTCAAATGCTTAGGTCAAACCTTTTTCCTGAAATGGAAAGGCTGAGTTCACTGGGAGGATGAAGCACCTGGACAAGTAGGTGCTCCTATATTGGGGCAGAAGAGGAACAAGAAAATTGGCAATATCGAAGAATAGTTGAACACCAAGAAGGTGAGGAGGGCTGCAGGGATGCTCGTGAAGACTGCACAGCCTTAATCTAACATGGGTGGACTCCACAGTCTGGAATCTCAGGGAAACTTAGTGACCTCTGACCTTTGACAGCAGGTCGAACTGGATCATCTAGCTGTGCTTTCAGGCTACAAATTCCAGTGAAAGGCTACTTTCATGCACGTGAGGAAAGGTAGATGAAATGCTGCTTGATTCCATTAGAGGTGATATTTTAGGCCACATGTTAGCGGTAAGAACATGGCTTGTTGGAACGATGGTCTCAGGGAGGACTTTTCTTACACAGTAGTTCAGCCAAATGCCTCAAGAAACTAATGAAATATGTACATAAAAGTTGAGCAGCTTTCGTATGGATTTTTGATAAGGAAACAGCTGCTCATTTTCTTGGGGAGTGGTAGAGTCTGGAGGCCACAAGATCTGATAAAGGATAAGCAGATGGTTCAGAGTAAACAATTTGAAGTAGCTCATGTAATTTCTTTAAGATCTTAGTACATAACCTGACACTAAGGGGTTATACGAAGCTCGTTGAGCTAATAGTGATCAAGTATTTATTGCTGGAGGGCAGCTAGGGAGATGAAAAAGGCAGCCAAATTTACTGAGGGATAAATAATATACTGCTGCACATCCTCCAAAATGGGATTTGAGTAGTTAAAAAGTGCCAGAGGAGCCTGAGTGAAGTGCAATCTGCACATGAGGATAAACGGCACATTGTGGACTGGAATGTGTTCGGTCATGTAACCTGTAGCAGTCAGGGTGGCTCAAGAGAGAATTGTCTCTACCAGCAAGGCCAGATTGCAGAGCAGAGTCCTTCTATGTGGAAACCACAACAATTCTTTGATCACAGAGCAACAGAATGGCTGAGATGAGAAAGAACCCCTGGTCCAAAGCCCTGTTGAAGCAGGGCCACCTAGACCCAGTTGTCCAGGACCACGGCCAGTCAACCTTGGGGTAAGCCCAAGGATGGAGGCTCCACAACCTCCCTGGGCAAACTAGGCAAGTACTAGGTCACCCTCAGTGAAAAAGTGTCTCCTGGTGTTCAGAGGGAACCTCCTGAGTTCCAGTTTATGCCCATTTCCCCTTGTCCTGTTGCTGGGCACCACTGAAAAGAGCCTGGCTCTGTCCCCTTTGCATCCTCCCTTCAGGTGTTTATAGATGTTGTCCCTGAGCCTTCTCTTCTCCAGGCTGAACAGCCCCAACCCTCTCATCCTTTCTTCAAAAAAAAAAAACACTCCTCAGTTGTTTTATCTTGAACAGACAGGAGGAGAGATAACACAAAGAGTAAACAAACCTTCTTAAATCGAATATTTACTCCTTCCTCTTTAAACTAAACCCTGCCCACCACAGGCACTGTGAATGGCCTCGAGTGAACCCAGTAAGTCTTAAAGGTCTGTTTTAGGGGACAAGATTAATTTCTGGAGTCTGAGGACTATTTTGTAACATGTGAGCTAAGAATGGGCTTGGAGGGCAGAAAAGGTAAAAGATTAATTATCTTGTATTTACCTTTGGTTGGCTCTGGAGTTTACAGTGTCATAGAAGGAAATTCATTAATTCATTAATTCCTCTGCCATTAATAGTAGATTGTATGGGCCAGCAGTGAGTGCTCTGGATTATTTTGCCCCTTGCTGCTCAGACTGAAATTACTGCATAATCTAGCCTTCTTTCTAGTGAATTTATTTTTTATTATAAATAGATTAGAATAAAGCAATATACTGTTATCTCAAAAGCTGACTCCCACTGATTTAGACAAACGTTTAGCGGTTTCTGAGTTTTCCTTAATAAAGGTCACTTTTGTTCCCAGATCGTGCTGTTAACATGGATCAGGTCACTCTGACATTTGTTAATGGCTTTTCATCACGTAAATATCACTCAAGCTCCAAATGTTGCAGAATATGTCCCAATAGTTATATTAAAAAAAAAATATATATATATATACAAATCAGTGTGGCTGGAAATGCTTACAGACCATGTGTGACAGCACTGAAAGAGCTGCTCAGAGGTAATATCTGATTTATATGAGGTTGAATGCTCAATGACAAAGTCATCAATCAAAAATTCGCGTGCCACCTTTTGTCCAAGTGTAGACCCACACAAGGTTACCTATCTCATCTTCCCATGAACATCTTTATGCAAAACACTTTGTGAGATAAAAGCAGAAATATTCTAAGCTACCTCTGAGTTGTGGAAGTCATGCTTGGTATATTTATTAGATTAAAAATGATTTAAATATTTCAAGGTCTAAAGAGGGGAGTGTGGCATGTGTCTTAACAATGTTAATAACCTAAATTTCACACTTCTTAGTAACCACACCTACTAGCAATTACCAAATTGACAGATATATGTGAAGTTGGCATTTTAGTGATTCACCCAGCAGAACTGAAAAATCTTTTAAAAGCCCAGAATTTGACTCTTACCAAATTTCCCCTGGCAGTCATGTCACAGACCTGAGCATAGGACTAGAAATGTAGCTGACAACAATTCAAACTGGTAATTAACTTGCTGTCCATATACAGCTTGCTGTAAGAATCCTCCACAGACTCAGATGTGTGTGTTCTTCCAGCCTAACTAAAATTGCTGTTAAGTAGGTGCCTACAAAGGATATTCTTCAGGCACTGAATGGTGTCACAGCCCATGCAGATAGGACAAAATAGGGCAAAATATGTGCCCCTCTGCAGAGTCAATATATTTGCCCTGGCTTGGAAAGGAGTAAATGATAGCATGGCTCCACAAATCATTAAAGGTGTCCAAATTGTCATTGGGAAAATGCACCCAAATGTAGACAAAACCAAAACACAAATCCATGATTTTATAGTCAGAGAAGTCTGTGATGCTCCAAGGAGAAATATTGTTAAGTTCTGGTCTCCTCCTGCTAAAAGTGAGCATGGGGATGGCAAAAGGGCCTCAGATCTTCTAAACAGACTCAGATAAAAAGCTCAGGTTAAAAGTAGAAATGAAATTTTAACTGATACAAGGTCTCTTGAAATTATCAGTTCTCTTGAACTGAGGAATCAGTAACAATAAAACAAGAAATAGGAAAATGAATGTCTATAAAGTACTGTTCATTCAGTTTTGTTTGATATTTATTCTGCTCTTCCCTTGACCGCTGTGTAGTCTTCCTCCTTTTCTCTTCTACTGATTGGTTCTCTTTCTCCAACACAACTCATTAAAACCTGTGATTTTTGTATTTTTTCTGACTTTTCCTTATCTCCCTCAATTTTTTTTTCTTTTTACAATGATTTTTCCCAGGTCTGCTGAGCTCTCCTTACTTTCCCCGCCATCTGGCTAGACAGCTGTTCCTGGTAGCACTGAACAAGCGAGTTGTGAAAACAGCTGTTCAGAAGCTGATTTTACCTGTAGTTCCCATTCTCTATGGGACTGGAAGTTCTGATGATCAGGACAGGTGAAAATGATGTAGGAAACAAACCTGGATGCATTAAGGAAAACCCAGCGTGGCACATGCAAGTTGTAAAGACAACATGGATCGGGCCAGTTGAAACCCAAACCATTCCATGAGACTCAGCCAAAGAGGGAAAAAACCCCATAAAAATCTCACCAGATTCTTCAAATTCACTGTTGTATGCGTTCCAAGTCTCACTTATGCGGACCAGGTTTTCTTCCATGGCTTGAATGTCCATGTAGGGACAGTTGCACTCCGGGAATTTGGGGCCACACTGACACCAGCAGTCATTGTCCTTGCAGATGAACTCACCCTCTGAATTGCAGGCAATGTAGCTCAGAGCTGCCTGCACAAAATGCTCTTGCAGGTACTCAGGAAGGATGACCTGAAGACCTGAAGGACATGGAGGAAATATTATGGTATTAAACACAAAGGGAGTTCTGGAGCCAAGCAGCTTCCCCAACCTACGTAGCAAACAAACAAACAATTATGAAAAACAAAAAATAAATTAAGTTTTTAAGACAATTTGCACGTCTGTCCAGCATTTGTACTACGTAATGTATTTTCCTTTCTTAATAGTTATTTTCAGACATATTCCTCACATCTCCCTCTTAGCATGGGACATCCATCCACTCATGAGTAGCCTATATTCCTCAGATATTTCCTGTTGTGATCTTCCTAGGGGGATTGGGCAACGTCAACTTCTCCTTGGGAAGAGCTGCTGAGTGAACAGCAGTCAGAGCCTTGCAGCAGGAAATCACACAGCTGAATTATAATCTTGGTGCCAGCAATAATGCAGATTCTGAAAATGCTGATGAGGGGGAAGCAGCCCTGAGAGACAGAGTAAAGATACGGCATAATCAGGAAAAGAGATGTAAAGAATTCCATCCGAAATTGGGCTGGTTTTCCATGTTTCCTTTGGCACAAGAAGATGTAGCTTGTCTAAACAACTCATTATCTCTCATGATTCTGTAAGGTAAACTAAGAAGGAAGGGGGAAATTGGGCTGGAGGAAATTTTTGAAATATAAATTTGGCTGATTTTTTTTATTTTTCTAGCATTGGTAGCAAATTGCTCTGGGACAGTCAGTTGGATGTGAAGGGTAGGGCTACGAAACCTCGAGGAAGAAAACTCAGTCTTAAATCTACTAAAGTTTTAGCATGCAAAGGGTGCAAAATCCAGCTCCTGTGTCAGAACCAGGGAGCAGGTGAATGAAAAATTCCTCATGTTTGTGACCAGAAAGCCTTGACCATCGTTTATGAGATCCCAGTGATGGGAATGAGTATTTTACTGATACCTTGAGAGGCCTCCTAAAAACAGAGACTAGACAGGAATAAGGGAATAAGGTAGGTATTTATCTGAAAGGCCTTCAGAGGTACCCCTGGGAGCCAGAGGCCACTGCCAAGATGGACCCCAAGATGGACCCCAGGTCACGAGCTCTTCACACTTTTATAGGTTTGGTTCATTTGCATAGCAGGGTTAATTCTCCAATTAAAGCTTCAGTTTAATGAGGTAATTCCCCTCAGCTTGCCTCCCCTTAGAGGCTCTTTGGTTTACAGTTTTTGGGCCTAGGACGGTCTGAGTGTCCCTGGAGAGCAGGCCTGGAGAGGCTTTGTTATGTCTGCCTGGCACGAGAGAGCAGAAGTGAACAGGCTGCAAGAAACTTCAGAGTTACACACCAGGCAGTGCAGGATTTGAAAAATATAAAAGTTAAAACCTAAGGCATCATTTCAGAGAAGTGTTTTAACCCTGTAGCCCTCAGTCATTCCAGCTGCATTAGAGATAACCAATCAAAGAGCCACAGCAAGGGACATTATGAATTTTTATTTAATATTTGTTGTTGTTTTCTGTGGCAAACATAATCCCTCCAGAACCAGCGGAGCTTATTTGTGTTCCAAGTAATTTCTCAGCATATGAATTGGGTATTTGGTGATACAAGTTTCTTCTCCATAGGCACTTGGACGATTTCACAGAGATTTATCTCTTATTTTAGATATATCCCAAACTATAGCTGTAACAGTCATTTCAGAACCCTTCCAAGTCGAAACTCATACCACAATTGCTGAAACCTGGTCTGACTGTGCTTTCTTCTGTCTGATGTCAAAATTTGTGAAACTCTGCTGCTGCCTGAGTAAATATTGCAGTAGAGTTGTGTGCTTGTGAAAAACCATGAGGTAGTGAAAGGAAAAGAAAACCCAGCTTGATTCTTCCATTAAAGAGTTTACACAGTTCTGGTAACACATTTCTCCACATGACAATCCAGTGGCAACAAACCACAGCCTGAGAGATGCAAAGATTATTTTCCAAATTTTAACTGACAAACACAGCGAATACGCTGGAAGCCATCAAAAATTACATCTTTCTGGAAATATTCATTGCATCCCAGTGGAAATGACAAGTTTTTAGTACAAAATAAAAATATTCTCTGTGGGAAATAATTTTATGTTTTTATGGATTTAATCTATTCTGGGGAGAAAGGAAAGGGAGAAAACACACATGGATATTTTATGGAAGAGTCATAGAAACGTAGAATATCCCGAGACGGAAGGATAGGAAGGACTGAAGGTCATCATCCCTGAGAGCTGTTCTTAATGTCACCAACCACCTCACACTGTTTGTCTGAGTGATTTACAAAACTCATATAGAAAATTTTAAATATTGGAAATAATTGTGTGTCTACCTCCAACTGCAAATTAAGAATTAATTTTTAATTAATTTTTAAATTAATAATTAATTGCCGTAGAGTCAGAGGTATACACGAATACATCCATTAAAGAGAATTTAGTGGGTGTTTTCATAGCCATAATTTGCTCATGCTTTATTTTTGTAACTGAAAATAGAAATTATTAATGGCCTAATATCATAAAGGGGGACTTATCAAAAATTTTTGTGACCTAATATGCAGGTTGGAAAATGCTTCTGCTGGAATTTTGAAAAAAAAGTATTATTTAGAAATGATTACTCTCTTCTTCCTTTTGCTTTCTCTTTCTGCTTCTTTCTATTTTTAATTTTTATTTTTACACAATTACTACTATTTTCCTGATGAGTGAGATTTTAACCTTCCAAGTTTGGTTTTTTTTTTTTAATTCCCAAGAGGAGCCCTTTGACTCCTCCTGATTTAGAGTATTTGAAAATGGATATCCTGCTCCTCTGGCAACCCCATTAATTTTGGTGGAACAACCGCACGGGGTGTGAGCTACTGCTCAGGATGTGCGAAGCAGGCTGAGAGCGCACTACATGCCACTCCCAGCTTGGTGGAATCTCTGGGAATTCAGGCTGTTCAGGAGCTGTGCCAGTGGATGCTAAAGAGGGATGCAGAATGTTAGCAGGGCTATTCCAATTATTTTCTGATGGGTGCAGAAATTGCTTCTGTTCGAAAGGCAGCACGAGGTACTGACATTTCCTTCACTTTGTCTGGAACGCACTCGTTGCACACACACACACACACACACAAAAATTAGGAAAATGACCTTTTATGAGGTGGAAGAAAGAAAAAAACAAATAGCGTGATAAATGTCACCCCGTCCCAAAACAAATTAATGAAATTGCACCTACATACCTTGCAACTGAATCTTATTTTCAGGACTCTGAACCAGAACAGAGCTGACAGAATCTAGGTTGTCATAGTTACTGCAGCCGAGAGGACCGGTCCGTGTCTCTGTCACCTGGTGGAAGGGAAGGGAGAAGCACTTGCTGGATTATCCAAAGCAGACTGGGGAGTTCATAAGATTGTGTCATCAAGTTTCCCTCTATTTCAGCCAGAAATACGTTTCAGACTTGATTATGGTGACATAACTCAATTTAACTGCCAAAAGGATGAGGGCAAATGTTTCACCAGTCCCACAAACTGCAGGAAGTACTATCACAGAGAATCCTTACAAACACGACACCACTACAATACTACACAAATACTACAGTAGTACAATGCTAGAATGCTGTAATGCCACACCAATTTACAAAACTAAAGACAATTTATTTTTCATAGCTGTGGGAATTACAATGAGTTTGCCAAATGTGGTTTATAAAAACTAGGACTGTGATTTCCCCCTCTTGAAACTTGTGCACATGACAAGTCTTTCTCAAAATCATGTAAAAAGCTTAGATTTTTCCAGTGAAGAAGATCAGTATTTGGAATTAAAAACCCTTTATGAGCAGTATTTATAGTGGTGGGAGTGTGGGATATTTTTTCATAAGGGAAGGGGGCCTGAGATAAGTTTAGGCACAAAATTCTGGATATTCTCTCTGTTGCAATCACCAAATCCATGGCCACAGAACCAAAACACAGCTACATTTATCAAAACAGAACCTCCACAAAGCAGAGCTCTGGCTTAACAGTGGAGGTTTATATTTGGCAGAGAGCAGTTATTTAAATCATGGAATCACTGGGGTTGGAAAAGCCCTTTCAGATCTTCAAGTCCAAACATTAACTCAGGACTGACAGATACACACACCACTAAGCCATGTCCTAAGCACCATATCATGGTGTTTGAACACTTCCAGGAACGGTCCTGGGCAACCTGTGCCAGTGGCTGGACATCCTTTCAGTGAATAAATTTTTCCTAATATCCAATCTGAATGTCCCCTGGTGCAAGGTGGTGAGTAAGCACATTTAAATAAAAGGTAAAAAAGAAGTTAGCAATCTATTTGCTTCCTGGAATGCTGTATATCATTCTTGAGCATCAACAAAGTAATTAAAAGGGCTGATTTCTGTTTAAAATGAGAAGGGCCTGATACAGTTTCTGAGCAATGAGGCACTGCTGTGATGCCCAGGGCAGATGGTCAGCAGAGCAGGCAGCCGCAGAAACCCCAACCCCTAGCATGGGTGGATATACCACGATCTCACATTTTTTAAACTGCATTGGGTGCTGTAGAAGATTCATGAGTTTGTAGTTCCTTCTCCTTTGTATCAAGACAAGGCAGAGAAAAGAAGGTGAAAGTGGAGAAAAAGCAGTGCAAGCAGGCACAGCAGGGAGTTGTGGCCATCCTAGACCCACTGGCTGTCAAAGTACAACCAATCCCTCTGCCATGCACTTCCCAAACTGTTCTCAGCCACTCTCCTGGAGCTTCCTACTTCTCTTCCTTTGACTGTTTCAGAAACTGTGGCCAGATTTACCCTTATTTGGTATCTGCCTCTGTTTTGAATACAACCCCTTCTATCTTCTATTGCTGCAGGTATCATACTCGCCTGTGGATCTCCTGGAGAATAAGCCTAAATTATAGGGTCAGGGAGCAGATTTCCAAAATACAGCCATGCAACCAGACAACCAATGTGAATTGTAAAGAACAGAAGGGAGAGGGCTATTTGAACAGTCTGATTTGGGGGGTATATGAAGGTTTGCTGATATAAACCCTGATTGTTCATGTGGCTGAGGGTCACCTGGCTCGCCCATAGCTTGTGGGTGGGTCATGATGCTCTTGAAACCACTGAGATTTCACATTCTTCTTGCACTTTTGCAAAGAATATATGAGACTTCCTGTCATTCCAAGCTCCTGGCACCTTTCCATTACTTTGAAGAAGTGTTCCTGAGGGTGGAGCAGGAGGCCCTTTGCAGAGCCACAGCCCACGGAGAGGACACAGAACTGGCCTCCATCAAACCTGCTAGCACAGCTCGAGCTGCACAAGGAAATGGGACCAAGTCAGGTTGGGTCCTCTCTGCACACGTTTGGCAATCCTTAATATTCACGACAGCACCAGATTTACTACAGCTTTTGCTTAATCATCCTCAATCAGTAGAAAGACTCTTGCAAGGGGATCGGAGTTGGGTTGGACACGGCTGGAATGACAATTGTGATTTACATGTGATCCTTCAGCCCTCTGCCAACAAGCAGTCTAAAATTCCATTCTAAAATATTCTTTATTGGAAGTACCCCCAGTCCATATATAGAATCCTGTTCTCTTTATACAATAACAAAGAGTGTTCCCTAGATCAAATAAGAGAAATAGCCAGGAGACAAAAAAAGACAGGTAAATGTGGCAATGAATTTTAGCCTTACGCTGACATACTATGCTCAGCATTCATCTGTGCAATTCTTTATTTAAAGAACCATTTATTTTAGTGTTGTTTTGGTTTGTGTATTATTATTATGCTTTTCAAGCGTTTGTCTATAAGGCGATGCAGCTTCATAAAGTTATATGGAATGTATAAACTATAAAGCAAACTTTAGAGTTCCTATCCATTCCTGTCACTCTTTTATGCCCCCTGAAATCACATAATAAGGCAGGGTGGTAAGGAGCTTTGTACTTATTGTGCCCCTTTTTGCTCATGCTTCTTCACTCTTATCTGAATTATGGCAGACATAGGTAGAGACTACCACTGTTTTGAGGGATAGCATTTATAAATACATTGATTCAGGAGAAAACTATGTAGGGCAGTTTTGATATGACTTATAGACAATCATTGTTGCAGTGAAGTAATAAAAAATTGCTATAATAATAATGATTATGATAATAATAGACAATGCTGGACAAATACTACAATAAATAAGGACTTTTTCTAAATATTATTGTTTAGTTCCCAATGTTATATTTATATTATTCGTTCTTTTACTTTTCTGGGTACCTTCACAGCCTCTGTCAGTTGCCTTGCTCTGGTACTCTTAGCTTCTGCATAGAAAATAGATTGCAAGAAGAAATTCAAAATGAATAGTCTCCGTATATAAAAAAAGAAATGCTAAAGAATATAAAAATCACCCAACCTTCAAATTTTGATGGATGACAATTCTAGTCAGAGGTCAAAGTCATGCAGTTACATATGCTATTGCACACTCTACACAAATCCTACTCCACAAAGATTGTAAATCAGAAAAAAATGTGAGTGACTGATAAATGAAAGCCTCAAATTTCTATCAAATTCTTGGTTCAAATGAAAGGATCAGATTTTCCTAAATCGTACAGTTACAGACTGGTTTGGGTTGGAAGGGATCTTAAGGAATATCTAGTTCCAAGCCCTGCCATGGGGGCACTTCCACTAGACCAAGTTGATCCAAGCTTCATCCAACCTGGTCTTGGACATTTTGGGGTAACTTTGGTGATAGCAAAGCAGACTAGAGAAGAAAAAAAAAACAAATTTAAAAGGATACAAATACTTTAATTCTGGTTTGATCCAAGTGTTACTGATGTCACTGATGATTTTACATTTTTTGTTTCGGAAACAATAGGAATGAAATTGGAAAAGCAATGGCACGTCTTTAATTATCTTCCAAGCAGAGAAGTGTGACTATGTTCAGTCCCAAGATCACAGCTGAAAACTGTTTCGTCAGAAAGTGTATAAAAAAAAAAAAAAGATGAAGCAAAAAGAGGAGAGGGAAAGGTAATAAAACAGAAATGCAGATTATGCTGAGATGTAGCATGGTCCAGAAGTGACTGACTGTGTGCCGAGAGCACCAGAACCACGTTTGCTTTGCACGACCTGTGGCCCACAAAGAACATTAACTCACAAAGCAAACCACGACAGAACAAAGTCATTAAATAACCAAAACCCCCTAAGAACCAGTAACAAAACTCCTGTGAAATCATCTGACACGAAGCAGGCAGGATGTTCCCCAGCACCTTGTTTTCAGAGATTATCACAGAACAGGTTTCCCTGGGCAGCAGAGTTTTCAGCTCCCAGAAATAAACTCTAACATTTGGCATTAATGAGACAAATGCCTACAGTTTTCAGTCAGTTAAATCTCATAACCATGGTGATAATGACCCGATTATAAGTGCACTGAGAACATACCTCCTAGCACTTAAGCAGGGCTGAATTCTTGTGATATCAGTGGGTAGTATTTCCCTGGGAAACAGTCTGCTTTTTTTGTCCATGGTAATTAAGCCTATAGAAGACTTTCCCAATAAAAGGGGAACACGTTTCTGTGGAGATTTTGCTCCTGGCACGTCCTTATAAGCGCACGTAGCTGATATTCCTAACGAAGTGCCCATGCAGAGGTGGTGTGTGCCTTGCATAAAGGACTGTCCTCTTCAGCAGCACTCTTTAAAAATGGATTTGGCTTCTGAGGATGAGAACTGAAGCAATAAAAAGGAGGATGAGGCAGTGCTGGTCACTGCAGAACAGGCAGCTGCGCTCGCATTCACAAACCTCTTTAACACTTTGAACATTCAAATAAGGATTTAGAGCAAACTCCTCGAACCTGCGTGAGGGAGGAAGGTTTGTTCTGAGTGCTTGTGCCCACAGAGCACGGGGCAAAATTGTGGAACGGGGAGAAACCTGAAGGCTTCAGGATTCTCCTGAGGAACACGGTGGTGGTGCTGGGCTGATGGCTGGGTCTGGTGATCTGCGAGGTCTTTTCCAACCCCAGTGGTTTGGATTCCATGACTCTCCTACCAACCCCACCCTCAGGTTGTCCTGCAGCCCGTGCTCCCACACCCTGTAATCCCAGCCCGATGCTCATTTCACCTTAGAAAGGAGTTGATCAAATAAATAGGCACTAAATGTACTTTCTATTTAGATGTGGATCTCCTGCTAACTCTCTTCTTTCTTTTCCCCCAGGCTTGACAGTTTTTCACAAAAGCACCTTTATTCCAGCACTTCCCTTTGCCACACAATAGTTGCTGCTCCGCTGCCCTATTTCTGTCATTGAACATATTAAAAAACTCCCGCTAATGAGTGTGTAATTAAAATAAATCAGATTTTCTGAGTGTTCCAAGCACTGGTACTTCTCGCCCTGTGGGCTAGATGAACATTTCTGGAGGAGGTACAGACAAACCAGAAGCATTCACAATGTCAGGGGTTGGATTCATGTTTCCAATATCATTTTTTTAATTGCCAGGAATCTAAAACAATACCTCAAAGGCATGCGAAATTTCAACACATTTTCTAACAGCATAGGGCTGGTGCTGTAATTTGAAGAGCCCACTAACTCGGGAGACCTGGAAACACTCCCATCATATTTTTCTGTCATCTGTAACATGGAATAGGAACAGTAAACTTGATCTTTCTGCAAAAGAGATAATTGCAAAATTTCCATCAACTTCATTCGAAGGGAAATAGGGACTTCTTTCAAGTTTCTGGGCAAGGAGACGACTTTGAATTTTACTGAATGCAGCACTAAAGCTTCCCAAGAGATCAGTCTAATCTTTCCATTCGGGCTCCTTTGTTTCTACACTCCCAGGAATTTACTGTGGACCAGATTGTTACATTAAAATAACAAGGAAATTGAAATGTATTCTCCTCACATAAAGCATTAAATACCTCAGAAATCAGAATACTTCAGGACCTAGAAATCAACTCACACTACTTTAATTCTACGCTGTTACATCTGTTAAAAATACTATGATTTTTTAAGGCTGTTCAGGTTCCTCTGATAGGGAACAATCACCTCTCCACTCAAGTCTGTTCCCCACTATCTCAGGGAGCAATATGTTGTCTGTAAATTCCAGGAGAATCCACAAGAATATTGGAACAATATTGGCACCGGCAGCTCTGGCATCGCAGCCACAATTTCCCCTTTTCAAGGACATTTTAAATCCACTGCCTGTCAGATGCCACATTCCCATGCCACCTTCTGGATTGCAACAGGGAAGTTTGCAAGGAAATGAGCCTGCTGGAAAACCAGGCAGGGCAGCAGAGCCAGAGCCTTTATTTCCTGCACTTTCAGAAATCAAAGGTGCATCAGCCTCATACAGAGAATGAGGACAGGCATTATCTCCAGAAGAACAGGTTATCTCTTTTAATTAATCTTGAAGCAAGAGATGACAGCGAAGTTCTCTTACAGAGAGGTAATAGAGTTAGCAAAAATGTAATAAAAAAGGAGGATTTTGTTTCAGTCTCCATTTAGCTACTTCTGCTCGCCCATATCTTACTTAAATTAACACTAATACTATTTTTTCTCAGCTTTTATTGCCTAAAAGAGACAGCTGAGCAACAAACAGTAAATGAAATCTATATATTTGGTGTAAAAGATAAAATTAGAAACAGAGACAACAGCACAGATACAAATTAAAATAATATTTCATGTTCATAAAAATCTCAAGGTATCTGCAGAAAGCAAAAGCAAAGAAGCCTACTTAAGAAAAACCCAATTCCCAACTTTCCATCCTTTTCCAAACATAATCCCATTACTATATAAAGGACAAAAGGCTCTGAAGAAATTTGGGGGCTCATACTGTAAATGTTAAATGTCTTCTTACATTTAACCCAACTGCAGAATCCCATGCAAGGACTTCCCAAGAGTGAGGGAGAGAAGAGGAGAGGGAACAGGGTTTGTATCTCCATGGACCAGTTCCAACAGGCAGTGCTGAGGCCACTGGGACTTTTCACTGTGTCCCCATTAGTTTCAGGAAGACAGGATGATTTGCCTGTTTATAAGACTCACAGATATTATTAGTCATAATAATACTGCAGTTGAATGGAAAATATATCTATATATATTTTTTTTTTCTTATGTTGTCAAAGTATGAATAAAAATATAGTCCTTCCTGAATCAGGATGGAAAGTTAAAATGTTCCTCTTCTTTTTGAAGTGTCAGGAAAAAGATCCTCTTTGTAAATATAAAAAATATCTTTGGATAATTTGGGAACGTTTTACCTTTAATGTGGTCAGTTTTTAAAATTATGCATATATTATTTTTAAGAGAAATAAGAAAAAATTTTAAAACCCTCAAACTTGTGCCAAAGAAAAAATGTGACAGGTTAACATTAGGTCCTAAAAATAACATGAAAGGCATTTAAAGTCTTGAAGCTTAAATATCAAAATGACAAGGTCAGGTTAATTAAGAACTCAATTTTCCATAGAGATTTCACCTTTGATTATCCATTTCTGTGCAATTCTAAAACTTAGATGCAATGTTCTTTTCAGCAATATCTCTAACAATTGACTGCTTTAAGCTGCTTCCAGGTCTTACATTTCCTGCCTAGAAACTCCTGAGTTATTTGTGCTGTCTGTGGCACTCCAGCTGGGATCACCCTGCTCCTCACTCGTGGTCACATCTGCAGCAGGACATTTTTCATGTCCATTTGATTTGGCCATCAAACTCCCCCTCCTGGGGTTGCCATCCCAAGCTCTCACAAGGAATCACATAAGTGTCCATAACGTGGGTGTCTGCCTGGCTCACAGAGGTGTGTGCAGGGATTTATTTTTAGGTTATATCCTCATTACTTCCCACCCATTTATTCCCTCTGGTAAGTGATTGTAACACAAGTTGCCCTTTCTGTCCCTTTGTCACAGCCAACTCTCAATTTACGGTTTTACTAAACTCTTAATTTAATCCAACTGGTTTTCAGTGTGTTTTCCTGCATCTTTGCAGACCTACCTACAGACCAGGCAGTTGCAACTGATCTATAATTTCATCATTAAATCCCAATCAGTTGTTCAAGCCAAAGGGAATTAAGCTTCGCTGAATTTGTGTTAGAGAAGAAAACCAACTTAATACTGAAGCTTTAAACTTCATTTCATACGGCTGCTTCATTCATATGGAAACTTCTGGCTGAGAACCCAGTGATTCTCAACACTGTTATTTCATGAACTAAACAGGAAGAGATACTTTAATGTACAGAAGACTGCCCTTAGAATTAGGCTATAAGAGCAACGTTACCCAGACAGACTGCTGAGCCCAGCTGGAAAATCCTTCACGTCATCCTGATTCGTGGGAATAGAAAGACCTATGAAATATCAAGACCTGTTCATTAAAACATACGTGAATGTGTCCTACTTTGGGTAGGAAAAAATATTTAGAATGTAGAGTATAGGATCTTGTCCAAGGGGTTTTATTCATTTCTTTCTGGACCGGACATAGATGAGACTATGGTGAGGGCAAAGAATGATGTATGATAAGGGCAAGTGCATTTTTTCCATCAAAAAACAGAAAAAGAGAGAGCCAGAATTCCTACGAGCATAAGAATCTAGGGAAGGAGGGAAGTTCAGAAGGAAGAAGAGGAAACCTTTGAAAAGAAAGCAGCGCTTATCATCAGGACTGTGGAGTCCTGTGGAACTGAAAGGACTTTGTTCCGCTCAGAATTGAATGAAACCCTGGACCACCAGCAGGTTTTGCTTTGTTTCTGAGCAGGTGGCCGTGTGAGGTAGGACATTCCCAGATATCTGCGTGTCCATCTCCTTTCATGGTATGGTAGGTACGAAAAACCTTTTGACAAGAGTTGTTTTCTCAACTAAAAATCTTACACATGTAAATATCTGGATTAAATGATATCTGGATTATATGCCACTGTATGTTTTCCTTATGCCCCATTAATTATCAGAATGTTTGTCTCATATGTATGCACAAGTATTTCTAAGCCTGGGTAGAACTCTCAGGTCACACACTGCAGACTTGCCAGTTTGGGATATTTTCATCAAGGAGGGACAGATCCTCCCCAGTGTAAACCAATAGCAAAGTAAGAAAAGTGGACCAACACATTTTATTTTATGCCTGAAGGAACATGGGCTATTTATTTCCGAGAACAGCTCAGTATTCTTGTGAATGTTGTATTTCGAACAGAGAAATGGAATAAGAATAAACTCTACTTAAGTGGACTAAATCATGAGAGGAAAAATGTTTTAATGGTCCTCTTCAAACCATTTTCTCTATTATCATCAAGGTTTTATCATCACCTAATATTACACATTAAGGATTTCATGAAAAGCTGAAGAAAAGACATGGAATGATTTTTCGTTTGCCAGAGTCTAGATACACTTGGAGAAGATAAAATTAAATTTCCTGGTAAATTTACATATTATTTGGGAGACTTTCATATCCTCCATTTGGTGGAATTATTATAAATGTTGGAAAATTATGAACTATTATAACCATGACACAAAAAGGCCTTTTTATTATTTCTTTTCGTATTACTTTTAATAAAATTCAAAGGAAGAACACCCAAAGCCCATGAAATGTATTAACTGTTCCCTGGAAAATAGAGGGCTAAATTGGGTCATCCAGAGAGAGATAATGAGCGATAGTTCCATGGATTGGGAAGATGGTTGGTGAGGCTGACTTGTGGAAGCCCTGCTCTCAGTGGCACCCATGTGAATGAGAAGAAGCTTCCTTGATGTCAGCGGTGTTTTTTCGTTGCGTAAGGTCAGAACCTCGCCGTGCAAAACCAGAGCCACCCTTTATTTCACTCACTGGGTTCTGCTCTCAACTCTGTAGAACAGTGATGAAACTTCCAACCTGTCAGGCATTAAAGATCTGGGAATAATGCTCACTCTACAGCGCAGAAAGTCTCCTGGATGAATGATGAAACCTTTCGTAAACCCAGCTCTGCTTCAGCATGTAGAGGCATTATATGCATTATCTTGTAAGAGATTAAATTATAGTTTTGCTGTCAGACATGCAAATTCTGCTGAAGCACCATGAGAGGGTCTGCAAGGTAAAAATAACAGTGAAGTGCAGAAGACAGCAATGATATAACTCTCAGTGTCAGTTAGATGTGAAGGATTCCCACGCAAGGGATAATTTTTCACACTAAATGAACAGATTTATTCATTTATTCGAAGGGGCTGATTGCAGATTGAATCATAAACGATAACAACAAAACATGCAAAAATGTATTATCGGTAAAAATTCTCTAGGAAAAATAAGATGAACACAGAAAACTTTCCACAGCCTTTTCTTATTCGTTAAGATGCCTTCTTCTGATGCAGAGTCTCCGTTCGTCTGAGATATTCTTCCTAATCTGACCTCTGTGCTCATACAAGCTGTTGATACGTGCTATCTCCTGTTTCTGAGAGCTCAGAGGCAGGGAAATGTTCTGTGAATTTTATAGTCCTTGCCTGACATTCTCTGACCTGCCGACAAGCAGTAGCTGCCAATTAGAGGGTGGAGGACAGGCAGAGTGCTGAAGTTCCCCAACCCATACACAAGCCAGCCAGAATAAAGATCAAACTGAAACCTGTACAAATCTGAGTGCCTCCAAATTCCTGCTGGAATGCTCTGCCTAACTGCACTGTTCAATATGTTCACTGTGGAGCTCTCAATACTAAAACCCTTCTCCATCTTCTGGGTTTGTTTAGTTTCACTTTTTTAGAGAGAGGGAAAAAAAAAAAAAGAGTATGGAACATTTGAGGAACTGTAGTGTGAATTGTTTATAGGTTTTTGACAACTGTGATGGCAAGTGTTGTGTGAGTGCTGTTAAGGTTTCTCGTTTACATATGTATATTTATAGCCTGCTCAGGGTTTGGCAGTCTTCATCTCCCTGTCTGCTTTTTTACTCTTCTCTCTTGACTAAACTCATAACTAATAGAAGAGCCCTTCAATTTATTTTGCTCTATCATGTCATGTGTTCTCTCCTTTTCTGTTGTTGTTTTCTTGTGCTTTTGTTTTTTTTTTTTTCATTAAGTGAAGAATAGTTATCCAAAATATTTCCAAAATGCTTATCCAAGCATCTCTATTACGTGCCATTTTATTATGTTTAAAAGCATCTCACGCTGTGTTGCCAACGAGTTGTAACTCCTTGCAGTCATTACTCCTCTGTACTCCCTGCTGCAAAGATAACGAGAGTGTGGCTGGTATCAGGGGCTGCTAAGACACATCCTCTTGGGAGTGCCTGGTGCGGCAGCTGCTGTGATGGATCGTGGCAGTGATGCTGCTGAGTGGGCATTGAGAGTGATTAGTGAAATGTTACTGCTTCAACTTCCTGCTCTGGGTTTGGAATCACAGCATCACAGCCTGGTTTGGGTTGGAAGGGACCTTAAAGCCCATCCAGTGCCACCCCCTGCCATGGGCAGGGACACCTTCCACTAGCCCAGGCTGCTCCAAGCCCTGTCCAACCTGGCCTTGGACACTGCCAGGGATCCAGGGGCAGCCACAGCTTCTTTGGGCACCCTGTGCCAGGGCCTCCTCACCCTCACAGGGAGGAATTTTTTCCCAATATCCCATCTAACCCTGCCCTCCTTCAGCTTAAAGCCATTTCCACTTCTCCCATCACTACTTCTCCTTCTCAAAAGTTCCTCTCCAGCCTTCTTGAAAGCCCCCTTTAGATACTTTAGGATTTCCCTCCTGCTCTTTTCTCTCTCTCTGAAATACTGAGGGCCAGATTCTCACATGAATTTTGCTGTTTTACACCTGCTCAAGAACTGACCTGTACGTTACCTTTGGAGATTCAGCCCTGGAGATTCAGTTTAATTAAAGCTCAACTGTCCGATGAATTAAAGAGCTTTTTAATATCATCCCCTTAAATTCCTCAAAAAGATACGGAAATAGATCCCTAATATTTCACTTGGTATATTCTTAAAATTAGTGAACAGTCCACACACAGAAGTCATGAGATACCTTGCTGTACCTATGGTGAATTTAATCCAAAGATCTCCAACAATTTCCACAAAGAAGAAGCATGAAACCTCAGGTACTTCATTTTTATAGTGACACAAACACCAATCCCGTGCTGTGCAGTAGAAGATGGTACAGAGACTTCCTAGCTACCTTTGGGTGATGCCCAAAGTCTAACAGCAGGTCCCAGTCCTTCTGGCAAGATAAAATAATGACCCAGATTTAAATTTGAAGTTCCCACCTTGCCATATTAATAGCAAGCTGGGTTTGCGAAGCTCTTAATATTGAGTGAGATTTCTGAAGACACCTGCAGAAGTATTCAATTCTCACAGAAAATTCGGGGGAGAAAAACATTCCAGATCACAATTCCTACGTATTTCCTAACTTTTAACTCCCCCTTGGAGAAATGTCAAGCTTTGGTCTTGTATGAAGGCAGTCTGATCTCCCAAGGTAGGGGAGAACTTGGCATTTCATAATGGTCCTGAGCAATACCTGTCCTTGAGAATCTGTTCTGTGGCTTTTCCTTGACATGCTTAAGTCATGTCACCAAACCTACACCACAGGGAAACCCCAAATTTTTCATAAAGATCAATAATTTCTGGCTCTTAATTCTGTAGATTGTTCCAGTTAAATTTACATTTGTATTTCATTTCTTCAATGAAATAAATACAAACCTGCTATCACAGGACTTTCCAAAACAGTGCTTCTAGCTGTGATTTTACACTTTAAAGCTGTTGCTGGGCAAATTTTTTTCCCAGTCTTTGGTCCTTTACAAGGTTTCTCAGCTGTGCAGTCTTAAATTCTACCCACAAACTGAATGGATAAAGTGAGGGCAAGAAGGGTTCGAGATCTGGATTTCGAAAGCTTCCCAAAAGTTGGCTGTTTATACAAAACTGTGCAAACTGCTGAGATTTAGAATTTGTCAGAAATCTGACAAAAGCTCAGGGCTTTATGGTATTTCAGCATTTCTGCTTTTGATTACGGCAATTATTTGAATTCACAGAAAAACACATTCAAAAAGGAGGTATGAAAGGAAAAAAAAAAATTGAACCAAGCAAGCTTTTTCAGACAAAACAAGGAAAACCAAAAAAAAAAAAAAAGGTCTGTATTTCAGTCTGAGTCTTGAGTGAGAAACTAATTTCATTACACTTAAGTTTCCTCTCTAACAGCCCACCATGAGTCATTCACGGGTTAATTATAGATAATCAGATATAGTTACCATCACAATAGAGCCCTGTTCTTTGTAATCTAAACTTCTCAGATAAAACAAAATGCTTAAATCTCTCATAGCGAAGGAAAAAAAAAAGTGGTTTGGGGAAAGTAAAAGGCAAATTGCACAATAAAATTTAATTGGAATTACAGGGCACATTCTCAGGGATGTTTATTCTTTCTCACTCAGATGGAATAAATGGGCTGTAAATAGCTGTAAATAGCTGGTGGAAAATTCAATTTATGCATCTGTTCTTCTGTTGCCTCCTGTTCCTTTATTGCACTGTGGCTGTCCCAGAACTGTTTGGACTCTACAATAACACCTCTGCTGTATTCACCTGGCCCAGCTCCCACAAAAGGAGGTGTATTCTGGGATGGAAGGCAGTTTCCTCCAAGAGACAGCTACGGAGCAGCCTCACTTCATTAATGGCAATGCTGTAACTGACATAACTGCATTTATAATTTTGCAGAATGCAGTGAGACTGTTCGGTAATATTTAATTTACCATGCAGCCAAGGTGGTTTTTATGTGTTCTGCACCATTGTTTGGAGTTACTGCAGAAGTTTGTTAGGGACGGTGCTGGAATTACAGCTTGTGGCAAACTGGAGTCGTCTGAGAGGAGCACGGCACCGCCTTGGTGGGGGCTCAGAGCATCACTCATTAACGGGGCAAGGGGAAATCTGCTGCCTTTATCTGTATTCTGCTCCCACTGACGCCTTGAAGTGGGCTGTGGGCATCACCACGGCCAGGCAGGGTTTTGTTAGACCAGAGCAGAGCACACCCCATCTTCCTAATAGGTTGTTAACAAGGAGAACCAAGAGCCATCCGTGCAGCTGAAGAGAGATTTTCCTAGGATAACACCTCCAAAATGAGCATGTCGAGGAAGCAACGTTGGACCTGTAATATTTCAAACACAACAGGCTGGCTGTTCATGTAAATGTGATGCAAATGAGACACAGCCCTCAGGCACCTGGTGAGGTTCCAGTGAGGCCCTGGAGGCTCCAAACTGTTGATTTAGCACATGAGCCTTAGCACTCGCTCTGAATGCGCCTGTTAAATTCATATTGGAAGAATGTTCGTATCAGGGACTTTGAAATAAATTAAATATTGATACAAGCTACGGGCACTTCCCATGGACGTTTTGATTTCCAGTCAGAAAATGTTACCACGGAGTGATGTTACCTCTTTTAATGTGGAATAAACAGTGTATTGTCTGCATGATTAATGCAGAGCCCCCATCAGCAGCAGCCTCAATGCAACTTTTAAGGATAATTATGTCTCAGGTAGTAGGAGGAACAAAAAATGACAAGAAAGGACACAGAATTAATGTAGGCATTTGTTTAGAAGATATATCGTGTGTTTATAAAAATTATCCTTTTTTTTTTTTAGGAGAAAATCTGCAATTTTTTTTTCATAGAGAAAAAAGAGGTGTGAGAGTGATGTAGTCTAACCTGTAAAAGAGATGCTTATCCCAATTTGGGGGAAAAAAGAATGAGCACATATTGGCTTTGTAGGGGGTTGTGTGATTTTGAAGGAAAGAAATGGTATTTGGAATTTCTCTTCACAAATAATATTTTAGAGGTGTCCCAGCCATCGAGATAACCATCCCTGAACACTTCAATCAGAAGACATGTGGTGTGCAAGCAGTTGTGCTATTCTTCTCTAACTCCTGCTGCAGCTTCAGATTGCCCATCATCACAGGAAATGTGACGAACAAGAAGTCAAATAGCAAAGCAAATTATTCCTGTTCATTTCGAAGTCCAGGAACTGGAGTGGCAGATTTCATTCATGCACTGGAGTGCTCTGATGTAACAGCAAGGGTCAGGGCTTTTGATTTGTGTTTTTTAAGTCTTTTCTGTTCCATACAATATTTCGGTTTGGTTGGTTTATTCAGATGTGCATTACCAACAGGGTAGTTGTGTTGATCCTAGTACGAGCATGAGCTATATGAAACATTTTTGATACTCTCAGCTCTCTCTTCCTAAAATATAAACAACTCTGTTAAAATGGTAGAGTCTAGAATACTGCATATGGAAATGCCATCCAAAATTAATAAAAAGCGATAGTATCAAACACTAACTAGGTCCTGAACATGATTTTTTTGATGCTGTTGCTAACCAGTCAACAATCAAAAAATGATTACATGTCACTGGGAAAACTTCTAATATTACTTCAGAATTTTAGGGATTTCTCAACCGGTGCCAATACCTTTATCTTGGATTTCTTTGATGCTGGTCAAAAGGGAGTTCTGCCAAGCTGCGAGACCTTTTCTTGGGCTCCTTTGGCAAATCTCTCGTGCAGAGGAAAGCTTTGAGCAAAGCTGCAGTGAGCAAGTCAGACACAGGAGGTGCTGGTGTGGGAAATGATACAACTTTTAAAATTTTTAACTGACTTTGGTCAGGGGGTTGTTCATCTTTGTCCAGGGGAAAGGAATTAAAGTTTCTTTTCAAAAGACTCTGTTCCCTGGACGAGGCCTGCTGAGCTTAGCACTTTCAGACCAGGAGTAGCACAGAAGATGTAAGATGTAAGAATTGTATAATCCGGGACCAATTCGAGCCAGTGGATTTCTATGAGTTTTTTCTGTATAAATACGTGAAAAATCTAGTAAAGAACCATGTGTGATGGAATGATTTTCTCTGCACAACCCCGAGCAATGCATGGATGAAATTATTTCTGTTGCACATCCTGGCCAGAACATCCTGTCCAGAATAAAACAATGCCTTAATTCTCTAACATTAAAAGTTATGCTGGAGAGTTTTTGTGTTTTTTCCCACAGTTTTGGTGACACTGGGACTTAAAAAGCTGCTCAGGAGTCTGTGGTGTAAAAAGCACTGGGGTCACTCCTCCCTACAGCCCCACAGGAGGGGAGGGTCTGACGGTCACCCTGGTCCCCAGGTCCTTCAGGGTGTCACTTCTCCCAAATCAACCCTCACGCTGGGACACGGAGACCTGATTCAGCAGCTGTATGGAAAGGAGTCTATCTCGGATGTCAGTGTATATGTTTTAATGAATAATCTTCAAATGTGCTACTTACACCCTGGATCTAAAACTTTACCCGATGGCTTTCCAATTTAAAAACAGCAGTCTTTCAAAAACCTGTGCTTATAGAACAAAAAAAAAAAAAAAAGCCTTCCTTGGCTCTTTTTGTGCTCCTGCTTTTCAACAGAAACAGGTTTTTTGTTCAATTAAGTGTTCTGACAGTAGAAATTTGTCATGCAAATGTTCCAGGCCTCTCAATGGAAACGGTGGAAGAAGCCAGGGTTTCATTTATCAGCACTGGTGCATCTGATGTGAGAACCATTTCCTGGAGGCTCCTGCCGCCAATTAACCAAATCAAATTTGCTGGTGGACTAACACTTGGTTTGCATCCACCTCAGCAGCGGGCTGGAGAGAAATCTTTCATTTGTAGTGTTTGTAGAAATCTTTGGACATGCAGAAGGTTCATTCTGTAAACTCTGGGTGAGCGGGGTTGAATTTTGCACTGTAACACAAATTTTCTTAAAAATATTTCAGCAACTAGAAGGGGCAGATTTCTTTCAGGCAGTGTTTTGTCTCTGCATTGCTATGTTCTGTCACTTGAGTTACCACTGGTTGCAGTCATCAATTATCTTCCCACAGAAGGAATTTTTGCATGTGGAAGGAGCCTGGTTTTAAAGGTTGTTGTACATCTGTGTGATAAACAGTCAGGTTGTGAAGGTAAGTCAGATCAGAGGGGTGGGTGACTCCATGGTCTGCAGCAAGAATCATGGAATTGATTGAGCCATCAAGGTTGAAAGGATCTCCAAGAACACCAGCCTTCAAACCATTCTGTCAACTAGCCCACATCTCATCCACTCACTTCTCGAACACCTCCAAGGATGAGGACTCCACCACTGCCCTGGAGAGCCCCTTCCAGTGCCTCACCACTCTTTAGGTGAAGAAATTTTTCCTAAAATCCCTTGTGAAAATACCCTGGAACAACCTGAGCTGTCTATCACCAGCTGCCTGGGAGAAGAATCCAATCCCACCTTGCCAGAACCTCCCAATCCAGTCCTTCCTCCAAGACCGGGTGATGAGATGGGCAGCATCAACCAAACCCTGGTGCTGCCTGAAGAGCCAAACACCATCTGGCACCAGCAGGTGACCAGCCCTGAGCTGGGCTGAGCTGCCACGCCACCATTCCAGGATGGATGGGACTGTGGGAATGTCCTCCACAGACCAGCAGCCAAACTCGTGCTGTGGAGCCACAAATTCTGGTTGGATCCTTCTCCCAGTAAAGGCACTTTCAAGGACGTAAATTTATATTTATTTGAGTAACAGCTAAGGCAGGTGGGAATTGCATCTGGTTTCAGGAGTCTTTAGTGAAGATCTTGGTTACCAGTGGAAAGATCCAATCAGCAGAAAGGATCCTAAATCACATCTTGCATTAAGAACTTCATAATTACTGCACATTCAACTGCAAGTTACGATTTTATTTGCCCTTCAGTGCTGGAAATGAACTGGGAGAGGATATTTCAAATGAGTAACATAAGACTAGAGATCTCCTCAGGAGGACAGCAGTTGCTTTATGTCCTACGTGGGGCACTGATCTTGGCCAAGCATCCATCAGTGCTAGGAGTGACCTGCAGCAGTCAGCACAGAGGGTGCTTTGACTGACAAACCGTGCTAAAGCTAGTTCTTAACAGAAAATAATGCATCTCCATAAAACTGCAGAGGCAAGAGTTCCAAACTGTTCCAAAATCCATTAAAAAAAAAAAAAGAAGAAGAAAAAGAAGAAGAAAAAGAAAGAAGTGTGAGAAATACAAATCCGTCTATAAATGGAGTTACTGATCACGCATGTACATGAGGTTGTCTCAATGACCAAACACTTCTATAAACACTTCTGTATCAGTCAAATTATGTATCATTCTTCACTAATACCTCTAGTACATCTATAGGCCCTCTCCCACTCTAGCATCTTCGTTATAAATTGAATGCTTTGACTTGGGTGAAAAAAGAGAATAAAACCGATTATTTTGCCAACAATTACTGATCAAACCACATTTCCCCTGAGGAGCAGCTGGTGAGGCTGGCACCTCCCCTGGAGGTGTGTCCCGGAGCTCTGCCTACCTTGATGGCGGTAGAGGCGATCTGGATGTGGTGCAGCCGCCGCAGGGTGCTGTCCCTGTCGATGAAGTAGGAGGCTGCCAGCTGGTGCAGGGTCTCCAGCGTCACCGCGGAGCTGTTGGTGCTGGGGTCGCTTCCTTCCGACCTCTTGCTCAGCTTCCGTTTGTCCACAAAAATTGTGAGTGACTCCTCTCCTGAGCAGGGAGACAGAAGCCCAGCAGGAGTCAGCAATGTCCAGCAGCACAGAGAGATTTTGTAGACATTCAACTTGAAGCACATACAAAATAATATGTTTATTTCCAAGGTCACTTAGTACATTCCCTCTGTAGTGTTTAAGGTTAGCATGAAAGGAAATGAAACCAATGTAATACCTGAGATGTTCGTTTGTTTCCTTCTCTTACAACACCTATCACAGCTGATTTCAGAAGAAAGGTACCTAGTTCCACCTTGTTATGAACAACCATGTGCTTTCCAATCGATTCAGCAGTGCCTGGAATCTGATAGAGCCGTTGCCATAAACCAAATTCCTGCAACTGAAAAGTGTGGGGGTTTCAGAAAGTTGGTGTTTTTCCAAAAGAAAATAGAAGCTCTGGCATCTTACATTGTGGATTTCTCACTTCCTTATAGAGACGTGGATAAATACTGTTGGATCCAGAAATTTTCGTTTCCATAAGATTATTGAAAACCAAGAACCTGACTTGCTTAACTGAGTGAGTTCTTAAGACCATTTCCAGAACAGACTTACAGATACTGTAAATTTTCCATGTTTATTCTCTAGTTCATGGATATATTTTTCTGTGTTTCAGGCTAAGCAAGAATTCATTCATTTGATGAAGTGTATAGGAAAAACCCTTTACATCACAAAACAAATTGGAAAAGTAATTTCTGGACCCAGTACTTTCTTTTGTGAAATTTATGTCCAAAATAACTACAAAAGCACTTACTCTCTGAGCCGGTGTTTGGTAACCTGCACTCTTCAGCATTTAGCTCATCAATGGATTACTAATGTCACTATACCTGGATTTTAGGTGCTGAACAACTCCACTGAGTGCCTTTTCCTAGACGCTGGAGAAGAAGTTACCCTGCTAAAGGTCTGACTTGCCACTTGTGCTACTTTCACTGCTCACCCATCTGCTGCAGTGGCACAGTGCCCATGCAGAGGATGGGATGCCAACTTCAGAAGGGTTTACGTGCCAAAAAGTAATAGCTGTAGAAGGATAAAACCAAGGATGGAAACATGACATCATCTTTAAAGGGAGCTAATTTTGGTGGTGAGCAATGCTAGGCGAGGAACGTGTGCCTCCATGCAGGGGATCACATCTGTGGGCAAATTTTGACTCGCAAAATTTGTCTTTGGTTAACATGAGTACTCTTTTTTCCCCAATGTACGTTATGTGTTTCCCAGTCTCTCAGAAATTCAGAGGGCAGTCAAGCCCCTCAGACCTTACAGAGGCAAAACTGGCATTACACAGGAGCTTTATTATCTAATTAGACCTGCAGGGCTTGTCCAGTACGTTCCTTTTGTCCTGGAAGGGACAGGTGGCTGCTCCAGCTGGAGCTTAACTCAATTTCCACCACTACATTCACACTTCTCCTCCTACAGTTTCCTAACGGGTCATTATTTTGTGCATGAAGTCATCAGTGCAGCTATTAATTGCCTGAAGCGCCAAAGAACCGGGAATTAACGCAGCCTCTGTAAGTACCAGGATTTCCCCACCCATTTATTTCATCTTGCTGCTGTAATAAGCAGACAGAGGTTCACAACTGCCATGAGGAGGGAACTGGGAAAGCACAGCAAGCTCTAGTGGCCTGTCCTCTGAGAGAAATCTGCCATCAGAAGCCGCTCTAGGTTCCAGCTTTGCTGGAATTCAACCGTGCCCGTGCAATAAAACCTGACTTGTCACAACCTGCCATGTGACTCCAGCCAGGATGAAAGAGGTTTCCGGGATGAAAAGCAATGGAGTGGGCTGAGGTTTGTGCCAGGGGCTGTGGGCTTTGTGCAGCTGTTTGCAGAGCTGTAAAGACATGGTTTAGAACAGATATTAGGAAGAAATTCCTCCCTGTGAGGAGCCACAGGGTGCCCAGAGAAGCTGTGGCTGCCCCTGGGCCCCTGGAAGTGTCCAAGGCCAGGTTGGATGGGGCTTGGAGCAACCCAGCCCAAGGATTGGCCTTCCATCCCAGATCATTCCACAGTTCTGTGGTATCAGAGAAGACAACATCAGAAGTCAGAGGGTGAATATTGTGCCAGTGACCAGTCCAGGCTGCACAAACTAGGTGCAAAATTTCTCTAGGAGCTTTCTCTCCATGCTTTCCCCTTTTCCAGACATCTCAGCTAGTTTATTTAGATTAAAGTGGCTTTTGCAAGGTCAACCACCTTTTCACTGAAAAGATAATGAATTGTAAGGGCAAAGAAAACAAGGACTTAAAGCTGCAGAAAATCTCTGGAAAAGATTTTTTAAAAAAATTTTTTGAAGTTGTTTGTGTTCCATTATCACGGAATCATAAATTCATAGAGTGGTTTGGGTAGGAAGGGACCTTAAAGATCATCCAGTTCTATCCATGCCATGGGCAGGGACACCTTCCACTCTCCCAGGGTGCTCCAAGCCCCATCCAGCCTGGCCTTGGACACTTGCAGGGATCCAGGGGCAGCCACAGCTTCTCTGGGCACCCTGTGCCAGGGCCTGCCCACCCTCACAGGGAGCTGAGGGTGATGTTGAGATCCTCCTGACCTCTGATCTATGTTTCTTCTCTTTTAATTCAAAACTCTTCTTCCTCATCCTATCACTATCTGCCCATGTAAAAAGTCACTCTTCCTCTTTTTAATAAGTCCCCTTAAGTTTTGGAATTTCCAGGTCTCCCTGGAGCCTTCTCTTCTCCAGGCTGAACAACCCCAGCTCTCCCAGCCTGTCTCCGTAGGAAACCTTCTCCAGCCCGTGGAGCACCCACGGCACCTTGTTCTCATGTAAACACTTTTGATTGATCTGTATCAGTCATTAGTAGAGATGGTGGGGCTCCTTCTACTTCCACAGAATTCTGCTAAGTTTTATTATTAAAACAGAGTTTGTTGAATTTTGTTCACATAAAAAAAAAAAAAAAATCTCAGGCATTTTCCCATTCCCTGCTCTCCGGGAGCAGACAGCAGAACTGCAATAAAACCTCCCATTTCAAAAACAAACAAACAAAGAAACCAACCTTGAAAAAGGACAGGGTTGCTCGTTGTGCTGTTTTACTTTGATGAGAACATCTCAGGAAAAGAACCTTGCACTGAGATTTTCATCTGTCAGAGCTGACTGAGCTCTTGCTGGACAAAGTGGATTCCCACATACTGGGGCTTAGGCACCCGTCTCCCTGCTGGACTTTGGCACCCAGAACTCCAGGGTTTGGGAAGTAACACCGCCGACCCTGATTTGGGGAAGACAACCTGAGTTTTAAGTTCATCTGGAGGAAATAAAACCCATGCCAGAAGAGACTCTTTTGTCACACTGAAAATACGGGCGAATCTTGTTTTTCACTGGTTGCTGTCTACCACCATAAAACAGGCTAAGAAGACATCCAGGCATCAGCAGAAAGCAAGTGTGATTTAGAAAACTATTCAAGGTTATGAATTTTAAGAACTGAAAAGAAGTAATGACAGAGAACACTTGGGAAACATGATTATTCAGCACTGAGTCCTCCCAGCTGTGCTTTTCACAAGCTCTGAAAGCAGCATTTGCTCTCTTTCCCCAAAACTCAAGAGACAGTCAGCTTCACCTACTCAGGTTTAAAGGAAATAGCATGAAAACGCTCAGTTCTGCTCACAAAACAATGCCTCGTAGCCCAATGGGTGCCTCAAGAAACCAGCAGAGTCACTCCAGGGATGTTTTATTGCCATGTGGAGGCTGTCACTGACAGAATCACTGCAGGGCCAGGGGACTGACCTTCACACCATTCACACCCTTCATTGACCTTGGCACAATGTCCCCACCAGCCCTGGAATATGCAAGTTTATAACTTAACCTCAATTTTTAAGTCTTCCTAGGTTTATAGGAACATATTGCTCATGATTTATAAGTTAAACTAGCTCCCGAGTTAAGAAACACATGCTGTTTTTTTAAAAAAAATATGAAATAAAATAGGTATATAGAAATTTACCCAGACATACAACCCTGTCTGTGGCCATTTAGATGTAACTAGACTCCTAAGTAACAGTTTGTAAGTGGCATTTAGAAATTAGAAATTAATTTTCTAATTTCTAATTAGAATTTAATTTTTGTGTTCATCTTAACATATTCAGGAATTATTTAAATTAAAAATTAACATCTCCATCAACATGGTGGGATTGGAATAATGCTGTGACAACTGTAACTGAATATAACCATCTATTGAAGGAGCAAATATATTTTGTTATACATAACAATACATATTCATATGATTTAAATAGTTGGTGCTATTTTCTGCCTCAGTTATTGGGGGATTGTTTGCCTGTACCCACATCTTTGGAATAACGAAGGGATTATAGGCCTTGGTGTTACATATTTTCATCTGTAGACTGGGAAGTGCTAGGAAAAGGCAGTGGTCCAAGCAGTTCCCATCACTTCACGTCAGAAAGAGAGGAAACAGGAATAAAAGGACAGCACTCAAAGGCAGCTATAGCTGAGCATAACCCACAGACACCTACTCAGAGCTCTCTCTTCATACACATAAATGTATCTTTTACAGGCCTGAAGGTCTTTGGCCTGTGAACTCCTCAAAGGTTATTGATTAAATAGAATACCTCAGCCACCACCTAAATAACTGCACCTAAATAAATCCACCAGCTACTACTGGCTAGTGGAAAATCTATTCCTATCTGGATCACCAAAGGTACCATTAGGGTTTTATCAGGTCATTTTTCCCAAACTTAAGCAGATGCTGATGGAAATGCACAGGCTCAAAAACAATATAAATTAATGTCAGGCCAGATGTGGTATCATTTCCATGGTTCAAGTGAATAACAGTGTGTGTTAATTCTATACACACCATCTGTTTAAGGATTTAATTTTTTTCTTCATTAAGTAGACAGGAGAGGAAAGAAAGTTAATACATTTAGTGGTTTTTTTCCCTCCCCTTAGCTTCCATAATCGTAAATGCTGGGGAATTTACATACCCGGAGGGGGGTTGGGGGGGTGGGTGTGACTGATGAAAACTTTTCAAGTTTCTTTCTCTCATCAGTCATTTGAGACTGTCCTCTCCTCCTCCTTATTTGCCAGTAGTTTGTATCTTACCTTGAGAGAGTGTTACAGAAAGGAAAGGTCGTACCAGCAGTTAGTGTAAGCCCTAATAAATCCTCCGGAATTCATCGAGATTCGCTGTTTTACACCACCCGACAATTTCCCCCCATCCCTGCAGGCAGAATGATGCGCAGCTCCAGGGGAATGTTAATGAGGGACAGCAAAGCTGGCACTCGTGGAACAGTCGAGGTGTAACCATCACACTCGAAGGGCTGTAACCAGCGGAGAGAGGCTGGGGTCAAGCTGGTCTGCTCACACCTGCTAAGACTGCCTGTTTTAAAGACAAAACTACTGTGGATACTAAAAAGTTAGAAGCAGAGGAATTTTCCAGCTTCTGCAGCATCCTGTGAAGTTTCCCTTTCTCATGCAAGCTAGCTGAGAAACAGTTGGAGGTTTTCGTAAGCCAAGACTTTATCTCACAGCTGCAAACTTATTCTCAAGTATTGTCATGGTACATTGAAGAAACTATTTTGAATGGGTGTTGTAGAGCCTCCACCAATCACTCAAGGAGGTGGTTGATCAAGGAACCCATAATATCATGCTACTCTTGCGAACCAAGTTATATAAACGGATTTATAATTAATTAAATGGGGCCATTTTATTCCTGAACTTGGACTTGTGTCGTTTTCTCGCCGTTCTCGGTACAACAGCAACATCCTACCTCTTTTCCGTCCGATTCACAGAGCCTTCAACAACATCAAGGGCAACTTCCTGACCCAGAGAGCTGAATGGATTGGTGGTTTGTTAATGAACACCTTGAGCAGTAAAAATAAATCTACCTGGATCATCTCGGATGACGACGTAGCCAGTTGCCTAACGGGGTTCTCCTCCCATGAGAAGCTTTAGCATTGTCCTGCAAATTGGTTTATTCAGAGCAGTTACCCTGTTTCCAGCTGCAAGGAGGACTTGCTTGGAAAGGCCGCTATCTCCGTCTCGAAAAGCACCCAAATCAGCCTCACTTCACCCAAATGCCTGGAACAAGAGCCTATCATCTCATTGCGGTGTGCTAATTACCCTCCTCACCAACTCCGTTGCTTTGCTAAATGGCCTTTTCTGTAGGACCAGCATTAAAGTGAGCGTCTTTAAGGCGGGAGTGATTGGGGTTTGTGCCCTTGCACTTATCCCACAGTGGTACCCCAGGCTTCCCAGCACCCTCCGGCCCTGAAGCTCACTGCTGCGCGCTGTTTTTTGCAAGCCACTGAAGTGGAGTTCCAGCAAACCGGACTATCGCTGCATGACACTGCATGCAGGCAAAAGAGAAAAGCATAAATGAGAAACAAAAGGAGGCAAAGTAACACTGGCTGCTCGATCTGCTGGGTCACACGGGCTCCTTCAATCATGCAGCTTGGAGCTGCTCATTATGGACTTTGGGCTTGTGTCACAAGGAGATAAAATTTCCATAAGAAATAAAAGCAGTGAGAAATGTCACTTTCCACATTATCTTGTGGCAGCAAGAAATATAGAACTTTTTTTCCCCAGGTTCTCATTTCTGAATGCCCTTGAGGAGTGTATTTCTGTGTTTGTGAATAAAGACTGGGGAATGTATCACAAACAACCATGTGCAAGAGTTCCCTTTATGCTCAAAAAGGGATCTTTATGGAAACCAAATGGTCACAGAGGCACACAAATCTTATCACAGCATCGTTCATTTGCCAAGTTTTCCTTTCTGTCCATGAATACAGATGATTGGGGATTCATTAAATAAAAGTACTGTGCACACTCCGTTTGGTCTTGTGCTTTTAACGAGCTGCATAAGTGACAAGCTTTCACAATAAAACAACTTGTAATTAAAGGGAAAGTACTCATAGATTATTAAAATAATTTTTAAAAAATCTAATTACATGTTAATAAAGTGTGGACAAGCATCTGTGGGAATCCCCATTCAATCCAGCCCGAAAATGAGAACTAACACATCCAGGAAAGTATGGGTTTATTAGCTACCTCATCAAAGCTTTCTTAGAAATTACTAATTCCCTGTAATTATTGTAATTGAAGCAATTTTCCAAAGTAGTCAGCACCCATCCAGTGATAATGGAAGGCAGCAGGTGTGCCTTAAATCACGCCTAAAAATTGAGATTAGGGACCTAAATCAAACCCCAAGTTAATATAAAAACTCCCTTTGACTTTGTTAAGCAGTGACAGAGCCCAGAAGTCAACACTGTCTCCGAGTGGAAATTTGGGCAAGGCTGTGGCAGCTACTTCATTTTAGAGCCTTTGAGAGGCGAGAAAACTACACCTTGCCTCAGCTTCCCTGCAGCAAATCCTGAGGCTTTGGGGAGAATATTGAATGTCTAAGCTAGGATTTTCAAATGTCTTCATGGGAAATGCCATCAAGTTCTAGTTTTCCTCAGGTCCAGACTTGCTGAAAGGTGTCAGCTCCGTGGCTCTTTTGTGATCAGTGTGATAGTGCTGCTTGGAATGTGAAGATCAGCTGTGGCCATGTTCTCCTAGAGCTGTTAGATCCAATTTCACCTCGACAATGGGTTTCATCACATGGCTGTGGAGGTGCTGCTACTTACATTAGTTTAAAAAAAGAATTATAATATATAATATAATAATTATATTAGTTAATAATTAGGTAGCAATGCTGCAAAATAATTTTTACCATTGGATAATCCTTGCAGTAGGATACATGCTGCAGCCAGAGCTTTAATTATTATGCTTTATATTTTAAGAAACATTTTCTTTCTCTTCAGCATTTGGTTTTTCTATTCAAATGTGCCAAGTGTTCTGCACTCAAGAAATCAGACATGTATAAATAGTGTATATTTGCATGCAAAAATGTTCAAAGTGATTAAAAGAAATTCAGGGGGTTTTGTGACAAATTGCTGGTCCACACACGTAAATCGTTCTTAAAATTCTAATAGTAATGCCGTAGAAGTACTAGTTCCCAAAATAATGATAGAAATTAGCTCTTTATTTCTTAAAATAACTTCAGCAAGATAGAAATTCCTCTTGTTTCTAGGATGGTCTCCTTCAAAAGGAAGCCTCTGTGAGCCATTTGGGTTGTTACAGGCCTCAGCTATCAGCCAAGAGAGACTAGGAAGGCTCTCATTTCCTTTACAAATGGTTAGGATTCAGTTATGAAATGTTTTAAAGAGAACCATTCCTCAGGTGAATAAAGGATTTCGACAAGCCTGTCCTGCTGGAAGGACACTCAATCACCAGAATTATCTTTAATATTATCACCCACGATGGGATAGAGCTGCATTTCTAAAATGTCAGTTCATTTTGTAATGCCTGGATGGGTAATCACAGGTACTAATTATCTTTCATTCAGAACAATTTATGCTCTCCTTTGAACATTAGGCCTCTTCACTGGATTTCTTCAATCCATCTGGTGACTGGATCCCAATTATCCATGGGGCTACCCTTTCCAGATTAGTCTGTGGGGACTGAAAGATGCAGATTCCATTAAGTTAATGGGAATTACATGGCAAAGCCCCATCATCCCATTTTGAAAATGCAGTCCCACTGGTTAAGTGAAGACTAATTCTAAAAAGGGCAGAGTGACAATATGGGGGTTTTCCAACGGACAAAGCAGTTTAAAAGTCTCATGAATTAAGAGATTTGTTGGAAATACTTGCTACTGGTTTTCTGGCTCCGTTTCTGCGGGACTGCAACGGACCCAGGTACTTCTGCAACCTGGTATTATGTAAATCGTTACAGAAAATAAATGTCACTATCCTTAATGACCTCAGTGCAGAGAAAGATCCTTGGGGATCTCTTTGTGGGCATAAAAAATGTATACAGAGCACCAACAAAGAGAAGAAGGAGTCACAAGACTTGTGGACAAAACCTGATCCACAGAAAAAGTTGCCCATCCCAGCAGTTTGGAGGAGGATCAGCTCTACAAAGAAACAGTTGTGACCAGCACTTTTAGCTCGTCCCCAATATTTCCAAGAATCCACCCTACCTCCCAGGGTAGCTGAGAGCAGGAAATGTGTCCCATATTTCTTGATCAGGTTTTCTGTGATCTGTTGAAGGGTCGGGCGCCGTCCCAGCAGTCTTATGTTACGGAAGAATTCCGGGGCGAGCGGCAGTGGGGAGCCGAGGAAATTTCTTCTTTCCACAGCGAGATTGTTTACTTTCCAGCGGCCAAACTCTCTGCAAAAACAAAGCAGTTCTCATTCAGAAATGTGTCATTCAGACAAATGTCCTTCATTTGCAAACGACTCTGCTCTGCTGAGTAGCTGGGGGCGACTGGCTGGGAATTACAAGAGGCCTTGACAGTGATACTTTGTCATGTGTTATAGACAGGGCAAGCAACGAGGGTTATTTATTAGGAGTGCAGACAGTGCTCCATAATAAAATAATTGTTGGGGAAGAAATAAATAAAAACTAAGCCGCTTAGCTTGCTGCTGCTTCTGTTGGTTTCTTGTGGCCTCTGACGTGAATATTGCACGAAAACATCCAGATTTGGTAGAAACCAAAACGAAGGCAACGATTTCCCCAAATCTGGACCAGGGGCAACAAGTATTTTTGTTAGAACGAGGTGAATTTTAAAATTGTAACAAGAAAGAGTCCATGTTCTTTGCCTTTTGATGTTAAGTCACTTAGGTACAGAACTGGATAAATTGAATAACTTGGAGAAACACTGTCACACCACATTTGACCTTACAGTGATAATTCCAGTTTTCTATACTTTTGGCCTCCGTTTTGAGGAAATACACAGCCAGAAAGACTGATTCCTAAAAAGTGATGACTTTTCAATTGTAGGAGGGATATAAGTTGAATTCAAAGGCTTGTCCCCTTCCCCTCCCCAAAATAAATCGATGACAGAAGGGAAAACAAACAAGCTCATTGCACAGCAATAAACACATCTTTTATTCATTTGCTTGCCAATTAAGATACCAGATAGAGCTATTAGAAGGACTCATTGTCCTCAAAATCTAGACAAGCCAGACAGCCTTGGCAGTAGAGTGGCTTTTCCCAGATACAGCAATAGCTGTTTTGGTTACAGACTCCGGGAATTAAGTGCAAGCAACCTGAGGACTCTGCTTCAGCACCACTTAGTTGAGTCTTTTGTGCAGCCACATCAGTCAGGATTCCTCTTAGACAAGGCTGTAGGAAAGCAAAGAGCTCAGCGAGCTTGCAGGATCCTGCTGAAGGTCCCAGTTAAACAGAGAGCGATGTTCACGCACAAAATTAACACAGAAGCAGAAATCAAAGATGCAGCACAAAAAGAATATTTGGGGGATGTCCGAAACAAAGTGTTGCCAGAGGCTGAATGACCAGGGCTGTGGAACACGTACTCAGCATAAGGATTTTTGTAATACTTTGAAGTCCATGGTTATTGGTAGAACCCAGATAAACACATTTTTGTACAGCCCTTCTGCTTTCCAGCACCCTCCTCCTTCTCTCCCGGATCCAAACTGCCTTTCCTCTCAGACAGGTGCCATTTCTTTACCAAAAACAAATGTGAAGAATGATGGTAGGAAGAGATTTCTGTAACTTAACTGAAATTTAATGCAATTTACCAGTCAAAGGCATGAAGTTAAACAGATCCCCATAATTCTTAAAGACTCTACACATCACCAGTGTGCCTAAATTACTATTTGGGAATTGCTTTCTTATCATTTTTCCAACTTAGTTGTCAGGTTTTAAAGTTTTCTCTCACAGCTTTCCTTTCAGGAAACTATAAAACCAATAACTTCTATTTGCAGCTTTTATGGAACTACTGTATATGAGTAGAGAGAAATGAAAAAAATTACACATTAATATTTTTTGCCTGTAAAGTGAAAAAATCCTCATTGTGTATCTTGATCGCACCAATGCAGACACTAAAAACAGTGAATTACCCTGCACTGTAAATGTAATTTTCAAGTGAAAAACAAACAAACCACCAAAAAAAAAATCTATTACAAAAAAGCTTCCCATTTTTGGTGTTTAAATTCTCTGCTTTCTGGTCATATTTTTCATTTGAATACATCAGAAAATATTGGCTAGCTGTAGTTCCTGAACAGACCAGCAAGACAGACTTGCTTTGACACCAAGAAAATATTACAAGTTTTATGATGTAAAATATTCATTTTATACCTTGAGGAAACCTTTTGTTCTAAGCTCGCCAGCTGAGCTGAGGTTCAAACACAATATTAACAGAAAAGATACAATTCTTATAAAAGACAGTTTGCTGCTACCCTTGATCTGATTTTCATTGTCAGTATTTAAGGACAGAGAAGACCACATTAATCCCCTCAACCTGCCCCCTTTTTGGCACAGTCAGAGGAATCTCACCAAATGCCTCTTGCTGCCCATGTAACACTTTTGGGACTGAGAAGAAACTGACCCCTGAGAAAAACATCTCATCTTGACTTAAATTCTGAGGATTTCTCAGCAATCTCCAACAATCTGTTGTGGTGTTTAACCACAGAGAGTGCATTTTATTTTCTGTTTGAACATTGCCAATTCCAGTTCCCAATTTTTTGAGCTCTTAATGCATGCTGGGCAACTGAAAAAAATTCTGAATATTAGACACATTCTGTGCAAGTAATTACAGCTCTTGTTTGAATCCCCTTGGGTTGAGCCCATTGCCTTCCTTGGTGCCTCTCTGTGCACAGTGGGCTCAGATATTATGTCTTACAGCCCTGCTCCACAAGCAGCAAATCCTTTCTTGGAAGAGTTGAATTGGAAACAATGGCCTCATCCATAACAAATTCAGAAGAATTTCCAAGTTGAGGTTCCCTCTGACCTACTACAAATCCTTTATTTACTGAATCCAGGGACTGGGTTATTCTGGCACTAAGAGAAACTTGCTTGGCTTAAACAAATTTGAGATCCTCGCACAGTTTTTGCTACAGAAGGAATTTTTTTTGCTGTATGTTGAGAGAGGAAGTAAGCAAATGCTTTTGTAAAAGTTTTGTCATTCTTTTTCAGTTCAGAACATATCAATGGAAACATTTATTAGTGCAGCAAGTAATCAGCCTTTGAAATTCACTGCTGAGGAGTCTGGGAGGGTAGAATATGGAAGATGGAACCCTTTTAAAAAGATGACAGTTTTGTAATTCTGCCACAGACTGAGCTGAAGCTTTTAAGAGATTTTAGAAAACAGCTTTTCTCTTTTGCTGAGGTCTTTCTTAAATGAAGTATTTTGGCTTATGGAGAGATGAAGACGTAAACCCACTGGGATGGACAAGAAGAAGGTTCATCTCTGAAGATAAAATAGGGATGAAGGACACTAAAAGTGTCTGCCTGTCTGCAGGAGCAGGGATACCTGGCTTTGGACAAGCGAGAAGTGATGAGCAGCTTCCAGAGCTGAGGAAATATTTCAGACTTCAGAAGGAACTGGATTTACAAGAGTAAAGTGTAGGAGCAGGGTAAAAGCTGGGATGGAGTTCAGGGTGAGAGGTTGTGGTGCATTATTTCTAGCATGTTGAGAGAGGAGGTTTTCACAAATGCTTTCTGGATCATTAGTAGCTCCTAAAATAGAGGTGATTTCCCTTTTAACCAAGTCACTCTAAGGAAAATCATATCCTTATCTTCCTTTTATATGACACATAAAAATGTCTACATACCTATCCATATAATTTTCCTTTTTAATCTTAATTTTACTTTGCAAGCAATGCAAGTCCTATTTGCTTTTCCCCCCTCTCGTCACCCCTTTCTTTACCTGTTTGTCTTGCAGTGTCTCTAACAGAAATTTTCCAGCCCCAAACATTTTGGTTTGTGCCCAGTGTGCATTATTCCCCTTTGGATATCATGCTCCTGCGCAGGGCCAAAGGCAGACCAGCAGGCCTGATGGAGTAACCAATCTTACTCTGAGCAGAGAAAACACTGCTCTCCAAAGTCACCGAGTCCCATTCATCAGGAGAACACCTCCCGTGGAATAGCACGGCATCAATGCTGGCTGCTGGTCAAGAAAACCAATTTTCCACTGAGAACAAACACTGGAGTTATGAGAAGCTTTTTCTTTCCTGCTCCTCCTCTTCTTCTGCTGTGTGAGAGCCAAGGCCAGCAGCTCCCATGGTGTTCTCAGGGAGGGAATAGCAGGTGGCACCCCCTGTGCTGCCCATCTAATTCCAGCCCAAACAATATGCTGCTCACTGGATGGAGTTCTTTAGTGCTCCAGGCAAAGCCTGTTGTGGAGAAGGATGATGGCTCAGAGTTCCCAGGCTTGTGCAAGAGAGAGGAAATCAGTCAGTCTGGCTCCTAGGATGAAGCCTATAATGGAATCATGTTATTATCATAAGTAGTGCCGGAGGCCATGGGCAACGTTCTCTCCATCTTCCCATCTATCAGAGCCGTGGATTTGCATGTGCTGCCACAAATCTGACCCTTGGGTGCTTGGCTGCCGTGGCCATGGGAGCCCTGGAGCCCAGCAGTGCTGATCCTGGCCAGGTGGACCACAGCCTGTCTCCTGCCAGTAGTTCTGCTGGGAATGCTAGGTTGAAGAATGATCAGCCAGAGAGTCAGTGTGGGATGGAAAGAAGCACAGTTTAAAATACAGTTGTCATGTCAATGCTATTTCTTCTATTAATGACATTGAGAGGGATGTTTAATCTCAGGAAACCATTAGTGCTCTGACAGGAAAGACCTGTTAGTAAAGTTATCATACAAATTTTGGACAAATTTTTCTCTTCAAAGAAGCTTAAATTGCAAGTAGATCTGAAAGGAATCCTAGGGCAGAGGCCAACAAGGGCTGTCAATGTCTCTGTTGAGATTCAAGCCGTAGCTTTTTTTCCAAATGTGTACATTAATTATGCACTTGCTTCTATCCCTGTATTCATTTCAATACATTTTAAGTGCTATGGCATGGGGAGCTATAGGGAAAGCTCTCTATAAAACATCTAGATGAAGGAAATTTTAAAAACGCCATTGTACTCTAAAATGGCAGTGTGAGGAGATTTGAACTGGGAATATAATCTCTTCCACTGCAGTCACTGAATCAGCCATAAACAGATTTACTGTGAGTTTGATGGATTCTTCCTAACTACAAAAGCCTCTCCTAAGGTCACCCACACGCAAAACAGAACCCAGGCAAAATTAACAATGTTAGGCCTCATTTTAAGTAATTTATTGTGTTTTATAAATCAACATTATTGCTGGTAAGCATAACTGTTACTGAATATTATTGTGGTATAATGTGGAGAACACTCTTGGAAATACAACTCTTCATATAATTTCTAACACAAAAGAACTCTTCTGTGTTCCTTTCTCTTAATGTCTTCTAAATGAGACACCTTCACTCTTGGAGGGTGAGGGTGTGACTGCTTTGAATGGGCTGGAATGCCAGTGTGGGCTGGAATGGGCTGGAATGCCAGCCTGAATCCAATGTATTCCCAGCCTGAATCCAATGTATTCCCATGAAGCTGCAAGTTCTGCTGTTGGCAGGACAGCTCATTGAGAGAATAGATGGTGTTTTTCTCCTCCTCCCTTCTTCAAAAGCCTGAGTATTTCTAATGCCTGAGGCCATGGCTTAAATAAGGCCAAGATGAGATGATAGTAGTTTCATTTTATATTAAAATTCTACCTACAAGCAGTTCCAAAACAGGAAGTACAGAAAATATTTGCTAGAGAAAAAAATAAAAATTACTTTTAAAGAGAGGATTCACCCAGATGTGGACAGATCCAGAATCAGGTAATGTCCAAGACTGTGTTATTCACAGATTGTCAAGGGAAAAAATTCTCCTTACCAGCACAGGTCATAGAAATTTCAAAGCTTATTAAGATCAGTTAAACAATGGACAATCTGCCACAACCTTTACTAAATGCTTGTTATGGTTGATTTTTCTATCCAAGGTGAAAAAGAAGGGAATTATATAAGTTATATATAAGTTATACTGTGGCTGAGCGGCCTCCTGAAAACATCCACCTTTGTATAGAAACAGGATAATAGGGAAAAACATTGCAATGTGAGCAAAGTATACAGAACCACCTCCCTTGAGGAAAAGCAGCAGGGCCTGATAGTACAGAACACATCTCATCTATGCCCCTTAACATTTTCAATTGTCTACATGTGGTGATCAGAAAGAAAGACATTCAAGATATAACAAGCTCCTTTTAAACATATTTCCCCTCGATGAAATGGAAAGTATTTCTTCATTAACTTCGTGCTTGTAATTGTCTGACATTTTCCCAAGGTCAAACCAGAAAAGTTTATGGAACATATGCATTTTTTTCCATATTATTGCTTTTTACCTTACAGTGAATAAGCAGTATCAGTAGGACTTCTTTTTATCCTAATATGCTATTCCTTTGAAACATCCTAGTCTTTTTTTTTTTTTTCCTTTCTATGCCTTTTTTGCCTTATCAGCTTCCTGGCATTTGAAATTCTACTTCCAGAACTAGAATTCATCAGTATCAGCTTCACTATTTTCTTGCACTGTGCATATGAAATACGTGGCAATGTATTAATGAATTTGAATAAAAAGTACATACACTATGCCTAGAATGTACTGGATATATTTCTTTTTTATGACTACTCGTAATCTGATTACTGTGTCAGCTGCTGTGACATCAGTGATTTCAAACTTCTCACCTGTCATGAACACTAAAGGGACACAAGAGGAAGGAATGTGGCTTTCCTTTTGTGCATGTCTGATTGATACTTAGCCTCTGTAACATATGCACTGAACAATTCCTCCTCTGATGAAATCCAAGAGGGAATTTTTTCGGTGTCTTGTCCTGTGGCGTTGTTTGCCTTTTACCCATAGTTTGTGATTAACTCCCCAACACTTCTGTGGGCATTCATTCAGGAACTCACCATCCACATATTCAGCTGGACCAATACTCATCAAAGGTATTTGCACAAAACCAGCAGCTCCTAATGACTAAACCTGATTTCCCTCCTGCCTCAGAGGCAGCTCAATCTCCAAGCAGCACAGAATAAAGTAGAAACGCTCTTACCAGGAGCATGTTGCAAATGACACAAGGGTTAAACAGCAACTGCAGGCTGAGCACAAACACTGCAGAGCTGAAATGTGTTTGTATGAACCATCTAAGAGTGAGGAACTGGTGAATTACCTTGTAAGATCTCACCAGTTTGCAGAGGCTGGTAAGAAAAGGATTACATCCCAAGCAAATGATTCATTAGCTCTGCATATGAAGGTAGTGCCAGGGAGCAGAGAGGAATGGGAGAATTCCCAATAAAACCTACCCTTGCCTCCACTACTTCTCAAATGGAAAACGAGTGGGGTGCTTGGGACGTGTTTCATACAGGCTGAGTAAGGAGGAAATGGATTTTACATCCCTTTCATATTTCTGGGGTTGGATTTCTTAGATGCTCTCTGGCCTGTAGGCGCATGTGAACATCTCAGAGGTGAATGTCAAGAGGATGGGGCCAGACCCTCCAGCGGTGCCCAGAGACAGGACACGGAGCAACAAACTGAAACACAGAATTTCCACCCAAATATGAGGAAAAACTTCTCTTCTTGGAGGGTGGCAGAGCACTGGACAGGCTGCCCAGAGGGGCTGTGGGTTCTCCTGCTCTGGAGACATTCCAAACCTGCCTGGGTGTGATCCAGTGCAACCGCTCTGGTGACCCTGCTTCAGCAGGGCTTGGACTGGATGTTCTCCAGAGGCCCCTTCCAACCCCAGCCAGTCTGGGATCCTGTGAAAATGATAATAACAACTTGGGCTTACAGCCTGCAGGTGAGATGGTGACATATTTGGAGTCACAAGTAGTCGTCCATCCAAATAATTACAATAATCCATTCTCACTGGTTTATATTATTATTATTATTTATTCTTCCCTGCAAAAAGTATTGATTTCGTGGTTTGTCATATGCCCTAGAGGGACTGGAAAGTTGTTCCTTCTCCCCTTGACAGTATCAAGAGAGTTTTTAACACCTTGTATATGCACTGCTCACAGTAATCCAGTCCTTCTGCAGTCTAGTAGAGAGTTTGGCAAGCCCAAAGCATCCTTTTCTCCCAGTTCACATCTGCCCATAGGAATCATTTATTAACTAAACAGGTAACAGGTTTGATAAAATGGTGCATTTGTTTAGACTGGCAGAAGACAAATGAAATCCAAAAAATTTCTCTGACTGGAAGATTCTTGCTGCTTTTTTTTTTCATTTTATTTTTATTTATTTTATAATACTTATTTTATTTTTTATTTTCATTTTCATTTTCTCTGTGACTGTTAGGAAAGCCAATGTTGCCTGAAATTCAATGTGAGGAAAAATTCATACTTTGTAAATGGGGTAAAAGACTGTTTCACTTTCAGGGAACAAGGTATCTTGCCTACAGCTAAAACAGTAGTTAACCTTTAAAATGAAGAAGATTGCCCTGGAAAAGAGTTAATTTTGGCACAATAAGGAGAACAGTTATGAGAAAGAGAACCAAAAAGGTCTGTTTATAGTCTTTTTGCCTTAGCTTAAGAGCCAGTTGATATTATGGTCCTGTCCCTGTAGTTAATTGTACAGGAAAAATCTTAATGATTCTGGATCCTAAGAAAATGAAACTCAAAAGTCTCTGGAGCTCTCACTGGGGCTGGGCTTTAGGGATTTGGCTATACCTTATCCTGCTTCAAAATCAACATGAAAATCATGTTATTCTTCCTTCTCTTTTTGTCCTGACTAAAAAGGAAAAGAATTGAACCATGTTTCTTGTAGAGATAAGGAAGAAATTTGAATCTGTGGAAGTGTTTTAGTGCATAAATCAACACATGAAAATACAGTTTATGAAGGATGAATCAGCATAAAGATCTGTTGGAGAAAATAAAACAGAGCAGAGGATTCATAGATTCAGTGTTGATGGATACACCCAGATGAATCACAGGGGAAACACAAACTGCTAAAATTCCTCCTCATTATGTGCGACAGCTCATAGTCTCAAAGTCTTTGAAATGCCTTTTATTACCATTTTTACAATTTCTGTTTCAGAGCTACAAATTGATCTGTAGTACTGGGCAATGGAGAGGCATACAGACAAACCCACACCGTGGCAGATGATTTAAAATTCAAAGGGAGTGCTCTTACTCACCTTAGTTCTCATTTGAAAAATGAGGCACAGTCAGGCTAAGAATTCTGGCAGTGCTGTGAGCAGCCATGACCTCCTTCTACCCGGTACCCAGAGCCACACAAAAAACTTTATGACCTGGATAGTGTGGCAGGGAATATGAGTTCTTAAAGCCTCTGGAAGCTGTGTGCTTGCTTGTTTCTGGGATGTTACTGATGCTCAGGATTGGCTCCTGCTTGGTGCCACAGAGACCAAATTGCCATCTATTCAAAACAAAAGCTGATGTAACACCTGACTGCCTGAAAGAGGGAAAAAGTACCCAAATTGCTGGCTTCAGACAAAAGAAATAGTCTCAAACAGATTCTCAAAGAAATACTGATCCAAAGCCTTATTTACGAAGCTGCAGATAAAGCCCAGAGTTGTTCCTTTTCCAGGAAGAATGTTGTATACACTTAACCTTCTACAGTGCAGATTATTTGGCTCATTTTCTATTCAATTTAGAAGTTTATCCTTCCAAAGTGGAGGCTTTTTGTCTCCAGCTTGATGCCAGCAGTGCTATTTACAGCACTGATGGATGACAGTTACTTAACCTGCACTTGAATTTATAAAGGCAGTTGTTTCTACCAACACTCTGGGATGAGACTGGCTTCACACAGGTGTAAATCTCACAAACACATGCATAAATGCTGCCTTGATATTGTGAAATATATCAACTGCACTATTGTTGTCTGTACCAATTCAAATTGTTGAGAGCGGTAGGATGCAAACGAAAATATTTCCTGAAAATACTTTGGTGTTTTATTTGTTTGTTTATGGCTTATCTCTTGGGGGAATGTGCAGCTGATCTTTGCATCTAAATGTTCTCCTCCTGTGTAAGTGTTGTTGCACTGGTGGCAGGAAATGCTCAGATCTCTATGTGCATGCAAAAAAAAATAAAGCCAAGAACTCTTATTCAGCGTATAAAAATGTTTCTACCACAGCAAAGGATGCTTCTCTGTTAGGAAAACTATTTGTATTAATTCCAAATTAAATTTCGAGTGGTGGTTTATTAAAAATGGTCCTGGTTTTCTTCCTTTTTTCCAGTGGACTAAATTGCAAATATCTCTAAAGAAGCAGAGGAATTGCACCGGTGAGCTAAACAGAGAATCAGGGCAAGAAAATTGTCAATATAATTCCAGATTATAAACACAGAGCTTCCTAATGCTCTTAACTAAATCAAAGCATTGGATGGGACTTCACTTATTAACTTCTGCAACAGAAACAGTCAAGTGTTAAATGTGTTCTGTGAAAGAACAAAGCCTATATTTATCTTACTTTATAGAATCCTATAATCCCAGACTGGTTTGGGTTGGAAGAGACCTTAAAGCTCATCCAGTTCCACCCCCTGCCATGGGCAGGGACACCTTCCACCAGCCCAGGTTGCTCCAAGCTCCATCCAGCCTGGCCTTGGACACTTGCAGGGATCCAGGGGCAGCCACAGCTTCTCTGGACACCCTGTGCCAGGGTGTCCCCACCCTCCCAGGGAACAATTTCTTCCTAATATCGAACCTAAACTTACACTCTGGCAGTGGGAAGCCATTACCCCTTGTCCTGTCACTCCTCATGAATTGTCCCTCTCCACCTTCCCTGCAGCCCCTTCAGACCGTGGAAGTTGCTGTGAAGTCTCCACACAAGCTTCTCTTCTCCAGGATGAACATTCCCAGCTCTCCCAGCCTGGCTCCAGAGGGGAGGTGCTCCAGCCCCCTCAGGAACTTGGTGGCCTCCTCTGGACTCATTCCAACATTTCCATGTCCTTCTTATGTTGAGGACTTCAGGACTGGACACAGAGCTCCAGGTGGGGTCTCACAAGAGCGGAGTAGAGGGGGAGAATCCCCTTCCTTGCCTTGGTGGTCACAGTGCTTTGGATAAGCCCTGGACTCCGTAGGTTTCTAGGCTGGGAGCACTCAGGGACAGTTTACGGGGAGTTTGTCCTCACCCAGCACCTCCAAGTCCTTCTCCCAGGGCTGCCCCTCAGTCCCTTCTCTGCCCAGCCTGTTGGTGTATCTGGGATACAGGTGCAGGACCTTGCACTTCACTTTGTTGAATCCATGGGGTTCCCCCCGGCCCAGCTCTCCAACCTGTCCAGGCCCTCTGGTCCCTCTTTCAGTCCTTTCTGAGTGATAGGGATGTAGAAATTACACAAGGTGGGGAAGCAGACATGGAAACAAAACCTTCAGCTCTCTGGGAATCGTATAAAACTGGGTAGGCCAGCTGGTAATGTACCTTGTAATACATCCATTGGAGAGTTACACACTTTGTATGCAACTAGACCGATTCTGAAGCTCTGACTACACTAAAAATCCTGAAAAAGATACTTAACCCCTCTACAGAGTCCAAATATGAGCTTTTTTCATAAGCTGTACATAGAATGAAGCTCTGTGTAAAATATAAAAACTAAAAATGCATTACTGTAAAATTTCTGTGCCTCTGAGTTCATCTCATTGTCACTCCCAGCACCTTTGTAGAAGAGGTCTTAGAGAGAAAAATAAAAGTGATTTTGGAAAATTTCAAATGGGATATTAACACCAGAGGGGGATAAAATTGGTATTAATAATGCCACATAATTATCATCTACACTTTTAGTAGATTTTAGTTATAATACCACGAGTCCTGACAGGGACTGGGGGGGAACTGAGACTTTATGCACCCAGCAGAGGCTGGGACAAGAACTGCAGACCAGGGACATATTTTACAGCCAGGAGAAGTGATACATGATATATCCTCCCAAGCATTTAGCTGTGGGCAGGGTCACTCTGCCTTTCTCTTCCATTTTTTTCCTGGAACATGAGTGTTAACATATTTGGGAGCAGTGTAAGCTACACAGGCCAGCTGAAAAAAAGGAGAAGCACAATAATTTAATTAAAATTAGCGTAAAGATTATTACTTGTCTTCTAGGTATATTTCAGTTTGAGGTTGATTAGCCAATAATTTCAGATTATTAGCCACGGTATAGCAACCACATTGTCCTGACTGCTGTTCTGCCCTGGTTTAGGATGATGAAGGCCTAGGTTTTTCCTAGAAAGCTTGCTTAGGAAGAAACAGAATGAAACACAGCTACATAGATCTAGAAATAAAGCCAAGATTAACTGGCTTCCCAATCCATATGCCCAACAGACGTGATGGTGTTTTTCTCCAGCTTCTTTGTGTGAGGAACAATGCTGAGCAATTACCAGGGATTCAGTTTTGGCCAGAAAAAAGTTAACATTTGCTCTTAGTGTCTTGGCCAAGATGGATTTTGTTTGGTTGTAGTGCACACTAGCTCTGCGATGCTGCCAGGAAAAAAACCACCAGTGCACCTCTGCAGCTTTTCCTAAATCGAGATTAAGGGTTAAATATAGTCCAGTATTTTGTAGATAATAAGAATATGTTCCATTAGATGAAAGGTGTGAGAAGAAGTGAGGTTGTTTATATCGTACTCATGGACAATGGCAGTGCACAAGGCAAATCTGTTGACACAGGGTCCTGTGAGCAGTTACAAAATCTTGCCCTTTGAGTTTGAGTACCATTCATGGTGCAACAAAACAGGCATTTTTGCCATCTGATATTTGACAGTGACCAGTGTGAAGGGACCCCCAGCTTCAGTTCCTGGGGGAAATGTATACATCAACAAATTGCAGGAGCAAGCTGATCAGCATATTCATAAATAATCCCACTGAAAATGAGGTAGAAACTACATAACACCAGGGTTTGCTCTTCCTGTCTCACAGCATGCAAGCAGTGGGAACAAGAGACAGCATGGCTAATAGTTTTCTTTCACCAAGATAAATGCTCACTTTGTGCTGCTGGTGCATTGAGTTGTATAAGGCTGTCCTGTACGAGAGAGAAACCCACAGCCACCAAACTGTGCAGATAATTCATGTTCTCTGAGCTGGACCAAGGCTGGCACAGCCTGTGCTGATTCCTGATGTGCTTCACACAAGGTCAGAGAGCTGCTGTGCCACATGTGTTGAAGAACTTCCCTCCCCCTTGAACCCAGGGCCAGGTGAAATCGGGTCAAAGAGAGCAGAAGATGAGTGAATACCCGAACAGCACAGAAACAGAAATCTCCCTGACATGAGACTCCTTGCCAGAGGTTCCTTGTAAGAAGAAGTTCACAAACAAACAAAGCCATAAACCCACAACCTCCCTATCCCCCCACACCACCTCTGTCAGGCAGGAAGATGCAGAGGTAGATATTCCTCTGCTTTGAGGAATATCTCAATTTTGATATCTCAAATGTGAGGAATATCTCTCCTTTTGATTTTCTGGCAGGGGCTCAAACACCGTGCCATAAGCTCCAAACAACTGCTCAGACACACGGAGTAGAACCACCCTCTTCATGCCTCTGCTTTCTGCTCATCCTAAACCTGACACTTGTGTGTGGTTGAGGTTTATCTCCCCCTGCCACAGGGTCACCTCGGAGTGGTGATAATTCTTCCTCTCCCGCAGGGCCCACAGGCATCCATGCCCAGGGGACGTCCACAGCAATAGTGGTCCACAGAGGAAAAGGTAGAAAAGCAGGTTTCCAGAAGAAATTAACTCCCACAAGAGCACTGGCCCTCATCTGATCTACTCCTGGAAGTGAGATGTGTTACGTGGAGCCCACGTTCTGTTGCCTCTCTGGGGAAAATCCTGAGCCTTTTAAAATAAATAAATAAATTAATTAATTAATTAAAGCACAAGGAAAATTCATGGACATCCTGCTCTGAATCTGGATGAGACGAAAAACGCTCTGATATGAAGAATTAGGAAGTGGTCTTGGATCCAACAATTCTGACATAGCCATGAATCCCTGCACCCTTGCAAGAGAAACTTGACCCAGCAGCAGCTGCACAGATGAGAACAAAGGCTTTCTTCACCTCTTTAACCTAAATAAGCACACGAAATTCGCTGCCAAAGAGGGACTATTTAAATGCTAATTGGGACAGCAGGTGATTTCATCTCCTCTCTGATTTTTCCTTGAAACAGAAATAAAAAGAGTTGCAGCAATCCAAGCCTTTTTTGTTATTAAAACAGTTGATTTTGTTGTAAGTCTTGTTCTATGTGGTATTGCTGCATCTTGCGATAACTAATGAAATTTCTGAAATTGAAGGAAATTACAGGAAAAAATACCCTCCACATCTTACATCCATGTCTCATCAAAATTAATATACTGAACCAAAGAAAAGTTAAAAGGTGAAAGTATTTAAAGTTATTATAAATCAAATACTTTTCACTTACACTGTAATTTTTAATCTATTCTCTGCTTCATAGCTCAGTACAACTTGGCTTATGCGAAAATAACAAAAAAATATAAAATATTAACCGTGCAAATTTCAGTTTTCTAGTGGAATTTTTGTAGCATTCTGCATACACAAACTGCACTTCTACAACTCACGTAAGGAGAGAAAATTGTGGCATGGAATAATCGCAGACCTCACTGCAGCCTTCTGCCATCTTCTCCTTGGCCACAGGAACTCTGTAGCCCCAGAAATCCCCAGGCAGTGGAAAACCTCTGTGCTACGGGCCAGCTGAGAGTCCCTCAGGCTGGAACTCGATCTGTTAGTGTCCATGTGCAGCCTCAAGAAATAGTGAGGGTTTGTGTATCTCAGCATGGAAAGAGCGATTCCAGTCATTCGGCGGAACCCAGATTTGCAAAGGGTTTGTTGCACCTGGTGCATTATCAATTTAGAAAGGATCCTAGAGAGATTATCCTGAACATGATCTTTTAAAAAGTTCTTATTATTGAGCAGAAGGATAGAAAGCATGTTCATGAAATACCCAGACAAAATTAAGCTGAGGGCCCTGGCAAGTACTTTGGAAGGTTTAGAGAAACCAGAGAAGAGGTTGAAAATTGAGAAAGGTAAGGTACAATGCTAAAAAAAAAAAGAGAAAATACCACAAAATGTGGGGGGCAGCCTTTTTTCCCCAGGCAATTAGCAATAGCACAAGGGGAAACGTCCTCAGGTTGTGTCGGGGAGGTCCAGGTTATGAGGAAAAATATTTTCACTAAAAGAATGGCATTGGAACAGGCTGCCCAGGGCAGTGGTGGAGTCACCATCCCTACAAAAATGCCTGGATATGGTGCTAAGAGATGTGGTTTACTGGTTATGATGGGATTCGGTCAAAGGTCAGATTCACTGATCTTGGAGGTCTTTTCCATGATATGAAAATAAATAACTTTTTATGAAAGTTATTTTTATGAAAATATTTATTTTCATATGAAAATAAATAACTAAGCAAGTAGAAATATGGTAAAATATGACACATTTCCAAAAAGTCCACCTAATTATTTTTGGAAAATCCACTGCAATCTCTAAAAATTCTAACATCAAACAAGAAGGTTTTATGTGTGACAGCCAAATAGCTACGTCCGTTGCCAGAGGGCTGCTAAGATCCCAATCACAGCCCCCAAAGAGAGAGAAATGAATTTAAAATAAAATAAAATAAAATGAAGTAAAAGAAAATAATATAAAAAATAAAATAAAATAAAATAAAATAAAATAAAGTAAAATAGAAATAAAATTTAAAAAATAAAATAAAGTAAAATAAAATAAAATAAAATAAAAATAAAATAAAGTAAAACAAAATAAAATAAAGTAGAATAAAGTAAAATTTTAAAAAATAAAATAAAGTAAAATAAAATAAAATAAAATAAAATAAAGTAAAATAAAGTAAAATTTAAAAAATAAAATAAAATAAAATAAAATAAAAAATAAAATAAAATTAAATTAAATTAAAATAAAATAAAATAAAATAAAATAAAATATCTGTCTCAATCCTTTTCAAAATAACAAGCAGATAAAAAAGGGGTAAGAAAGTCCTTAGTGGGAAAGGTTGCAGAGTTGGATTTTATCGAGGAACACGAAAATCCAATAACATATGAAATGTTATTCAGAAACAGGAGGCTAACAATTGCTCGCTTAGGGAAAACAAGCTTTATTTGGGGCAAAGAAGGCTGAACGAGAGCTGCGTGCCAGTGCCACGTTTCTGCCAGTGCAGAACTGCAAATCTGGGTGGAGCACTGGTGCTGAGTGACCTGCCACAGCTCCCTCTCTGCTGACCTCCACCCACCCTCTCCATCTCCTACTTCCACTGCAAGCATCTGCCAGCACTGACAGCTTTTTCATAAAATCACGACTTTGCTAAGGTTGGAAAAGGCTTTTAGGGTCAAGTTCAACCATCAACCCAGCGCCACAGCCGTGGTCACCAGCAAAACATATCCTGAAGTACCACATCACTTCCAGGGATGGGGACTGCCCCCCATCCCTGGGCAGCCCATTTCGATGCTTGACAACCCTTCCTGTGAAGAAATTTTACCTCATATTCAACCTAAACCCTCCCTGGCACAGCTTGATGTTGCGTCCTCTCCTCCTGTCCCTGTTCCCTGCGAGCAGAGCCCGACCCCCCCCGGCTGCCCCCTCCTGTCAGGGAGTTGTGCAGAGCCACAAGGTCCCCCCTGAGCCTCCTTTGCACCTTCACTGCCTGTACATGCTTTAGTCTTGGTCTGTTGGTGAGTCCCAGTACACAAACTAAGAGTATTCGCAGTTATTGTGCTATCCCAATTCAGTAGTTCCTGAAAAGGTAGAGAAACATTCTCACCAAGGAAAATAAGGAACTGTCAGCAAAAGAATCAGATTTAATTATATTTTATGCAAGGCAGGTGTAGATAAAAAAATGCTGCTAGCGAGGATTTTCTTGCTATTTTCTAAGCCCATGAGGGACTTTTCTCTCTCACAGAAGAGGCAGCAGAGTTATGGAAATAACCAAACACCTGCAAATTTGAAAAGTCTTGTTTATAGTACAGTAGAAAAATATTTTGACAATGGATGTTTTAGGATTTTAGCCAATCGCCCTCAAGGGGTGGCTGATCCTTGTCCAATTAGACTATGAAGAAAAAAGTCTATAAAAGAGTTTGTAAAATAATTAAATAAATCAATCTTGCTGCACAATTCCTGCCTGCTGGATCTTCTCTCCTCCTCCTCCCTAAGGCTGCGGGACACGGTGATATACCCTAGGGTTGCAGGAATAGACAGGTTTGCTACAAGTTGATACAAGGATATGCAATAAAAGAAATGATGAAGTGCTAATTATAATTGCTATGTTTCGTGAAGGATCAGTCATGGAGTGGATGGAACAGTATGCAAGGAGAACTATTCCAAAATGCCAGAGTGGAGCCGTAGTCTAGAGCTGTACTCAAGAATGGTATTTTCACTGAAAATGTCAAATATGCAGTAGAAGCCGCCTGTTTCAGCATTTCAGTAGACTTACCATGCTTAGATGAAATGTTTTGTTTCAGTGATATTGAAAGTATTTCAAGATTACTTTTTAATCAACTATAATTTTATTTGGACTGATATTTTTCTTAAGTGCGTTTAGAAATGTGTATTTTTGACACATTTTGACTCAGAGACACCGAGAGATGACATTTTAATTACAGAGAAGTTGGGCAATTGAAAGTAATATAATGTATACTTTTATCCTCATGGGATTAAAAATAAGAAAAAGCACAGATAAGTGTAACTTCTTATTACTATTCAGATTCTAGGCTGATGTGAATCGGTGCAGTTATTATCAAGACTCTGAATTATCATTTCAACTCACTCCCAAGAAGAGGAGGGGAAGGAATGATGAATACTCATACAAATAGCAGTGCTCATAAAGAAATTGCCACTTGTCCCCAAAACCATGGGATTCTTTGTGTTTGAAGCTACAGGAAGAGGAACAGTCAGTCCTGTCCAGGACAACAGGGCGTCCTTTCTGCCTGGCCCTGCCCTTGCAAGGCAAACATCACTGTGGGATTTGAGGGAAACTCCCCAGTACAAAACTGGAAGTGTTTTTTCTCCTTCAACTCTTGCTTGGGTTATGTTGCTGCACCTTCTACTGCATTGTTCTGTAATTGCTTGAAGCATGACTATGCAAAGTGCTAATTTTGTTTACATCACTGCTGCGGACCAAAGTGCTCCCTGGCAGCTCACAGCAATCAGGCAACTCCTGAAAATAGAGCCTTATTATAAACTCTGTAAGGATTAATCCTTATAAAGGATTATTTCAGGTGAACACGCTGAGAACAGGTGACTCTTTAGAAGCTGATGTCCTCAGTGAGAAGGAGAACAGAAGGGAAAATGCCTCTTGCAAACTGGAGGATTGTTTATCAGGAAACAGCACTTCCAGGCTTTCCGTGGGTCCTTTATAAACGGCATTTGTAGCGATTTGCTGTCAGGAATTCAGCAAAATTCAGTAACTCAGGGGTGGCCACTGCCCTGGCAGCTGGAGGTGGGGGGACAAACAGCCCTTCCAGGGGAGACATTGATGTAACGGGAATGTGCTGCCAGGAGAGAACAAAAGTCGAGCATGGATAAGCAGCAGCAATGCCCAGGTGAGGGGGAGAGCCTTCCCAGAGCTCTGCTCTCAGCAGCAGAGCTGTTTGGGAGTGCTGGAGTGGCTGTGATGATCCCTAACAGGATTCCTGTCACGCTGGAAGCAGAGGGGATTGATCTTCCATTAAACATTTACAAGGCTTACAAGTGAGCTGTACAAGAGGAAGTGTGAAAGCACCAGAGATGTGCTGAAGATTCCAGGAACGCCCTGCCTTAGATCTTCGACGATAATATCTTGGGAAAGTGGAACTGAAATGCTGTTTTAAGATTCTATTTGCCTTAAATACTCTTCAGGCTTTTTTAATCAAAATATTTTTCTGCGGTATTTGTTCAGCCAAAACTGGAAAGGTTTTGCGTAGTGGACAAGACCTGGCATCTCCATTTGAGCACTGATCTCATTTTCATGGGGAACTAAGCCTACTCTGAAGGTTTTTTATGTCCTTACACATTTACACTGTATCAGAATAAATACTTTCTTTTTTCTAGCGAGTATTCCAGGATACAAACTACGTGTGTAATCAGTGTGTACCTGACCTTATGTTGTTTGGGAAGCAGCTTTAGGGATTTTAAGAACAAAATGTGTTTTAAAAGTCTCATATGGCCACGCCAATTGCGCTTGTTTAAACATAGAGAACGGCCCCTTCCAGCCTCAGTTTTCCCAGCTGGAAAAGATAAGTATTGAGACATTTATGGAAGTCACAATACCCGTTGTAAAATATTACTGAAAGCACAATTCTGTGCCACTCTGCAATCAGAAATGTCTGCACTGGGAGTTTAATTAATGCCTTTCTTCAGTACAAGAAGAGTAGGATTTTATAAGCTGCTGCTCAGAAAGAATAGAATGTAGTAAAAGAAAACCAGGAAAACTTGGAGAGGAACCTATTCACCCACTCTTTTTTCCCTCATTTTGCTCTCTAGATTCTAAGATTTTACACCTCACTGCCTTGAAGGGGTTGCCAGTATTTTCCTTCTTTCTTCAGCCAGTCACGGTCACTGTTCATGGACAGACAGTGTCGAGGTGGAGATCCCACACAGCAAAGTGCACTTCCTTGTTGTGGGGCAACAAAGTACAGTGACCCAGAGCCTCTGTCTGGGGAACAAGAACAGAGCTGATAACTTTGCTCTCATCACAAGACAGCACAGCTGCCTGTAGAGTGAATCTCCTGAGGGAAGCATGGCTGGAATCAGGTGGGAGGAATAAGGAGTTTCCCCAGGGCACTTATAGAGAGCTATGCTTGGCCAGGGGGTTGTTTTAAAAGACTGTGTGTTTGGGGGCAAGAATGCCATTCAGGGTGATGGCAGAAAAAGGACGTTTGGGATGGGATTTTAAATGGCTTTTCCAGCATTATATTCTTTCTGCAAAAATAATTTCAAATGGGGATGCCCTTTGGTCTGTGTAGCATAGAGGTTCCATTTCCCTTGTGATTTTAAAGGACCTTATTTCACTTCCATGCAGCAGTGGAGCCTCCGTAGCTCCAAGCAATCCCTGCTGCCCCTAAAAAGTCATTGTTTCTGTTCTCCTTGAGATGCTCCAGTGGTAATTACCTGTATCTCTGTGCAGATGTACTTGGGCCTCTGAGCTTCACTCCGATAATGAGACAGGAATATGGCCCTGCCAGCACAATTTCTTAGCAAGGTAATAACCATGGCATCATAGGATGATCTAAGCCATGTATTAATAACCACAAAAAATAGCCAGTAATCAAAGTTGACAAAATTGTAAGTTGTATCACTTACACGTGCCTTGAACATTTTTGGGAAGACGCAGATGGCTATGGATGGATGGATGAGTTGGTTTAAGCGTCTCACATCGAGCTGCCAGTCAGACTGCTGACAGCAGCAAAGGTGTGTTATCCCCAGCACCAGAGCTGAGGTTAGGGGGCATGCCTGACATTGTTATATTTTCATAATTGTGTACAATTATTTGAAATTCATTCTAAACTGCAGCTGTAGCTGTTGTAGCCAGATTGTCCAGAACAAAAGTGAATCCTTCAAATAGAAGGTGCAAGACAGGCAGAATAAGAAGGCAGCAGTAAATCCCTTTGCCTGCTGGAGCCCTTTTGGTTTCTACCTGCCCTTGATTGCAGCAGGTCTTTGACCTCAGGCCACATCAAAGCCAACGCAAGTGGTTGGCACTTTGTTGGTCAAACACTCACACCCATACGTGGGACACTTCTGTGACAAGTTTATTGACATGATAAGGAAAAAAATGTTGGATATTTTAGGGCTTTTAACTTCCCTTTCTGCATAACACAAGCAGAAGTAATGGCAAAAGTCAGGAGCACGGCAGACCTGTGCAAAGGATCATAAAACAGCAAACTTGCTATTGCCTGAGGGGGATTAGTTTGCCCATGTCTTACCTTAATCAAGATAAATCAAAGAGTAGAAACATTCTATGGAAATTCATCCCTCTGGAAATCCTAAGCACTTAAAATATGCCAAAGAGAATGATTAAAATTGGAGTTATTTTAATTTAAGGTAGAATCTGGTCTTCTAAATTCAGCATCTGCTTCAGTAAGGAGTAAATATGCAAACTGTCTGTAATTCTCTTTCTCCTTTCCATCTCCCACCTGGCTTTTGACTTAATTGATTAAAGACAATCAAAAATAGGTATAAAAAATTGTAAATTCTCACCTTTTTTTTAATCTACACCCAGACATTTGAATATCTAACTTCTCCCCAAGGCATCTTTACAAGGATGAACCATCAAAATCCTTTCAATAGCTCCAATAAAGCAGCATTCTTCTAAATACAAGTTTGGAAGCACAACTAATGAAGTAAACAATGATTAGTTCAGAAATGGCAGGGGAATGGGGAGTGAAGAACGTTTGTTCTGCACCTGCTGGAGTTATGCAAATTTGCCATGAGCCACTGGAGACCTCGCCCTGGGAGGTGTCCTCAATAATGAGGCAGAAGTTGGTGTTTATACCAACATCAAAGAAAGGCAACTTTCTGGGCTTATTGAGCATCTGATAAATATACTCAGGACACTGATGTTGTGCAAGAATATTTTGAGCCTTAGGATTCCAGCCCCTCTGATACTGTTGGCAAGCAGTTGTGACACTGAATAATGATATGCAAAAGGAAAGTTACCCAGCATTGATGAAAAACCAGCAGCTGAAATGTTCTCATCCTGAATGGACACAGTCACTAAAAAAAAGAAAAAAATTAATCTAAAAGGGCCTATTTATTAATTTGTAGTAGGTATAAAGAAGTGTGTATCTATATTTGGGGTTTATGTAGCATGTGTAGGAGATGTAATTTAATGATACACTAAAATACCTACACTCAGGACAAATAATGCCATTGGTGAGCTCTGCTGACAATCCCACAGCTCTGAAAGTAAATTAAAACCAAGGTCTGTCATAAAATCTAACAGTCCCAAGAGGTTAGAACATCTTATTTACTATATTTAGAGAATTTAACAGAGAAAAGAAGTTAGTAGATGCAAATTATTCTTCATATCAAGTGCTAGCATTATAACTACCATTATTAAAAACAGGATCATGGACCCTAAGTTCCATGATGTCTGATGTAAGTCTGCTCTGTGAGAGCTCAATACAAAGCCCACTGAAGTAAATGAAGAGACAGAAAAAAAATCCACAAGCCACAAAAATTTTAGCTGGTATTTTTAGCCCTCTGGTCTTAAAACTGATTTAAAACGATGTACTTGAGTAAATTATTCACAATCAATGTCTGATCGATTCGAGTTCCTTTTGTTCACAGCATGTCCAGTAGCAGATTACTTTTGTAGCTGATTCAATGTTTGAATGCGGTGAGAATATTTCCTATGTATTTTGTACTGGGGATAATTCATTGTATCTGCTTGACACCACAGCCAGAGTGCCAGTTAACTGGGATCACTGCATGAATCTCCTTTTATTGGATCAACATAAGTGGGATAAGCAAGCAGATGTATAGATGAGCTGAACCGCATGGGGAACGCGCTCATCTGTCCACTTCAAACTGCTTCCGTGGCTTCAGAGAGAAGATAATTTAAATTGATACTCTTCTTTTCTGGAACTGTGCAAAGAAATGGATATTAACGTTTACCTGCAACAAACACAAGGTTGTTCAACCAAAACCAAAGGAGAGTTACAGCATCTGAAACCCCCAAAGGACATGAATCCAGAACGTTCCCGTTGCACACTCTGAACCTGGAAAGCTTCCTTATGCGTTTGGCAGCAAATCATTCTGGAAGAATTGGATCAATAGAAAGTTACCAAGGCCAGATATACAGATGGTGTTGGTTTCAGCCATCTAAAATTAGCTTCATTGGGTTTGGCTCACTTGTCTATTCCTGTTGATCTATGAGAATTTATGGAGAACTGGACCAGAGCCAAAGCCATACCCCATGCATTACTGCACGTGACTCCAGTTTTTCCTGTTAGAGGAGAACATAATAGACGATCTTTTTTTTATGTGAAGTACATAAGAAATTCGATTTTAACCAACAGTTTGATCTTCTGTGATGAAAATTGTGTATCTGTTTGTTAATCAATTTTCAGAGCACAAATGTTAATTTTTTACTTTATCAACCAAAACCTCAGATGACTCTAAAAAAGCAACTAATGACTTTTTAATTACCCTCTGGTTATGTCAGCCTTACTGGTTTCAGATACGATTTGTTCTTCTTTCTTATTTATATTTCAGCAGTGCCCCAGTACCTTAAGCTACATTATTAGCAAGGTTTATTATATAAAATTAGACACCACAGCATGCTGAAACTGAAATTTATTCTATTAATAAGTAAAATAAGCACTGATAAGTAAAAGCAAAATATTTTTCTGTCTAACTTTACAAATATAGTGCCACTACCGCAAAGTGATAAAAAAATATGCATCTACAAGATACGTGAATGATAGGAAATTGTCTCTCAAAAAAAAAGGTTGATGGCGTTAAATACAACACATTCCCAAATGAAAGTGTCCTTATCCTAAATTAATCCGAGGAGAGGCGATTATTGCCCACTGACTACTGGTGCACGACACAATTTGTAAGGCCTCTAGCAAGCAAGTTGAAAGGCACATTTGAAGCACTGTGATCATGGGTTTTACCTTACACATCTATATTTAGTTCCAGCTGTACCAGGTCAGAATCAAAGGCAAAAAAGGCAGAACTAGAAACGCTCTAATTTCAAAGTGCAGGAATGTTGACTCAGAAAGGTCACTGCCAGTTAATGTGGACGTTTCTTCACTGCAATCTGAACTGCGGGTTGTTAGAAGGATTTCTCAGTGCTACTCACACCTCTTCTTAGGCAGTACCATAAGTAGATAAAAGTGAGAAGATTTTGGTCAAAATGTCCTCCGGAAGCTCCCTGACAATGAGCAAACCTGCCAGCCAGGAAAAGTAAGACTCTGTCGCCTTTGCCTAGTTCCATTTTGTCTGGAGCAACCAATTTTTATGTACACAGAGCATCACAAGAGTTTTGTTTCAAGGGAAGGGCTTACAAAGTTGTTGACTTGTTAATTTCTGAGTTAAAGATGTCCAGCAACTTCTGAACGGTAAAGGAGAGGCGCACCCAATTTGATGCAAAATGGATAAAATTATACTGGACATATTTTAACATTGAGAAGGAGAAAAAGAAAACCCTTCAAATCGCCATTAATCTAAATGCATCAGTCACATTAGGCTCAAATTGCAAAGCTGAGGCAAAACTTGTAGACCACAGTGAAGCTCACTCGATTGTGTCCACCTTGCATCACAATTATATTGCCTGCATGTTCCGTGTGTACATCTATTTCATTACCCCGTAAATTCAGCTTAGGGGGTGAATATAAAATTCATGACGACTTTAATGTAGCAAAAATCCATTGGTGTAGGCAATTCTTTCAGCAGGTATCTGATATGACCAATCACCTTCACATCTGTTATTAAAGTTAGAAATTCAAACCTTCTCTTATGTAGTAGATCTGTCCACAAAAATATGTTAAATTTACTCAGTATTCCAGACCTTGTGCAGACACCACAGAGAGAAGTGAAGAAGAAGATACACATAGCTAGGGTTGTTTGAAGCTGAAATGAGAGAGACATCATTCTTTGCCTTCAACATTTTCTTATTTATTATTATTTTGCTCGGCAGTAGAAAGTGGCGACAGATAAATTTCTAAAAGTGGTGCCTCTTGCAGTTCATCCCTCTGCATTCCCTGGGTGCAGTGCTGACACATGGTGGTGAACGTTACCCTCTGTTACACTTCAGTGGAATTTCTGTCCTTTTCCCCCAGTGCCCAATTTACAACGGAAAGCGGCGAAGAGCTCTGAGTGTCATTTCCCTGTTTCTGTGCTTGATAGCTTCCCTGTGAGGAGGAACAAGATATTTCCATCTTCTTTCATGTACATTTTCCTGCTCTTTCATTATCATCTGCTAAATAGCATTGCAGCAAATACTTAAATGCATTGTCTGGGATAACAACGGCGACACAGCTGAGAATGTGCTGAGATTGCTGCATATGCAGCAACCGTGTCATTGCTTCAATGTGAGCTCGTCCTCCCCCAGGTTTGTTTTGCTCTCTTTGTCCATCTTGTCACAATACTTCTAGTTTGGCAGAGAACTTGTGCTTTATTTATTACGTTTCTGAAACACTTGTGCCTTCATGGAGACATTGAAGAGTTCCTTGCTCTCTCTCGCCATTAGGACTCGTCTGTTATTGCCTCAGATCCCACTCGCCTCAGCACTGAGGCAATTACACACATGCCTCTGACAAAAATTAACTGTTCTCCCCAGGTGAAAGGCTTGGATTTATCAGGCGAGGAAATTTACTTTAAATCCTCGTGCCTTTTATCACCCCACAAGCACTGGCACAAAGATTACTCACAACAGCCAATTCTCAGCCCTTCCCAGGAGCTGATCTCAGGAGGCAGGAGGATGGTCTCATCTCCAAAGCAATTCCACCTTTTTCATGTAGGGTGATAATCCTACTCAGGTTTTCTTTACTTGAAAGTCTTACTTTTCTCCATTTGCTCTCAGTCAGCTTTCATGGCGAGGAATTACTTTTCTCATTATAATCATGAGCTTTTCTTCATAAGATATTGCAGAGCTCAGAGATGACTTTGAGCGTGTCCTTCCCCTGTTCCCCCATCAGTTGGCATGGAGACACAACAGCTGCTACAAATCACAGGAAAGACGCTTAACGGGTACGTTTCAGAGAAAAGTTCCTGCTAAAGAAACCACTAAATTTGCAATCATAGCCCTTGTTCTGGGATGGCTGTAGCTAAGGGAAAATACACTTCTGAAGGGCATACCTAAGGTATGAGCAAGCTTGTGTTGAGACACAAGCTGGGATGGCTCTGAAGCATTTCATTCTGTGCACGAGGTGATTCTTGGCCTCGTGGTCGGAGACGGAGCCCACACAGGTCGGGATCACGCGGATCCAGTGACACCAAGGTGCAGCTGGAGATGCTGCCTCAGCTTTGAACTCCTCTGGCTTGCCATGCCACCATGACTCTCCAGCACTCAAATACGTGAGAGTTCTGAGCTAAGCCCGTCACGTACAACTGTAATATCCACACTCTCTAGGGCAGCCACACGCTGGAAATCACGAGGTGACAGTGCAATGAATTAATCTGTAGTGTCTATACAGTCCTGTATGCCAGAATCAGAACCAAGCCCCCTCTCCTCCTCCCATCCTGCTTAGGAGTGCATGGAGACGGGCCAAAGTACACTGCCAAAGCTGCCTGCAAGTGCCTTTCTGGATTGCTTTGGATTTAAGGATGGTATTTTCCCAGATAATTGCTTTATCAGACCGTGTAACTTCCTTATCAGACCTTACATAATTTGTAACAGCCCTATGTGCACTTCCTTTGAAGATCAGTGCTCCTACATCCCCTGGGGCCCATTTGGAAATTCCCAGTGGCATCTTAGGATCAGAGACAATTATCTTCATTCCTTTTACTAGGTTGTATTTTGGAGATATTTCTGCCCTCCCTCCCCCCCCCCCCCCCAGAATTCTGCATTTTCAGAGTGTCACTACTTCCTGATTTGTGTTAATGACATCGAGCAGGTCTAATAAATCTTTTCCCCAAGCCCATTCCATTCCCTGGTAGCAGATATTTCTCTGAAAAGAGGTTTATGGACCGTTTGGAATTCCAGCCAAGATTTAACAAATCTTTAAAAATTAAAATGAAATTTCCAATGGTTATGTTTTTTTCAAAAAATAAGGCAAGTGACTCTCTTTAAAATTATTGAAACTCATTTAAATGGCAGTGTGCTTGTATTTGATCCTGGATGCTCCCGTTTTCTGCTTAGAACACACTTTTTGCAGATGAACAGCATTCCCATTAAAATGAGGGTTTCAATGGAAATGCTGACATACTGAAGCAGAAAAGCTGGTGCTTTTGAAATTATGCAGGGTATATCAGGTGGGATATATTCTTCCATAAAAATTATGTTCTTATAATTATGTCACTCTCCTTCTGCAGGGTTGAGGTGCTGACAAGTTTAACACGTTTTTTTGGAGATGTTACACCAGACACCAGGAAGAGTGCTTCCAAGCTCAGTTACTAGGAAATCAGTGAGTATTGAATGAGACAACCCCTCAGCACAAATGTGAGTATCAATCCTGACCTTCCTCCCACATCCTCAACTGCTTTTATTCTTATTTGGCCAATCAATTTAGTATTCGTGACACCAGCACCTCACACTTTAAAAAAGGTGAGATACTAATAAAGGGAAGTGACCATGACTGTTCAGGAATCCACTGGCAGACACAAGCATGGAGCCAGGTGTCCTGTACCTGTCTGAAATTCCCTCCTAGCGGGGGCTTATTTTTCCCTTTAGGTGGCAAAAGTTAGGATGGTGAAAGTGCCACTCTCACAATTTGACCTTCGCTCCTAGTGTTAGGCACATGGACTGTATATACACTTATTCCTGTCACATTGTAATCATAGACAGTGTTGGAGGACAGAGTTAACTCAAAAACTCTTTCCAATAAGGGTTTTTTCTCTCATTCTCCTTTCCTTCCTTCTTCTTAACACCACTATGGCTGGGAAGAGCATCTGATAATTCCACCACCGCTAATGCCGATTCAAAAACTAAAAATGGAAATGGCAAAAGTGCATTACAAGGTTAGAGAACACAAATATGCCCTGTACTCTTGGAGAGCATGTTTGGTGAGCTGTCGGGATGTGGGTATTTCACTTGTAACACTGAGGTTTCCACAATGTCTGAGGGGAAAAGCAGGACTGGTGTTCTCGTGACATTGAACGCAAATAGCTCGGCTTCAGTGTGGAAACCCTGATCAAACCAGACAGCTGAATCCATCAGATCCTCATCCCCCACGTATCCAAGAGAAGGGAGGTGGTTTCTGGCCTCACTAAACTCAATACCAGTGCTAACAAGGTTTGCAGTAAGCTAAAAAAAGACTCAAAGCAGCAAAAGTGTTCAGGAAGGCACTTTAAAGTGTTGAGAGATGAAGGCTGTTGCACAGTGGGGTGGGGGCTCTGTAACACAGGTGCCTCTGTGTGCACATGTGTGCACAGCTCGTGTTCAGGCACTCGTGTGCCACAGGGCTGTGGCACAGCTACAACAAAGGGAAAAATCATCCCAGCATCATTTCTGCACAAGTTTTTATTTTCTAGAAGAATGGCTGCTTTCAGAGTCCCTCAAATGTTTAAAACGTTTGGAACAAGAGCTCAAGTCTCTGTAACTCTTCAGAGAAACAGAAATCTTTCAGATATCTGCTATGATCCCAAAAAGTTTTATTTTTAGTAGCATTACTGTGCTTATGTGAAGCGCATGTTTCAGAGACGCTCAAGGTTCTGACCTGTTTTTATGTTTGTTGCAGATCAATCAGAGCTTGAAGAACTTCTGCAACTCTGAAAAAGCTTGAACTGAACTTGTGGGAGTAGCAGGGAGAGGAAGTGAGCTGAGGAGCTCGTTAACGAAGGCTAAGAAACGACAGGGGCTCAGTGTTCGGATGGCAACGCATTTTTCCCCCCATCTAATTGGTCTTTTCATTTTCTGTTCTGTCAGTTTGCATTTCCAGATAAGGTTATGAGAGAAAGAGAAATAATCCTATTAAATAATACTACTTATTGATATTTATACACAACTTCCTGGAAGATTTATTAATATAATTATAATAATTAATAAGCATGTCTTTTCCTCTTCAACATCTTCTGCACCTTGCATACTAACCCTCGCAGTTTCAATGACTTCCTTTAGAAAGCAGCACACAATTGATACTTCTCAGAAGTTACAGGCATTTCCTCACTGCCCCTGCTTACTGCTCCATCTGTGGAAGGAGTGAAAAATTCGTCAAAAAATGGAGTTTATGAGGTAACTCATCCCACAGAGTTCGTTTGCTGGGAGTAGCATCAGCAGAGCCTGCTTGCTCCCACCTTGCTCTCCTAAGGGCCAGTTAGGTAAGAGAAATCCTAATGAACGCTTACTTTGTGCTTAGAAGCATATTTTGATTCTGATTTCATTGAAGCAAAGGAGGTTCTTCACGCCCAGATGTAAAACTAACCCCACTAGCAAGGGCACCCATGGCTGTGAAATGATGGAACACCTCTCCTGTGAGAAAAGGCTGGCAGAGGTGGGATTGGGCAGCCCAAAGGAGAGAAGACCCTGGGGTAAAGCTATTGAGGCCTTCTAGCACCTAACAGGGCTCCAAGAGAGCTGGAGAGCTTTGGACAAGGGCTTGGAGTGGCAGGACAAGGGGGAATGGCTTTGAGCTGGAAGACACAGGTTTAGATGGGATATTAGGAAAAAATTCTTCCCTGTGAGGGTTGGGGACGCCCTGGCACAGGGTGCCCAGAGCAGCTGTGGCTGCCCCTGGATCCCTGCAAGTGTCCAAGACCAGGCTGGACAGGGCTTGGAGCAACCTGGGCTAGTGGAAGGTGTCCCTGCCCATGGCAGGCGGTGGCACTGGGTGGGCTTTAAGGTCCCTTCCAACCCAAATTATTCCATGATTCCATGATATTGCAAATTACATAGTTACAGTTCTGAGATCAGTATTCCAGGAATGGCCACAAATATCTACAAGATTTATTCAAATGCCCAAATCTGTCACTCTTCCATCTGTACTCCTTTAGCTTTGGCACAGACTTTGCGGTCATCTTCAGACTTCCAGGCTCCAGAGGACGCACAGGCAGCGATACCTTGATATTTCCTTACAGACTCTCCCCTTCCTGCTGCTGGGCCTGCTTGGTGAGAGCTGAGTGGCTTGTGCTGGGACTTCCCAGCAAACCCCGAGGGGGAGGAAGTGGGTAATTTCTGCTGGGTGGCAGCATTAAACCACTCCCATTGTGATCACCCCAATCAGTTATTTTGTTCAGCTTCTTCAGCACTCTCTTCCCCAGCTGTGCTGTGGCTGAATGGCACTGTGAAGCTTTGGAGAATTATGAATTCTGTTCAGTTTTGTGAACACTATTTGTAATTGCAATAACCACTGCGGATTAAATCACCTTTTTTTTTTTTTTCTGTACAAAATTGCTACACATTGTGGAGATAGAGTCTGAAAGACTGTGACAAAGAAATCCAATTTTATCAGCATGGAATGACTCTTCCCAGCTTGAATAATGGTGCTACTGTCAGCAAGGCTTTTAATTGAAATGGATTTTATACAGAAAACTAAACCAAGCCTGGCCTGGCCTGAGAGATCCAGAGTCCTCCAAGGGCCAGCTCACCCAGTGACTCAGAGAACTGATTTATACCACTTGGCCAAGAAATCTGGGGAGCTTTGCCTGTTAGCCTGCAATATATGTGATAATACTTTTGAACCAGGATATGTGCACACAAGCATTAAAAATAAAATAATATAAGTTATTAAAAAAAAAATTATGGGAGAGGTTGGAGCACTTCTACTACAGAGACAGACTGAGTTGGGGCTGTTCAGCTTGGAGAAGAGAAGGCTCCAAGGAAGAAATTCCACCCTGAGAGGGTGGGGACACCCTGGCACAGGGTGCCCAGAGAAGCTGTGGCTGCCCCTGGATCCCTGGAAGTGTCCAAGACCAGGCTGGACAGGGCTTGGAGCAACCTGGGCTAGTGGAAGGTGTCCCTGCCCATGGCAGGTGGTGGCACTGGGTGGGCTTTAAGGTCCCTTCCAACCCAAACCAGTCTGGGATTATAGGATTCTATGACTCTGTATTTCAACGTGATAATACAAAAAATGCTGTCAATGACTGTGAGCAGCCTTTATTGGCTCCTGGGGCTGTGAAAAGAGAGATTTTGCAGTATTGGGCACCTTTTGAAAGCACCATCCTGGTTATGAGGAGCAGTATAGCTGCACTGCATGAATTACTCCACATCAAGGAAGCCAAAGTGCTGCCTGTCAGCTGAGGCCCCAGAGAACAAAAAGACTGGAAATGTGGTTGTTTTCCATTTACAAAGGTGTTTATTTGCACAGTATATTGATGTTAAACCTCCTGCTGTGATGAGCTGTCTGAAGCAGGCTATCCTACCAGAATCCCTTCCACCTCACGTTCAATCATGTTTAGTCCCAATAAGCCAAGACAAGAAATGGAGAAGAATCACACACGTGGCAGTGCAGTTCTGTCCATGTCTCTCCTTCCAGCACTCTACTGCATTTATTAAAGAGTGTGGTGCCAGCTATAGAATACTTTCAGTCACTAATTACTAGTTCCAAGATGCAGTCAGGCTGTGGGTTTTTTTTTTTTTTTCTGCTGAGTTCAGTGCGTTTTGGATTCCATCCCACATCATCAATTTGGGTCTCTTAGTATGAAAATTAAATGCATTCTAAAACCAATGTTAAAGCTAAGAGAACTTAATAGCTGTCAGAGCTGTATACACAGATACAAATTGGCTAAAGCACAGGTAGAAGGATGGTCACCATCCGGGCAGCATTCACATGGTAACTACCTGTTTCTCACATTAGGGATTTGGCATTTCATTACCTTCTGAGCTTACTGCCAGGCACAAGGTGCCTGAGCAGAACCCAGATTTGGAGCTTTTCAAAAGCCCAGACCTCCTTTCTGTGGCGTTGAGTTCAACAGCTTTTACTTGTTGAAATATTGTTAAAACCAGCTCTTGTGAGACATGGCTTGCTGTCTGTGCATCCAGGTACAGGGCCCCACAGGGACATCAGCCAAAGCTCAAGGTTTGTCACTGCAGTTCATGCCTGTTGGTCTGATAGCCTAAGAAGAGACCAATATTCCATTTTCCCTAGCTTGTTGGGGAAAATTCAAGGCAAAATCTGCTGTGGTGGTTGAACATTTCCAATGTTCACCCACGTAGCACGCATTTTTGAAGTCACTGGTTACAAGCTCGCTGCGAAACCTCCCGTGATTGCTGTGTAGGGCATGTTGGGGACATTGTAACACCAAGGAAGACTGATGTGTATCCCTGGCAGGGTGCACCAGGGTGAAGGTCCCTGGGATGCCTCTGCGTGCGGGATGGAGGTGACAGCATTAAACCCCTGGCTCAGCACTGGTCCTTGATGGGATGATCAACGCACACAGGTTTCTGTGGGGTCAAGGGAACAGCATCTATAGATTGCTGGGTTGACAGGGAACGTTTTGCAAGCTAATGGCTCAAGCACTGCTGCTGAGAGGTGACAAGCCGCGAGGCACAGTGTGCTCATTAATCCAACCCTGTCCTTGTGGGAATCCAGTGCCAAGAAGCTCAAAGGCGTTGTCTTTCTGGGTTCATCTTGAAGGTCACACATGTGGTTTTCAAATTATTGATCGTGCAGCGTCTGTGAAGTTGCAAATTGTACATTTGAGCCCTTTTGATCAGGTGTTTGGTCACGCTGGGGTCATTGACTCTTCGGCATTGATGTGACAGAACAGAGTTTGAGGAGCCATGGGTCCAGTTTTTTCTGCTGTGCCAAAGTGTGTGGCCTTTGTAGAACCACTGGAATATCACATTTAGCTGCACTAAAAGTGTACTTGGTTATTATTGCCAGGTCAGCCGGGATATACAGCACACGTGGAGGGCTTTGTCCATTTTTAAATCAGTTTGTCATGTATATGATGGCAATTGCATGTAATAAAATCAATATTTTACCAGATTCATGAATTTTTGGTTACTTTTGGGTTATATCCTTAGGAGACATGCAGCCTCCTGCTGCAGCACTTTGTTCTGAGGTTTCATACAGCATGAGGATGTAACAAGGAAGAAAATCAAACTGGACTCATGAAAAAATTTTCTGGTAACTTTATTACCAAATTAGACCCACTAAATATTTTTTTGTAAGTGTAATACTATGCAATAAAGGAAAAAAAGATACTAAAATTTAATAATAATTGTAATTTTCAAATTTTCTTCTGATTTTAATGCTCTTTTAACTTGAGATTTTCAAAGAATCTGTAGAATTGGGCACACAGGTAAAGGACTAAGCCCTGACCTGAGAAGTGAACAGACCCTGGGAAACTACAAGGAATGACATGAGAAATTGCTGGGTGTAACAAAGAGCACAGTGATAAGAAAAAAAAAATTACAGACAATGCTGTTAGGAATGACCAGATTTTCAGGAGTTTAATGGGATTTATGGGAGAGAAAGGCCCTTTTTAGAAATATTTGGAAGGGAGCACTGGGGACATTTTGTCAGACAGTCTGAAAGGCCAGCAGCACCCAGGGCAATGTGCCAGCAACACCAGGATTACCCTGGAAATGCTGTCAAACATTCTAAATTTGTGTGCTGGTATAGGAAAAACGACTTCTGTGGGGAAAAAGAAACCAGGGACAAGTGATCAATTTAAGGGGAGCTCAAGACAGAGAAGGAGAGAATACGTAACTGGGGGTAGAACCAACGTGGGGAACTGGTGGGCAGGGGCTAAAAGAGGAGTCTGGGAGGTTTTGTGCCCAGTTATGCAAGTGCTACTGCACCCCTGGAATGGGTGCTGAGCCATCAGGGTGGCCACTGAGGGGGAAGGGGATCTCCCCCGCTCCCTGAAGCCCAGTATTCCTACAGAATTTCAACAGACTGAGATTTCATTGAAAAAGTCTCAATATTTTCCTTAAGAAATCACTTGCCTCATTCACAGTGTTAATGACAACATAGGAAAATGGCACCTCCTGATATTTTTCCGGGGATTTTTCACGAAGAAACCAGGAACATATGTTTTATCATATTTAGAAAAGATCATCACTTATCTCTGCTTTTTAGGGTGAAACACGGAAATCCCTTTATAACCCATGCAGACTGCATATGAAGTCACTTTTTCTCTGATTACCGCTCTGCTTCGCGGGGTGCATAAATTATTCTTCAGTCCTTTTACAAGCTTTATAGGAGCTTGGTCATACAAATAATTGCTCAGTCACCTGTGTGCATGGTTTTATAAACCAGAAAAAATAAATCTAAAGAGACTAAAAGCAAGGATCAAACAGATACAGCTTAAAAAGAGCTTTTTATTTTGGGGTTTTTTTGCAGTTTGAGTAGTAGGGATTTTTTCTTCTATATGTCTAATGAATAGGACAAGTAAGCTTTGATTGATCTGTGTTTACCATAGCAGCAATACCAAATTTTTCTACAAATGCATTATTTTACCCTTGTTTTTAAAGAGGAACAACTCCCCAGGCCCTTGTAAGTCTGGTATTAAGGGATGATTTAAATAGTGTTATTTCTCTGCCTCTTCATACACAAAACCCCACAGGGTTCCCCCTTCATTTCCTCAGCTCTTTCCTTGAAGTTGTAGATATTTTCTATTATAAGATTATTTTTATTTTATATAAAAATTCAGGATAAACTCCTAAAATCTGTTTTCTGGTTTGCTCTCTTGAGTATGTTTTTTAATACAGGGGCTTATTTTTATTCTCCAGATCCCACAATCACAATGTTACTATTTATCACTTTGGCTGCATTTTCCTCCCAAGCACTCATTCCTTTCTGTAGGTGCTGTTTCACTTTTTGCTGAGGTACAGGAACATATTTCTGTCTGTTTGTGTCAGATTAAAGCTCCTTCGATCAGCTGTAGAAGAGTTCCAGGGAATTAGGGGTGTACATTTATTACTTGTTTATTTACTACTGTTGTTTACCCCTTGTATTACCAGTACTGATCCTGAATGTACCCAGACAGCCAACTGTTTAGCATTAACGAACTTTTTCAATTCCAAATTGATTTAAATCTCATTAAACCACCTTTGATTTACAAGAGGTGTCTGTGTCACTGGTGCACCAGGTTCTCTGAAGCTCGTGGTGCTGGTTACATGGGGTAAAAATAAAGATCAGTATGGCAGCTACTGGAGAATCTTTCTCCCAGGATTTTTTCTTCCTTTCCTCATCCCAGTAATTTTTTAATTCTTAATGTTGTAGATTTTCTTTTTTTCCTGTTGGAAGGCTAGTACTTCTTATGGTGGACTAGACATGGATTTTTGTCAAAGATTTTCTTTAAGGTTTACTACAAGAGAGTTGAAGCAAGTCCTCCTCAACTTCTGCCTTTTTTCAGTGTCCTTTAATACTGTTTTGGATGTGCCTCCCCCTTCTCCTAACATTGGAGGAAGTGTACTATGCTATCAAATTTAGCTCAGAAGATAGAACCAATCCTACTTTAGGAATTTATTTATGATGTTGGTGTTATTCAGTGTTTTTCCACCTCCACAAGCCTTTTCTCTGCTTTACTTCATAACCTCACAACGCAGAAAAGGGATTCATTAACCCCTGTTCAAGCAGTACATAAACCAGCAGCTACAACTCCACTCACCACATTCATTTTTACTACTGTCATTTGAAAATGTCAGGAGCCAGAGAGCTAAACAGTCCCAGGACTAAATGAACAATTTGTCTGAGGTACAAAGAAATGTTTCCAGGCTTCTGGACACCTCCCAGCACCTGCATTTCGTACTTCCCGGTGCGTGACCTCGACAGATCAGATCAGCTGCTTCTCAAAAAGGAAAAAACAAGGGCAGGACAAAAGGGGTGGAGGGTGAAATTGCATCTTTGTTTATCTGAAAGCATTATTTCCATTCTTTTTAGCCAGTTGAATGGAGGATGGCACAATGAAGTGTCCATGACAGCAAGAAAATGAAAAGCAATCTGCAGGTCACACTGGATGCGTTTTAAGACAACTTTCTAGGAACAGTTATGCATAATTAAAGGCAGTGGAAATAACTTGCTCAGTCTGTTGGCGGGGGTTTTTTAGGTGGCAGTTTAAAATACTGCACTTCCACAATGCTCAAAATGCAGCATGGAAGGTGGTTTCTGTCCATCAGCTGCAGAGCAGCCCCACGAGACAGGAGCATGCCCGGCTCCAGGGCACCCTTTGCCTCTGGATCTCTGACTGCAGGGAGAGCAAACTGTTCTTGTGTTAACACTGCTGATTTAAGAGACTCCAGTGTCATAACTCCTGTCCCTGGGATTACATTGGGAAGGAGAATAAGCACAACAATAAAGACAGGAGTGTTAAGCAGCTGCATAATTCCACGGCCATGGAAACTGCTGTGGCTACAGTTTTTGAGCACATGAGGAGGAGGAAAGAATCTTACAGCAGGATCAAATGAAAGCCTGCATGAATAAGAATGCACAGGGAGAAAATTTATCCCACGAGCAAGAAATACGATCAGAAATTTATAACTCCATGTACAAATAAATATGAAGGAGAAGCTCATAACTCTTGGAGGAGTAGAATGTATTGTGAGCTGCAAGAGTATCACCGAGCCAGGCACCTGGACTAAAAGTTGCTCACAACACCTTTACAGGAGCTCAGATATTTTATCTCCTCACCTAAATTGCCTGACTTGCCCATCTAAGATGCTAACTGAGGGCCCAAGTTGACCATTTGGGCCACCTACTCTTGGGAATCCAGGCCAAAATACAGGTACCGAGGGCAGTTCAGCTGTTTTCTAGACTTCCAGATTGTCTTGCTTGAAGCTGAAGGATGATAACTCCTCTGTTTCCCCAAAGGGGAATGCCAACAACTGTGGTTGCTCAAGAATTTTCAAGAGCTGGAAGGAAAGGAACTGTTGGAGGGGTTTTTATTTTTTTGGATGGTGGAGTTGCTAGACAGAGAGAAAAGAAAGAAGGAGTGGAACAGACCACACACAAGAATTAATCACAGTTTCTTTGAACAAAACAGTAATATATTCTCAGAAAACTGTCTCAGAGTTCTTGTCTCTGGTGTTCTCTTTCCTACTCTATTTTAATTGGCAAAAAACGAAATTAATTTTCCTAATTTAGCCTGGTAGTTGGTACATGGTCTCCCTGTGTGTCTCTCACCCCACGAGCTTTTTCATCTCATTCTCGTGTCCTGTTGAGGAGGGGGCCTCTGGGAATGGCCAACAAAGATCCAACAACCACAACGCTAAAAAATCCCCAAATTCATAATGAGAATTTAACATGGAGTGTTTAAGAGAGCCACAAATTTCCTGGCTTCCCTAACCCTTCCTGCTTTTTTTAGATACCACTTTCTTACCTAGAAAAAGTTTTAGTTCCCTTAATTCCTGTTTTCTTGTGTTGCATTTTAGCAGCCTGTGTCACGCTGCTGGGTTCTCAGGTACTGTAACCACACAACATCCCTGCTGTGCTCAGCTTTTTACTGTCACTTTCTGTTGTCATTTATCCTTTGTGTCTTTTTCCTTGTGCAGACTGCTACAGTTTTAAATTCACATTTTGCTCGTCTTTGGTACTTGCCGTGATATCGTGGATTAAAATACGTAATAATAATAATAATAGCAATGCATAATAAGCAATAATAATTTGAGTTTGTAGAGAAAATTATTTCTATATTCAAATTTTACAAAGAATGCATTAGTTAAGTGCATTATAATTTCTAAAAGTGTGAAATACACATAACACAGCAGGCATTATAAGATATTACTACAGCACACACCACTCACAGAAAAAACCCAAACTATGTAAGCTTCTAATAAAACCTTACTATTTAAAAGAATAAGAAGTTTGTATTCTACTACATGATTTCTTCTGCTCAGTACAAGGAACTGCTCTGCTCCCATGAACTGCTACTTGAAATAATAATATTTTACAGGCTGCTTTTGTGAGGAGGTTTGTAAAAACAACAATACCTACTGGTGATTTAGTAAACATGAGGAGCTCTTAGGAAATAAGGGCAGTATTTTCAGCTGGAAGTTATTAGAAAGGTGAATTAGAGGGTAAAAAAGAAAAGTATTATAGCCACAGAAGTGTTGCTAAATAGCCACTTTTTATGGTGTTCTGTGAGCTATTAGCCTTCAGAAAGTTCAGCACAATAACATCTAGAGAGAATACAATAAAGAAAATACAGCAGTAAAGAAATCCTTTTGTGTATACATCACCTCTGCAAATACCAGCCAAGAAGCCACAAGGTCTAAAGACAAGCTTTGTAATTTCTCACTGCTTAAGCTGTAAATAATTGCTTTCTGTATGCTGAAATGTTTACTACAGGCATTAAATGTCAGCATCTCCACTGACCTTGTATTCTCGCTGTCAGGGCTGCACAGAGTTTTGCTGCAGAGGAAAATAAGGCAACAAACAGAAAATGTGATCTGGAGCATTTTTTTAAAAGCTATTTGTTTTCTACGAGGTCCAATTTATCAATTTTTTAGTCAATCACAAATGTGGACACGCAATTAAAGTATAAAGATACAGTTTAGTGACCCTGGTGCTGTACTTGATCATGGCACACACACAAAAAAATGAGCAAAGAACTGTAGTAAGTGCAACTGCTCATTAAATTGATAGTTCCTATCATTTTCAAGGCACAAGCTGCACAAAATTTATCTCAATCACTAAAACAGCCCAGAGAGCATCAAACTCGACTGCCCCAGGAAAAGGCAAATTCACACTCAGCCTAAATTTTAAGTTCCAAGTTCAGAATTCTCCAGCTTGTACATGGGCTATAGGGAATTTTGGGAAGAGGAAATTCTTAGAAAACAGAAGCTCCTGAAAATGATCAGCCTTATGGCTATGAATGCCTTTCTCTCCATCACTACAGACAAAAGCCAGAAAACCCAAAAGCTAGCAACTAGGTATAAATAAATAATTCTCAGTGGTCAAAACCTTTTTACTTCAGGGTTGGAGCAAATCTAGTATCTAAGTCTATTCTTGCTTCTTTCTGCTCCACAAAAATGACCCATCTAACACTTCCATGGCATTTGTGTTTCACCCAGGCACTTATCAGTGCCCATCAGAATGGCATCTGCTGGTCTCTCTTCCTCTAAGTGATAATGAAGGATCAAAGCCTTATAAAAAGGTGTGGGTGGCATTTGCTCTTCACTAGTGGCACCACAGCAGCTTTAATTTCAGTTGGGCTTTGAGTAAGTGCTGCCAGTTGTTGGCAGAGTATTGTTAATGGTTTATACAATATTCTTTTAATTGGTGAAATGCACCCAGAGGCCTCTTAGGGAAAATAAGCCAGGGTGTATTTATATGCAAGAAAGCCTAAAATGGATAATATTGAAAAGCAGAATGTCAGCCAAAATATCCCAGTCACTCATAGCAAAGCACTTTTCAAACACTTTACTGACTCTAAACTTCCTCCCTCGAGTAGGATAAGGGACTCCACGAATGACACTGCTTTTATTTTTGTTCTGGGGGCTGAGGTTGACATGATTGCTCCCTAGGTCAGCTACATCCTCATAGACAATCACCTTTAAGCATTTTTAAGTACTAGTTCCTCCAAAGGGTCATAGTCAAGCCAAGACAGATTATTTTCAAGAATAATTCTTGTGAACTATGATATCAAATGCTTTGCTAAGTTCAGATATTAATCTCATGCATTCTACTGTTCTCCCCAGCATATGGAAATGAGAGTCAGTGGTTCCAAAAATTCCTCAGCAAGGCTGGAGGTCCTTGTGGCTGAGGCTGTGAAATATAATATCTTTTGCTTCAAGAATGGATGGATCAATGAATAAAAATGGGATAAGTATCCCTCATCTTTTCAAAGCTCCTGGAGGGATGTGGAGCCTTATTACAGTGCATGGGAATGACATTGCTCGCACGCACTCTGCTTAGACAGATCTGCATCAAGGCAGAGCGTGAATGAGAGACATGTTGGATTTGAACATCCCATAAATCATTTGGGATGATTGCTGAGGCCGTTTCCTTTGCACAGTATCTTCCAAAATGTAACTGTAGGGATCTACTCAGTGGAAAGTCCCTGGGTTTAGAAGAAAATCAGCTGTGAAACAGCCCCATTCTTATACCAAGCAAGGCCAGGTTATGGCTGAGATTTACATCTAAGTGTGCAGGAGTGGAAGGGCTTTTTTTTTAAGCTCTGTGTTGTCTGAGGAGTAAAGTTGGGTTCTCCCTGTGCAAACTTGTAAGTGTTAGTTTCCCAAAACTACAGGACAGCTTGTTGCTCATGTGCTGTGTGAGTGTCATGCATGGCTTGCTGGAATGCACATGAATTCACATAAAATGCTGAGGTAAAATTATGTAACTTATAACCAACCCACTCAAACATGTCCAAAGAACTACTCCTTATGAACACCCCTGCTGCTAATTTTGCAATGAAATATCTTGTTCAGAATGTTAAAGTTCTGGGGGAAACAAATAAGAGTTGTTTTGGTTTTTGCTTTGTTTTTTTTTTTCTAATATGGTAGACTTTATTTAAAATTGCATCACTGAAAGTTGTTTCACATATGGAACTCTCTTGCTTTAGTTGCAGGAACTTTTTGTACCTTTTGAATTTCAGTTTAGATATAATTCTGCAAAATCAACAGGGGCTCATTTCCCTCTTTTCCAATACCATATCAAACAGGTATCTATCCATGTATTAAAAAAATAGGTTCCAGTTTCTCTTCCTAATGAAGATCAGCTTGTGCCCCCCACTGCCAGGAACATTTGCATGAATATGACCCCAAATCTTCTGTTATGAGAAACAAAGGCAGAAGCAAAGTTCAAAGAAAGCCACAATCTAAGATGAAGCACTGGAGAGGAAGGCTCTGATGATAAGAACCAAAGCAGATGAAAATTAGAAAGAAGGACAACAGAAGAAGAGGTAGCAAATTTTTGTACTGAGAAATAAAATAAGCTGAGATGTGGGCAGTGAGGAAGGAAGGCAGTGGAAGTAGAAATGGATAAGACTGGTGTCATCGAATCCCAGAAGGGTTTGGGGTGGGAGGGGCCTTAAAGCCCATCCAGTTCCACCCCTGCCATGGGCAGGGACACCTTCCACTAGCCCAGGGTGCTCCAAACCCCATCCAACCCAGCCTTGGACACTTCCAGGGATCCAGGGGCTGCCACAGCTTCTCTGGGCACCCTGTGCCAGGGCCTCCCCACCCTCCCAGGGAACAATTCCTTCCCAATATCTAAACTAAATCTGCTCTCTCTCAGTTAACAGAGGAACGAAAATAAAAAGGACAAAATCCATAGCAGAAATTTGGCATCATAAAAACCTGTCTTTTCACTCCTCTCTTATCAGATTAAATTAGAAGGACTGTTGGGGAATTTTCATGGTACCCCTTGAGGTAAATAAAGCACATGTTTGTGCTCAAATATTAACAAAAAGAAAACCAAAACCAAACACATGATTTAACATGTCCTACTGCCTTAGGCAGTTCTGCAAGGAGTCCACAAAGCCCTTTCACCAGCCAGTTCCCTACAGACTATGCTGAACAGTTACAATTTCAAATTTCCATTGTATAAAATAGCAACAACTTATATATTCTGCAATATAGTTTAGCCCTGTCTCATTTGTGAGCACCTGGGAATTTCCTAGGAAGCAAGCAGAACTTCCCCTTGCTCAAAAAACCCGAAAAGCTCACGTGGGATTCTTCAGCAGCTGAAAATTAAAGTGCTAATACTCCCTTGCATGCATATTTCTGATGGTATTTCCACAGTGCTTGCCTTCCATAAGCACTTTTAGCGCTGATGTAACACCTTCTGTTTCACAGATGAACAGAACCAGCTCTGCCCAGTTATTCAAGATCAAGCTGAAAGTAAATTATCTCAGACAACAAGGGAATACTGTGAAAGTTCTGTGCAAGTGTGACTGGAATAAAACATGGCAATGCAGCAATGAGGAAAAGAAAGCTGCTCTTGGTTCAGCTGGATGGACAAAGCTTTGAACTTATGGAATTCTCCCTTTGGAGGAACGCTGTCTGCTTGTATCCTAAACTGTGGATCTGTATCTCTGTACCCTTAGGCACATGGTAATCAATTTTAAATGGGGTGAAACACTTTTATCCTGTCCAAAGCATCAGCTCAGTCCGTGTTCATGACGTTTGCATTTTGCAGCATAATGCTGCACTTTGCAGGAGGGAAGAAATAATTTATGGTGGCAGTAAAATTATGGTGGCTTTTAATTTTTGACTCCCAGAAACAACTGCTTCATTACCACACTTCATAGAAGCATTAAGGCCAGAAAAGACCTCCAAGATGATGAAGTCCAGTCTTCATCTGAACCCCACCACGCCCGTTAAACCATACCATGAAGATTCCTTTCAATGTGGTTATAGTCCTGTATGGAAAAGTAATCACACAGATTTACAACAACTATGTTGAAAGAATTAAGGGCCTGTTTTATCTTTTGGAAGCCTACAGTTTTGATCTGGGTGTTTCTTGTAGAAAAATGTTTACAGTGAGAACATTCCTATACACCAGATTTTTCCATAAACATTCCAGGGCAGTTCTGCTTGTCTGTGTAAGTGGAAACAGCTTTTCAACTCAACTAGGTCACATCTCTAACAAATAAAGGGATAATTATGATGTGCATTCCGTCACTTGTAAATAATGAAAAAGTGTTTTGGGCTGGAGGGGGCAGGTGTGTGCATTGACAGAAATCCGTACTAGGGAGAATGAAACCAAACTGAAGCTTTCTGTCTCTTTCAATGAATCACAATAATAAAATAAACCACAATATTCAGGATCAGCTTCTTTTCTATTCTGCTTCAATTCCCTTCTACCGTTTCTGGCAGGAGAAGAAAGTCAGCTGTGAAAGAATTTAGTTAAGCAGAATAAACTGGCAAGAAGCCACTGCTTGAAGCCCTTCAGTTGAGTGCAGCCCTGGGCTTACATGTGTTGGAGAAGGAGCTGTGGAAGACACTGCGGTCTGACCCTGCTCCAAACCCACCCCTAAGGCTCAGCTGCACCTTTCACCTTCGTGCCATATTTCTGTGTTGTGCCCACAGGTGTAGGAATGCCCAGCCTTACAGATTTTTTCTTTGGACTGCAAGGGAATGCTCAATAATATAATTTCTCAGGAATATGGAGCTTACTTTAGCCAGCTTTAATCCTCAATTGAATTTTTCCTATTCTTGTGACCAACCTTTATTATGGACACAAGATCTCAACATATAAATTGATTTTTTACAAAAGTAACCTTCAGCTGCAAGACGTGAGTTGTGTGTTTTTGGAGACAGACCAAATACTGGAATAGAGGTGCCCAGGTCAAGAAAACCATGTGATAAATGCTAATGACTCACTGTAGGAATTCAAGGATGACAAAATACAGAGAAAAAGAGGTTGTTGCTGCATGTGTCATCTCCTGTGCCTATCACAGAGCACGAAAACCCGTAATCCTTCCTTTCTGATTCAAAGTTCTGCAAACATTTGCCTTAGCTGGAGCAGTCAATATTGGGATCACTTTGTTAGACATCTGTTTGAAAAAGGGCCAAAACTGTAAGATATCTATTCACCAGGGGATGTGATAGCACTTCTGACACCTTTTGATAGTCTTTTAATTTTGTACAGCTAATATTCAATCATAACGTAGCAGCAATGGCAAACTTGGGCACTGAAATGCCCTTTCAAAGAAAACTTGTTCTAAATGTGTGCTTTCACTACCTTTCAGTCTTTGTGAATAATGGGACTTAAGTAATTAATTTTGTGTCCCCTTTTCATGGAGGCAGAAATTTTCTTTTTAGCTGGCAGTTTACAGAAAAGTATTACACACATTTTTCTTTATTTCAATAGCCTTGCATCAGCATTCAAAATCTATGATGTTTCAGGAAAAACTATGAAGGAAATATTAATATAAGGGGCAAAGTTTTCAAATTATTTGCCTTTGTACAGCCTTCCATACAGTTGGTTTCTGTCAGGGATCTTATGTCTTCTGCTGGAGTTCCTCTCCTGTTTTCCCTCTCTTCTGAGCAAGTGAATGGTAATATTTAGTGCCGTACTTGAAAAAAAACAAAGCTTTAGAATAACTTTTGTTCAGCCCCGTTTTTGGGATTTAGTGACCCAACATGGCAATCACATTAGTGGCACTTCGTGTTGAAGTTCCTGTTACAGGGTGGAAGGGAAATAGGAATGAAAAAGTGATAGAAATCAAAGTGATGAGATTCCAAAGTTGTCAATTCCGTCAAAGAGTTCCTGCCAATCCAAACTTCAAATATAAACAAAAAGCAAAAAAAGTGACTTATCTGTGTTTCCTCAACCGTCTCGAGAACCAAGCCTTCTACATTCCTTGTTGCCTTACGAGATGTAGTCCTTTTCTCTTTTTATTTTTGGTGGTTTTAGCTAATTTTAGCAATAAACAATTTCATGTATCTCAAGTATAATAGTGCCACTCAGCCACTGCCTGTGCCTTTGTAAGTCATTCCCAGTAGTAGCCAATCTGCCAGAGTAATACACAGCTGCCTGCATTAAAGACTGAGAGATGCTGCAGTAATGGGCACACTTTTAATTTCTATCACAGACAGAACACTTAGCTTCAAATTATTGAAAGGTTTAGCCAGTCATTCCTTTAGACTGCTTAAGCTGGGGTAGTAGCAGTAGCTGCAGAGAGAATGAGAGAGGGCACAAAGAGAACTTTGGGGACTAATTCTTCATTTTTTTGTACCCCCTTCACAAGGCAAAGATTTAAAAACAAGACTAGTAGTTGTTAAGGCAACTCCAAATGTCTGTGAGCATGGACTCAGTCTGAAGCAGGACACTTCTGCTAATGTGAGAACAACCCATTTTCCAGGACAGCTGATCGTTTGGTTTCTGCATGGAGCAGCGACAGGATTCACCACTAGGAAGCTCAGTATTTTTACAATGTACTTTTCCCTTTCTTTAAAAGAAAAAAAGGAAGACAGGTCCATTCAGACAAGCAATTCTCTGAAGATATATGACATCTTTAGTGTTTTACCTTCAAGGTCTTAACAACTTTTTGATTCTGAGATCATACTGTGTATAGAAGGTTAATTCAGTGACACTAGAACAAGAATGGAAAGTGGCAAACTCAGAAATACACTTGAGATAGGACTTGACATGCTTTAATGGAGAAAGATATGCTATTCTTGAAAACCCTGTTGCTTGTAGAGGATTTTCTTTTTCTTTTCAGAAGAACTTGTTAAAGCCTCACCTTCAGAACTTGAACAAAAGTACAAAACAGCTGCGTCTATATACAGACCTGAGCTAATATTTCTCCCTCTTGATAAGGTACTTGTACGTGAGATGCTGAATAACAACAACCAAATATAAAATTATTTGTTAAATGTGACACTCTAAAATCATCAAAACTGTAAAGAAATCAGAAAAAGCTGAAAGAGACTACAAAATTAATGAGGTGGTAAGCTGGAAAAATCATGGTGGGTACTTTTTTAGAAGCAGAGCAAGATGAATTTTTTGGATTTCAAGGAACATCTATCTCCCAAACGGTGAGCTCATGAAGCACAGACTTTGTATCATGGATGTTCAGCTGTTGATACAGGAGCACGAGGTAAAGACGTGGAAAAGTCCTAAACAAAACCTTCCATAGTTCTCACAATCAAAACCAGCAGTTTCAACTGATAGATGCCAACCCTGAGGCACACAAAATGGGCTGAATTACCTGTAAAAATGCGTGTAATCATATCGCTGTCTTTGGAACTAACTCTGACTCAGTGGAGCAGCCTCACCAGTAATCGAGAATAAAATGATCACAATAATTGGGTTCTTTAGTAATTGGTTCAATAATAATTGCAGCAGTGTAAATCTTTACTGGATTGTCACTAGGTGACTCTGTGTCTGAGCAGAGTCTCAAAACCTACTAAAAAGTTATTCAATAAAAAGCAAAATCAAAAACTGAGGAGAGCCTTTAACTTTTAGTTAATCTGTTTCTCAAGCTTTCAGGCAAGTTTTCTCTAGCAAAGAAGCCAAGAAAGGACTATTTCATCAAAATAATCCTTGTCCATCCCATCAGTTACTTCTTTTTTTCTTATCGGAATGAATGAAATCTGCTGCCTCCAGTTCATTACCATTTGGACATTTTTCAATCTGGAAACATCCTTCTGGCACAAACAATATAAATCCTGATGGCACCCAACATATTGATGTACCCAGCCTTGTGACATCAGCAGCAGCTTTCAAGATATGTCCAATTTTACGTGTTTCCTAAGTTACAGATGGGTCAGTCACTAATCAGGAACTCATTGCTAATGACTTTCCAAGGCATGATTAGGTACTTCGGACATAGCAGCAACACCTGTCAGCCCCGAGGCGAGAGAACAGACTTGGTTGTACCAAAAAGTGTAACATGATCAAGTGTTCACGATCCCAGTCTCAATTTGAAGCCTAGTCCTGCTGGAATCAGGTGCATGGCTAAAAGCAAATTTGGAGAATAGGACAAAACTATCTAGGAGGCCACTTATCAGCATCGTCTCACTGAAGAGCTTCTCTCAGCTACTTTTCTCCCACAAGTAAAATTTGTGAAGAGATTATAAAAACCTCAGTGTTAATCACTTCTGAGAACAAGCAGACTCTGGATAATTCAGCAGAGCATTCCAGCACTGTTTCTTTCCTCACCAAGGGGATGACAGTGGCAATCAAAATGAAACACACTTCATTAGTTTACCCCAGCAATTTAGGCAGTGTGAGACCATAACTACAGCTGAGCAGCCCCAAGGACCCACTGCACTACACTACAGCCATGCCATCAGGGGCTAAGTTAAACCCTGCGAGGGGAAAGTGGTCTACTACTCTCAAAAGCCAATCCTAAAATGCTGAGGAAAACACCTAAAAGCAAATGTTTCCTTTCCAGATGGAAAACAGCTCCAAATGAATGTAATTTGAGCAAGTCTGGAATTCATATAGCTTCTAGTAAGCTGGCTCTGGGAAAACAAATGGTGTCCAGTCTATATCCTATTTACTTTTTATATGTTGTCAATAACTTCAGCTTGCTTTTAATCCAAACAAGAATAGTTTTCCCACACAAATCCATGTATTGATCTACCTCACTTCTGCAGCCTTATGCAACCATGAGCCCACTCAATATGTGTCTGTTTAACGCAGAAACAGATGCTGCTCTATACTATATATATTTTGAATTAGATGGTCTACAGAAGGCGTCCAACTGGGTGTGTCAAAGAGAAAGGACAAGTTTTCCATAGCTCTTTCACCATTGTAAAAGATGTGTGCCTCTCTGTACTGAGTTTGGCTGGGATGGGGTTAATTGCCTCGTTATAGCTGGTATGGGGTTGTGTTTAGATATGTGATAAAAACAGTGCTGATATCACAGGCTTAAGTTTCTGCAGAAAGCTGGTAGACACTTCCTGATGCTTTTTTTCACTGTCAATCAAATATATAACACTTATACTACTTGTCTCAGTAGTGTTTTGATTTAAGTAACATATGTATTTGTAGGTGGGAGAAACACCTATGAAATATAGAATTGTTATGAACTTGGGTATCAGAATCTAGCTCTTAGCAGAAATTTCTGGGATGGTACACAGAAAAAAGAAGAATTATGGCTGTGTGCTGCTGATGGGAAATAGAGAATAAAATCTTGTTGTTTCGTTGCATACAGCCTTTGGCTTTTCCTTGAGTAAATGGACTTGTCTTGACCTATGTGGGTTTTCCTTAACTTTCCCAGGGAATGAGGTAAGACTGATGGACAGGCAATTTCCTCAACCCTCCTTTAAGCCCTCCCTGTAGACATTAACTTTCTTCCAGTCTTCTGGGACATCCCCTGACCTCCACAACTCCCCAAAGATTATGGGGAGCAGCCTCACAATTACATCAGCCAACCCTTTTAACATCCTCAGGATTTATGAGGGTCAAGCTCCTCTAATAGTTCACATGCCAACTCTTCGCTGGTGGCGGGTCTGTGTTTGCATGAGCCTGGATTGGTGTTCCAAGGACTGGGGTCCAACAGTGCTGTGGAAAGCAGGTGAAGGAGGTGTTGAGAACCTTCATCTTTTCAGCTTTTTTTGGTGTTTGGTGAACCTGATTAACCTTTTCTTGTAGCTTTTTGACATCTCTGGCCAATGTCAGTTTGAGTTGAGATTTTTGCTTTTCTAACTGCAGGTCTGCACACCCTGGCAATGCCCTTGAAGTTCTCAGTGGGTATGTGACTGCTTTTCAATCTCTGGTACTTTCTTTTAGATTTGAGCAGACCCAGAAGCTCACAGAAAGCCAAGAGCATTCTCTTCTTCTGCCTGCTCCCCTTCCTTTTAAAAGACATAAATGTTTTTGTGCTTCCAGGAGAATGTTCCAGAATAACCCCAGCATGCACTAGTTCCTTTATCCTCCAGGGAATCTTCCCACAGAATCCCTCCCAACTGAGCTCTGAGCAAGCTGCACTTTGTTCTTCTAAAATCTAAATCCTCTGTCTTAGTACAAACCATCAGGATCCCAAACTCCACAATGCTGTGATCACTGCAGCCAAGGTCATCACTGACTGAGGAACTACAAAGCAAGTTTTCTTGGTTTGGGAGTAGCAATTCCAGCAGCAGTTCATTCTGGCTGGCAAAAATAAAAAATGTAGGAGGAAGCAGTGCTCTAGGCATTCCAGGAACTGCATGTCACACGAGCTGACATGCGAGCTGCTGCATTTTACTTCCAATAAATGTCTGCATAGTTGAAGTCACCCATAAGAACCAGGTCCTGTTGACCCAAACTTGTTTAAGTGGCTGTCTTAGGTTACAATGTAAGATGTAACCAAAAGTATGTATTTTATCACCATCTATGTAAGATGTTAAGTGGGGCAGTGTTCTTTATCTCTTCCATGATACATCTCTGATAACTCCCTCCAGGAGATGTCTTCTGCTAATGGGCCATCCAGCCTCACTGCCTGACTCATAAAATTACATCATCCCCTCGTGAGATGCTCTGCCCAGGGGGAGGAACCAAACATTCCTACCTGGATATAATCTGAGGTTTGGAACACCACAGGCAGCCCTGACCTACTGGATTCCCTGAGGACAAGAGCTACGTAACCACCACTGGACCTTCAGAGGAAGACCAGACCCTTCTACAGGATCACTGCTTCAACAGAACCACATCTATCACTTCAACAGGACTGCAGCCACCATTTAATGGGACTGCTACCACCACCCTCACTGACAGGGTGTCAGGTTGTATCCTGACTGTCTGTTTAAGCCAGTGTTTTCTGCCTTTATCTTAATTTTCCTATTAAATTGTAGTTCTGACTTGGAATCTCCAGCTGGTTTGTGACCCCAATATTGTTTTGGCCTTCTCATCTTGGTTTAGAGGTCAGTGGCAGATGCTTACTGCAAGATTCCTCCTTGGAGGTCATCTCACTGATCTTGACCCAGAGTCATGCAATAAGGTGATACCAGCACTGTGAGGTAGTCAACAATTGCCACAGCTGACTTCTACACATTCAAGCTTCTGCCTAACGTGGAGCACGATCCCTCCTCCTCTCTTCCCTCCCTGTGTTCACGGAGCACCCAACAGCCATCCACAGCCATCCTTTGCTCACGGGAGTGGTCCCACAGTGTTAATGACACCATCAGTTCCCAACAGGGCATGGAGCTCCTGTTCCTCCTCTTGGTTCCCCGGGCTTCATGCACTGCACACATTCACTCGAGGTGTTGCTCTCCTGGTTCTCATCTTGGAAGGAAGTGAAGGAACATTTGTTCCTGCTCTTGATGGCCTGGCTAATTTCCCACTTGGATGCAACGACGGGAGTGTTGACACTTTGAACCCTGCCCCTCAAGACCTTTAGCTTAAAGTCCACCTCACCAGGTTGGCCAATCTACTGCCACATATTCACAAATATTTTTATTTACATATTAATGCTATAGCACAGAACACTTCCAAGTCATCATACCCTCTGCAAGCTCATGATTTATTTCTGAATTACATCCCTGATCACAATCTCTGATGGAAAGCTAAACCAAACAGTAGCTTGTCTAAAAGTGGCTTATTTTTCAATTTTTTTAATGGGCCAATACTAAATAGAAATGATGCTGAAATGAAAATAATTATTCCTTTTAAGAAACTTTCTGTGAAAATTACAGCTTTCCCCTGTTGTTCTTGAGGGTATCATTAGTGGTTTAGAAATTTGGATACACCAATTATTTTGTTTTTAAGGTAACTTGCATCCCAAAAGGTTGTGTATGAATATTTTATCCCAGATTATTTTATGACCGAGTGAATTCACCATTTAAGCTCCAGTTATTTGGCAAAGCATCATGACTCATTTTCTGTTTGCCTTTTCAGGTGTTTAATTCAGAACTGTTAGGAGAGCATATCCATCCCTCATTATCCTTGGAAAATGGCAAATCTGATGGAACAGAAATGACACCAAAAATAATGATTTCTCTCTTTCATCTTTAATTACAAATTTGCGTGAACTCATGCAACTCTAAGTTACCTAAAGCCTCAAATTCCTGATTTTGTTGCTATTTTAGCTCAGAGTTTTTGAATTCTTATTGTGGAAGAAAAAAACCCAATTTTTAATCTCTGTGTTGATAGTGAACCATTTGTGCTCAACTTGCACTATCTGAATTTTATGTAGATATTCTTACTGAGCTAAAGCTTGGTCAGCATTTCTTCCTATACAAGTTTACTTCCATTTCTGTTATCCTACTGCTCTAAACTAACCATTTTCCTCAAGCATCTAATGATGTAGAAGTGCCCAGATATTCAGGTAGGAATTACTTCTGGCAAACGATGCAAAACTGTCCTTAAATAAAACTGCTTTTATGGCCTGCAAAACTGTAGAGCATTTTGGAAATTTAAATAGACTGCTTGCATACTCTTCAAATGAACATATTTAAATCAGGTGGACGCATGCAAGGCACAGCACTCCATTTAAAACATTGCATTGTACTCCGAGAGGTTCTTGGGATTCCCTGTCCGGTGTGTGTTGCTGTCACTGGTTTAAAGGCTTTAAATATCTTTATTGAATTGAAGAAAAGGTATCATGTTAGTAAAGCATTTGATTCAACATATGGCCTATGGGAGCTCAGTATTTTAATCCCCAGAGAGCTTTTATATGACCTTTGTGCTTCATTGCATCCGTCCAAGGAACAGGGATGATAAATGTGTCTTTTTCCAACTCCCTTTTAACTTCCCATTTTATTACTTAAATATACATATTTATATATATATAAGTAAGTATCCATAGGTTCTCTCTACGTGGTTGTCTCAGTGTTCCTTCTCAACATATGTGAAGTTTTTTGGCAGCTCTCACAGCTGTGCCATCTGTACAAAACCTTCACTTCATCAGATGAGAAATGCTGAGGATCAATCCAGATGCTTTCCCCATATTTATTCTACTATTGTCAACCCACACGACTTTCTTCCCCTTTTCTTCTTGGCTGGCTATGTGAGCTATTCCTCCTTACCCCACTCTGAAGAATTTTTCTTCCCTGAACACAAAGAGAGTCTTTGGTGTAGAGCAAAAGACTTTTTAGAAGGTTAAACTATAGGAAACATCTAAAAGGAAATAAGAAGGAAAGAAAAGAGTATATTGATTCAAGGGAAATGATCAGATGGATTCAAATTCTCCTCTTCTGCTCTGTTAAAATGACAGCTTTAAGGAAACCACCCCGATCTCTCATGAGCTGTAAAGGAGATGACACCACAGGAACACACATTCCCGGGAAATACAGGAGATTGTTCAAGTGCCTTCCTTTAGGTATGAGCTAACACTGCCTTTTGATCACTCGTTAGGATCTTATTTCATCTGTTCAGCTCACTGATCTTGCCTGGATTTGTCAAGCTTTTCATGGTTTTCTTCCTCTGCAGGCTGTCCATCGGTTGCATTTCCCCATGGAACTCTGCCAATGCAGCCTGGCTAACTATCTGCTGGTACTAGAAGCTAATAAATCTTTCCAGGAGTACAGGTAGCCCTAAGAATGCTCTGAATTTAAACTCTGGTTTGTGTCCTTGGCTCAGCAGAAAAATTCGCTCTCTGAGAACAAAAGCTCCAACTCTTAAGTAGAACTGGAAACTCTTGAAGTGGCAAAACATTCCCTAAGTCTGAGCTGAAGTTTAACTCTGGATAACCAATCAGAGCTGGGCACTGTCTGAGAAGCTGAACCTTAACTGGCCTGGCTTTTACTTCAGACTTTGAAACCTGGTCTAACTGCCTATTTTACTTCCCTTCCCTGAGCAAAACGAATTGCTGTTTTGAGTGAGATTCTATACTGGTTCTTTGCAAAACCCATTCAAATTACTTGAAGGTTAGAAATCAATAAAATAAAGTGTCAGGGAATAAAGTCTCATCAAGGAAGGAGAAACTCATTTCTAAACTCATTTTTTTCCCCCACGATCTCTTCGGATAGTCTGATAGAAAAGTGATTGTAGTGGATTTGGAAAGATTTTGTTGCAAGTGTCTTTCCTCCTCTAGATCTGGATCATGTTGGAGCATCAAATAAAGGATATCTTGTTCCCTCCCAGTGAACACTGTTGGTTTTTCTTGCTTTTTGGGAGAATTTAGAACACAGTAAAGAAAGAGGTTCTGAAATTTATTGTGAGGCAATTTCTCCAATGTACGGAAGAGCCATGGCTCAAGCAGGTAATAAAATCCTCATGCCAATTTTATATGTATTATTTTAACATCCAAATGGATTGAATGCATTTTGTCTGTATGAGGATTTCAGATAGTTATGAAAAATGATTTCTTTCTATGCTAGGCTTTCTAAAGCTCAGAGTTCTTTCACTCTCTGACACATATTATCCTTTCTGTTGATGAAATATGAGATTTACAATAAGCTCTATGTCTAACATCGTTCTTTACACTTTTGATGAATGTTACACTTATTCCTAAATTTATGAGCAAATGAAAAACTTTTACAGCTGTGGAATGGAAAACAGAAAATAGTTTTCTCATTTTAATAACTTTAATTAAATTTTTCTATGTACTGTAGTTTTAACACTCACAAACAGGAATAGATACACCAGCAAGTAATAAATCAGCCTTGCCGTTCCTCTGTTATTTCCCAACATGAGTGAATGTTACAGATTTATGTTCCGGTAATTCATCACTTTCCATCCATTATCCTGTGAATAATTTGTTGTGTTTATAATAACAGATTCTAAAACTCATTACATTTAAATCCTCAGAAACTAGAAAGTCCATAAATTTGAAGGTTAAAAAAAAAAAATCCTGAATATGAAATCAGCTGCTTTGATAAAACACAGATCCAAAGTTATAATTTTTTAATTTCAGGGGTAATAAAACAGTATTTACCTGCTGCAGCTGAGCCAGGGATGGTGGGTAAAGCCTCTGTCATGACAACTAGAAGTATATTAAGAAGCAAAGATCAGCTCCAAGCTACAAGCCCAGTCTTCTAATGGTTGTAGCCCCACTTTCATTAAATTAAATACATTACTTCATCTGGTGCATTTTTGTTATGTGAAAACCTAATCAACTTTGCTATCTAAGATCTTCACAATCTTTTATCTGTCTCTTATTGGCTTTTATTTAATCTATCTCATAGCATGACTCTGGTGATCAGTCAAAGGTTGGAGTAGATGATCTTAGAGCTCTTTTCCAACCTTAATGATTACTGTGATTCTTGTTACGTATTACATCAAATATTTGGATCTTTTATAATCTAATTTTTATAACATCAGAACTCTGAAACCATTGAAATGGGAAATGTATGCTGGAATAAATACCTGAATGGAAAACTTTAAAACTGCACAAGGGCTTGCAGCTGTGTCAGGGGAGGTTAAGGTGGATATTAGGAAGAGGTTCTTCCCCCAGAGGGTGGTCAGGCACTGGAACAATGACTTTTCCCAAGTTCAGACCTTTCACACCTTAAATCTGAGTTCCACTTTTCTTTCAGCTAGGTATAAATAAATTGCAGTTTTCCTCCTTATTCCAGTTGTGAAAAGTATCAATCAAACACAAAACTAAAGCAGTCTAATTAAACCATGTGCTGGGAAGCAAATCACCACCTGGTGGAACTTGCTTTCTGACCCAAAATTCCACACTGGGCTTGCTTGGAGCACTGAAGATAGTAGAGACACTTGAGAAACAGCAATTTTCCCCAGAGACATGTTTCCTCTCGATGAAAACCTTGAAATGGCAGTGCCAGAGTTGCAAATGTGTTTTGCTAAAGACAGATTCCTTTAAATTTCATGCAGGTAAATATCGTGTAATGACACCATTCCAAAGCAGGGATTCTGAGAGTAGGGCACCACATGGCTGCCATGTGCTCAGACCCTTCACACCCACTCATGAGATGGGAATTGAGACAGCCTGAAAATACAGACACTCAGAATCTCAGATGAAAAAGGATGTGGCCAAAATGATAAACATAAAATAGAAGAAATAAATCTGAAAAATAAATTCTATTAAAGGAAAAAAGAATTGATTACCACAGTATAAAACTCGTGAATCTTGTAAAGCAAGAGGTGTTTTACACATTAATTCTGAATCCTGCTTCCAGGTGGTCAGTGGTGGGTGGACAAGTTACAGAAGAAGAGATCCTGAAGCTTACCCAGGCTACCTGAGAGTTCCCTGTCTGAGACACCTGCTGATGACACAACCTCTAAACAAACACAGGTCAACCCTGGCTTTACAGTGATTTTTTGCAATCAATTTTTTATTTTTGTCACAAGGTCGATTTACATTTCTCTGTGTAACTTAAAATTTTTCAAAGGGGAGGATTTTGCAAGACTTAGGAGCAATTTTGAGCATGAAAACCTAAGGGGAGGTCATCAACACACTACACACTTGCTACCACATTTGTAATGAAAGCTTAATGCTAAATTCATCACACCTTCTTATACAGGTGTGACTGGCACTGTGGATAATCCATGAATGAAAGACTGAAGAAAAGACCCAAGTAAAATAAAGCCCCTGATATGCAGTCTATAAAAACTGGGGGGGAAAAAATATTCTTACCCAAAAAAATTAGTTACAGAGATAGATGTGAAAATATGAAAATAACTCAAGGGTTAAACTCCTGCAGAGCATTTGTGGTTTCATTTTTTTTTCTAAAAAAAAAACCAGAAAAAACCCAAATCCACAACTTATTTTTATGAGCAGGTGCTGATTGTGTCAGCAGGATCACAGCAAGCTCAGGACGTCTCCAGTCCACCTCCTGCCCACACCAGGAGCAGCTCTGAGGTCAGACCAGATAGCTCAGGGCTTTATTCAGCTGAGGGGTGAAAACCACCAAGGATGGGGATAACAGATTTATCTGCTTTGATTCTTGAGTTCTTGTGGGGCTATGAAGGAAAGCAATTTTCCCAGAAAGATTTCCAGTCATGGGATGTATCAAAATAATTCAGTGGGCCATGGCTAAGCAAGGTCCTACTCACTGTGTTTCAGGGTATCAAATCTGGTTCTCAAGGAGACCCAGGGACATTATCACAATAATTTCAAAGGTATCAAGTGAAAAGTGTATATAAAGCAAGAAATCCTTTCTAAATGAGTCCATAAAAAAGAATAATTGTTTGCAGTGTAGAGTGGTCAACAAAACCCCTGCAGTGTTTGAAACTAGACACCCATGAGCTGAATTTATAAAAATAGTGATGTTGTAAGAGCAGATCAGCTGCTCTGGAAAAAGTACATATTTAGGGGGAGAAAAAAGGGATTGAGAGCAGCTCTGCTAGGGATATTTACTGTTCATGCAGGCTGAAAGCAAAACAATAGGAATATCCTCTAAAAACTATTTAACAGCAATAAATGTCCAGAGAATATATGTTGCTAGAAATAATTAAAACTTTTCAGGATAAGTACTTGAAATAGTACAGAAAAGAGAGACATGGTGAACCTGCAAGCAACACTTCCTTCAAACAGATGAAAGTTGCCTACTGGGGAGTTTAGTGTTTATTCATTTATCAAAACAGAGATTATCATAAAAAGTGGTAAGGAAATAGCATAGGGCCTGTTCTTGAAATAAAACCCTGCCATCAATGCTGCCTGTGGAAAACTCACGTGTTTTCTGGAGCACAGGCAAAGTACATGCAGAAACAGAAAATGAATATAAATTACATGAGACTAATGTCTCATTGCTGAAAATGCCCCTTTTTATCTCTTTATGACACAAGTAGATTGGGTGCTGCTTTAAGCCTTGAAAGTAGCTAAATTCTTCTTCTCTTTCTTATGTTTACATTTCATAGAACCAGAGAATTGTTAAGATTGGAAAATCTACCCAGCACCACCACCATGTTCACCACTAAGCCATGTCCTCGAGTGCCACACACGTTTTGAACCCTTCAAGGGGTGACTCCACCGCTGCCCTGGGCAGCCTGTGACAGTGCCTGACCACCTGTGAGGAAATTTTACCTAATATCTGATCTAAACCTTCCTTGACACCACTTTAGGCCATTTCCTCTTGTCCTGACAGTTTGCTGCAGGATGACTTTTCATTCTTTGTTATTTCACCATTAAGAATACCCTGCCAGTCCAGCCTGTGCAAGCACACACTGTGATATTGTTCGGATTTAGAAAGGGATGTTAGTTGCACTTGCCAAAAAACCAGAATCCCTGCAATGTTCCAATTCATCCTGAAAATTAATGATGTCTTTCAGCAGGAGCCTAAGCAGTTGCTTGAGCCCAAGCCTGCCTTCAGAGCAAGCCATCCCACAATAGTGGGATTAGCCAAGTGTCACGGGACCCCGAGCTGCACAGAGCTCTGTGACTGAGCTGTGTTGGCCTCTTCTTCCTCTGAACAACCCCAAGGGACCAAATTCCTGCTCCTAATGATGAGCTCAAGATCTAAGAAATGAATAAATAATATTAGACTCTCCAACTTTTCAAATACAAAAAACTCTAAGCAGCTGGAAAAGGTAAGATAGAAATTAAAAATTACGCGTTGCTGTCTATCGATTCCTGACTTTAATTCTACCAGTTCAACAGGTATACATGGATACACTGAGTCCTAGCCCTCCAGAAATGCCCTAGGATCTTCAAGGGATTTCCCTCACCTCCATAGTCTGGCTGTCTCCTTCATGTTTCTAGTTTCCCACTATGGGATCACAGAATCCCAGACTGGTTTGTGTTGGAAGAGACTTTAAAGGTCATCTCAATCCAGCCTCTGCCACGGGCAGGGATGCCTTTCACCTGGAGTCATAAAAGTCTGAAACTCACTTGTTGTTTCCCTCTGAAAGTAACTCTTTCCTGGCTTTCTCAGTCTCTTCCTCACTCCAAAGATTCAGTTTATATATTTCTCCTACAAAAGCACAGCACAAAGAGGGAGCTGAGGAATAAAACAAAGGAAAATTCATCATCGTCGTCATGGGATGGGAATCTCAGCAGCCTTCACAAAGCAGAGATTTGTCTTGGCTATCTTTTAGAGAGAAGCCAAATGTCTTTCTACTTACAGGTGCAGTAGGATGAAACACAGTGTTGGTATAGAAAAAAGGTTCCTAATTAAAAAGAAATATTGAAAAAAAAAAAAGTAGGAAACTTATTTAATAATAGTCTTTCAAAAGATAAAATCTGTTTAAATTTGTCTTGACTAGAATCATGATATGGCTTTAAGGACTCTGGACCTTCAAAATAAAGCATGGCAGACTCCAGTAAGAGCAAACTTTGGAATCTATCTCAAAAGCAATGAGAAAGATCTTCAGAATTAACTCATAATTAATATTTAGAATTTTGAATCTTTAGAACCTTCAAATAAAATATCCAAAATGTGCTTGACATATCACTGGAAATCTCAAGGGAGACTAAAAAAATTTGTGACCAACCATTACACAGAGAAGTTTATAACAAAGTTCTCTGTTTCCAAATATAAAAATATTAGTCAAGAAATGTTGGAGTTTAATAGAGCCAGGCACAAAGTATAGGAAAAAACCCTTGTCACTGTATATGGGATGGTAAGTGCTATGTTTCTCTCATGGAAAATTTAATGTGCATTCAAGAAGGATTTGTGTATTAATGAGCACCCCAGTAAAGTTTGTGTTGTCACCTCAGTGCACAGAAATGAGCTACGCAGGCAGAAATCTCAGTGCCAGCACTGAGCACCATTCCAGAGAGTTCAGACAGTAGTCCAAACACAGGAGGGAAGAAAACCTTTCAAAATTGATCAGTTGGCTCTCCCTGACCAAGGCACAGCATCTTAGAAGGAAAGAATAAGCATTTTAGAAGGAAAGAATATTTGTTACTGAAGGTTTTACTGATAAAAGCATTTCTGACTTTATTCTGTTCCCTGCAAAACCCTGTAAAATTCACTCAAGCAAAAAAAACTCCAGACTTGGAGGCATTCAAGTTCCAGAAGCTGAAATGCAATGCAGGGTCCAGAAGCTGAACCCAGTCCTAATGAGTCCATCACATCTCACTTGAATGCAGAGTGCTACAGGATGACATCCCAGCTTGTGACAGCAGAGTTTCTGCTACAGAGCTCTACATGTGCTTTTCACACCTTTCTACCAGACAACCAAGCGTGGCTCTAGGATGTAGCAGCAAAGGCAAGGGACATTCAGATTTCTGGCACCGGAGGACTTGGTGTGTCACCACTTCCTGCCCTTCTTCCCCTGAAACCACAAGGCATTTCCAAATATATTTCCATTTTTGATGCATTCTACTGTACCTGAAGGCCCATGAACAGAAATACAGAACCACAGACTCACAAAATGCTTTGGTTTGGAAGGGACCTTAAAGCCCATCCAGTGCCACCCCCTGCCATGGGCAGGGACACCTTCCACTATCCCAGGCTGCTCCAAGCCCCTTCCAGCCTGGCCTTGGACACTGTCAGGGATCCAGGGGCAGCCACAGCTTCTCTGGGCACCCTGTGCCAGGGCCTCCCCACCCCCACAGGGAAAGATTTCAAAGATAATCTAATCTAAATATAAATATGTTACTGTAATTAGTCCAAAAAATACCAGCACAGGCTCTTCACTTCCAAAGGTGGAACCCAGCTAATTTTCAAAGCCTTTCAGTACCAAAGCAAGAAGGTATCTTTCATCCTGGACAAATGACAGGCTACATTTTGTTCTCTATAGGAAGGTATCTGCCACAGTTTCAGAATGTCTTTAAATTTCAGGCATTTATTATTAAGGTCATACAGACTGTGGGAAGACATTTGTATCCAAAGATGTATCCCCAAAAATTATCACATATCCAAAATTTGCTTTGCAATATTGCCAATATTGGATAGCAAAGATTATTTTTCAAAGAACATAATTTCTTTTCTGGAAATGAAAATTGCTTCATTAAGGAGAATACAATTAAAATAGAATTCTTTTCAATAACATTGACTTTCGCTGATTTTTTTTCATGTTTTTTTCTAAATGGCAATTCTCTTTGCAAGAGTATCTGTATAACAACAAACACCAAAACCAGAATCCTTTGAATTTCTGTTGTCACTAAACAAATTGTTTCCTCTTATCTGCACATTTAAAATAATAATAATTCATTTTTTTCTTGTTAAACACTCCAGTTTTATAATATCACCCACTAGTTACTGCAGTGAGACTAAACCATAAAAATAACCAAAGTCTAACAGAGAATGAGGAAATTAAAGACATAGTGCAATTAAATGAAAAAAACATGCAACAGTCCTTCCAGGCCTTGCTTTTTACATCCCTGTTCATCCACTCTCCAGTAATTTCTTCTCTTTGTTTTATACTACCTGGAACACATTTTGGATGGTATATTATAGCTGTATAGTGTACCTTTTCTGTAACCTCCTCATACCTAAAGAAATTTCCATTATAAAGAGCTGCCCCTGCAATCCTATGGTTTTGTCCCAGCTGAAACTTGTCCTACAGCAGAAAACAATGTCATTTACAATGTGCAATATAATGTCTGGTGATTCTACTGGAACTGTGGAGAGGAAAAAGATGTTTCCTGCTTTTTTTTTTTTTAATACAAGTAAATAAGAATCAGTTTTAAAATAAAATCCACATGCACAGATATAGACATTGTGTTCTTAAAATGAAACAACATTGCAAGACAGAACTTATAAAACCTGTACGCAGCTTTTTAAAATAAAGGACGTTGCTACGCACATTTCTTCAATGTTTCAATTCATTCAGTCTCATCAAAATAATTTTAGCCTTGAAGCCAAAGTTACTCATTGGCCTAGAGATAAATCCCAAGTTAACAGAAATATTCCAGGATCCCAAAAATTAATTCTGAGAATCCCCTCAGGAAGGTGACTGAAACCCAGCCGGTCCAAGACACTCTCGCAGACACAGCCCACGTTTCAGGGCAGGTTCCAGGCTGCTGTGCCTGCATTTCTTGCTTTCTGTGATCCTGTTTAACCTGAATTGTGAGATATGCTGCACATGCTGCAAGAAACGCTGGAAATACTCTAGTAACACCCAAGATACTTCCTGCATCTGTGTACTTCTTGTAGCTACGCACTTTAATATCTGTGTTGATCTTAAAAGGAAAAGGAAAACCAAGTCTTTTTCTGCTCTGTTAATATGAAATATCAAGAGACTTCTTTTCCCCTTCTGTACTAGGTACAATTTAACCTTATAACCTTCTTATGTATTATTTTTTCAATTAATTTATACTATAAAGTAAAATAATTTTCATTATTTCTTAACAAAAGCAGCATTTTTTTTCTAATTTTCTAGTTACTAGAGGCAGAGGGAAGCATCCCTTACCTATTGCCTGGTCTTGGCTCAAGCTAATTTAATAATACAGACAGTGATGATGTTATTATGGGAGAGTACCTTGAAATGTGAAGAAAAGAGACAACAAGAAAAATAGAACATCTTGATATAGACACCATGTTTTTGGTTCAGGAAGAGCACTATTTAAAGTTTTCACTGTTTGTGTTTTCTCAACTGAGAATAAAGCAACTAAAGTAAGTAACTATTCTGACTTTGATTAATATGGAAAAACAATTTTCATTTGTGTGGTGGCTTTTAAAATACAAAATAGCTTTAAGGTCTTGGAAAAATTTTAAGGTGCATGTAGGCCCCATGGCTGAATCACTTCATCCACCACTAAAGTGAAACTGCTGCCAACATGAAATAGAAATGTTTCAGTTCACGGCAGGAAAAGAACGGAAGAGCAGCTTCTCAGTGTAGAGCTGAAGGGAAAACAAGCTTCATGGATGGAGAGGGAGCCAGGCTTTGGGGCTCCCATCCCTTTCCTTTAACATTTCTGTGCCTTTTGGGTCAAGCAGTGTCAAGGAACCCTTTGGCCAAGACACTCAGATTACAGGTCATCTATCTTCCAGTCATGTGTGATTATTTCTATGGATGATTTTTCCAACGATACAAACACTTTTTTCTCTCTCTATAATAAGAAATAACTGCAGTGTTGACAACTATTACAGCAATAGTTCAATGCTACTGAGCATTGATTTTTGCCCCATCTTCTGCAATTTGGCTAATTGGTAGCTTTATTCATAAACCCACATTGAGTGACTTGCTGAATCGTTCTCAATTCCTGGTGTCTCAGATATCAGTTCTCTTCAGAGCCTCTAGCCCACTGGAGAACGGCACTTTCTCACCAAGAAAAACAGTAAGTCCTTCCTCTGCAATCCTGGGAGATGTTCCTCCCTGCTGGCATGTGGAAGAAGTGGGTTGTCCACGCTGCTCGCTCTTCCCAGGAGTGGCAGCTGGGACTGCCCAGGTGGTCAAGTGTTTCCTTCATCTCTTATATTCCAGATTCTTCCATCCCAGCAGGTACACTGGAGTCTTTTGCACTCAAGTCCGGTGTGTCAGCTTATTTTTTTTAGTCTGAACACAGAGGGAACCTAATAAAACACATTTTGTTTAAAGTCTTAAACATGCCGGAGTTGTGGTAGTTTAAAGAAATGGCAGCTGCATGGCCCCAGGACTTTTTTCATATGTCCTGCCACTGTGATGCAAATAGCATAAGTGCCTAAAAAGACATGGTCCAGCTGGGCACGTTAAGAGGCATGAGCACTCAGTGGTTTAATAAAGACCCGGTTCTATTACTGGCACCAAAGGCGAGGTCAATTTAGGAAACGCTGTCACTGATTCACAACCTACTTCTTGCTCCTTGTTTTGATGAGAAAACACAGTATGGCTAAAACTGAAGCTGAGACCTTGCAGTGCAGCTCACACTGCGTTTGTAACAGTATTTATATGGTTCTTGGCTATACTTGCTGAAAACAGGCTTTGGCTTCTTATTATGTCCACTGTTCATTACCTATTTCCTAAACAAATGTCTACTTTGACACCTGAAAGCTAAAGAAATGCTTTTAAAAGTCTGACGTGGCATATTTCTATCCTGCAATCTAATCCCACAAAGGCACAGAGAAATGCATAAATGCTTCTGAGAGACACAAAATCTGAGTGGCTTGGAGGACATTTCCAAAGTAGAGAGCATTGAATGAAGAATGCTCTGCTTTGAACTGTCAGGAAGCCCTGAAGTATATGAGGTTTTATAAAGAAAAGCAGCAACTAAAGCTCTACCTGCCTAGAAAGTAAAATCATTATATAATTGTCGAGACTTTTCAGCAGTGTATGTAGGTAAAGGCTGGTTAAATCTTCTTCCAGGGAACGGGAGGCTGATTTAGAGGCAGCTGAGTTACAGTCAGCTGAATTCTACATCTCATACAAATTATTACTGCGGTTACACGTCTCTCTATTTATATATTTCCTGGATTTCATTTCCTTGCTTGACTTGTTGGTGATGTACAAGCCTTCAAACCAGAGGCACTGAAGTCATGAGGAACTGTTAGTAGGGAAGGTGTTAGGCCTCCCTGCCAGGACCTGCCACTGTCAGGTCCAAGGATATGACTGAAAAGGAGGGTCACAACACCAGCCTTTGCATTAAGTACCCCAGCTAAAGCAGACAGAGTAAAAAAGAGCAAAAAAGCCCCAATTTATCTGCAGTGTGATAGCTTTCAGATGAGAAGAAGGGTTGTGCTTCAATGGACAAAGCCCTTGAATGTTGCAGACTGTCATCATCTCTCAAGGAGCTGCAAAACAAGGGCCTTTACATGAATATATGGGGTTCTTAATGTTGGCTGTGCCTGGCTGACCTCAGACGTACTCATGGGACCTTGGAAAAGGCACTATGGTGCAGAAGATTCAGAGAATTAGATGTTCATGGAATCATAGAGGCAAGGAATCACCCAGGTTGGAAAAAACGTTTAAAATAGAGTCCAACCACCAGCCCAGCACCAACCACCATATTTACCACTAACTGCTCCTCAGGGAACATATCCACGTGCTTTTTGAACACTTCCAGCAATGGTGACTCCACTATCTCCGATTAGCCGATTCCAATGCCTTACAACACCTTCTGTGAATTTTTTTTCCTAACAGCTTATCTAAACCTCTCCTGGTGCAACTTTAGGCCATTCAAAGAACTGCTGGTGCCTGCAAGCAAATCAAAAGGCTCTGCCGTGGTAGCAAGCTTCATTATTCCTTGCACAATAGAGGGGACTCGAAAACAGAATGAAAATAAAAAACAAGCTAATGAAAACTTGCTGTAGCAAGAGTCATTAACTGCTTAAATAAATGCAGTTTCTAGGCTTATTACATTAGAACAAGTGTCACTTTTACCGACTTGAAAATGTGCGGAGCTGCTGCAAACGACTGCTGCATCCTCATAAAAGATAAAGGGAAAGGGATTTTATAGGCTCACAATTGTGTTTACCAGAGGCAGGAAAAAGGAAAAAGGGCTGGTCAGATTAAAAAAAAAAAGTATAGATGTTTAGGGCAAAGAAAAGAAATCGTCTGCCATGAAGATAAGAAATTGAAAGCCTGTTCAAATTCCTCTAGAGCAAATGTCCTTATTCATCAGTTTGTTTATTTCTATTTTTCATGGACAGATACTGATAATTTCCCAAAGGCTCTCCAGCCTATCCAGGAGCTTGTTTTCATTAACAAGACCAATTTTTTATGGAATAAGGGGATACACCACTTTTCCTCCCTTCCCACCGTGGGGTCAGTTCTGCAAGATGAGAGACCTTTCCTTTAGTCCATCATTATTTGGAAGGAAGCCAAAGGAGTGAGAGTGTTGAGCTATGGCTCTGCTCAGTCCTAAGGCTCCTCTTTCTCTTCCCCGTGTCCCACATGTAAACATTACAGGAATGTTTTCCTCCTACAGTCTTCCAAACAGCCTGGATCAGAGCTCTCAGCCAGAAAGGGTAGAGCAGCAACTTTACCCAATATCTGATAAGCATTCAACAAACTCCTGGAGGCACTTGTGTGTTGTACAGTTCTCAGAAGGGGCAATAAATGGAATGGAAAAATAATGGAAAAACAATGAAGTTATTTACAGCGGTGATGAGCTGCAAGACTTACAGACATTAAAGTATATAACCTATTACACCATTTCCCAATTTCTACTGAAATAAAAAGGAAAACATCATATGAATTTCCTTGCTTGACTGGGGAGGATTATTAGTGAGCTGTGACAGTACTCTGTAAAAGGCAATTTGAATATGCTTTTAATCATGACCTCACTGACAGGTGCAAAACTACTTTAAATGGAGGTGAGATGTCCAAGGCAAATGGTGTTTAATATTTTGAGCAAGCTTCATTGCTTTTTGCAGCACAGATTGGAAACCAAGGGAAATCTAAAAACTTGTAAACAGCTTTTCTTCTTATTTAAAATCTGCATATTTTCATCACAACACCCAGAAAAAAATATTAAGTTTAGCTAGAGGAGGACAGATATCAAATTCTAAAGCTTCAGAGGAAGAGAGTGAAAGGAAAGATGAAAAATATCTTAAAAGCTGGTTTCTGCAGAAAGGATAAATATTACCAGTTGAACAGTGGAAGTCATATGCTTTAGTGATATATTAATTCCTCCTAGGTCAAGGGCTCCTTTAACACACCTGCTGACATGTCATAAGGTAGTCTGAATGAAGCTTAATATTTGTGAAAGGTTGGAAGTTGATGATAATTCAAAATCCAAATATTTTATCTGTGAAATATTCTACTGAAAACTGGCGGCTGATAGACCCTTGATCTGCTTTCCTCCTGCTGGAGCTAAAGCTGTGAGGTGAAACTCACCCCACCCAAGGCTGCAACTTGAAACCAAGCACAGGTTGGCTAAAAAAATCAAATAATTTTTTATTTCTGACTCTTCAGTTTCAGTTTTTCAGTAAGAGCCCTGGATTACCTCTGGCTGGGATTCTTACTGGGACAGAGAGCTTTTTGGGAATTGAGGATGACTTTGTACTCTTCCCTTGTACTCTCCTCTCTCATTCCCCAAAGCACCTCTCTTGGCAGTGCCCTTGAAACACAGCAACTGGATCCAGAGGAGGGAGTTTGTATGTGCTGCCAAGCTTGCTCTTTTGATGATTTAGAATGATTTTTTAAGTAGTCTGTCACTTTCAAAAGTTCTGCGTGAGCTAAATAAAATCAATGAATAGACAGTAAATTTATAATGTTAATATTAGGAGAAAAACCAGAAATAAATTACACGTGTTACTCTGTTAAATATATTTCCTTGCTCTGTCCTGCCACACATTTCAGTGCAAGTCTAGGAAATGACCGTGGTTTAACAGGCTATTTTCCCTGTGTTTTCTGCATCCCACCTCCAGCTGGGGCAGAGTGGATGGTTCACAGATGGGTGGATTAACATCTACAAAGCATCTGGCAGGGAATGCAAGCCTGTGAGGTATTCAGCTTCCCTGGAAGCTGAAGGCATTCAGCACTCAACCGAGAAGGCTTAATTGTGCAATGCTTGGAAGCAAATTTCTTCAGTGCCCAGTTGGTTACCAGTTTAAAAATCGAAACATGAACCCTCATAGCCTTGTCAAGCCTATGTTAGGAAACGTACAGCTGTCATGGTTACTCAGAAATATTCACAGAGGTATTTCTCCTTCTACTACCTTGTGACAGCATATTCCACAGATCTAGTTGTGTGTTATCTCTTGTGCTTTTAAATATCCTGCCTTCTTTTTCCAGTGAAGGACTTGGAATCCTGGAAGTGTCCAAGGATGGGGCTTAGAGCACCCTGGGCTAGTGGAAGATGTCCCTGCCCATGGCAGGGGGGTGGAACAGGATGGGCTTTAGGTCCCTTCCACCCCAAAGCATTCGATGATTCTACAGTATGATTCTGTGACTTACACCAGAAGCACGTGGAACGATCCAATGAATTTGGCAACGCTTCCCCATCGAAGCAAGACGGGCAGAAGGCTGATAGACAGATGGAGCATTTATGCAGCATTTTCTATGCTCAGCAAAGCAGCCAGGACCCTTCCTTCCTTCCTTATGATTTTTGTCATTGATTCTGTGCCCCAGAGCTATGCAAACATCTTATTGTACAGAATCATAATGCAGAATCTCAGCATCAATGGTTTGGGGTGGAAGAGACCTCAAAGACCATCCAGTTCCACCCCCTACCATGGGGAGGGACACCTCCCACCAGACCAGCTTGCTTGGGGTCCGGTCCAATATGACCTTGGATACTTCAAGAATAATTTGATCAGTTTTGGCAAGCTAACAGACAATAGACAATATCAAAGGGCCACTCCCAGTGGAGACATCAGATTCTTGAACTTGGGAGAGCACTGCTGCTTTTCAGATGAAATATTAATTTCCCAAGAAATCCCTGGATCTCATTTTTTTAACCTTTCTTTACTCTTGCCTTCTCTCCTGCCTCTATGATATCTTAAATACATTGTCTCTGTTGTACCAAGAAATGGCAAGAATCACGACAGGGGTCCAAGGAGAAATGGAATTATTTTATTAATTACAAGCTGGGTTATATAACTTGGTCCGCAAGAGAGCATGATACGATTGGTCCCTTGATCAACCACCCTCTAGAATGACAGGTGGAGGCTCCGCAACGCCCATTCAAAATATTTTCTCCAACATACCAAAACAAGAGTTGGACAACAAGTTTGCAGCTGTGAGATAAAGCCTTGGTTTACAAAAAGCTAAAACTGTTTCTCAGCAAGCTTGCATGAGAAAGAAAAACTTCACAGGATGCTGCAGCAGCTGGAAAATTCCTCTGATCTTTGCTTTTTAGTATCCACAATACATGACTAACTTAATGCCTCAATTACCCCCTTGGAGGCAGCAAAAGGCACAAGACAGCAACAACAAGAATTTTGGCACAGCTCATGCCAAACTACAGCTTTCATTTACAAATCCAGGAGATGGAATACATTTCTATCCAGTGAGATCATTGTGTACCGTATAAATAATATTCTGACAGAGGATAACATGCAAAATAAAAATGAGCTGACATTTTGATACAACACAAACAAATGGTTTGCTTTGGAAAAAATGCATGATCTCCCAAGGATGAATTTGGCATCAAAATTGGGGTTTAGTTGACTCATTTTTAAAAGAGATTTCAAAATCAATTGCATAAAAACATGAGAATAATTCAGCCATTATAAACAGTCTGTATAAACTGTCATAAGGCAATCTTTTCCCAGTGTTGTGGAAAACCCACATACCAGCTTTAAACCGGGATCAAAGGTTATATAAGAAAATATTTAGATGTTTTCCACTATAGCTTCTTGCAGTTGTTCAGTGTAGTTTCTTTGTACTATCCAAGACTACTACCAGGAAATTTCCTGGAGTAGAAAGACACCCCACCTTCCATGAAAGCTTTTCTGATTTCTTTCTCTGTTCACAGCTGGTACCACTGTTGGTGTTCTGAGGGTCATGTGGATTCCTGTGCACCACAAATGGCACTGGAAAGGTGCTGAGGCCTGTTTGACTTTACATCTGCTACCAAGCCCACAGGCAACCTGGCCTGCCTACTGAGTAACACTAGAAATTCAATTTTCACTTCTCATTTACAGCTTAAATCTTATAAAGCTACAAATTAAATGAGACAGATGTGATCAGAGTGGGCTGTGGGGACATGTGCTCACCTAGCTCTGACTCCTTGGTTTGGTTCAGGATTTAAACCCAGGAACCTGGATTGTGTGGGTGCAGCTGATAAAGGTTTATGACTGCTTAGGATGCAAGCTGTGATGAAAGGCACTGGCAAAGTAGGAACAGGGTCTGAGCAACAGCAGCAGGGAGTGTTAGGCAGAATGTCTCTGGTGAGGCACAAATCGTTGCTCTGCCTGTGGCAGGATTTGTCCCAGGATACCACTGCAGTATGGAGAGAAAAATGGGCAGGCTTTGATGATTTTGCTGTAGTAATGACACTGGCTGTGCTTGGTCCCGTTACAGCTCTTCTGGAAGGGATTACCAGAGGAAGGGTGTTCTTTCCTCTCTCCAAACAGAAACAGCTTCACTTTCATCTTGGAGCACTCAGCTTTCCAAAGGCATTAGAGAAGTTTCCTAGCCAAAATCTCCTAAAGAAGCCATGGTGCAATGGGACAAGAGAGAAGATCCTCTAGTGGATTAGTGGATTGCTAAAAGAGAAGAAACAAATATAGAGGAAAAAATGATGGGTTGTGCACAAGGGAGAAGATTATTGCATCCCACATGGATCTCTCTTGCTCAGCATATTCCTAAATCATCCGGAAAACGGTGCAAGTAATGAGGTGAAAAAGTCAAAATTCAACATTTTAAAAAAGCGATAAAGACCTTCAGCTGAACTGAATAATTCCTCAATGGATTGTTTGTTCACAAACACTTTTATATTTAAACTGTTCACTCCAGTATTTGAAATCTCTTTTTAACATGGGAGAATATTTTCTTTGTTTCTGCACATCTACTAGGCTTGCTGAAGAAATAGCCAAATTTTGATGGTGATTACAAAAGTCACGTGCCAATCTTCTCCACCTTCCTGAAGAACTACATTTGTATCTTACCTATTATTCACATTTTTTCCCTTCCACTGACTGCCTCCAAAGTTAAGAGCTTGTGCTGCAAAATCTTGGTCCTTGTTGTCCAAGTAGATCAATGAGAGAAACTTTCCTGGAGTGACTTTATTACAGTTGTCATCACCTTTGCTGGGTCGAACAAGCAGATATTCAAAAGGTGAACACACTGAAAGAACTGGATGTGAATTGTCCAAATTTGTCCTGCCTCTAGTGCTTTATGCATATTTGTTGACTCCCCTATTTTAACACATCGAAATAAAAACACATGGTGGCAGCCCCCAGGTGTCTTGAAGAGTCTCAAATGATGCATGGGGAAAAAGTGAGAATCAGAGAACACCTGTGTGGTGCTTCCAGTGAGGAATGCAGAGTCAATAGTGGAGGGAAGGTAAGTTCAACATGCTTTATAATAAGATATGGAATGCGCAGCAGCTGCTCTCATTGCACAGACTGTCCCCCTCATTTCTAGAGACAGGGGGATGATCTATAGGCAAGAAGAACCACTATTTCAGAGATTCTCATATCCATATGTTTTAAGGTGAAGAGGGACTGTGGAATTCCTCTGATCTGACCTAGTACAGAGCAGGGCAGTGAGTGGTGCCTCGCAATTTGAACATTAAAGATTCCTCCTTCCCCTATGAGTGAACGATGTTATCCCAGGAACCATGGCTGAACAGCAGGCTCTCTCTTAAGTACGTCCAATCATAAAATAAGCACTCTGAATCCAGTTCTTCCTTTCAGCTAAAAGACATTGAATATAGTGATGGAGTCCAGTAAATGCCTACAAATTCTTCTGTGGCCAGGTACACTGGAAACTAATATTTGTCGGGTAATCCACAGTAATCCTTTGTTCCTTTAAGCTTCCAATTTTTGGGATAAACCTTTCTTCTTCTCCCTTTTAGTCCAGGGAAAACTTTAACCAGACTTTTCTGATATTTGTGTTTGCCTTCTGACGCTGTACTTCATCATCATCTGCTGCAAGATCTTGATCTGTGTGGGGCTGTTTTAGAAACACATCTGCAGCTCGCATCTCAAAAGGACATCACGTGGAAACCAGATCCTACCTCTTGGTGGGTGAAAGGATTGGATGATTTGTCCTTAAATCTTTCATCCATCACTTTGCTTTTCCTTCTAACAAAGAGCAAAGAACACCTTGAGCAGAAATCACACCTACAACACACATAAGACACTGCAGTACACTGAAAATCCCAACAGTGCTGTAAAACCAAGGACTAAACCACGAAAGGTTGGTATGGTTTTGAAAAAGTGGAATTCCTCCCTCTGTGCTAGCAGAAGTGAAACTTGTTCATCATAAACTGAATTTATAAACACTGTTACAGCCTCCTACTATGTTTTTCATTTCTAGAGGATTCAGATGAGAAGATACACATGCACACATGCTGGAAACAATCCCCTTACACCTATATAACAGTTAAATTTAAAGTGAGAAAGGCCAAACAAGTTCAGATTGAGCAAAAGTGGTGCTCAGTTAATTTCCACACCCCCTACCCTTGTCATAGTACCTGGGCACATTTACATGTATTCCTTGTGACAGATTCCTGTGAGGCAAGAAATTGGTTTTATGTGTGGAAAAGCAGGCTAAAGGATTTGTGCATGGTCACACAATGAATCTATAAGGAAACAGGGATTTGGGCATAAGTTTTCTCAGTTGCAGAAAGCACTCTAAGCCCTGGACTCTCAATCTATTTCAAACAAAGGTATATAAGCTTAGTCACCCATATTTTCTCAGTTAGCAGTTAGTTCTGAGTCCCTTAATGAGCTGTATAAATCAGCATTTTTCTAGAACTGAATGCAGAAAGATCTGAGCCTACTCTTTTAAACCCACAGGGCTAAATCTCCCAGAATACATACATATACCACTGCCTATTTTTCATCCCAGAAGGCAGATATATTTGAGCCATACATAAAGAAAACACAATGGAATATCCTGAAGATAATACAGTGGAATATCCTTTCTCTGCAAGAAATGAACAATGGAGCTGGACAAGGGTTTTTGTGCTTTTAAACTCTTTTCTATAGGAAAATGCTTTTCCTCAGTTAGAAGTATAGACAGAATGTACATCTTCCTCACAGTTTCATTTTCCCTTCTTTTGTGAAAAGTTCTGTTTTTGTAAAGACAGAAGTGGTGCTTGTTGTGTTTTGGGAGGGGTTAGGGGAGAAGTTCCTCTGTTGTTTTCCCAAAACTGAAAGTGCTTGCTGTTGAAAACAGTGTCATGGATCTTGCTGAAGGATTCCCTGTGCTCACCTCACACTCAATGTCCTCTGGTGATGAATACCTCACCTCTCCCCATCATGGCACTGTACTGACCTAATCATCAAACATTTTAAGAAAGATCTTGAGCTCTTAGAGAGCACCCAATGGAGGGACATGGAGATGGTGAAAGGTCTGGAGGGGAAGCCATACAAGGAACAGCTGAGGTTTTCCGTCTTACTGAAAAGCTGACATTTGACAGAAAAATATCCTCTGAACATTTGCAGTGGCAGTCAGTGCCATGTCACTAGCTCAGCAATGTTATAAGAGTCATAGAATCACAGGCTTAAGGGCTGCAAGGGACCTCAGAAGGTTACTGGTCCACTCTCCTGCTGAAATCAGACAAAGATGCACAGTGTGTTTGGGCAACCTCTTCAGTTCTTAACTGTCCTCATGGAGAAAAAGCTTGTCCCCACATATAATCTGAACCACTCTTGTTTCAATTTATAGCTGTTGGCTCTTGTACTCTTATCTGTCTCACCCTCTGTGTCATTGATAAGATGTTAAACAGGGCAGGTTCCACAGCAGAGCCCTGTTACTGCCTGGTTATTAATGGGCTCACAGTGGAGTAATACCGTGAGCCCATTAATAAGCAGACTGTAACAGGATGAGGCCCCTCATCCTTGACCTTCTGAAAGCAGTCAAGCTGTGTTTGTTGTCCATGTGATTGTCCTCCCATCTGGGCTGCAGTATCAAAAGCTGGCTGACCAAAGGCTCACTACAGCAGAGGTAAAGGGCAGTCAGTGCCCTCATTCACTCATCCGGTCACTTCCCTACAGGGTAATCAGATAGGTCAGACATGATTTAACCTTGGTCAATCCATGTTATTCCCAGCCACCTTATGTGGCCATCATGTCCCCAGAAATGTGCTCATAGAGGTCTCACTCCATGATTTTCCCATTGATCACAACCAAGGTCATCAGTTTCTTAGATAATTCTTTTGGCCATTTCGGAAGATGAGTTCAACTTTTACTTCTCCAGTCATCATGGAACTTCCTCAGTTCTCACGATCTTTCAAGAGCAGAAGAAAGGGGCCTTACAAGGACACCATCCAGCCCACTCAGGACCAGGCTAGATCCTATGGGCTTGCATGATCCAGGTTTTCTCATGTAATTCCTGACAACCCTCATTCTCTCTTGGTAGCTCTTCTCCCCCCTTGCACCTCTTCACTCAGTTTAGGGGCAGAGAAAAGCTTGTTGATAACAACAGATGCAGACTGGGTATCTCTGCCTTACTGTGCCTCTGTCTCTAAATCACTTGTCCCATACAGCAGTGAGTCCAAATTTGCCTTGTGCAGCATTTTCTTGCTCCTGTAATGAGCTCTTTTTTTTTTGCCCTTGTTGTTCCTTCCTTGCAAGTCTATATTCCACCTAATCTTTCATTTTCCTAACACTATTGTTGCATGTTCAAGGAAGTTTTTAAGTTTCTCACTGGCAGCTTGTTCTTGTTCCCACCTCCTGTGCAGTGCCTGCTTGCTTTAAAGCTCTGTCACGGTTCTGCTTGCCCAAGCTGGTCCCCTGATACCTCCACTCATCTTCCTGACTGTGCCTACAGGATGGTCTTCTCTCTGCCTTGCCAACTTTCCAGAGCCCCTCTGTCTTCCAACAAGCTTTCCAGTTCCCTGAATAACCCAAAGTCTCTTCTCCTAAAGCACAAGGTCTGTACTCAGCTATTCTCTTTTCTCATTCCCCTCCAGAACCTGAATATTTGTGGCCTTTAAAGCCACAAATTCTCACACTGCCACACAGCATATCCTGATTAACCAACAACAGCTTTGTCTGCAGCCACATCTGTTGATCCACACAGTACCTCTAACAGAAAGTTATTCCCGACAGCCTCCAAAAGTCTCCTCGACTGCCTGTGTCCCACCATGCTGGCAGATGTCAGAAAGGTTAAAGCATGCCTTGAGAACCAGGGTGTGTGATCCAGAGACATCCACAGATGTCCTTGAGTCACTTAAGGAAGACTTCATTCACTCCTCGCCCTGACCAGGAGGTCTGTAAGTCAGTGTCACTGCAGTGTCATCCCCTGCCCATCTTTCCTGTGATCCTGACTCAAAAGCTGTTGCCCAGGTGCTGTCCATCCCAAGCCAGAGCTCTGGCATCAGAGCTACCATAACACAGAGGTAAGTGAGGAGTGAATGGGAGACTGGGAAGAGGAGGGAAAGGAAGGGGGTGGAGGATCCCATCTCTTGATGTGTTCTAGTGCTCCTTGTTCTACCAAAAAGAAGGCCCCATAGTCAACAACAAACCCCTGTTGTCAGTACAGGTGTTGACTTTCAGGGTCCCACAATCATTCCCCAGCCTTTTTCCTTCTAAGGAAAAGCCCATTCTTCATGTCCTTGAGCCCCCAGCAGTAACATGTGGAGAGAGAGGGAAGGGAAGGCAAGGCAAGGCAAGGCAAGTCTGTCTAGCAAATTCATTAGACCAGATTGGAGTAGAGCAGTTCAGTCAGAAATGACCTACAAAAATCACCTTTTTTATTCCCAAGTATCACCATAATTACCTCATTCCCAGGAACAACAGGGGTGAATATAGCACTGAGTAGTGCCGATTACTGACTCGTGCAATAACAGTTGGAAGAAGTGTGTTAATATTTCAACAACATGAAGAATTAATAGCAAAATGCTTCCCTAAAATGAAGGAAATTTTCAGCATGTAAGACTTCATTTCGCTTTCATATTTCATTAATATATAACTTTAGAAAAAAGAGGGAAGAACTTGAATGTTATTTTTTTGTTTTCTCTCTAGATATTAATATAAGAGATTATTTGGTTGGTGTGATTTTTTTAAATTCTTAAATAAATCAAACTACAGGAGTTTTACAGAATGAAAATCTGAACTAACACAAGCAGGCAGAATACTGGTCTCTCTGGAGGGTAGCTGAAATTAGGATTTTAATTACTTTTTGATCAGAATTGTGGCTACTTCTCACAATCTAAACCTCTACAGAATCTCAGAACATCTTTCATATATGTTTGCTTTTGCTAGTCATTACACCATATCAAGTTCACACTTTTTGATGTTTTTATAGTGAATTAGGTAATTCTCAAAACTACCAGGAAGAGAAATGGAAAAAAATATTTAGGAGAGAGTTATGAGTAGTTCATACAGAAATATTTCTCTCTCAACAAGTCAATGTTTCAAATGATTGCCTAAATGAAATAATTTTGAGAAAATTTTCATGTGGTTTCAGAATTAAATCTTGTGAAGAGAATGGTTTGGATTGGAAGGCATCTCAAAGCTCATCCAGTTCCACCCCTTGCCCCTTCCACTAGCCCAGGTTTCTCCAAGCCCCATCCAGCCTGGCCTTGGACACTTCCAGGGATGGGACAGCCACAGTATTTCTGGGCACCCTGTTCCATCCAGTCTGCACAAGAGATAAGCTGTAGGGATGCTGTAATGATTTAGTAAAGCCTGGCAATGCTGTTTCCCTTACAAGAGCTGCATCCCTTCTGCTGGATTTGCTCTCTCCGCTAAAAGCCAGGTTTTTTAAGAAAACCAAAGTGCTAAGAAGCAGATAAGGAAAAAGACTGCCTTAGAAGAGAAGGTAGATTTAAAACCAAAGGACATCTTGGGTGAAATCTGGCCTTTCACCTGTTGTTGCTAAGACATTTGTGAAATCTGGAGGCTAGATAGGCAAGCATACCTATGAGCCTTGCTCAGAGGGATCCCTCTACTCAAAACCCTCTCCTCTATCCAAGTTTGCAGTTTAAAAGAGTTGCTCACTAGTTGCAGTAATAGCCTTAACCACTTTTTAATTACCTATGCCAGCACACCAGAACTTGTGAGTAATTTTTTCTTTCCCCTCCAAGGACACCTTGCGACCACTCCAAAAGTGCCAGATATAGATATAGATATCAGAAAGGAGCCCTGAAGCTCTGCAGAAACTCTGCAGTTTATCTTGGAGACATGCAGCAGCTTCCTGACAGCTTGGCTTCAACTTCAATTTTCTTTCTCCCTGCGCCAGGCACCATATGCTGACTGTTACACTGAAATGACACTTAAACCCGCAAGCCTGCAACAGAGAGGCTATATTTAAATTCAACTGTTAGGTGAAAGTATGTTTTAGAAAAACCTCCAGGAAGCTGCATCCAAATGGTTACAGAGAAGAATCTATTTCTAGGGATTTGGGGGAGAATAACAGGTTACAGCAGCATCACTTCTGAAGTTGTGGCTATATAGTGATATTCCCTTTTCATTTCAGGTAGAACTAAAACCATTGCATAATGCAGTGTTTGGCATCCACCAGCTTGACTATTTGGAAGGAAGAAAATTTTAATAAACTTGGTTTCTTTGGGATTTTCTGTAACTATTTCTGTCTGTGTGTTATCTGTCTCAACTTCTTACTTGAAGTTAACCTAACAAAGAAAATAGAAACGTTAATACATTTATTTCAGCATTTTGTCAGTATAACTTTACTTTTAGATGGCAGAAGGACACTGGAGGAAAGCGCTATAACTGTTGGAATTATCAGCATTGAATATTTGACATTCTGAATTAGATCATTCCCAGCATTTTAGCCTATTCCATAAAGGGAGAGATGGCAGTCAGGGAGCTGATTATGTTTTCCAGATTTCCAAAGGAAATGTCAGTCTTGACAGTACCTAAAGCAGTTCAACAAAGCTGTGACATTGGCACAGTTTTTGACTTCAGGTTTTTTGGAGGAAATGCTTTACAGTACCTGAGGGCATTTATGAATTAATGTTGAAGAGTTCTTTACTTTGGCTAATGACCCACTATGATTTTTTGGACTTTTGGAGACTGAGAACAGATGAACACGCAAAAATCCACAGGTTGACCATTCACTCTTCACGTAGGGGGAACATCTCAGCTTCAGCCTCTGATATGACACCATATATTTCCATTCTACATGTCTTTTTTAAAGCAAACAGATGAAACAGATGTGAATCAATACTGTTTCCTGAGATGTTTCCAGAGCAGGAACTTCCCAAAGTAAGTTTGCATTTCATCTGGTTGTGTTTAGCGTGCTGCTGATGTTATCACATGAAGCCATTAGTCTAAGTTCATGTAAAGCATCCCTCAAAATTGCTTCCCTCTGCCACACAAACATGATGTCAATACATGCAAACATGCTTACTACAAAGGGTAGTTCAGGAATATTTCAGGTATTCATCTAATTTCAGAGAAGTCCAGAACTTTCTTACGTTTACCCAAGGACACTGTAACAGTAAATATGAAGGCAGGATGCTCTCAAAGCTCACCTAAAGCATCCTACGAGGGGAGGATGTTGGAAAAATGTATGTATGTGTATGCAGATACACAAACATACATTCAAACCAGCAAATGAATTCCAGAACAAGTACATGTGACTAGGAAGCTGTCGGTATGCTTCTCACAGGGAAAACCATGACAGGTTGTCAATAAACAGTGAAAAAACCACTATCCTGAAAAAGTAAAGTTGCACCTCTAAAGCTTGATTGAATTGACCAACATTTCTGTTTGACCTGGTTAGTCCCCAGCACAGCACCAATCTCACACAAATCAAACAAACCTACTGTTTGTCCTCACATCTTCTTAACAAAAGTCTGGGACACCTCAGGTCTGCTCTTCCTAAAAGATCTGACCTGCAAAACTCATTTTAAGAAAGCTCAAGATAAATCTTTTAAGATTGGTCTCAGTTAATGAGGCGTTGCATGTTGGCAGAGCTCTTTCTTTAGAGCCCACGTTGGCCTTACGAGACACATCCTGTGCAGAGGAGGACAGGTTTGTTGTATCTGCTTGTGCTCCAGTGTCAGGCAACCCACAAATCTGCCTTTAATGCACCCAGTTATTTAGCTGTGCTACGAATTCATCTCTAATCTAACTTACAAATGAATGTCTATGTTAGGAATAGCCCAGTTCACTTTCACTCAGTATAAGAACAGAGATCGACTTTTCAGTGACAATTACACCCAATCAGAGGAAGAAAAATACACCATATGAGGAAACTTTACTGTGAGATCTCCAATCAGGCTATCCACAGTCCCCTCTACAACTAAAACAGCTGAATCCAGCTCTAGAACCCATTTGCCAAAAACTCAAAGCCTACACAATCCCTAGCTGAACACATATTCACTGATGTATATAGAAAAGATTGTTACGCTGTCTTTTAGCTGTCATTATTCTTGGGGGTTTTTAATCCCTCTTTCCCATGGGCCAATTTCTTCTAAGGAGTAGAGCAAGAGGTGCAGGACTTCCTCCTGCCTTTGTTCTCCTGCACAGTCAGTGCAGAATGCTCCCTACCCCCTTGGTACGGGATGCATTACAGAGCACAGCCCCTAAAATACAGAATCATAGAATCCTGGAACAATTAAGGTTGGAAAAGCCCTCTAAAATCAAGTGCAACCATTAAGATAACACTGACAGGCCGGCCACTAAACCATATCTCTAAGTGCCACATCTAATGTTTTTTGAACACTTCCAGGGATGGTGACTCTGCCACTTCCCTGAGCAGCCTGTTCCAATGCTTTACAACCCTTTCAGCGATGACATTTTTCCTAAGATCCATCTATAACATGGAATTAAAGGAAGCACAGGTTTGGTAAGTAGATAACAGGAAAATTTTCAGCCAAAATGTTTTTCTCCTCTCCAAAATATTTCTTGACCTGTCCAGAATGTTTGAGAAATAAAAAAACAGCCCCCAAAAGAAAGTAAGGAAACAAACACATCACCACACAACTGGAGTGCTTTTGGTTTTGGATTGGGGTTTTTAAAATAAAATAAGTACAAACCATAATACCTATAACAGGTAATATGTAATATAATAACAAAACCCACAGTAACTATGAGTTCATATCTTTAAAGAACAGTTAATTTCAGCAATTCCAGCTGCTGAAATGTAGGGTATGCCATTAGAAACCAGAATGAATAGGAATTCTGCTTTCTTCCACACCTGACATTGGGTCAAGAAATCTCTTCGCAAGCAAGGCAGGTGCATCACTGTCTGTGCCACTGTCAGAAGCCAACACCAAGGGTTCATAGGCCTAGGAAAGGTGGAGGGGAATGTTATCTCCCAGTTCTATAGCAGAAGTTGGTTATTGACAACACAGAAAGTAACATTTTAGCAACTTATAAAAGAAAATTGTTTGGGTTTAGGTGAGAGATATAATGTCATCCAGCACCACAACCCGGTGGCAAAATTTACTTAAGGCAGGATGACGTAAACTATATAAAATTAAGTTGAACCAATACACTTCATATTATGCAAAAAAATATACAGCAAGAAACCTTCTGAATTCAATTATAGATCTATCATCTGAACTTATCACCTGTAAATTTTCCCTCACTTCTGTTTAAGAACCTTGGAATTTCACCACCCTGTATCAATGCTGTTGTTCTGCAAACTCCTTTCCTGCTACCCCATCATGAAAGCCACAGTACTTTACCACCTCCTGGAAGTAATTCAGTCCCATGTATTAAACTCCTCTAATTCACAAAACCCTTGAGCTTTCCTCCTGTCAGACTGAGCTTTTTGCTTATATTTTTACAGCCTCGCATCATTATTTATTTTGTCCCTCTTTCGTTCTCTCTCCCAAAGTTTTTGCAGTCAGGATCTGAACCTACTAAACCAAACCAGGAGGGATAATCCTGTTAAACACATCAACTCTTCACACAACTTTCCACTGATGACAGTGGAACCATCCTAGTTAATATGAGACTGGTAAGCCATCTTCTTCAGCACAGCAATTACCCTCCTTAGGTACCTAAATAAACAAATGTCACACCAAGGACTGAAGTCTTTTGAAAAGATGAGGTTCTTTTGAAAATCTGTTTCTGAATGCTAATGCTCAGCTGTAGAGAAAATGTCAGTGATTGACTAGTGAAAAAAAATAGTACTTAAACAGCATATTTAATTGATATGGCATTAGCCTCAATGACACTTAGAGAACATCAAAGACACAACATATCTGTGTCATGAGGAATATGAAGCAAAAATGGAACTTCAGCAGAATGATCAAATTTAATTCAATGAGCAACAATAGTTAGGATAACAAAATATTCTGTGCAGTAAGTTTACTCATCCTCTTAACTTTATTTGTGCAGCCTGAAATTGGATTCCATAGAAATGCAAAGTTTTACAGATTGCTGAGATCTGAACCTTTATCTTTCCTTGCAGGCTATTTGTATTAATCTACTTTTCTTTGAAGCACAGAGCTATTAAACTGTTAAAGCTCATTTAAAATGTGACTGTACTTCTACCAATGGACCCAGATCGTTGAATTATAGATTTTAATTGTGCTTTTTATACTTTGGACATGCTTACTTAGAAATATTTGCAGCAAAAATACGCAATTAATTTCATTGCTGCTGATTGGTGAATTGTGTCTATATTGACAGCAAGAGGTGGCTTAGCATATAGGAAAGATTACATGGGCCACTTTCTATTGGCAATTAATACAAAAACCACAGCCAGCTTTTTTACCTTACCTTTATTAGTACTTTATCACGAAATCAAAGCATGTGAAAACGTAAAATGCCATGTGCTTTAGCAGTGAGATACAAGAATATTTCCACTTGAGTAGCACCCATCCTACAAAACCAGTTAAATATATAACTGGAAAATCAGAATTTGTTCTATTCATCTGACGCATCTGACTAACTTCTCCAAAAGCAGAACTGGACGGTTCCCATCCTGTAGTATTTAATCACTTTTCCCATTGCAAACTGCAACTGTGGGATGGCCATAGCACAGGGGAAAATTAAAATAAAACATAATTTTAAAAAAAGTGGGAACAAGCACTGCAGTAAAACGACAAAGGTGAACTTGCTTTTCACTTGCTTTTCAGGGTATCATTGGATAGCAAGGAATGTGTTACTCTGTGCTTTGCCCGATTTGAAATTTTAAAAAATCATTTTGTACCATCAAATACACCTGGCACCAGAGTGGGAAGAGATACAGAATAAACCTAATCCTTTCACAAATACCACCACTCTGGAGAAAACTTACACAGCATGACATGAGCACGTTAGAAAAAATTACAAAAAGGAGGTGAAACTGCTCATTTAAGCTTATCAGTATTTAAAAAATGGCTGAAAACAGAAATGACTATGAACTACTTCAGAGAGAACACAGTGTGTGTGTGTTTAACATCCTCTCTGCCTCAAGATTGGTTCCCAAAGCTGCACACATGTATTCACACCTATTCTCAAAGTTTTATTTCCTTTTAGTAAAGAGTTAATTATATAACCGACTTCAGTGAAAATGATGCTTTAAAATTTTGTTTGGTATGAAAAAGGTGTTCAACCAACCTGGAAATACCTTAGGGAAATCATATAATCATAAAATTGCTAACGGTGGAAAAGACTTCTCAGGCCATCAAGTCCAATCATCAACTCATGTTCACCTCTAACCCATGTCCTCAAGCACCACACCTACACACCTTGTGAATGCCTCCAGGGATGGGGACTCCACCACTGCCTTGGGCAGCCTGTTTCAGGGCTGGACTACCCTTTCAGTAAAGAAACTTTCCCTAAAATCCAACCTGAGCCTCCCCTGGCCCAGCCTGAGGCCGTTCCCTCTCCTCCTGTCCCTGTTCCCTGCGAGCAGAGCCCGACCCCCCCCCCCGGCTGCCCCCTCCTGTCAGGGACTTGTGCAGAGCCACAAGGTCCCCCCTGAGCCTCCTTTGCTCCAGCCTGAGCCCCTTTCCCAGCTCCCTCAGCCGCTCCTGGGGCTCCAGCCCCTTCTCCAGCTCCGTTCCCTTCCCTGAACACACTCCAGCCCCTCCAGGTCTCTCTGGCCATGAGGGCCCAGAACTGGACACAGCACTCGAGGTCCCTCAGCAGTGCCAGCACAGGGGACAGGCACTACCCTGGGGCTGTGCCCACACCGTGGCTGGCACAGTCCAGGGGCCACTGGCCTCTTGCCCACCTGGGCACACCTGGGCTCCTGTCCAGCCTCTGTCACCAGCACCCCCAGGGCCTTTCCTGACGGGCACTGTCCAGTCACTCTGCCCCAGCCTGGAGCTACAGGGGGTTACTGTGGACAAAGCGTAGGGATCTGGCACTTGGCCTTGCTGACCCTCACACCATTGGTGTTGGCCCATCCATCCAGCCTGTCTGGGTCCCTCTGCATGGCCTTCCTACCCTCCAGCACCTCCACAATTTTCTACTGCACTCAGTAGTAGTTAATCTCATTAAAAGTAAATGTACAGTCCTTGAACACACTGGTTGTGAAGGCTTCTGCCTTCACCTTCTGCTTCTGCCTGTGAGGAGCATGACTGTTCCTCATTTCACAGCATGGGAATTAAATCTCCATACTACTTTTCCAAATTCCACCATTTGCTATCAGTGACAAAAACATCATCACTCTTTATGTTAGAAAGGAGTTAAATAAATCCCAAATCCTAATCCTTTTGCTGGATTAGTCTCAGCATGAAGTCCACAGTGGACACATTTATATATTTCCCTCTGTGTATGCCTGTCAATTTACAATGGAGATCAACACACCACTTCATGCTAGTCTAGACCCAGAAATTTCTGTAGGTTGTCAGTTCAGCCCCCCTGCTTTAACAAGAAGTGGATTGCTTCATCTGAGATAGTTTAATAGCCCACAAGACTAATTCACAGGTCATGTCATTTTTGCATAATGTTGTTACAGAGATAGAATGATTCCTGATTTTCAAGACCTGGTAATAGCCAAAGGGTAAATAACATGAGTGTCTTTGCCTGAGGCATTTGTAATGTGAAGTCATTCATTTCGCTCCTTTCTTACTTTTTCAGCATTGACTAAAAGGTATTACCAAACCTTGTGGCAGGAGAATAATTTAACTCAGCAAGCAGAAAACATAGGGACTGTTTTGGTTCTGAGTTACATGTTGTAGGCCAATTTCCATAGAGCATTTTGCAAGGACCAAACAGGTGAGATATTCAGTGATATATCTCATGGAATGATAAACTGTGGAGAACTCTATTGATTAGTATTAAATGTGCAGAGGAAAACTGGTGATATAGTCTGATTGCTTGAAGAATTAAAGCCACCCCAGCTTCTTGCATTTGTTCTGAGAATCATAAAAATCACAGAATGGTTTGGGTTGGAAAACCTTTAGAGCTCATCCAGTTCCAACCCCTGCCAGGGGCAGGGACACCTTTCACTGTCCCAGGGTTCTTCAAGCCCCATCCAGCCTGGCCTTGGACACTTCCAGGAATCCAGGGGCAGCCACAGCTTCTCTAGGCAACCTGTGCCAGAGCCTTACAGGAAACAATTTCTTCCCTATATCCCATCTAACCCTGCCCTCTGGAAGTGGGAAACCATTCCTCCTTGTCCTGTCATTCCAAAGACCCTCTCCAGCTCTTCTGGAGCCCCTTTGGGCACTGAAGGGGCTGTAAGGTCTTCCTGGAGCCTTCTTTTCTGCAGGTGAACAGGCCCAGCTCTCCCAGACTGGCTCCAGAGCAGCAGGGCTCTAGCCCCTAGAGCATCTCCGTGGCCTCCTCTGGACCAGCTCTAGCAGGTCCATGTCTCTCTCATGCTGAGGACCCCAGAGTGTAGTGCCAGCTGCGGTCTCATGAGAAAAGACTAGAGGGAGAATGGACCTTGTTGCTTTGATCTGGCAAGAACAAATGATTCCATGAATGTAGTACATCCCAGCAGCAACAGAGGGTGTAACAGTGATGTTCTTCCATGAGAAAATAGTAAAATGTAATATGAATTCTGGATACAATATCCAGTGTCCCAAACTTTAATATAAAGGCTTTTACCAAATGAAAAGCCCTGTGTACTTTGTAGTCTATTTCTGTGAGCTGTTCATAGTGCTGTTAGAAGTGCCCATGCAAAAATGATGAAATATCACTAAATTTCTGTTTCATTTCTCTAAACAGAAATAAGTCTGTCTTTTTTTGAGAGGGGCAGGAGGGAAGATTTAGAGCTGTATACATAAAAAAAAAAGTTCAATCTATGCAGCTGTGACATTACTTGTCAAGAATACAAATGTCCCACAAATGTCCCAGCTCCTGAAAGAGAGTAGGTTTAGATTAGACGTTAAAAGGAAATTCTTCTTTCCTATGAGGGTGGTGAAGCCCTGGCACAGAGTGCCCAGAGAAGCTGTGGCTGCCCCTGGATCCCTGGAAGTGTCCAAGGGCAGGTTGGACAGGGCTTGGAGCCACCTGGGCTAGTGGAAGGTGTCCCTGCCTATGGCAGGGGGTTGGAATGGGATAGACTTTAAGATTCTTCCAACCCAAACCATTCTGTGATTTTTATGATTCCATGGTGCTTTTTCAAGTCAATGGCAATTAGTGGTCCTCAACAGTCAAGAATACCATCTTTCCCAGGTAGTCTGATTCTCGATTTGATTTAACCTGGTTCCTTAAAAAGTGGTAGTCATGAATCAGCATTTTGGTAGCAGGTGTTACAGATACAGGGAGGTGTTACAGGCAGATGAGTGTATCTATTTCTGAACTTACTGTACATCCTCAAATGAGTTTCACCCATTTCTAGACATATTAAGCCACAAATCACTTTAAAACTATTTTCACATTTGATGACCATACGTCATAGTGGGCAAAATAATGTTATCACAAAAGGCACACCCAGAAATGTCCCTGCAGAGTTTAATGTGAGTGCCAAAACAAATCTTACAAATGCCTTGACTGCAAGGTAAGCTGCAGCCAGACCCAGCCATCAAGCAGGGGACAGGAAGTCATGGAAAAGCCACTTGTATTCATTCTGGCACTCAAAGAACAGCTGGCTCCCCAGATTTTCCCTGTGGGTGTTAAGCTGGAGCCCCTTTCCTCTCCCTGCACTCAGCAGTAGTGTTAGCAGGCATTTGCTCCAGCGGCCTTTCCACTCGTGGGATGGCCACCACCATCTTCCTTTGTTTTCTGGCTTTAAGGGATGTTTCTTGACAGGCTAGCTCCTTCTGAAATTACTGATTGGTTACCACGTTTCAGGATGGTCTCACATCACAACAGGGAAGCAAAGCACAAGCTTTTTTTCACAACTGGGAAGTGCATAATTCGCAAGGATAAAACCCCCTCATCTCAGGCACAAGGCTGTTCCCACAGAGCTATCAGCCACAGATTCATTTGGTAATGTGTAGGTGCACCTTTCTCTCTTCCACCCTACCCACTCTCAAAAGTTCTGCTCCCTGACTAAATTCTGAGGTATTACCAAGTTTACTTAACTAAAATTGACCTTTCCCTACTGGTTTTTCCCAGTTACTATGACAGAACTAATGCTTCTGAGGGAGAGAGGAATGTTAACTCATGCATATCAGCCTTACACAGGAATTTCCAAAGATTTAAGCTGATTTAGAGACAGGAGTTCTGTGACCTCAGTTTTTTTGGTGTAGAAACCTGCCAAGTTCCACTTTGTTTTAACATAAATACTACATGAAGACTGTTTTATTGCTGTCAACAACCATATAACATCTTGCAAACCCACTCATGGTTTGGAATTCTCATGGTTTAACTGTGAAGACAAGAGAAATAGAGTGAAATAAGTGTCACTTATAAATTGTATATCTTTGTCCCCCCATAAATGCAGAATTGGTACATGAAGACGTTTTTTAAAAGTAGAAGTACAATTCTTTTTCTTTCATTTTAATGTCCTACTTCACAACATTTTAAGTGTAAATGTTCTTGTTAATAATCTCTAAATTCCAATGAATGACTATGGTTAAAATTCCTTTTTAAGTTATTAATATTCTACCAATCTCATAGAATGGGAAAATGACCATTACTGTAAAAAAAAACCGACCAGTTTGATTGTTTATTTTGGTTTTTTGATTGGTTTTGTCTCTCTGAAAGAATAAGTGTCAGGGAGTTTGATGTACTATACTGATTTCTAACACTCCTTCATGGTTTGGGTGCCAAGGAAACACATACCCGAGTCACACAGAACTGCTACATCAGAACCAGTAAACAAGAACACACTTGTGCTCATCCAGGCCAAGGAGTCAACAGTAAAAATGGACATAACCATTAATACATCAAGCAAAATCCTAAATAAATAGATGCACCTTTGAAGTCAACCACATGAGAAATAGTTCTACTAGAAGGAAAATCAAATTTCAAGGCAACTAAAAAAAAAAAAAAACAAAGAGAGAGAAATGGGAAAAGTGTCTAAGGAACAAAGTAGGCCTTGAGGGAATTTTGTGGGAATTGCTAATGAAACAGAGGCTAGGGAGCCTCTGGAGAAGCATGTGAAAGGATGGGTCTAGGTTTTGAGTTGTACTCACATGCTCTTAGTCACAGCTTGGCCACCCAGCCTAGGCACTGAACTCGACACCAACTCCTTTCAGATTCTTTGAAAGTTTGGAGTTGTGCACCACTTGTAGTATTTATCAAACATATATTGACTGCTAACACATGAGCACACAGTGGATCCAGAAATGAAGATACAGGTGGAAAATCTATAGCATATGAATTTTCCATGACATTATCACACAAGGAATCTATGGAAAACTGAGATTTAAATGAAGAGCTTCTGTAGCCACGTGCATACCTATTTTCTTTCTGTATTGTCAAGGTTAATTTCATTATATCCAGAATCATATGGAAAGGCAGAGAAAAAAATGGAGCAAAGTCATAGTAGCCCCTGTAAGAAAAAGAAGTTTCATGCTAATATCTTTCAGTTACATATTCTCAGAAGTCTTCTATTGCAGCCACAGCTAAAATTTAATGGATAAGTTTAAGACATAATCTAGAGTTGACCAAAAGCATGAGAAAATGCAGCAAGATCTGACAGGATGTTTCTGCCAGAGGCATCTTAATACAAGGATCTAATCAGGAAAGATCTTTTGGCAGTACAAGGGTTACAAAGATTTTCTGGATGTCTGATTCATGAGCAAGTGTCCATAGCAAACTTCATTAATGTCTTGGCCAAAGGCTCCTACTCAGACACCAGACTGCAGAGGATACAAGCTTTTCTTTCTAATGAACTGTGTTCTTCTCACTGTGAAAAGGTGAATCATTAAGCTGATTTATTTAACTCATCCATATCTATTTCTATTTATGTATGTACATATACACATACCTCTACACACATACACATGCACACACATGAAATATATACTCATGAATATATATAAACACATGCATTCATATTCACACTGATTCATTCTCACATTAATCACCAATATTTGGGTTCTAGACATCTGGAAAATAGCAAGCACCACAGTCTACATGTTTTCCACTTATTCTAATCTATCAAGCCTTGTGATTTGCTACCAAAAAGCATCATTACAGAATCACAGAATCTAGAAGTTTGGAAGGGACCCACCAGGATCATTGAGTCCAACTCCAGGCCCTGCACAGGCACCCCAACAATCCCAGCCTGTGCATCCCTGAGAGCATTGTGCAAATGCTCCTGGAGCTCTGGCAGCCTCGGGGCCATGCCCATTCCCTGGAGAGCTTTGTCAGTGCCCCAGCACCCTCTGGGGGAAGAACTATTTCCTAATATCCAACCTAAACCTCCCCTGACACAACTTCAGGCCATTCCTGTGAGTCCTGTCCCTGGTCATGAGAGACAAGAGATCAGTGTCTGTCTCTCCTCTTCCCCTCACAAGGAAGTTGTAACCATGATGAATCTCCCCTCAGTCTCCTCCAGGTGAATAGACCAAGTGCCCTCAGTGACTCCTCACAAGGATGGATGCTCTCTAATAGTTCAATATCTTTTTTACCTTGTGGCACCCAAAACTGCCCCCAGCACTGGAGGTGAGGCCGCCCCAGTGCAGAGCAGAGCGGGGCAATCCCCCCCTGACTTGACCAGCGCTGCTGGGCCTGGTGCCCCCCAGGACAGGGATGTCCCTCCTGGCTGCCAGGGCACTGCTGACTCGGATCCAACTGGCCATGGACCAGGACCCCCAGGACTCTTCCCACAGCTGCTCTCCAGCCTCTTGCTCCCCAGTCCATACACATAGCCAAGGTTGCCCTGTCCCAGGGGCAGCACCTTCCTTGTTAAAGTCCACATGGTTGGTGATTGTCCATCTCTCTAATTTGTGGAGGACTTTCTGCAGTGCCATTCTGCCTTTGAGGGAGTCAAATCGCTCCCAAGGGCTTCTGGAGTGTGAGGAGGCTCAGGATGGGTTCCTGAACTCAGGAACGACTTGTACAGCCTCATCTCACCCCCAGTTTTTCCTTCAGTCACAGCCACTTGAGCATCACCATCTGAGTGTTTGTTTTACAAAAGGAAAATGGAAATGAACAATTCTTCATAACAAGAGACCTCACTAAAAGTCCTTCATTTTTAACCACTTGAACTTATTAATTATTTTTAAAATTTATTTTGCATGGTTAAATACATGAAATGTAGACAGAAGGCTACATTCTGTTTGTTAATGCGGGTTATCAGATTTTTTATGCCGTGTGAGGCTTAGCCTTCAGTATTATTACTATAATCTGTAGCCAATATTTTATGTAAATGGCTAAAGATGTAGTTTAAATAAAATACAACAAGATGTGACTTGATAATAAAGCGATGTCTTTGTTTACTTTCTATTATTAGAGCATATTTATCAAGAAGCAAAGATGATGTTGTATTTGAGTTCCTAGTAAAGCATCCAATCCTACTGCTAGCAGTCAGGATATAGGGAAGAAATCTATATTAGTTACCGTTCAAGAACTGTAAGAATATAGTTCAGAATTAGGTGAAACACATTTAATTTAGGTTAATCAATTACATTTCCTCAGGTCTTGGATTCTGCTATCTTTCTGAATATTTGGTAGAGTGTCTCTTCTGTTTTGATTTTAAATTATGTTACTGGTATAAAGCAAAACCTCTATATGTGCTTTTCCCTTGAGAAATTAGCATTCACTCCCCAAAGCCAGACTTTATCTCTTGGATGCTCTCGAGACCAGCATACACAACTTCTAAGCTGCTGGTGGGCTCTGCGTGTGCATTTTGCAGAGCTCTGTATATATCAAATTGTCTGGTCAGTAACAGTATCTTCTCTTCTCAAGCTGCATAAATAAGGTAGAAATTGAGAGCATCAGAAGATTAATTGAGCTACAGAGCCATTAATGACCTTAAGAACACTGTTATCCATAACAATCATATTGGGATTCTAGGCAGAATCGAGCAACAAGACATTATTTTGAAGTATTGCTTTTCTTCACAAGGGTCTCTGCTGAAATGAATCTGCAGCTACAAAAAATAACTTCACAACCAGCATAATGACTGTGAAAACCTGTAGAATCAATCAATCCAAGCTGGAGCACAACTAAGATTTGGATTCAGAGATATTGACCACGACCTTAACTTAACGGTAGTAGAAGAAAATGACAAGAATCCTTGAGTGAGCACACTCGGTGTCAGTTGTTCTTTTTCTGCGTGGAAAAGGCACAAATGCCCTTCTGTACAAAGAGTCACACATTCCAATCAATACCACTGGCTTTTTATTCAGAGGAGGTTTCTGTGCTACTCAGTCATTTCTCTCTGTGTGAGGTACAACATGCCACCCGTATAGACTCAACATATGGTCAAAAAGAGAAACCTGAAAGCCATTCTGTTTGGAGACAGCTACTGCCCTAGCAGCAGTAAGAGAAAACAACAACATGGGGGTTAAAACAAAAGCACAGAGAATTTGATTCAAGAAATAAAAATTAAAATCTTTCTCTTTTTTTTCAGTAACTAAAAGCAGTCTTGGTAATTGTTTTCTCCTTTATGAAAGTCATCAGCGTCTGATATCCTCTACATCTTGAGCATCACTGATAGTACCAGCAGGGATACTGAAACAAAAATGAAAAGGAAGGGCAAATGAAAGAAGAAAGACCAAATTAACAAAAAATCTTCAAAGAATTAATGAAAATGACCTGATTTCATGTGCAAAATCCTGACAGACTACCCTGCTGACTGAAGAATGTATCTGTTATTAGTGTTAAACAGCTTTTACACTACTTCAATGATTGCATGAAACCATTAAGTTACAGCCTCTATTATACTAATTTTTTTAGGGCAACTTAAATGATTCATGAACTCACTAACTGAAATGATGACACACCATATTCTCTAAATAAATGTTCTTTGTTCTTGGGAAACATATCAGTAGGAGGTTTGATCTAATAATTATCCTTAAAATATTGGATTTTGAAAGAGGGTATATTCTAGAAATAGATTATAATAGTGTTTACAAAAAAATAAGATTTGTTCTTCTCCTTGCCATTTGAGTTTCTTCAGGATCTTTGATTAAATACACTGAACAAATACAAAGAGAGATTGTCAAAACACAGACTCCTGCAGTGTATTATGAAAAAAAATATTATACAGAAGGCAATCTTGGCATCAATATTTCCCTCTGTTGCCAAGCTGAAACACGCCTGTGTTCTTGTCAAACTGACTCCTGAGAACGCCCCTAATCCTGCTGGCACAGCCAGCACTCTTCTCCAGCACCTAGCCCAGTGCTGCTGTATCTCACCAAGAGAAGCTCCACCCTTGCTTCGAAGCCCAGGAGGCTGATACTGAGCCAACCAAGTGGAGTGAGGGGATGCAGGGTAGGTCTGAGTCTGGTCCCTGGCAAAACACCCTAGAGGCCTTTGAGTCCTGTAGAATTGGGCTCTCTGCTAAATCACTCGTGGTATTCTGAATGTTCTGCAAGATTCTGTAGGAAGCCAGAGTCACTTAAATATACACTGTTTCTTCAGGGGCCGTCATGATTTTCACAGACTCACTCAAAGCCCATCTTGTTCCACCCCCTGCCATGGGCAGGGACATCTTCCACTAGCCCAGGCTGCTCCAAGCCCTGTGGAACCTGGCCTTGGACACTTCCAGGGATGCGGCCTTTTTTCCAAGATCTTCAAAGATGGACTGAGGGCTGGTATTGTGGATCATTCTCAAAAATGAACTTGATTTCTCCTTTGTTCTTGAGTAAAAAGTGCTGTCCTTTACCCAGACCAGATGACTTCTCTGCCACGCTGGCTCACAGATGTAAGAGAGCTGGAAAGACGGGGTCATTTTGGGAATCAGAGCTGCCTACCTATCTTCCTGTCCATCTCTGAGCCTTCATTTCTGTCTGGCCTTTTCCTGAGCCACAAGTACCCACAAGAGCTCAGACTCTTTCATTATTGCCCATGGAGATTTAATTTATCCATGCATATGGAGATATTCCCAGCTGGGAATATTTTACACAACTGGGAGTGTGAGCACAGACCTAAACAAGTGCCCAGTCTTTATCTTCTGCACCTCTCATGTCTCTGGTATCCATCTGAGTAGTCCCCTGATTCTCCCAGTGCTACTGGAGATGGCCAAACCCTCCTTCACCTTTGTGAACCTCCAGTCCAGGGACTTGTCAATCCCTTAATATTCTGGCTAAACTAAACTAGGCTCTGGTTATAATTCACTTGAAAACATGTTCTTAAGGTTTTTGTTTGTATGCATGGCTTCTCAGTTTGAAATTTCTCTTCCTTTATTTCCACCTTTTCACAAGAACATACCCTCCAGAGAATCCCCTGGGTAAAGACCAAGAAACTAATATAATATTGATAGCAGGAATTGCTAACGTTAAAGCATCATGACCTGATATGTGCTTAGGCTCTAAAATTAAAACAAAAATGCTTTCCTATGAAAGGGATTTGCATTTGGAACAAAGGGATGGAAACTCAATGATTTTGGAGGACATTATCCAGGTGTTGCTAGACCTGGAAACGTGGTCATCTAAAGCTTTAATTTTGCTCAGGTATGTCCTTATTCAAGCAGTTTCACCAAACCTAGTTATTTAACTGGTGTCATGTTTTTTATGCCCAGCTAACTAGAATAAGAGAGGCTGTTAAAGAGTATCACAATACAAAATTAAACTCATTGATGTTTTTCAGATCCAGACATTCTTAAAAATGTACTGGGCTACAAATATTATTTTTCTAGTGGAAATTTATCAACTTACCATCCCAAAACCTCTCTTTGAGCTGCTCTTCCCTGTTACCAGCCTGTGAGCCCCTGGATTTAAAAAGAAGCCTTCGTGCATTCCCCAGTCTAGCCTTCTGCAAACATTCTGGGAATGATGACTCACCTGACTTCTGTGCATTTTATCCACCAAGTTGAATGGAATATTCCCTGGAGGAAGCTGACCAATTACAACACAGACCGGAAGCAATGTACTGATGGAGTGAATTTCTGGGAAAGGCAGAGAGAACCCCTCCTGCTATTTACTCCTCATTGGTATGGCAGCTGTGGAACATACACGTGCTGCTCTTCGGTGTGACCCCAGTTCTCCACAGCCTGGCAGTAACTCTGTGCACACGAAGGGTCTGGGGAGCTGGAGGCAATGGTTGACCAGCTGGCTGAGCCACCTGTTGGAGGCCACCCCACTGTCACCCATTACAGCTTGATGACTACAGCCCATTCCTTCCCTCAGCTTCTGCAGTACTAATCTGCCTCACTCCTTTCCCTGATGCAGCCTGCTCCATCTCCCTCACCTTTTATGGGTTTTGTGAGTGATGCTTTTTGTTAAGGAAACTGCACTCCTGAGAAATGTCTGAGCAATGAGACATTGCTATTTTAATTTCCAAAGAAATGGTTTTACTGGATAAAAGCAAAAGCTCCAATACTTGATCAGTACTAAATGGGCCCTTCCAGAAAAATATCAGTGATGCTGATTTCTAAAGTGTGGTCAAAATGTATGGGAAATAGCAGCACCAAGAAATCATCCCCTTAGACATTCAAAAGGTGTGATGACAGACATCTCCATTTCACAAAGCACTTGTATTGAAAACCATTATCAGAAGACCTTTATTAGTTCTTCTCCATGCTTTCAAATTCCAAATTAACCTGTTCAAATCAACCTCAGGAAGAGCACAAGGAAATGTTATTCCAGACCATACACTGGAGTGAAAATTATAATTCAGGGCATATTGTGTACCTGCACAACTGAACCCCCTAGGGTTTTATTAACACTGTCTGTCACATGTGTCAAGAAGTCTAGTGAGAATCATGGGCTAAAATATTTTGATAGGGAATAAAAAAATGACAAAAACAACTAATGTTTGCCCTACTTAAGTTCACACGTGGGAGGTGAAACATATTTATGAGTGTTCTGTTACAGTCTTGAGTCTTGCTCACTTTGCCCAATGGGTTCAGTCACCAGAGGATTCAGAACATAGGAGAGGAACCCAACATGTTCTTGTCTTTATCCTGATAGCATTATTTTCCAATGCTTCTATTTTTGTAGCTGTTCATGGACACAATCCCTCTTAAAACCACCTCTAAAGGGATCTTCTTAAGCCACATGAATACCATGCTGCCAAGAGCTACTCACTTCTTCAGGAGATTCCTTTTTTATCCTTTTGCAGAGTAGTATTGGACACTTGTTAGGTGCAGTTGCCCCAAAGGGACGTCAGTGGTACTAAAACTTCAACCACTTTCATGTGCATCATAGCTTATAACCCTTTCCTCCTAGTCATAGGATTGGGAAGGTTCTGTAACTTTGTATGTCCCAGAATTTCTTTAATGATTAGGAACCCTTTCTAAAGAAGCAACCCAAAATTTATTCATAGCCTATTTATACCAATTTGATTTTAAGACAGTGATGGCTTTTGGTTTAGATAGCTCATCTCACTCTGTAATATGTGTTCTGTTGACAGGAATCGTGTCCTCTTTCAGCTCTCTTTATTTTCCCCCTAAGTATTACCAAGTATTTCCACCTTAAAAGAAAGAACAAGGCTCTTTCTTCCCCAATTTTTCACATCTGTTTCAGGTTTTTAAATCATTTTGCTTCAACAAAACTCCACAGTATCCCTGAGGAGATTTCCTCAAGACCTTATTTGATAGCATGAATACTTCCCTATCTCTGCAGAAATTACCTCTTCTGATACAATGTAGGTACTTTGCATAATTTCACAATCACTCTTTCCATCCTGGTAACCTCTCATCTCATTCTGTTTGGATTTAAAATTCCTTTGTCTGGGTAGCTGATTTACATAAGAGGCACAGCACTTCCTTTGTGTATTAAATGACAAATTGTAAAGTTGGTTTTCCTTGCCAAAACACTTTTTGATGCTAACCACAGGAGCCACCTTCCATGAAATATTGACATAGAACTCCCATGAATGTAGAGGTTTTCAGCAGCCATCCGGGTGTTTTCTTGGTGTTTTTCTTCATAGATCAGTGACAATGAATACCACCAAAAACTTCAGCAATTATCAAATTTTCTGCAGGAGCATTACAGGGAATAGAACACTGCCACATAATCCACACAACCAGCCCACCATTTCCAACTTATAACAGTGTTGAGAACACCACTTGTAATTATTTACTGTTCTGCAATACCAGATTAAAACATTATTTCATATATATTTGCATCTTTCAGCTCTGTCCTGTAACACTGAAAACTCCTGGCCTTAGGGAGAGGCAGCTTGTTTGCCCATGAACATAACTGAACTTTAATAGATAGAATAAAATATGGGTAGCAGATGATTCTCCTACTGGTACATCCCCACAATTGATGCACCAGTTGGTTTTATCACGATGGTTTTATGCTACGAAAGCCAGATATGGTGATTAAAAGAAAGCATAAACTTTTATGCTTCAAAAAAATGTGCTGAAGTTAAGACCTCTTACTAGAAATTTGGCTCAGTTAATCACTGTGTTCCTTGGTGCAAATCTTTGGCTTCATCCCTACAATTTATAACAGATTCATGGTCAAATGAACACTGGTTTACAGTGACCAGAGGGTGTGGATACAGAGCAGCTGCTTTTTGCCTCATTGACATACGAACAGAGAGGTTGGCTTTGAGCTGAAAAAGGGTAAATTTAGATTGGATATTTTTCCCTGTGAGGGTTGGGAGGCCCTGGCACAGGGTGCCCAGAGAAGCTGTGGCTGTCCCTGGATCCCTGGCAGTGTCCAAGGCCAGCTTGGACAGGGCTTGGAGCAGCCTGGGCTAGTGGAAGGTGTCCCTGCCCATGGGAACTGGGTGATCTTTAAGGTCCTTTCCAAAACAAACCAGTCTGGGATTCCATGAAAATAGAAACACTAGCACACAGTCCATGGAGTGATCAATTTTCTTGTTTTAGGCTAAAAGTTTGACTACATCTATTTTAAATGGAAACAGGTTATGTAAAATAAGAACTGAAAAAAGTAAGCCTACTGAGTATTATTAAAAACAATTGCCATATGTGAAATTAAACTTCAAAATCAGTCTGTCTCCTGCCACGCAAGTGACAGAAATAGAAGAATTATCACAACATTGTTTTACTCAATAGCTGAGAAATAATGACCATGTTTCCTTCAAGCAAGTTCCATTTTAATACTCTTTGTTGTTCTCTCTACTGGCTGCTTCTCCAGTTCTCTGTCCTATTATCTGATTTTAATCATTCTATATCTTTCATGGGCCTGCAGTGTGTGACCTTGGTCCCATTCAAACCAGTGTCAAACAGTGGTACAAGACAAAGGCCTTTGTACCTCTGACTTTGGTATTTACAGAAAAATGCATTGCCTGATATAACCAAAAGCAGAATAACATGTATTCTCTGCTTTTTAATACATTTTTGATTAAAATAGAGAATGTTATTAATGAGGGAATGAAATAAAATCTTAGGGATATTACAGATTCCGTTGAGATCTTATTTTTTTTCCACATCATTACTGCCTCTCCTGAGACTGCAAATGGAGGGGAAATCAAAATATCATTCTAGTCACTGAATAATTGTTCCATTGTTGGAAAGCAAAAATCAGGCGGCAGTCTCGTGCTGAAATCTCCTGCTACACACCTTAAATTATAACGTGGAATATTTTATTTTTATTAAGGCCGCTTCACTTCTGTTAGTTGTAGACAAACAGTCCCAACGTGAGCTTGGTCATCCTAAGTTGGTTCCCATGGGCAACAGGACTTGATGGGGTTTTTTGTGATGGTCATCTCTTGTGTAAGGCTTGGATGCTGTCTGTCTGGAGACACAGGAGGTGAGCAGTGACTGCTCGCAGCCCCATCAGTCCTTCTGGAGCCAGCCCCTTCCCCAGAAGAGAGACCTACCTTCAGGTAGCCCACTTGCCACATTTGTGCCATTAAAAAAAAGGGTCTTCAGTAATTTTCTGTCTGACCTCACTGTGCTACCAGCATCCTGCCAGGAAGGGTTCAAATGGGACACAATCCCCTGGAGTCCCTCACCCTATGCATCCCACTCTTCCTCAGCCCCGTGGATTTCGACCTGGCATGGATCTAAAATGAAGGAAGAAGACTTCCCTTCATCCTTAATCTTTAAATATCAGGTGTCAGGTGTGAGGTTCAAGGGCTGAAGTGAAGAGCTCAGGGACTGGAGGGGCTCTGTCAGCACCTTTCTCCCTTGTTAATATGGCTGAGTCCATGCAGGCAGGTGCTTTCCTCTTCCTTACCTCTCCCTTCAAACAAGGACCTGTCCCGGAGGGATTGTTTCCATTAGGTAAAAGACAGGTGAGGGAATGAACAGACAATTAGGCTCCAAGTCCTATAGCCTGGGAAAGCTCATAGAAAAGCAACAGGGATTAAATTTCCAGTGTGTGGCTTGTAACAAGGTCACGGTGTTCTGCACTGCTCACTAATGGGACCATATTTTACGAGGAAACTTTACAATAAGATTTGTTTTTGGAGGGCAAAATCAAAAAAAAGTACAGCTTGTGCCTCTTTTGACTTCCTGGCTCATTACCTGAAGGGAACAGGCAGAGAATGGAACGAAACATGAGAAACATTTTCTGTGGGACTGTGTAAATTAAAGTCAATTGAAACCTATGCACAAACCCAAATAAATATTAGCAATGTGATTACAGATCTGTGAAACTTAACAATGTTGCTGTAATGATGGCTGAGAGGAGAAAAATTCTCAAGGACCTGATTGTAAGAGCTCAAATGAAATACAATTCCATCTTTCATGTTTTAGCAAGATAATTTCGGTTCAGTTTTGACTAATACAGAATAATGGGAATAAAATATGCTGCCTCAGTCTCTGCATTATTGGCTTTACATTATTGGTCCCGACAGCTGGCTTTTAAAATGCAGTAAATATTGGGCAATGCTGTTCTGTTAAGACAAGCCACTTCATCAAGCATATTTCCAAATCACACTTTATTTTCAAAATGTGTTTAATTTCTCTGTCTATGGCAAAGGAGCCCACTGCAAAATTGACCTGCAACAGAGTGCCCTCTACTGCATGTATTTGGGAAAGAAAAATAAAGCAAACCCCTTAAAAATAAATTCTTTACACGCTTAGGCCAGCAGTTTTGTCACAGGCCACTGGACAGTGAACTAAATATACATATAGGCATATATCCCTCTTACCTTCTTCTAAAGGACTGGGTATCACTAGGGAATAATAACCTGAAATAGGTATGACATTTGCACAAACTCTTCTGTGCTTTTCAGTGACATCAGTGTGTGTCTTCCCATACCAATATGGGCTGTGTTTGTAGGACGGGCAGCTGTCAGGTGAGCTGAAAATCTGCCCTGTATTGCCCTGCTGCCTCACTTTCTTTTGGCTATTGGGAGGGGTCAGTCACAACTTGAAGTGAAAAGTATCTCTGCTTATAGATTTATTTTCCCAGTCTTTAATCTCTCCTGGTCTCTCATTTGTCCCCTTCTCTATACTTGCCATTAGGTCACTCATATTAGACTGAACTCCCCTTTTCCTCCCTACGTCCTTGATAATATTGGATGCTACTGAGTTACACCCGTTGCAAATGATTGAGCAGATATTTCACCAGCACTGTCTCAAAAGAGACTCACAGGTTACAAATATATCATTGAGGCAATTCCACAGCAAGGCCCAAATTCTCAAGCAGACCTATACTTTTGAAGTCTTCCCCCATTTTTTTCTTTTCTTGGCCTGAACTGGGCCAGCCTAATGCTGAGATTTGTGATGGACCAAACACCTGAATTTTAACCTCTGTTAAAATTCACAGCGGCTCTTATCCCTCAATTCCTCAGGGAAGAGAACACCCCTTTTCAAAGCATTGGCATAAAACCACATTAAACATTTTTGAGTCACTTTTGAAACGCCCTCCTTTGTACCATGAAGTCTCTTCTGTCAGCAGCATATGCAGAGCCACAATTTCATTCTTAAATCCTCAGCTTAAGTCTTGATGAGCCACATGGAAAGCAATTGAACTTGATGCATGATCAAAGGTGATCCCTCTGCAGCCAAAGGTGGTGTTTGAACCCCTAGCACATTTTTGACTATATCACTAGGACAGAGTAAAGGTGGGTAGTAAACAACAACGTTTTTCAGAGCAACAAAATCAATTATCAAAAGTTCTTCAAACAAAACAGAAACAACACAAGCAGCATTTCCATAACACACAGTGGCCTTGCATATGGCCTTGCATATATTTCAGCAATGAGTTTGGTATCTATGGATTTGTTCCCACAACTGAAACTTTCCCTTAAGGAAACCCTTATGGATCATTTACAACTTCTAAAGATGGCACCTCTGTAATTGCTTTCCCTTTGCTTCATACCTGTAAATCTTGTATCTTGTGCTAAATCCCTGTCGACTTCTGTCCACAAAATCTGTGTATTCCTGTGAGCGATGGAAGGGTCCCTTATCAGAGAGGAGCCAGTCGAAGGGGCTTGTGGCATGCTGATCCGAGACAGCAGCAACCGCTAAAACCCAGCAATGAAGACTCAGTGCTATCCACTCCCATAGAGCCATCAGAGAGAACAATTCAGCACCAGCACTGCATCGCCATATCATGCTTCCACTGGGGACTTAGAGCCTTCATTCTCTTAGCTTTCCCTCAACACCTAGACAAAATACACAGTCAATTAGATAAGCACACACTAGGCATCCCTTGGAAGTAGAAACAAGTTTCCTTTCTTTCAGCTTAAAGAGATAGTGGCCTCTATTTTATTATATTTTACATTAGCATAAACCCCACTAGGCTAGTTAACAGTGGAGTGTTTCAGTACTTCAAATGCTGTGAAACTAATGTCTTCATTAACATCATCAGCGATAATATTTACTGTTGAAGGGAAATCTTCACAAATCATCAGGGGAGGGATTGTTGGGGGTTTTTTTTTCCCATTCATGCTAGTCATTAATGAAAAATATGCAACATCAGATTCTTGTCTGTTAGCAGCAGTACAAAATCATTCAGCAATGTCTGTACATAAGCTCACAGTTCACACACTGGACAGAAAACAGGTGAGATTCAGAAGAACCCAGGCTGCTTTCTCTTTTAATGTCCTTGGGAAAATTACGTTGTGGTTTGTCTTCACTGCAAAGTGTAGTTAACAGACCCACATTGTTCTGTCCAAACCAGCATGGCTGGACAGAGGAGACTGCCCTGATCAAGAGCCCACAGTGATCAGTTCAAGTGAGTTACTCCAACTCCAGACGCCGAAATTTTGAGTATCCCTGACATCAGCATTTTACTTTCAGTCCAAATCACTCCAACTCAATGGATCAGCCTAGAAACTCTTTTTAAATGGTGCCTAAACAATTTTTTCTGGGTGCCCAATCGTAAATCAAGTATTGATTGCAGCATGTACGAACTCAGTGAAGACAAGCCACAGTTTCCCTGTGTACCTCAGCCCCATACCTGTGGAATGGGCTAATGTTTCTAATATCCTGTAGAGATTTCATTAAAACATCTATGCAAGACCATGAGGTTCCCAGAGATAACAAAGTTCATGTAGATTCCTAAATATATACAAGCAATCAGTTCCAGTTTTCAGTCTAAGGTGAAACAGCACAGAATGAATTAAAACATATGAATGTGAGAGCTTTAATTTTTCTAGCTGATGAGTTTACAGGGAACAAAATGTTGGATCCACATTCACTCAAATCAGCACTCATCATGACATTTTTACCATGCCCTTTGCAATGATTCTTGGAACTTGGTGGGAGATTTTTCCTTCCCATGAGTAATTTGGTCTGTAAGTGTGCCCTACAAGAAGGATAATTCCAAGAGAACAGTCCTGCAACTGCACACTCAGCACCCCCGTCCTTTATAATGAAAATTGTGTCACTGAATGAATATGCTCTGTGCATGTATGTGAGACATTAATACTGTCAAGGGTCTGCAGGAAGCTGACTGCCTCCAGAAGAGCGCAGAGGTTCTTGTGAACCAACAGGAATTTGCAGTCTAAGAATATAATAATCTGTCTACACAACCAGATAAATACTCAGGCTTTATGTGGTGTAATTGTTTGTAACATGGTTTGGACGTGATTGTGCAAACAGTAAATGTATAAAGAACGACCCTGCTCATATTTAATGCTGAGCCTGTACCAAGACACTGAGTTGTAACCATAAACAGTTACAGCCATGCAGTAGTTTCTGACCATAAAACACAGATTGCATTAATTTTATAAATCCTTTCAAAATGAGATTCCAGGAGTCTACAACGGAGAACTCTCAAACTTTTATTTCTACTCCCAAGCCATCACTACCATGCAAAAAAAGTCTGCATATTTGTGTTTACTCTATGAAGTTTGAGCATCATCTTCCTAGACTGGTGGATTCTTTTTTTCCTTCACAGGTTGAAATTCATGTATTTGAGGTTACACTGCTGCATAACCTTCCTCCCACTGTGTGAGAAAGTCTGCACAGATCTGAAGCAAAACTGAAATGCCTTAGATTGCTCTACTGGCCCATAAAAGCCACAATGATCATTTGGTTGCCATTTCCTGCTAGAAACTACCTCAGTGTAAATGAAGAAAACATTCCAGTCACTTCCAGATGGGCCAGACCAGCCTCTGCATCACAGCAGAGCAAAAATCCACAAATGCTTTTGTCTCTTCTTATCATTAATAGGGGGAAAATATATTGCACAGCATATTCATTCCCTTCCATCATCCTTAGCATAGACAGGGAAGATCCTGGGCATAATTTTCTGACATTTTGTGGAAGCTACAGAAAGTGAGTGTAATGAGAATTTCAATTTTCATACCTACTGCTGTTATAAAATTTCTAACTTTTGAAAAATTTGCTTAATTGATTAAGAGAGAAGGGATAGGAGTTTGCTTTTTCAGGTACTTGTTAACACTTAAGTGTTTCAGGCTGTTATACTGCAATGGTGACTGATTGAGTCCCTTTTGAATTCAAAATGATAATATTAGGATTGCAAAGTGAATTACTGTGTATATGTAGCATCTTCCTAAAACTAGACTAAACGAGCAGTTGGAAAGGAATAGTGAAGAGCCAGGAATATATTTTTGGCTTAATGCTGCACCTCATAGAGTGTCATAAATTAACCACTGGCAAAACACCTGCAGAGAACCTGTGAGGGTACAGAAGAAAATAATCTTCTTTTAAAGATCTCCTTGTTTTAAAGATCTATGGAGATATTTTCCTGTAAATATACAGGAGAGAAATAAGGAGAGAAAAATCACATGTGTATTTGTAACTGGTACTTATCCACTTATCTCTGTTGTCCAGTCGTTGCAAAATCATTCTGCATTGCATTAATTCTCATAACACCCCTGAGAGGGAAACTTTAACAAACAAGGGACAGAAGCCTGAAAAAAAAACCAGTGCTAAGGGAGGGGTTAAGCTGTTTAGAGGCATCTAAATGTGTGTTTCCTATTAAAAGATAATTTAGAAAATTCTAGCCAAAGGATTTTTGCAAAGCTTACAGTATCAGAAATACCTTAAAATCTTGAATATTCAAATTCTCTAATGAATGCAAATGCCCTGCAAACATTTTCTAAAGACTGTTACAGACGTAGGGAACATACAAGGTTTGCAGTTGCAATTCTTCCAGAGAAGAACAATCTGTATTAAATTTGTGGTAGACAAAGGGTGGGGCTTGGCCACTAAAACACCTGTTAGGTAACAGAGCTGGTGGATTTTCAAGTAGAGGAGGCCTTATACAGAGAGCAAATAATGCAATATTTATTCTGTGATTAAAACTGTCGTGTCAACAACTGTCCCTTTGAGGTGCTGGCTTAAAGGACAATTCTCAGGTGCAGATGCTCTGTACAACTATTTTCTGTTATCCCCATGGTTTCACCCAGCTACCATTTGCAAATGCTGTGAAGCTTTTGGTCCTTCTTCTAAATTCTGAGGTTAAAGTGGGTTGGAGAAGCATAACAGGCTAAATTCTTCTTTGTTAGAAACCTATTGTCTCCTCATTGGCATTAGTGAATTTGACTCAGCATCTTCTGGGAATACCATAGCTAAGTCCTACCTCTCATGAACATGTAAAGCTTCTGGAGCCTGGCAAAATCCATATATTTATGTCACATGAGAACACAGAGCTGGCAAGAGCAGTGCAAACGTTGTGGCCACTGGGACAAATTTCATCAAGATTCAGCTGCAAACAAGAGGACAGGGCATCTGTGGTCTTTTTGTTGTCATACTATTTCAGGGCAGAACCCACCAAATTCAGTCTTTCTTTTGTAGGTAATTTTTTAAAAGATTAAAATTGTATATAATTACATTGGGTAGTTTATGACGTCACTAAGATACTAAGCTAAAAGAGTGCAGGTTGAAATGTCTGCTTGATTTGCAGGTTGAGCTCTCTTGCTTGCAGAACATTAATTAATAAACAATGTATACCAAGATACACAGAATAATGTAGAGCCAGCCCAGATGTGTGCACAGCAATGCTCAAGGAAAAAAAAAAAAAATCAGTAATTTTAAATCCTTTCTAAAATGGAAATTGTGGGAAAAAATTTCTCAGGGAAAAGAAACAAAAAGTAATCTATTGTTACCTCAGTGCATGTAATCTTTTATTTCCCAAGAGATGAGAGTCAAGTATAATACAGATGTGCTAATATACAGTAGAGATATAGCTTCGAAATTGGTCATTACTGGTTCAGTAGTGGAGCAACCTTTTACATAAGGGTCAATGAAGTTGATGTTAGGCATCACCAGGAATTTTTTTTGGGCCACATCTACCTGCAGTTCTCAAGAATCAAAATAAAATAACTGCACAAATTTACGGGCATTTTTAATAAGATTGGGTTTGGGTTTGGTTTTTTTTAATATTTATCTCTACCCTGCAATCTGAGAGATGTATCTGAGGCCTTGGTCTGAGATCCCACAGAGATCCCCTTCTGTCAGTGAAAATGAAGAAGACCAGGGTCTCTCTGAAGTCCTTTGGTTTTTATGTTCACTTGAATTCCAAGAAAACGCTGATACGTCCCAGCTCTCCGTGGAAATTGAGAATCCTCTATGCTGAAGTGGGGTTCTCCTGGCTGTAACTTCCCATAATGATGAAATAAAAATTTAAGACTGTTATTCTTAGATATTTCCTTTCAAAGGAAAGTAATAAATAATTTTTTTATAACCTTTAGAAAATTAACGTATCTAAGATGGTGCTTTTTTTCTGCAAAACACAAAGTTTGGCTTTCTTTGAACTAATCAAAATATTAACTATTACTTACATATCCTTTAAAAATAAACAAAAAAAAAAAAAAGACAAAATCTGGTGACAGATGGAGAGGAATATATCCAATTCTGTTTGTAGGCAGTTGGATTTCAGTCAGGTCATAATTTTACTGTTTATGAGGGTTTTGGTACTCCATGCCTCCATTCCTCACAAGCCTTAGGGATTTCAAAGTTACTACTTTTGATCAAGTACAATACATGGTGTAGCAGAGTATTCCTCATATTTCTTTTAGACTGCACATCATGGAAAAGAGGAATGGAGCAAACTCTTTGTTTCCTAGCTATTACACAAAATTCTCAGGAACGCTGCAACTTTGAATCAATGGCAAGGAGCAACATTTTATTCACTGCAGCTGGATGGGAAACGGTGAAGCTCAGAGAATGCAAGATAAGCCCAGACCATTTTTTTTCAAAGGTATTTTGACACTGAAAAATGGAAAGACATTTTGCATAAAGAATAAAGCACTAGTCTGTGTCTCAGAGATTGCTCTTATCTGCCACAAGACCCTGGGTTTATCACTTCATGTGTCTCTGCTTTCACTCCCCCATCTGAAGTGTGATGATCGTATTGCCCACCTTTGCAGAGCACCGCAGGACCTACTGCGTTATCATCAGTGGTTCTTATTCTTTTTTCAAGAAGCAATTTTTCTCATGCTAACAATTTTAAATGAGTGAGACCCGAGGAGGCTTCTGCCCATGGAATCCTCACACAGCCCAGTGTAAATGAAACAGCCGCGGAGCTGATGATGTGCTGTGGAAGAAAAGAGCAGAAAGTGCTGCAATCAGTATCAGCTACAGAGGAGGAGGGTAGAGCAGAGAGCCAAAAGGATCTCAGTCGTGCTCTGCTCTGGGCTTAGCCGCCACGTAGGTTCTGTTCTTCAAAGGAGGATACTCAAATCCATGAGAAAACATCTCCCAAGCTGAACTTCCTGAAGGACAGCAAAAGGACTTGTGAGCTGAGGTGGGCTGCTCTGTCCTGTGGTCATAGTCAGCTGCCAGTTTGAAGGCCCACCAGATGTCTGGGGCAGGAACAAGAGACCCAACAGGTGCCTTTGGTAGAACAAAGAAACAGAACAGGCATTTGGGGCACTGGAATCACCGAACCATAGAGCCACAAGTGTTTGGGCTGGAAGGGATCTTAAAGCTCAGCTCCTTCCAATGCCAGCTGGCCCAGGTTGCTGAGAAGGACCAGGGTGGAGGATGGCGAGCTCTCCCTGCCATCAGATCTGACACACGTGAGCTGCAGGGGACGGCGTGTGACACTGTGGAAAAATTAGAAGGCACCTGGATAGACAAGCCATGTTTGTCAACATGATTTTCTGGAGGGGGATTGGATCAGCTTGTTCTCTGGTATTCATTCTGAGCTACAATAATCCAAAAAGAAATCTGAAAGGAGAAATTAATTCTATGTCTAACAAGCTTAGGAGAGTTTTACATTCCAGGCTTAAGATTAAGTGTGGTCTTCATAGAAGGTCCTGGTAGCAGTTTTTACTACATGTACTCTAAATCAGCATCTTTCCTTTATTCGAACAGAGCTTCATCCACTGCCAGATTTCAGCTTTCTTCTCCCCTCTCGAAGACAAGCACAAGACCCCTGTAACTATGTCCTCAACAGCTGAAATAAACAACAAATAAGAGTCTGATTTTTAATTTTCTTTTTTTTAAATCCTGCTACTTTTTTCCTCATCCTGCTATTTTTTCCTCATCCCTGTCTTCAGAGAAAAGAACAGAAAATGCATGCACAGAAAGAGAGAATATATGTCAGCCTGACCTCTGCAGCCGTCTCGGGTCTGTCTGTGAGGGCTGGTTGATGAGTGCTACCGCTCTTGCCCACAGAGCGTGCCTCGGTATTTGCTCTGTCCCTGCAGAATTTCACTCCTGCAAGTGCCTGCGAGCCTTCAGCTGATGTCCCCATGTGCTTTCTGCTGCTTCCCAGTGCAGCAAGTGCCAGCCTCCTCAGCCTGAGAAGTATGTGCAGGCTGCCAGGCGTACCGAGGTAACTGTTTCAATGTCTGATATTTGTAAAAGACCTCATTTTTCCCTTTGCTGACCAAATCATGATGTATAAATTCCATCAGGCACTTTCTATATCTGTTAATCTAAGTTCATCCTCCTGTGCAAATGGATCCTTATGTGTTTTAGCTGATGATGTAAAGCAGCATCCCCAAATTGTCATTGCAGTCTTTCAGCCTTAATGAGTGAATCTGTTTCTGCAAGGAGCCCGCTGAGGAGAAGATATTACCTGTCAAGGCTCTGAGAGCACAAAAAAGGCCTCAATATCCTTGACCAGCCTTATCTGGGTCTCCTGCTCTCTCTGGGGGCTGACCAGGGGCTCCAGGACCTCCAGTCCCAGCTTGCGTGGTGCTGGTGGGGCTGTGTAGGTGAAAAACTGAAAGGGAGAAATTATTGAGCCACAGAAAGATTTGGGTTGGAAGGGACCTTAAAGCTCATCCAGTGCCACCCCTGCCATGGGCAGGGACACCTTCCACTAGCCCAGGCTGCTCCAAGCCCTGTCCAACCTGGCCTTGGACACTGCCAGGGACCCAGGGGCAGCCACAGCTTCTCTGGGCACCCTGTGCCAGGGCCTCACCACCTTCACAGGGTGGGATTTCTTCTCAATGTTCAATCTAAATCTCTAAATTGACTCTCTTTCAGTTTAAAGCCATTCCCCATTTTCCTTTCTCTCCATGATCTTGTAAAATCCACCCAAGTCCTCAAGTGTCTCAAGTTCCTCATCTTTAAATGTGGGCTAGCACCAAAATTCTTGGTAAATGACAGGTATCAGTCACAGGAGGAGCTAAAATGAAGCTGATTTCTGGAATGGATGAGCAGGATCCTGGCTGAGCCCTGGGGTTCAACTGACCAACAGCCAGGATGCCACGAAGGCACAGAAAACCTGCTGCTCTGAGAGCTGGAAGTCTGCTCCAGGCTGGATGACTGCACTTTTCCAATCACAGAAGTCCATAGAGGATGAAACCTTCACCTTTGCAAGTCCACAAGTGCACATGGACAAAATCTCTATGCATGAAAACTCAGCATGACATTTCAGTCTTAAGTCACCCTTCCACTACACAAGTTATGCTAAACATTCTCCCAAACTGTCCAAAAATTTTCAGCTAAAACATCTGATGGTGTGAAAAGTGTTAGAAGGGAAACAGAACAAGCTCTCTCAGAACAAGTTTGGGAGTGGCTCTATGGAAAAGTAACAGCTTTAGGAGAGGCTCTGGTCCAGCATTTCCTCAGGCACAGAATGACATGTATTGCTGTGACATACGATTTTTTCATACTGGAGCATTCAAGTTTGAAGAAAATCTCAACAGGAGACACACATTTAGAAACCTTCATTCCATCTTACTGGATTTCTTTTTTAAACTGAATGCTTAACTTCTAATCATCCAGTATTCTCTACTCTGATGTTCTCGTTGAGTGTGTTTTAATGGCAATCGAGTTGCTTCTCAGGATCTGTAAAGACTACACCCTAAAATTAAGTAATAAATGAGCACTGAACAGTCATGACACACTAACGCCAGCATATCTCCTTTTCACTCATAACTCTTAGTCCCCAGACAAGATTTCTGACCCAATTTGACAGCTAAGTATCAGCAGGATACGAAGAGACTAAGACACATGTAAATAAGCTGTACCCAGTAAATCATTCCAGAGTAACAAACAGCCCTTTCCTCTTTTAATTCATCCTTGTAGTGGTTTTGAAACCCAGGGCTCTTACAGCTGCTGCGATCCAGAGCAGGAGGAAGCAGCTATTTACACACTGTACACCAAAGCTTTGGTTCTAGAGGCTTTCGAGCCCGAGGACAAATCCAAATATAACTGATGAGTGCAGAAGGGCTAAAATGGGATGGAGTGGGAGGAAACTTTGCTCGCCAACAGATTGTTGAACTGAAGAAGATTCAGGTTACAGAGAGGAAGGAAAGTACTTGGAGCTGAGCTACCTTAAAGCACAACTTTGATTTTACTGTATAAGCCCTGCCAAGTCCCTTAACCTTCTGTAATGACAGTTTCTGTTGTGAAGCCTGAACAGCCAATGCTTATAGAAAGCTTTCAAATTATTGGATGGCAAAAAATGTTATAAAATAAAAAGGAAGTTGATTATTCCACAAACAGAGCGGCTGACTATTTTTGTTGCTGCTTAAAATTTCTGTTCCTGGAGATTTTGCAACAAATGCTCAGAAAAAGAATGGAGAGGAAAGGAATTGTCAGTCTCAGGCAAAAATAGAAGTTTCTTTGAAGCTGTTGGAGTGCTAATATTGTTCATACAATAATGAAGGGGGAAAGTGACGGCGTGTAGCAGTTCTCTGGACTTAAGAAGAGGGCCAAAATAGCAATGAACTGTACTGATTGCAACGGGGACACATTTACAAAATCCAGCCTAGTTTCACGTACTTCCATCCCCTCAGATATTACCTGACTTAATCCACAAATAATGTGGCTGGGGATTCTTTTATTTCTAAGAATGAATTTCTCAGTTTGGAGGCTCTGACTCAGGCATGGGATGTAGCCCTTTAATTTTAGCTAAGGCTGCAGCTGATCTAGGATTTACACTCTTCTTGGTTTTATTTTCCACGTGGAAATTAGTGGTTACAACTCAGACCAGTAGTTAAGAATAACATCCATAAAGATCTAACATCATGAAATTTTTCTTTCAATGCACTTTTCTGGATGCATTGCAAGAAGAATGGATTATTTTATATGTTTTATTTCTTAACAGTGATATGTAATAGAATGGTAATGTTTTTATTTTGCCCTTCTATTATGCCTTTCAGAGAAAAGTACTCCAGATCTCATAGCATATTTTACAGCTGATTTCACAGATGGTGTAGATGGTTTTCAGCTGATATAAATGGGTGGTTAAAACTCCCTTCAGGTTCCTCATCTTCAACCTATTTATTCCAGCAGGAAAAAAACAACAAATTTACACCACCTGTTGTGCCAGCTCCCAAGGCAGGACTCGTGGAAGCTTCAAGAGACCATGGTTCTACAGCTGATCCTGCTCAAAACTGTTACATGATTTCTCCACGGTCCCTTTCCCGCAGCATTCCAAGCCTGTAGCCACTGCATGGGCAGTAGCCAGATCCTCTTAAATGTTCATGTTACAGCTATTAATTTTTTATAGCAAGAGTAGGGACTTTATGGCTGACTGAGCAAAGATTCAAGCTCCAACAAGCCAGTGTAGGTCTAATTGCAGCTCAGGATGGATAAAGCTTGATTGTACAAGTAATAATTATGTTATGTGTACTGGGCAGCTTGCTATCTTACATAAATCTAACACCAGCGCTGCCTTGCAAGACTTGATTTTAGACAAGATTAGAAGAAATTGCAAAATTAGAGGGGGAAAAAAAAAAGTCTGTCTGCTAAAAGATGTATTTCTTACGAACACCATGCTACAAGAGGTGAAAGTCTGAGTTTGCATCAGGAATTGCTATCTCTCCACTGTTTTAATTTAGATATGAGCCAGTCTAAAACCACCTTAGTACAAAATGATCACTATTTCTTGCTGTAGCTCATAGCAAAACACGTTCTTATTCCGCAGAAATTTGTTCAGCTAATGTTGAGGAGCTTTAAACTTTCAGCAATACCTTTGCAGTGCTGAATGAGAGACACACAACAGTTTATGAGGAATTACAGACCACTGCAGTCTTTTTGAGTATGAGGATCATCAGTTTTCTTTATTATAACCTCTTTTTTTCCAGAAAGACTGAGAAAACGTTCTAGACTTGGCCCAGCCAAGACAAGCCAGTATGAAGAAGTTAAGCTGGTTTATAAATAAGAGTACTTTTCAAAAAAAAAAGCCACTACCATCTCTTCAACTAATGTGAATCAATCTAATAAACTCAAGCTAACAGAGAGCTTAAAGGGTGCTTAGGTAGTTACTAAAGCTTCTACTTTTTAAGCCAATGAGTCAGATTCGCATCCCACAGGAGCAGCGACTTAAGAAGAGAACATCACCAACTAATGGCTCTCTGTGAAATAAATCCACAGTCCCCAGAGGCTGGCAGCAGGATGAGTCTTGACCTGCATAAATGTTCCTGCTTTATCTAAACAAGCATCTTCCTTAGAAATGTTGGTACAGACCTAAAGGAATAAGGGGATCAATCCAAGAAATGCTGGGCAGCTACACATCCTGGAGAAGAAGAGGTCTGTATCATCTCTGCCCTAAAATACAGCAATTTTAACCTTTAGGGCAGCACATTAAGCACAAACCATAGAGAATTATTCAATATCAAAATTGTTGTAACCTATATGTGTTTCTCTCTGTCCAGCAAATTGTCAATGAATAGGGATCAATAATGTTTTAGGTGAAAAACAGTGAAATAAAAATATCCACTTGGGCTGCCACCTCCATCCATGATAGCATTTTTCAGCATTTAGCAGTGCTTTTCACCAGCGATGGTAAGCCTCCTTAGAAACAGATTTCAAATAAAGGAAAAAAAGAAAAAAAAAAGGTATTAAAAAGTAACATTTCTAATGGATTTTAATAATCCCGTTTGACTTCAGAGTGGTCATCCATGTTCACTTAACCAGGTGGTTTTATTACTTCCAGTGGATTTGTAAGTACTGAAAGAGCTAAATTAGCTCTACAGAATTCTCAGTAGTCATTAATAATATGGGATTAACGGTATAGAGCAGTGCTCTGATTCCCCAGATCTACATCCTTTACTTGCCAATGTACAATAACTGCCTTACAAACCACTTTCCTCGTTAATTGAGTGCTGCTGGATGTGGCAGTGAAGGTGTTACTGCAAGTGAGCAGAATTCTTCCCCATTAACGTAACTGTTAGAATAAAGGTGTCTGACACACGAGCCTTACGCTCTCACCTCATTATAAGAGAAACCACTACAGTCTAATAGTCTTAATTTAGCTAACAAAATATATTGCTTGGTCAATCTTCTCCTGAAGGTGGAACAAAATCCGTGGCCTTTGTGAGAGGCTCATTAGTTGAAGTTGAAAAGCTCTGGTGTGGCAGTGTCCTCCTTCCCTCTCGTCAGCGCGTTATTCTGTGGCACACAGAGCAGGGGCAGACTTTCAGTGGGAGATGGGAAATAGACTGGGCTAAATAATCGTTCCTGTGGTGTGAGCCAGGGCAAAAAAAGGGATTATACAGACCGTGGATGTGGAGGGATGTGCAGTGCATATCGTGCATATTTATGTCTGTGTATGCATATGTATATATAAACTGGATCTGTGTATGCACACAAACTGGGGTACATATACATTATTAACTTCAAAGCTAGAAGACCAAATTATTCACATTGCAGTTTTCAGCAGGGTGATGACCTGAGTCACCAGGTGCTGATTACCTGCAGCTCAGTGGGGATCTCTCAGTGTCCCTCAGCTTCATACAGAAAAATGTTGCTTTATCAATTATGAAAAAGCACTGAGGCCTAGACCAATGTAAGATCAGGTTACAAATTCTTCAGCTCTTTAGTATTTTAATACAATTTGACTCAAGGTGTGCAAAGACTCCCACTGCTCAGTGTGCAGCATGTAATTCCATGATGCTCACTTTTTTTCCTTCTAAATCTGAAGTTCACTTTGCGCTCCAAAACATTGTTTTGGAAACTGATCTTGCTTTTATTGAAGTTAATAGGGATGTCCTGATCTCCTTCAACTGTCCAAGATCAGGCCCTCACTGAACACACATATATTGAGCAAAAAGGAAATCAATGTTATGAAGAGAATGTGGTTGCAAATTTGTTTTTAAAAAATGTTCTCTTATGATGGTACGGGATGAGATCAAGAAGAAGTTAGACACCTTCCCCACGGCACGACTGGCTGTAATCTACTACCTGCAGCTCTAACAGGACAGTGGTTTCAGCACAACCTTTCTCAAAGAGCACCTGGGCTCTGTTTGTCAAAGTGTCTTTCTGGTGATCTTGCTCCCATACGAGATTACGAGTGCTTCAGGAGAGTAAAAACAAATGTCTGCCTCTGGTTCTGAGGAGAGGTGAAGCTTTGGGAGGATTAAGAACGGGCTGCACGAGGTATGCCTGAGAGCTAGAAAATAACGTTTCCAGAAACTATCACCTAATACTTCCCACCACTCTTTTTCTTCTGAGGAAAACTTAGGTGAGTAGTTTGATCATCCAATTTTCCATTTAGATTTTCAAGAACTGCTGAAGAAGCAAGCATGCTGGTAAAAAGACCTTCCTTTTGTTTTCAATGGTTGTTGCATCTCAAGCAAGAAATTACTTAGACTGATCACAAATCAGATATGATTGCTCAATTTTGAGTTAATACAAATGAAGTAAAAACACTTTACTCCCATAAATCATTGCCTGGGACTGAGAGGAATGAAAAGTCACAGCAATCTATGTGACTAAAAAGTTAATTTTTGGACATGTTGGTGTAAACAATGAATTGACTTCTGTAATTAATTCTTCACGGAGGCATTCGGAGAGTTGTAGGAAAAAATAGGAAAGGATAAGTGGGGATGATTACATCACTTGAATATTCTCAAGTTGTTTTGTTGGCTTGTTGTACAAATGCTGCCTTCTGCACTGAGCTCTGTAAAAACATTCAGCTGCTTGTTTTCATGTTTCTTAGTTAACGTTTTCACTCACAGGGTTTCAGCATTTCGTGAACAAGCACCCCAGACACGACTCCGGTGAACTCAGCGTCTGTTGGGGAGGTTTGCTCTCACTGGAGGTGGATCAGCTTACAGAAAATATCACAGATCTCTTTTTTTCATTCCTCCCCTGCTTAAATCATGTACATGCCTTAGAGAGAAAAATGGTTGGAGGCCAGAATTTGTGGGTAGTTTCTTGATGGAACTCTGCTGACTAGCACTGCAACAGCATCTGAGACCGAGGGTCTGTTGCTATGCTCGGGTACAGAAAGGAAGAGATCCAGTCAAATGTTTCTGCTCCCAAAGCTGGTCTTATGGCAAAGCTGATGGAGCACCTATTTAAAATGAGTAACTCCTCACAGGGATGGAGTTGAGCAATGACAGCAGTCTGTAAAGTCTGATATCTAAACGGATTGCTCCTCTGAAGTTATTTCTTATATCTTGTAAATGTAAGCAGGGCAACTCTAGCTTTATCTCTGTACACTTAATGTGTCAGAGTCACTCATCTCTGAACATACAGACTCTGTAAGGTTCTGACTTCACTTCTTTTTATAGCATTCTTTTGTGATGTTGTATTTAAATAAAGTTAGGCATGGGGTTTTTCCTAGGAAAGAAGTTATTTTTGCTTTTTTTCTGTCAGACTTGCTTGTCAGATACATGCCTCTGAATTACTCTCCACATTTTTTCAAAAGCAGGTCTATCTCACACTAGCCTTCATTTCATACGGATCCATAACTGATTTTGGTGCTACAACAGAACATCCTTCTCTTATCACATACATCTCATTTTTTCTGCCAGTCATGAATTCACTTTACTTCACATGCATTCACTTGCTTAATCTCTACATGAAATCGTTACAACTCGAAGCTGACGTAGTCTCCCAAAACGACTCCCGAACAGTAAATCATGCCACATTCCACTTTCTTCCCGCTCTGCGCTGCACAATTTAGCACTAAATGAAAGCTACACAGAAAACGCACTTGAATCCGGCAGTGAATCACAACACAGACTGTTGGTAACAAAGCCCTTACCTTTTTAAATGCATGATGGTCTCTAAGTAGCACAGAAACCGTAGCCCAAAAAGCAGGTCTGCCTGGCGATGGACGGTGACAGTTTAGACCCTATTTTCCTCACCTCCCTCCTTACAGCCTGCTACATCTAGTTCACTGCTGTCTCTAGGATTGGCTGGTGCATCTCAGAGGCGCACACAGGACTCCAGCCTGGAGCACCCTGCAGCCCTGCGTTAACTCTTTGCGGTGAAGCCTCTGCTCCCTCTGCGGGCGGCCCCGCACGGACTGGCGGCTGCGGGGCACGCACCGCTCCCTGGCGGGGAGGGGGGGAGGGGGGGGGGCGTGTTTTCTCCTTCCCCCACAAAACGAGCTGCCCTCGGCTGCCGAGGATGCGGAGAGGCTGGAGAGGGGCGGCGGGGGGAGAGCAGGGGGGTCCCGCAGCCGGGACCGGCGCTGCCGCCCGGCTGCCGGTGCTCGCTGCGCCCGGAGCCGGAGCAGCCCCTCCTGCTGCTGGGGAGGGCGGCGTGTTCCCCCCGACCTCCGCCTTGTCAGCGGCCCCTCCCGGCCCTGCCCCCGGGACCTGCCCCGGGGGGGACACGCGCGGCTCGGGGGAGCGGGGCAGATGAAGCCCGGGCGGCTGAGAAGGCAGGCTGGACGCTGACACGCATCCCTAAAGGTGTTCCCTGTGCCAGAGCCACCTCCCTGGATGTCCATCTGCCACCGCCAGTACGGGAGACTAGGAAATTAACTCCCGGCCAAAAAGGGAGTCCCAAAGCCACGCAGCTTCAGGGCAGATGGAGGTAATCCTTGGCGGTGAAGCCAGACACGGGCAAGCAGGCAGCCTGGACGTCTAAATACAGGGAAGAAAGATGTTTGGGAGCCTTCTCTCAGGAGACTCGGGCGGTATTTCCACACGGCCAATCTATGGTACCAAAAGAACCAACTACGGCAAAGCAAAACCCGCCCGGCTGCTACCCGCTATTCCTCTGTTTTTTCTGAGTCATCCAACCCCATGCGAGCAGAAGGCATCCCTGGGCTGGGAGTGCGGAATGCTGGAAATCAAGGATAACGGGAGTCTTCTCTATTTGCCATGCCCGACTCTCGCTTGTTGCAATCGCCCATTAAGCCCGCGTTACTTGCATTGATTTATTTGGTGTTGTATGCAAAGGGTTTGATGTGCGTCCCCTCGCCTTCCGCTGAGTGTAGGAATGCCGCCCGGCCCAACCTGTGTCACTTTTACTGCCCAGACACCGTTTTACTGCCATCCGTCACAGTGCCTGTGAGCTAAACAACTCCGCTGCCCTCATCCTGTGTCCTACCATCTCCCATCCCCGTCAGCAGAGGGAATATCGAGTGCTCTTAAACCCGGGAAATATTCTGCTGATGGGCACATAAATCTCTTCTGCAGAGCGGTAGCATTTGAGCAGCACGGCAAGGCGATGCTCACTGGCTGAGCTATTCCCACTACTACATAAATCCCTCAGGACTTGCTGGTTTGTTTTGGGGTTTTTTTTCTTTTTTAAAGGTTTAAGGGGGAAAAAAAGGGTTAAAAATCAGGTAGAGGTTTTGAAACCCACTCCCTACCCAGGGAGGGAAGGGGATATGACTGCAAGGAAACTTTCCTGAGCAGCCTGGTGCGGGAGGATCCCGGCAGCAGCAGCGCCAGAGGCGGGTAATTCAGGAGAAATGTCTGGGATTTGGTTAATCACCTCGGTCTCATGGAAAGGGCCGGGGCAGGAGGAGGTGGGGGCAGAGGGGCAAGTCAGCAGGAATGGGAAAACCTGGTGGAGTAGAAGCTCCGGGGGAAGGACGCTTTGCTGGAAGGAGATAAGTAGGCATGGGGGCTTCGAGCCGGTGGGAGGAGGAGAGGAGCTGGAGGAAGGGTGGATTTTGGATCCACGCTTGAAGGGCTTTTTCACTACTCCTGTCCAGACATCAGCCAGCAATTTGGCGGCTGGGGGGGCAATAGGGCGGGGAGGAGGAGGATGGAGGGAGGGAAGAACAGGGGGGGAGCACACTCTGGCACTGAATTGGTCTTTCCCCTCTTCTGCTTGCCACCAGGCAATAAATTCGGATCTTGTTTCTCACTGGCGTCTCTACCTGCTTGCAAGCCTCTAGCACCTTGCTCACATGTGATGTCTTCATGTACTGCTCTGGAGACATGACCGCGCACACACAGACACACACGCACACACTTATCCTGCACCCAAACGCCAGAGTTACACGGAGCCCCGTCAAAACCTCCCCACGAGAGATAACCTGTTTCCTCCCTACCTTCTGCTATTGACCGTGGGTGGATCTCTGCCTCTAATTAGAGACAGTGAAACCCTGGAAGTATCACCCACAACTAGCACTCTGAGGGCGCTTGTCCTTTTCTTAAACATAAGGTGCTTATTTCCCTTGGTTCTTCTCTCTTTTTCTTTCAAAGAAAAAGATTCAAGAGACCTACCTCTACCATCTACCTCTGCGTCAGGTAGATGTACAGGTGGGCGTACGTTCTGTGAGGAAGACGCCTCGCTCCTATCCTGCGCTCCTCAAGAGCCAATTTCTGGCCAGCCGAAAATACAGGCATGCCCGAAAATAGTAATAACTAAAACCAGGAGCGATGGGACTGAGAAATGAGGAAAGGGCGCGGGGCGAGCAGCGGCAGCGGCTGGATGGAAGCCCCGGCAGCAGCAGGACAGAAGCTCCGGCCGCAGCAGGACAGAAGCTCCGGCCGCCGACCCCGCTGCTCCCCCGCACCCCCGGCCGCCCCCACCGCTGCCGCCTGGCCACTGCCACCTCCCGGCACACGCGACGGGACATTAGGTCTGGAAATCCTTTCCTATCTCTTCTGGAGAATCCTCCCCAACCCCCAATCCTGTCCAAGTTCTTCAGGGGAGGGGAAAGAGCGATGAACTTTTCCACCTGATCTCCCCCCGCAGATTCCCAGACATTCCTCAGGCACGCTCACGGCTCCCTCTGCCAGCAGCAATCCTGCCCTTTCCCCGACACGGGGAGAAGCACTGAGCCCTTCCACCGCCCACGCCAGCGGCTTCGTCTGCAAGGGTTAAACCAGGGAATGGAGCAGATACCATGCCTGATGGAAACATGAATAAAATGTGATGAATAAGCAGTGCAACGATGAAGGCTCTGGAAGCGATGCTGCGGCGCGCGCTGCAATCAGCGCCGAGCGCGGTGACTGGGAATGAATGTGGGCAGAGAACTGGTGTTTCCTAATTCCTTCGAGTTTAGAAAGTGCAGCCAGCCCGTTCAGGAACAAGGGGGAGCAATGCTTTTTAAAATTTATTTTTTCTTTTTCTTTTCCTTTTTTTTTTTTTTTTTTTTAATTTTTCCCTATTGTTTTTGGTGTCCTTCCTGTTGGAAACACGCCACCTGAACGCGAGATCAAACCTACTCACCGGGTGAAATTGCAGGAGGCGAAGCGGCTGTGAATAAAACGCATCCCGGCTCCAAGCATATAGTCCATGATCGGCGGCTTCAAGCTAGAGGAAGGCTGAGCAGGGTGGGGGGACTTTGGGAACCAGCAGCGGTTCTGTGAGTGTGACAACCCATTTACACCGTGCGTGCCTGTCTGTGCGTGTGTGCAGGGCAGAGAGAGGCTCCAAACCCAAAAGGGGGGAAAGAGGGAGGGGAGAAGGAGGAGGAGGAGGAGAGAGGGAAGCAAACCCGAATAGCAAGAGGAGTTGCGAAGAGGGATGGGATTTGCTGGGGTAGATGTGGGTTTTTTTGGTGGTGATGGAAGCGATTCTCGAGGAAAGAATAACAAATTGTGGGATCTCAGCCGCAGGCAGGAGGACAGGGGCTTTGCCCAGGCAGGTGGAACACAGACAAGACCGCACCGAGGAGCGGGAGGCCGGAGCGAGCCGGGAGGGCCAGAGAGCGCCGGGGGCTCATCCCGGTATCCGCGGCCGGGGACCGGGGAGCCACGCTGGCCAGGGCTTTGCCGGGCTCCGCGACCTCCCTCGGAGCGGGGGCGAGCGGCGGAGGGGGTGCGGGGAGCCGAGACCGCGGGGGAGGCGGCGGCAGGGCCGGGGGCAGCTCCCGGGGCCGGGGCACGGCGGGGACAGGGCTCGGCGCGCCCGCGGGCTGCGGGTGGCGCGGCACCAGCCTCTCCTCCTCCGCCTCCTCCTCCGCCTCCTCCTCCTCCTCCTCCTGCACCCGCAATCCAGCGAGCCACGGCGGCGATACGGAGCGGGTAAGGACGTACCACCCTCGGCCAGCTCTTTGTTTCACATCTTTTTATTTTATATGTTCTGCAGCCCTGCTCCCCGCCGGCGCCCCGCATCCTCGCCGGCCGGCGCCTCTCTCCCTCCGAGCCCGGCACGGAAGGGCTGCAGAGATCCTTGAGCGGGGAACCGGCTGCTGGGAGCTGCGCGGGGACGCAGGAACCTCTGCGGGGGAGAGGGGAGAGACGATGGGCGGAAATGTCCCTGCTCATCACCCGTGTCCCTCTCCTGCCCCGGGTAAGCGGAGCATCTCCCCTCCATCCCCCCCCCCGCTTCTCGATGCTTCCAGGCTCTTGGTATGGAAATAACAACCTGGCTCGGTGGAAAAATCACCCTTTTCCTCGCACAGTGGCTCCGGAATGTGCGCGGAATTTGAAGGTGTGTGGGGGAGAGGGAGGCAGGGCCAGCATTTATGGAGCTTGATGTATATCTCCCTCCCCTCTGCTGGTCCCTCTTCTACACCCGTGCTGTAAGCAGACGCGCCCATGGCTAATAAAAATGCTTTTCCCTGGCTGTAGCTGGGCTAAGAGCTCAGCGCGAGTAAACTGAGAGCCAGCCCGTGTCAGGGAGCAGCGTGCAGATCAGCACGGAGCTTTGGCACCCCTGCGATGTAGCATGGCTGTGTTCTCCCCACGCTTAGCAGGATCAATAGGCACAGTAACCATACAGGGTACGTGATGTGTGCGTTGGGCAATGTGGAGTCATCACCAGCAGTTCTCTGCTGTGCTCCATGTGGTCTTTTAAAGAGATGGTAATTTCTGGGGTTTGGTTAAGAGGCTCTTTGTCTTCTTTCAGTTATTTCTGTAAGCAGTTTTATGTTTCCAGAATCTGTTGGGGAAAACTCGGAAACCGCAGAAACCCGAGATTCCTCTGGCATCACATTGGTTTCTTCCTGTCAGCATATTTAATCATTTTTATGCTAAAGAATTGTGGAGTGAGCTGATCTTAGCAATGATTTACCCTGCTTGGGGCTTTTTTGACTTTTTTCTTTAGCGAGGACGCAAGAAAAGGAGTGAAGGAAAGATGATACGGTTTGTAACGAAAAAAATGCAGTGTACATTGCAGGTGTAGTCGCTGCTAAATATGTAGAGATAAATACGATTCTTTATGCAGTTACAAAAACAAAAGGTCTCTTTCCTTCAGGATGTGATTTCTCTTACAGCAACAGGTAGCAAAGACTCCTCTGCCCCTTTCTCTTCCCTTATCTCCTCCCCTTCAGCTCCTCCTGACAAAATGCCGGTTAAAAAGGTCAGCCTGTTTATGTAAAGCTTGTGTTTCTTAACAGAGACTGCTGCACATCAAGCCTGCAATGACTGTCAAATAGACTTGGGATTCAAGACATTCAATAAGGGTACTGTCCATTTTCTATGACTGATAAAATCTCAGAGAAAACAAAGGACAGACGTAGCGTGTGGCTGGGATAGATCAACAGCGCCGGGGGGGTGCACATGGACAGCAGCACCTTCATGGCAGTGCTTGGTACTGCAGCATCCTCTGGACCTTTATATTGCACGTGTGTGAGAGAGACACACAAAAAAGGTATAAAAAGAGATTTGCTGGTATGTTAATGCCTTTCTGCTCTTCCCTTCAGGTTTCTTCTTCTCTCTAGTGGTGTCCTAGGCTGAACTTTCTTTGCAGCACCTTCACACCAAAGGTAGCTTAAATCAGCCAAGGAGGATTTTGAGTCTGACCAACCTCACCCTCCCAATAAAAGAGATTGACTTCATTAGTCTTTGGCTCGGACACTTCACAATAGGGCGGAATTCCTATTTCATAGCATCCAGAGGTGCAGTGGACATCATCTGGTCTTTATTTCACTGTGCTCCCTTTCCCTCCCTGCCACCTTCTTTCACCTACAGAGCAGGACAACTTGGTTTCCTCAGCTAGTATCAACTCTTATGGTTCTTTTCCACATTAAATTTAATAAGAATATTCTGATATTCTTCACTTCATAGACTCATAGAATTATGGAATAGTTCAGTTGGGAAGGGACCTTAAAAATTATCTAATTCCAGCCCCTTGCCACAGGTGGGGACAAATTCCACTAGAAGAGGCTGCTCAGAAGAGATAACACCCATTACCTAAAGGTTAAAAAAGTTACTTTGGAATTACAACACAAATCTTTCCCCGTGGTCAACTCCAAGACCTAATTGCCACCACAGGCTGACTTGAGCCCTTAAAATAATTCTGAAGCAGAGTTAAAGGGTTGTAGAGGACCAGGATGCCTTTTGTTCAGTGGTGTTAATAATCTATGGCTTTAAAATATGATATTATAAAATCTCATCTTAGGGCAGTACACCGAAGCCACAAACAGTGGAACTGTACTTGAACGAGGCAGAAACTTACATCACCACCAAAATTGCTAAATCCAGATTGGGACCCTGTCTGCAGCTGCATCGTGTGAGGGGGGAGTGGCACATCAAACTGTCCCTTCCCAAAAGCCTTGTGGCCCCAAATTATGGGTGGCTAGAGTCCTTTATACTGTAAATCTGCATTTAACAGCAGTGTGTGTCTGTGCTGATAAACACATTTTAAGAACTTATCCCTTAACATTTTTTTTCTACTTCATATGCTCAGCCTTTTGGTCCTCCTTCTTCCAGAACCTTCTAAGTGCTTCTCTTTAGCTACTGAGAAATGTATGTAATTTATTAAGGCAGCTCAGTAGTTACCCTTAGTTTGCAACAGGCAAACCTATTATGCAAACAATACCGACACCTTCTTGCAGTGACTTCCTTCTCCCTGCTATAATGAATTCCCTGCATGCTACTCTGCTGTAAATTCTCCATCTAAAAATTCCATCCACTATGTGATTTGTCAGGGGAAACTGTACTTGACTTTTGAAACAGTTGGGAGGAGCAAAATGATAACCTACTAAAGTGCCTTGCCCTTAACTGAAATTATGGTAAGTAATTAAAGTTAGAGCAAAAAGATTTAAGCTTTGGACCGCTTGTGTTCTTAGTGTTTTAACTTGGGTGAAATTTTTTTTAGAAGTCTGAGTTGAATGTCAAATTTGCATATTTATCCAGAAAACATAGGGAATGCTTAATTGCCTGGGTCCGGAGTTCTTATTTTGCTTGGGAACCAACATTTCACATATTCATGAGTTTCATTTCTAGCTACTGTTTGCACCCATAAATTGACCTGCATATCTAAACAAGCCCTGTATTTGCTCATTATAGAAACAAACCTGCCACATTTTGAATTTTGCTTTATAATCCTATCAGGGACACCCGGTCACAGAGGAGATGCTTCTACTCCACTGGTGTAGTGGGTCTGGCTGAGCTGGAGTTCGTGTTCCCAGAGCAGCCCTCAGTGCTGTGCTTTGCTTTGGGAGCTGGAAAGGTGCAGATAACACACCAGTTTTGGCTACTGCTGGGCTGGCACAGCCTAAGCACTGTCTCTCAAGATTCCCTGCCATCTGGGAATGGGAGAGGCCAAGATCCTGGGAGGGGACACAGCTAGGCCAGCTGACCCAAACTGACCGAAAGGATATTCCAGACCATATGACATCAGCTCAGAGATAAAAGCTAAGTGGGGGAGGAAGGCTGGGGAGGAGGATGTGTTGTTTACACCATGTACCTTCCAGAGCAACAGCTCCATGTGCTGGAGTCCTGCTTCCCAGGAGGAGGCCAGACCTTGCTAGCTGACGGGAAGTAGAGAATAAAATCTTTCGAATTTCTCTTTGCTTGAGAGCACATAACCTTCCACTTTTGCTTTGGTAAACTGCCTTATCTCAACCTATGAGTTGTTTCCCATCTCGTTTTCTCTCCGCTGTCCAGCTGGAAGTGATGCCATGAAGATTTTTTGCCTTTTCTTTTATACCCCTGTTATACCTTTTTACAACTTCTGTATTCTTAGTGCTTTTTGCCTACATTCTTGGACTTGTTTGTCGAGCTGAGAGACTCAACATTTTAGAGGCTTCATAGTTAGGGATCAGTGTGCCCCAGACCCCAAGGTCCTCTCCAGAACACATTCTGTAAACTAAGACAGAACCATCCAGGGGAAGGTTCCTTGGGGAGGGGGGGCTCACTTGAGCCTCTCATTGGGGAATTTTTGATAGATCTGCTAATTAGTAACACCTATAATGTTAGACCAGATCTTTGGGGACACTCTCAGAGGGGTGCATCTCGATGCATATGACCTGGACGTGTGCACCTAAGGATCCTTAAAATAAATACCAAGGTAAAATCCCTTTTCCCCTTCTAACCGTGTGTGACTCTTGATTTTAAGACCAGGAAAAGGTATCAAAAGGGGGAGTGGCTAGAGCAGCTTGTTGGGCACCTGGTGTCCAGCCAAGGTCAAATCACCACAGCCGGCCAGGAACTTAGCACCATTGCCCCAATCCCTCAAGTCACTGTATTCAGACAGGTCGGGAAGGGACCAGGAATCCCCCAAATCCTGTGTCCGGTTTGCATGTTGGGCCTGTGCCAGGGAAGGTGGGGAGTGATTCCAGCAGCTGTTCTCTCTCTTACTGCCTGATACTGCTCAGCCCACTCATCTCCTCGCAGAGCTCCGAGGTCCCCCCAGATCAGGACACTCCCCGTGCTATGTTCTGCACTTTGCTGTGGTGCCACTCGATCCACTCACTTCAGTGGCTGTGGTAAGGTCTTCCCAAGCCTTCTCTTCTTCAAGGAAAGAAGGCTTAAGTCCTTCATGCTTCCTCACAGGTTCTCCAGCCCTTTGATCGTCTTCATGGCCTTGCTTTGGTCCCTCTCCTGTCTTTCTGCTTCTTTCTCAAATTGTGAGGACCACAGCTGGACACAGCGCTCCACGTTTCTTCCACAGGCTCTAGTGGAAGGTGTCCCTGCCCATGGCAGGGGAGTTGGAAATAGATGGCCTTTAAGGTCCCTTCCAACCCAAACCATTCTGTGAACGTGGCTGCAGCATGATGAGCACAATGTGAGGGTCCATCCCTGTCCAGGCCCACTTTGCCGTTGCTGCCAGCGAGGTGCACCTGACTCATGGTCAGCTTGTTGTCCACCAACATATTTCCACCCATGTATTTTTGCTTTTACAGATATATGATTCACTTGAATAAAATTATACCCGCTGAGTTTTTCCTCACTTGCAGAGGAGATTATTTTTAGGATCTCCCAGCATTTCACTTACAGAAAACAAACTAGTTCTGTAGAATTTCTTTATTTTTTTCCTCAAATCTCAAAGAAATAAACCATTTCTGCTTATTCACTTGCCCTCTCCTTTGGCAGCAGGGGACAGACCTAAAGGCTGGGGCTTTTTCCAGGCTCTTACTGTCATTGAAGGACCAGTTTTGTGAGACAGAATAACCTCTTTGAAGAGGTGGTATTTCTCTACTGCTTTCAGTGTTAATTGCAAGGCCTGTAAGCTGATGTGAACTCAGCAGACACAGCCAGACACATACATCTAGGAGGGATACAATAGCACATGAGATGTGGAGGCATGAACATCTCCAGGGGCTGCCAACTTCCTGACCCCTATCCTTGAAGGATTTGAGGCCACTCTGTTGAATCTTCACAGCTGCTGTCATCTGTGCCAGGTAGGGTGCTGCGAGGTTCTCCCCTTGCACTGCAGATACACGCAGCAGCCTGAAGAAGTAACTACGTCTAAGAAGGAATGGAGGGATTTCATGGCTGTCCTGTGATGGCCTTTGTTTATAGCTGTTAATTCTTAGCACATAAGGCAAGTGATGACTGCCATCAAACAGTGTGAGAGGTAAAATCAGGTGACTTTGAAGTGTTCCCAGCACTTTAAGAAAAAGGTCAACAGAAAATGAATTTTCTTCAAATCCATGGGACAGTGACAATAGCAATGTGCTGCAAGATGCTGCTGACTCTATCATTGTTTTTTTCAGTTCAGGCATATCTTGGCCATGTTTCAATGATGAACGGCCATGCAGGCAAAAAATACGGGTTTGCCATTTTTAAAATATCCTCTGATGTGTTCAGGTATTTCTTCTTGCTAACTGGACTTTAGAAAAATCACAAAAGTCTCTGCTAATTTCAAGAAATACTTGTGGAGAAAAAGGCAAAGGAGGAGATGCATTTTAAACCATGTTGAAGTGTTGTGGTGGAGATTCCTGCTTATCAAATGCTTGTTTTTCTTAAGAAAAATCTATTCAGTTGCTGTAGTAGCCCAGTACGAGGAGGACTGCCCTCTGAAAGAAGTATAATCTGTACTTCCAGTAGCTGATATGATGGGCACAGAATGGAGGCCTCTCTCCCACAAGCATTGACTCTACAAGCAGTGTGAGAAGCACCGACCTCAGCAGATTCATAGAGGAATCGAGCTGTAATTTTAGTGCGCTTGTGTTTAAATAAAGAAGTCGTGCATCTTCTATTGGGTTTTAGCCCCACCTGACCTTGGTGTTGGCACACAGACTTAGCAAAAATTCCTACCAGCTGGTGCTGTGTTACTTCTGTGCAGTCAGAAAGGAGTCCCTTCCAGACTAGGCAAGCTATTAACACAAAAAGTTTCTTCCTAGAGAGTTCAGATCTGAAATTCACCATTTGAATTAATGGTGTAGGACAGAAGAAGAGTTGAAATGAGTAGAAGACCCCTCAATGAATTTTCTGTGGCACATGTAAAAGAACAAGACCCACGTTCAGAAAAAAATGAGTTTTTGGAAGGGTGATGGAGTCAAGTGAAGTTCAGTTGATGCTTTGCAGTGTCAAGGAATTGCACAATAGAAAGGTAGAGTTTTACAAAGTGGCTGTGCTGTGAAGAAAAACTTGTAGACAATACAATTTGCATTTGGAAAATAGATTATTTTACAGATATTGGTTCCATTTGATAGTCATTCCCTGAATAACATCTGCTGCCTTATCTCAATAAATCTGGTTATCTCCCACAGAAATGAGCTGAGCAAGAGATCTGTAGTAAGATTTGAAAATAACCTTTGTTATTATGTGTCATTAACTCATAAGAATCAAACTACATGGCCACTAATGACAGTGAACAAGAACAATAAAGTTCCTTGCACATTCTGTTCCATGTGTTTCCAGTCTCTAGCCTGCACTTAAAATACAGCAATTTTACAGGCATTTGTCATTTGCCCAGGCTATGGAGTTAATGAGATAGAAAAAGCACGAAGAATTTGTACGGATGAACTCCATTTACTTAATTTCCAACTCAAACATAACAGCATGAAAAATAAGCAATATTTGTATAAAACTGTGTGTTCCTTTTTTTTTGCTTTCCACAGTTCTTGTCTTGCAGCAGTCTGGGTTGAGTCATTATGGCACACAACAGGTATGTGTGCTGTCAGCAGAAGCCGTCACCCTTTTGACATTTCTACTGCCTCCCAGCTGCTGGGTGCTGAGAGTAGGCAGATGTCAGCTTCTCTTCTCAGTCACAAAGGAAAGGAGGCAGTAAAAAAAAGCCTCTTCCATCATTTATTTGATTACGGTCTCCATTCGTCAAAGCAGTAGAGCACAAAGCCCACGTGGATTTTGTGAAGCACTCTGGAATCGGCTGGCTTGTAAGCACGCATTTAAAACTTCAGCAGACAAGGATGGCTTCATGTCTTTAGCATGCCTTTTGCTGAATCACACACCAGCAGGAATTTGTACTTCTAAAGTGCTGCAAAGTGCCTTTACCAGAGAGCCATGTTCCAGTTGCTTTTCTTTAAATGAGATCGGAGAGAAAGTAAATGAAATCTCGGAACCTGGTTCAAAAAAGACATGTGTTCCATTTCGAGATAGCTGTCTTGATTGTGCTCAACCCTAGAAATAACATTCACTTTTTGGCATAACTCTGACACAGCAGAACACTCTCTTGTTCCTGTTTGGGCACTAAGAAACCAGACATCTGGTCTCTTGCTTGGTTTTTTTTCAGATAAAGACATGAAAAGTAACACTGACAAAATGTATTAAAATGGGATAATCTCAGTGTTCCCATTAGTTGTGCACTTTAAAGGGCTGAGTAAAAAAAAAACCCTACAGGATAACAACTAAACAACTTTGAGGAGACATTCTCACTGAGCACCATTTGGACTGTCTAGAGGAAATTGAAGGTCTTCTCAACCTGGAAGTTACCATGCAATTAATTGTCAGTGTATAATTGGCAGTATGTATCTATTTAATTGCAAGCATATATATTGGCAATTGCTTTTTTTAGAGAGTCTGAATTGACTTTGGAGCTAGAAGATGGTATGTGTATTAATCCAAATGTGGTTGGTGTGGTTTAACCAGTCTATACTCTACAACTGTACCTTACTGTTAGTGCTCCAATCCTTTTCTACTCTTAAGAAATAACCTTAGCATGATCCTTTTCCAAAGTCAATAGTCAGCACTATTGTGTTTTTAATGAAAAGACTTGCATAATAGCAAAAAAAAAAAAAAATTGCTGTCACAAGTAAAGGAAGAAAACATTTACAGTTTCTCTGATGTGTGAATTAGCAAAAAACCCATTTTTTTTCTGTACAATTAAAATAAGAAAGCCAAAGGCAAGGATATTCATCTTGTTCTACAGCAAAAAAATTAAAAGAATTCTCAGAAATGAATTTTCCTTTCACAAAAGGAGGAAAAAAAGAGCAGTGGAGTATTAAAAAACCCCTCTACTGCCACACCTTCAAAACAAGTCACTCCTAACAAAAGTAGACATCCCCAATTTCCCAAGCAGCCATTGCTCATAGCCTGGCTTGGCATCAGTCTGATAGTGGGAGGTGGTCAGGGATTGCCTTGGCATCAGCGGGGGGTTTTGGTTCAGTTTTGTTGTTGTTGTTTTGGGGTAGTTTTTTACAGTTGTTAAACTCTTTTTGTCTCAATCCATGAGGTTTTTTCACTTTTGCCTTTCCGGTTCTCCCATCCTGCTTTGGGGTGGGGAGGGAGGTGAGGAGGAGTGAAGGAGCAGCTGGGGGAGCTGTTAACCCAGTTAACTCTCCACAGGCCCCAGGATCAGGTTTGGGGATGGAGAAGCCGATCTGCCTTAGCAGTTGTGGAGTTTTTGGCACAGAATGGTCTTGTCTGCCAAATACTGCAGCTCCATGAAGCTTTCCTTTCTCACCAATCTCAACGTCTGTTAAATAAATGGTTTTCTATGTTCCTAATAAATGTAGTAAAACACAGAAAATGAGAACAAACCCTTAGGAAGGTGGGAGTACATTCTCATGCAAAAAGTTCTGATATTAAGCTGAGGTTTGCTGCAGTGTTTCAATCTCTGAGTAGCTGCCAATCACCACCATGTTCCTCTGCTTGGTGAGTTCTGTTTGTTTGTGTTTGCCCTTTCCTTTGGTCATTTATTTCCTTGATAACTGAGCACAGTTTGTACATCTCCTGCTACTCTGCCTGTGGCTGAACACACACAAAAAGAAGCCTTTCACAGAAACAGGGAGGCCCAGCTGTCCTCATTTGCTGCAGTTTTGCTAAGAAGTCTGTGTGGGGCTGGTGAACTGGGGAGGGGTTGGCAGAGCAGCTTCAGGAGATGGGTAACAGCATTTATCATAGACACCTTTTTATTCAGAACATTAGCTAGTAGTCTCAGTTGTCAGTGAATATTTGGGTTTCTCAATATTTCTTTTCTAGAACTACATTGGGTAGACAGAACCTTGTTGCTGAATCAGATCCTCTGAACCCAGCCCTGCAGATTGCTGGCTGCCTGAATGAAGCCTGATAACCAGAAGTTTAATTCTAGGTCAGAGGAAAACTCCTTATGTTCATGTTCATGTTCGTGTTCATGTTCATGTTCTATTGGCCAATCTCTGACAGATTTTACCAGGCATTTCACTGCCAACTTGAAATCATTCAACTGTAATCAGTTGACTTCAATTGTAAATGCAATTTACAACTTCAGCTGTAAATACATTCAAGGATTTCATTTTAACTGTACTTAACATAAACCTGCCATTAAACTGAAAAAAAAAAGAAATAAAACCACAACCCAAGACTACTCAAATCTTCCACTTCTTCCAAACTGCAGAATTCCTAAAATAAAAAGTCCCCTTCATTTTCAGAAGCCTGTGAAGAAATAAACTTAACAATATGGACTGATGGCCACCAGATATTAGGGTATTTTTTTTAATGTTAACAATTTCTATAGAAATACAAGATAAATGTCCTTCAGACATTCTTTTGCATTTCATTCTGTTCATGTTTGCATGTAGATGGTCTTATTCTGCAAGGTACCACATACAACAGTTAATAAAAAAGTGTTTAATTGTCCTGGTTTCAGCTGGGATAGAGTTAATTTTCTTCTTAATAGCTGGTACAGTGCTGTGTTTTGTCTTTGGAATGAGAACAATGTGAATCACTCACTGATGGTTTGGTTCTTGCTCAGTGACCCTTACCCTAAGTCAAGGACTTTTCCTTATATTATTATTTATTTCAGTTATTAAACTGTTCTTATCTCAACCCACAGGTTTTACCTTTCTCCAATTCTTCTCCCTGTCCCACAGGAGGGTTTGGGGAGTGAGTGAGCAGCTGAGTGGTTCTTAGTTGCTAGCTGAGGTTAAACCACAACACTAATAAATAAAGAAATGTTTTATGTTTGTGACAGGTAATTGTGGTGCACTTTACAGTGATTTAGCCAATTTCTCTTCCTGTGGGGCTGTAAAGTTGGCAAGCAGCAAAGAAGAACTCTTCTGCATAGTCTGCCAGTGAGTCTGCTGTTTATAATAGTACTGGGAGTATTTTCCATTTGCAAATCAGCACTTGGAACAATGCAGTAATTTGAAGTTATGCTGTTTCTGAACGTGCTTATTGCACAGTGATTACTGCATCATCACCTGCAACATCTTGCAGTGCTGGAAAATGAAAACCATTTTCCTGACAAGTTTTCTACAGGATTTTTCATTCAAGTTAGCTAAAGGACATGCACATTGATCCTGCTAGCTCCTCCATGAAAATCTACCTCTACATCCAAAATTCTTCTCATCCTACTCAGATATGGTCCACTGTTATTTAAAGATTCCTCTCCTGAAACACATCACTGTAATGACTCATGTCTCTGGCCAGCATTAAACACAGGCTTATTTGGTCACAGAGAACTTTTCCTGGAGACAAACTCTCCCTCTTCTCAACAAATATTAAACCTACTCTGTAAGTAGCTTGAGAAAGATTTCTTTAAAACATCTTTTGGTAATCCATCATCATAAAGGCAAGGTCTGTACCTACATCCACAATGACCTAGCCCTTCAGCACGGCAGCTGGTAGTAATGACACACAAACCACACAGAAATTGCTCCGTGTGCCTCCTGTCCCAGGAATAATTTATACTAGTGGTGAGTTGGCTTTGGCCAACTGCCAGATGTCCACCCTGCCAACTCCACTCACAGAATCACAGAATAGCCCGAGTGGGAAGGGACCAACAAGGATCATCCAGTCCAGCCCTTGGTCCTGCACAGACACCCCAACAACCCCACCCTGTGCATCCCTGGCAGCGCTGTCCAAATGCTCCTGGAGCTCTGGCAGCCTTGGGGCTGTGCCCATTCCCTGGGGAGCCTGGGCAGTGTCCCAACAAAGTCTGGGGGAAAAACCTTTTCCTGATCTCCAACTTAACCCTCCCCTGACACAGCTCCAGCCATTCCCTGAGTCCTGTCACTGCCACAGAGAGCAGAGATCAGAGATGCATTGGTACTGCCCCTCGGAGGGGACGTCCCCTCAACAGGGCAGGCAGATAAAATCAGATTAAAAAGCTGGATGGGTTGAGATAAGGGTAGGGAGACCATTTATGAGTTACTCTCATGGGCCAAGCATACTCAACTTGGGAAAACTTAATTTAATTTATTGCCAGTTAAAAATAAGAGTTGATAAATCAGAAAGGAAGACAAAAAAATTAAAACAGCACCTTCTCCTCCTGCTTTTTCCCATGCTGGACCTCACTCCATAATTCCCAGCCCCTCTACCTCCTCCTGCATTGCTGAGCAGCACAGGGGGATGCTGTGACCACACTGGGGGTTGTGGTCAGTCCCTAATAGCTCCTTTCTGCTGCTCCTTCTGCCTCACACTTTTTCCCTGCTCCCTGTTGTCTTCTCATCTCAGTCACCTGGAACACCTCCTCTGTCTCCTTCTCCACCGACCTCAGTGTCTGCTGGGCTGTCTCTCATAATCTTTTCCCTCACTCCTCTGCCTGTCCAGAAGTTTTTCCCTTTCTTAAATACATTTTCACGGAGGCACCACCAACGTTGCTGATGGGCAGCTTTGTCTGCACCTTTTCTCTGAAGGAAGAGGGAAGAGTGAAGCAGAAGGAGAATTGACTTTCCCAAAGAACTCATCACTGCATGAAAAGACACCTTTGCTCAGTTCACGTTTTGAGTTTGCCTAATTCTTCTTATCAAACTTACCTGTGTTTTTGCCTTTGCTCAGGTGCTTATATGCTTTCTTGAAGAGAAATGGATCAAAAAATATGCCTGAGTTCTTTCTGAGGCATAGCCAAAATCTATGTGCAACTAGAGAGCCTGTAATATGTATGTAAAGAGAGTCTGTTCTACTATATTTTAAAGGTACTGGGGGAAAAAACCCCAAAACTCTGGCAAGTACATTTCATAAGCTTTCAATGGAGGTAATGAACTAAATACAAAGACAAGAGAGAAGAGGTCCTCTGTTCTTTGTATGGCAGCTTCTTCAGCTCTCACTGAGAGAACTACAGTAGAATATTCCCTAGGACTTTATTAGCTTTGATAATTTGCCTCTAGTCTGAAATCCTAATGACACCACCTGCACAGTGATAGGCTGAAAACTCACAAAGCACTCTAAGCTTCTCTCCAAGTGTGATTTTGAGGGAAGGAAGTGCACCAGAGAGCACATGAGGTGATCATCTAATATTTTCCCTCTCTATGCAAATCACAGCAGTTTGGGGAGTTGGGGTGTTTGGGGAGGTGGTAGTTAATATTGTTTTAATTTCAGACTGAAGAGTAACTTTCACTCCCTTTTTTAAAAAAGCCCAAACACTGCCAAAAAATGGAGCCTTCAAAAGAGAGGAGAAAAATAGAGGGCCTGGTACCCATGCAGTTGATTGTCTTTTGTATACACTGGCTACACAAAACAGGAAATTGTGCCTTTACTTCAACATATTTCCTCCACAGTAAGGAGCCTGTCTTTGAGGATTTAGAACCCTCTTAGTAAGACTTCACATTTTTCACATTTCATGCAAGCAGGATTTTGGGGATAGCAGGTTCTCATACTATCTTTGTGGCTGGATTCATAGCACCACTTGCAATCACATTTCCAGAAGCATGATTTCTAGTTTGGGAATTGTTACTCCAAAGGAAAGAACAAGATGGTCTCTGTCTTCACACAGAGCTTAGACCCAGAAGAGCCCAAGCTTGGTTTGGGTTGAAAACGACGGTTTTCAAGCACCACGTGGTGCAGCTTCTCTCCATTGGAGGGGTTGCAAGCATAACTGTCTGTGGAAACCTGGATCTGAACAGAGCCTTAAAATGGCAACTATTTCTGAGCTTCTAATGCAGGCAAGATTTAAAGATGCAGGACATACTTCCTTCAGCTATAAAGAGCATGTTATAATATAATTTTATAATCACACTGGTAACTGGCATATCACAGCCAGCAAAGGCATTAAACCTGTCTTCCAACCTCCTTTGAGTTGTCTACTTGACTTGTGGATTAGAGACATCTGAATCCCAAACTAGGTTAATGGGCTCAGTGGTGTTTGAGGTTTTTGCCAACCATAATGACTCCATAATGCCCACTGAGGATTGGAAAGTCCCGTGTTCCCAGAAGGTGTGGCGTGGCCAGAGAGGATCTGTGCAGCAAAAGTGTTAAGGACGTGGAAACCTCACCGTGAGTGCTTCAGGAAGAGAGATGAGGTTACTTTAGACAGATTAAAACTGTGGACTGCCAGCCTGCTAACACTTACAATGAGTCTCTTAGTTTAATTTTATTAATGAGGATTCCGGTTTGGGAGCTTCAGGATGGCTCAACAGTGAAAACCAAAAGTGCAATAAGTGATGGTGATGACCAGGTGCACTTTAAAAGCCCACTCCTCTTTTGAATTCAAATTCTATTTCTTTATTTTATTTAGCTGGAGCATAAAAAGCAGTTAGGGCACCTATTCATTGCATCTAAGTGTCAGTAAAAATGGCATGAACTGAGAGAACCTGACCATCAGAAATTCCAATCCTGGGAGACACAATCAGCACAGATGGGTCAGAGAAACCTAACCTTTGAAACCACAAATATCTTTCACTATTTTCTCCCAAATCTATGGTTTCTCAACGTCTCCTAATTTTATTTATCTTCTTTTTTTCCTTCTAGGAATAATAATGCATGTTCATGAGAATAGGTTTATGTTTATAGTATTCTTCACAAAATGTTTCCTCAATGCACTGTGTATGCAAGAATCTTATACTGACAGACAAATACCAGAGTTTGCTGTCAGTCTTGTCTGGGCTCGATTTACCTCTGGCTTTTTCACAATCAATCCCAGTGTCCTTATCACCTTTGCATATTGTATAGCTGCTGGCATTCTGCCTTCCTGACTTCTTGGGGTTTTTAGATTACCTTAGGAGCAGCAGTGTGCCATACAGGAGCTGTAATGGCAGGGTGCAGACCCTCAGGAACTTGGTCTGTTCAGAAATGTGCTGGGCTGGTTTCTGCAGAGAAACTTAAAGCCAGGCCCATGTCATTAAGAGGTCTGGTGATCCTGATGGGCATCTAATGACTGGAAGGCCTCTGATGCTCTGAGAAAACACTTTGCAGAAAGGGTTCCTCCATGATTATCTACTTGGTGCTTTCCAGTGTTGGACTGAGTCTAAATAATATGCAAGATACATGAAAACCTTTAGAGACAAAAATTTGTGAGACAAATAGTCATAATTTTTGCTCTTTACGCTTCTTTTGGTTGGGCTTGGGGTTTTTTGTTGGTTTTGGGGGGTTTTTTCCTCCACTGATTGGCTCAAACATGATTCAGAAAGCAGCCTCTCTGGAACATGCTTTGGTCTTTTAGAATCTCCATTTAAATGATATTCCAGATAATGATATGACTGGTGATTAACAGCATGTCTTTATCTGTCTTTTCGGATCCACCAAGTGCCTCATTCACACTGCCAAGTATTTGGCTTTTCCTGACCGCATGACCCACAGCTTTTACCCAGAATTTCCTTGGAGCCCCAGCTTTGGCTATACCGTGCTATTATTTTGAGCTTTTCTAGTCCAGAACACCCAATACTATCAGAGGCCAATGGTACAGTTCATGGCAATGACATAAAATAACAGCATGGCATTCAGCAGGTCTGTGAGCTAATGGGATATGCCAGCAAAACATGTATGGAGAGACCCCCAGCAGTGTCTATGCTGGCTGCCTGGGTTGTAGGAAATAAGGCTGATAGAGTTTGCACTCACCTGACTCAGACCTGCGTCACTTATAGCCATGTTCCTTCTGGTAGGGTTTAGCAAAATTGTTCCCTCTGCAAGGCAGCAGGTGAAGAAGAGCAGGCAGGGAGCATTGGCTGTCAGGAGCCTGAGGCTCTGGGAAACAAGCAAGGAGCAGACCAAAATGACAGGAGTTACTGTGATGCTCATCATTTTAATTTCACTCTCTGTATTTTTTTTTTTTTTAATAAATGTGTTTTCCAAAGTCTTTTCCTTCTTTTTAGTCAGCCATGTCATCTTTCGAAATGCAGAGATATTTTCTGGAAGCTATGGAAATACTTTAAGCACTTCACTTCTCATCTCCATCCAGAATGGGTTTTATCCTTAGGGAGACCCATATAAGCCTGCTGTCCCCATTTCCTCCAGTCTTTCAGTTTTGTTGGAAACAGTTTCTTAGCCCAGGGTTTAGGACACCTAATGGAGTCTATACCTCAGTTTGCACAGAACTTCAAAAAGGTGTTGTTTGTAACATAAACATAATTTTCAAACGGGTTAGTTGGATAAGTTTCAATCTTAAAGGTTTTTTTCCCCTCTTCTCTTCATTGGTATAACTTGACAAATAATACCCATAAGTAATCCTGTAGTTTCCCCTGTGTTACACCATGAGAACCATATCCCACCTTGAATAAGTTTAGGATCATTTCCTTCATGGTTTTTGTCCAAGCATTTCTGCCACGAGTAAGTTATCCATCCAGATTAGGTGCTTTAGGAGGAAATGGGACAGCAGAGTAGAAGCTGAGGCTTGTTGTGGCGAGCCAGTTGTATAGGAAATACTTATAAAATAAGAGAAGTAAATGAGCCACAAACAATAAGAGTTTTGTTGCAATGGGTGTCTTGTCTCACCTTCAGCAAAGGTGTAACTACTCAGATTTCCCTTCTGATCCGAAATATTTATGCTGCTTTTCCAAACCAGAAAGGTCTGTGTATACCTGTTAACACCCATCTTAACAGATAAAGAACACAATAAATTCATTTATCCCATAGTTTTTTCAAAGGAAAAATTAGAAACATCGGTAATACAAATTCTCCTTGGCACTGCAAGTATATCTTTGACACACACCACTGTGTGTTAACCCAGCTCTTCTTTCATGGTGGTTGCTTTAGCATTAATAGGGTCTCTTCATGGTAAAAAGTTAAAATATATTTGTGTCGTGACCTTATAGTGGAGAAAAAAAACACAGCTACTACCAGGGAGACCTTTTAAATCAGCACAATGTACAAAGTCACATAAGCTCTTATCTCTGTCATCAACCATTCCGTGGGAAAAACACAGCTGTTTATTTATTTTAAACCTGCAGCTCAATTAAAAAATGATGAAGAGTCCAAATTGTCAATTCTAATGAAGGGTTTGGTAAGGAACATAGGTAAATAGATTCTCTATTAGATGTTAACTTTAAGGTCATGCAGTAACTGTTAAAGGGTTTGAAAATTAATATATAGCACATGCATGCTGTAGGAATGGTAGAAAAAGAAAAGAAAAAGGAATTGGAAAAGCACAGCAATCAAACTCACTATGTCTGTAATCTGTGTACTTATGTGCACTATTTTATACATTCAGCTATCTCAAAAATTAACAGAGATTGTAGTAGAAATTTGTCATTTCAGCTCACAGATCCAGCAGCTCGTAAAACTCATCCATGAAGAGGGAAGAAAACAAGAGGGCCACAGTTAAAAATAGAAAGCCTTTGAAATAAATGTCTTATCTCCATCCTCAGCAAAAATAGCTGAGGTTTTTTTTTGCTGACCACAGGTTGATAAAATTGTAGTGGATACAATCCTGCATTGGAATTGTATCAGAATAATTGATTTTGACAGAAGTAGATGGATTAAAGCAACTAAGCACCTGGCCCACTCTAGGTGCTGAAATTAAAATCTTGAAGAACACACTAATTTAAATTCACCAAAATGTTTAGATTAGCACATGATCACTGTGCTGAGCACAATGGGGAAAAATCAGCTTTTTGTAGGAAAGTTACACACTGAAACTAGACAAACCAGCTGGCCACCCAAGGTACATGATTTTTACAATTTCTAGTAAAAAACCCCAAAAACTATTATTAGTGAAAGTCTCAGGCAGATTCCGAGACTGAGAACAAATCTGTCACCACAGTCATCACAATATTCCCAGAAAAAGTCTGAGGTGGTAATTGCACATGGTTAATCCCCCCTTCCCCAAAACCTTGGAGAAGACCAAAGCTGCCAGCCTTGGGATACAGAGGAACATTGGGAGGGCAGGCCTAGTGCTGAAGAAAACGGGAGGTGCCAGCAATGCCTTTTTTTATATAACAATTTTGACTGTATTACTAATGAGGGTTGTCTGTAGCAAGTGCAAAATTTGAGCTTTTACACAGTTCAGAGATTAATGTGACTAAACCCAGAAGTCATTGCCGGGTCTTTACGTGTACAACAGGTTTTTGACAAGGTTTCATGAGCTTGGTGTGCTGTGGGATTGTACCTTTTGCTGCTACAATGCTAAATCAGGGACACAATGCTTGACACCACAGGATTAGCCTCCTGACATTAGGTGGAGTGCCTTCTAATTATAATTGTGGCCATCTTCCCAGAGTTATCCCAGTGCTTCACACTCTGAAGGGCAGCAGCCTTTCAGGATGGTCCAGGGCAGCGATGTGGTTGTATGGCAAAACAAATAAGAATGACCTGCTCACCATTTCTATTAAAATAACATTTTTAGAGCAGTGGCTGAGAACATGACACCTTGCAGTAGTGCTGCTGCAATGCTCTAGGTCACTGCTGGAGAGCAGTCGCATTTTTATAAGCTTGATGGAAAGATTAGGTGTCAAATTTAATAAACCCTTTGGCTCTTTTTCTATTATTCTATGCCATGGGTCCTCTCTCTGCTTTGAAGTAGCATATTTTTTCATTTTGGTGGTGGCAATAATTCAAATATATAAGTCGCCGCCTGTCATTTAATATAATTTGCATTGATTGGCAGGTGTAAAGCTAACCTGTATTAATGAATTTTTGCATATGTAATATAAGTGATCCAGACAGATTAGGGCAAAAATCTTATTAGCAAAGTATAGGGAAAGCTGCATTTGGATGAACAAAAATTTCATTTCTTCTGCACTGGAAGATTCTAAAAGTTGGGTATGACTGCAGGTTTAAAGAAAACAATTCAAATATTCTTATTAATAATCAAAAGTAGTTGTTAAGCTGACTAGCCAGAGCCTATACAGGGTCTCTGAGAGCAGTCTCTTGCCTTGGCTTACACAAGCCCTTCAGATTTGATTGCACTCAAGCTGAGCTGCACAGGAATCCTGAGTCACAATGGTGATGCTGGCTCCTATATAACCTTTATTTATCCAAGACTAAAATACCTTACTGGGAATGTACTGTCTCTGACCAGAGAGAATGATCTGAGAGAGCTTTCTTTATGACTTTATGATCAGGGAATAATTAATTATTTGGCAGCTGGAGAGTCACCAAGGCTGTAGGAAATTATATCAAAAATATCCTGGGGCATTTCTTTAAGATTTGGAAGAAAACGTGGTAATGCACTGAAAAACCCTCCAGAAGGACACTTCAGCCTAGCAGGGAGTAGGTACTGTTCTGAACCTTTCAACAGAGCCGTGTTTTAGGACTAAAACACTGCAATAGGCCTAGTGAAAGGACAAATACCCCAAGGGTAAGAAACAAGTGGAAAATTGAAAGAAAATAATACTCTCCAGGTAGAACATTAAAACAGTCATTAGGGTCTGAACAGCTGATTGGAAGAAAATCTGATTGGGAAACATCTAATGGGAGGACAAGGCACAGATGAAGATGCTTCAGCCTCTTAAGCATCTCTACAACTGTTTAGAAAATAAGGTGGAATAAGAGGAAAGTTGACAGTTCTTGCCACATAATTATTTGTTAAAATTGAAAACACCAACTTTCGATATTTCAAAACTCCTAGGATAAATATGGCCTGTTCAAAGAGGGAATCATGCTCACCCCTTGGGGCTCCTCTCTTTACCTTCAGTGACCTCTTCCACTATCCTGATATTTTTTTAAGGAATCTGAGGAAATTAGTCAGCTTCTCATGAAACAAAACAGACAAAGTATTTTTGTTTCCTGGCAAAACCTTGAATAATACAGTGAGCTTATAAAAGTCTCTACAGCCTGAGAGCTGAGCAAGGTCAGGAGACACTTGACAACAAAAGTGCCTCTGACCCTATTACTTATAATCATGCAGTATTTCATGTATGGCTTTTTTACTCCTGTTACATGTTTCATCCGCCGAGCTAAACCTTCATTTAAGCTGGCCCATCTAACACCATCGCCCACAGTTTCACAGACTCGATTCTAGATAAGGTGAAATTTTCCTACACTTCAAAAAAACCCAAAAGAATAAAGCTGCTATAATGGAGTGCAGGTGGAGCTCATTTGGGGTAATGAGGTTCTGAATGGATGTTTAGCAAACAAAACACTCATTGCGACCTGACAGCTCACCAATTCACATGCTGTTCCTAAATGGTTTGTTTTGTTCCCTCGGAACTCAAGTGGAAATGAAGATTTCTGCCGGTGATGGTGGTGCTTAGGCAAGGGAGGTACAAATCAGTGAGCTGCGATTCAAACGGGAAGATTCACTTGGTTTCCCTTTTTTTTTGGTGCTTGAGCTGCTCTTGCTTCCTGCCTACCCCTTCAGTCAGAGGGTCAAAAAAATGAGTTTGGGACGTGGAATTCTGGAATTGTTTCAGGCACAAAAATAACAATTCTGCCATGGCCACGGTGGCTGCTCACAGGTCTTAAACACAGGATTCAGGGAGCTGAAGTTCAGAGTTCACCTTGTACTGGCTGTTCCTTAAATGCACAGTTTATACCCTTCTAGGTAAGAAATATGTTGTGAGGAGGGGAGCACAGATATTGTGACAGCTCCTAGGTATAGAAATCTAACATTAAACCACCCAGGACACAGAGTGCTCTACACAGGCACTCCAGAGGGGCTGCTTTTCCCAGCAAGTCCTGCCAGCTACTTTTTGGGCTGGTAAATATATCGTGGACTTCTGGCCTCTGGCACTTCTTGGTCTAATGATGCCTTCTTTGAGCCGTAAAATTCTGTATTTTATATCACTGGATGCAGAATAGATTCCCAAACATCTCCAGCCGTTTGAATTCCAAGGCATCAGCTGGAGTGACTCCTTGTATTTCCCTGAATGAAAAAAAAAAAATGGGGGGGGGGGGGGGGGTGGGGGTGGGGGAGTGTGAAAGAATGGGAAGGTGATGGAAGTGCAGAAACAGCTGTAAGGAAACAACTATTCTGCAAAGCATCCCTATGCCATGGTCCTACATTCCAATGGGATTCAATGGGATGTGGTTATGCCCCCCTGAAAGGAAAAAGTGGAGATGGAGGCCAGAAGTACATGATGCAAATTTTGCAGCACAAATAAAAATATTAATCTACAAAACTGGGCAGTAACGAGACCTGGGATTGATTAAGGACAATACATCAGCTGCGTGCACAATGTCCGGTAGCAGCAAGAAGGTAAACAATGTCTTGGCATCTATTATGTCCCTAGAAGTGAGATGTATCAATGAAAAGGCAAATACTCACAGGTAGAGCAAGAGCAAAGCCTCCTTTGCTTTTCTTTTCTAGGACATCACATAAAGATTATGAGAAGCTGGGAAAGATAAAAAAAATTCTTCAACTAACACTGGAAACAAAGAAATGCTTCATCAGGAATGAGAAACCAGGCTCTGCCAGCATGCACAAAGGAAACTGAGACCTCGGAGAAAAGTATAGGTTCAAAAATACCCTAAAAAGGAAAGACAGATGCCAGTGTAAGGTATTTAAATACAATAACAGCTAACTGAAAAACAAAGATATAAGAGTCTAAATGATGGTAGAAATTAGCAACTTGAAGTAATTTGGATGGAATTAGGACACAGATGAATAACTGGTGCCTGCTGCAGAGTAAAATGGTTGTGCATCAACTCAAAGGAGCACTTAGTTACTGAACACAGGCAGGTTGTGCCATAAGAGAACTTTAGGAAGTAAATAATTTTATCATCCCATCTTGCAGATAACCTATCCATGCTAACAAGTTCAAAAAGCATTCTCTGCAATGGCTTTGATTTAGCTTTGGTGATGCAGAGAATACACATGATAAAATCTGCAGTGCAACAGCAAACCCCATCCCTAACGAAAATTTTAGGACCTGCTTTAAAAGATACTCTTACAGCAAAATTTATTAAAGGAGATGGTGAAGATGGGGAAGAATAGCTGGACTTCATACAGTGGGATAAAAAAGGAAATTTCACCTGAAATCTCTCTGCACAGATTTATGGCACGGAGATAGTCCCAAAGCAAAGCATCTTCATTCCATAGAGACTACTTTCCTCTACCTGCTGCTGCACATAACCAGACAGTCTTGATGAAGAAAGAATACTCCCTTTTTTTTAAGGAGAGCCCAGAGGCATTAGAGATTCTGAGAGGGAAGCAGGTGGACATCTGCCCTCCCTTTTAAGAAGAATTAATTCCCAAACGGAGTACTTTCTTAGCTTTCTTCCCAGGTCTTACCATTTCTAATCCAAGATCAGCAACTAGCAAAGCAGAGATAAAGGAAAAAGGGTGAAATAAAGGCTTCCTGGTTTTAGTAATAATAAACACTTTGAGAAGAAGCAATGGTACAGTGCAGTTTTGCTCTGGCAGAGCTTCTCTGGGCAGAGCTGATTCACAGCTTTGCAGAGCTGCTTGCAGGTTTTGTGGGGATAGAAGAGGGCTCTGGACAGGGTGGGAGAAGCACTTTCCCTTTTCTTTACATAACAACTGCTCCTTTGACTCATAGAATCACAGAATAGTTTGGTGGGATTGGACCTTAAAGCCCATCCAGTGCCACCCCCTGCCATGTCAGAGACACCTTCCACTGTCCCATGGTGCTCCAAGCCCTGTCCAAGCTGGCCTTGGGCACTGCCAGGGATCCAGGGGCATCCACAGCTGCTCTGGGCAATCTCTTCCAGTGCTTCACCACCAACCACTGTGAAAGATTTCTTCTTGATATCTCTCCTGAGTCTACCTTTCTTTGGTTTAAAGCCAGAATGGCTTTAAAGGTCTGTCCCCCTCTTTCTAAAAAGCCCCTTTAATAAGGTCTCCCCAGAGCCCTCTCTTCTCCAGGTGAACAATCCCAACTCTCCCAGCCTTTCCTCCCAGCAGAGTTGCTCCATCCCTCTGATCATCCTGGTGCCTCCTCTGGCCTCTCCAGCAGCTCCAGATCCTTCCTGTGCTGGGCCCCAGGGCTGGGGCAGCTCTGCAGGTGGGGTCTCACCTGAGTGGGGCACAGGGGCAGAATCCCCATCCCTTCCCTGCTGCCCACACTGGGGGCTCAGCCCAGGATAGAATTTTGGCTTTCTGGGTTGTGAGTTTGCATTGCTGACTCATGTCCAGCCTTTTATCCACCAGCATTCCCAAGTCCCTTTCCCTAGTGCTGTTCCATCTGCTCATCCCCTCTGGGGTCACAGGGCAGGGCAAAACACAACCTCAGCAGCAGAGGAAGCTGGAAGTGTTTAATCTACAGCAGCTGCTCCCTGGCACCAGGGAGTATTGTCACCTGTCCTCACTTTTCACAGGCAAATTGGTACTCTCTGGACTTGTCCTGACATCTTGAATGTAAATTGTTATCTTCTGGGTTTTGTGGAGCTTTGATTTATCCCTTCTTCTCCTTGTATGTGAGTTCGAAATACCTAAGTGCAGGCACAGCCCGCAGAGGCCAGCTTACTGGTTAGGGCACTGGAAGCATCTGGACATCAGATGCTGCCCATTCAAGTGGAAAAAGAAAAGTTTGACCTCATATTAGATTTATAGAATAACTCCACCATTTAAGTGGGTGGGGGGAAGATTTGAAGGAGAAGGTGGAACACCCAAAGTGGTTCTGTCTGACAGCTTTCCTTTGCAAAGGCATTGTGGGGGAATGAAAAGATGAGATTTTGAAATGAAAGCCATGATTAAACATTTTAGGCAATATAACTGTAAAGAAAAGGACATCTGAGTTTGTACCTTGTCAGACAAAGCCAGGTCTCCTGGGACTTCAACATCCCTATGCAGAATGCAGGAACTGATTTTATTTTCACATGTTAAATTTGGTTTTATGTCAATAGCATTGCACTTTCTGCTAGAAAACGAATGTGACAAGCATCAGTAACAGAAAGCACCATCTGCTTCAAAAATGAACCCTAAGACCATAAAGCAGCCTTTTAATAAGTGAGATCTATGTATGTATCAATAGATGTTAATGTATGCTAAAAGGGTGAGGGAGAGACACAGACCATGAGTTCTCATGACTTGCACTTCTCATTGGTCAAAATAGGACCCTCAGTTCTTAGACTATGCATATAAATTTTTTCTTCACTTTAGAAGTGGAATTATGTCTCTGCCTAAATCAATAGCAAATAATGTTTCCCTGTCAAAGCCGTAGTGACCTTCTCCAGATAGATATTCAGCCTTGGAAAACCTTCCATCCGTATTCCCATTCAGCAGGCAGAAGGAGGGTTATGTCTGTCAGTGTCAGGCTGGGAGGCTGCAGAGGTTTGGAGAGGCTGGCACAGGAACTGCTCGCTGCCTCCTGCCTCTGCCCTCCCGGAGACTGCAGTACACGCAGGGCTTGGAGACAAGGCAGCGCTTCTTCCACTGGCAGCATATCCCACCAAGATGTTACCTTTGGCAGTGGGCTCACTGGAATAGGGAAGAAAATACTTCTCTTTATGCTGGCAAAAGTCACATTTGGATAAAACACCGTGCCTTAGTTATCCGTGCGCTGATGGTTGCTCTCGTCCAAGAATTTGGACTTCCGTAGTTGGCCAACTGAACAATAGGAGTGTTATGGCAATCCTATCTTTGACTCGGGCTGGAATTTGTGGGTTAAATAAAAGAGGACCTCCTGCCATTCTGTAGGCTTGGTTTGAAACAGGCAGTTCCATTTTCAGGCATTTCATTTCTCAAGCAATGACAACTGGGGGATAAGAAGAGGTGAAGTGGAGAGCAGTTGTCCACTTTTGTAGCCTTAATATTCCAACAATTAACTTACTGTAAAAAATTATTGGAACAAATTTTAATGGGCTTGGTGCTTTCTGAGGGGGAGGAAGAGGTTAGTGAAGGAAAAAAATGTTTACCAACTCCTTAAAGGACAAAAAAATCAGGAAAGTTTTCGGGATGGCTCAGCAGAAAATGTAATTAAGTCCTCACAGGCGTAACTTCAGTGAAGCCACAAAGTTTGGGGCTGACTTTGCTTAATATATCTTAGGTTAACTTACTTCAGTACTAATAAATCTGAAGTAAGGCACTCTGACACCCAGAAGGTGTCATGTGTTTCTGTGCTTTGCAATATGCTGCTTTTCTGGAATTTTAATAAAAATCAAACAACAATTTAATTTAGAAAATCAGTTTGACATTCTGTGTCTTGTCCTGCTTACTTTCCTGAGTTGAAAAGCACAGTTAAACACTATTAAAACAGAGGAAAAAAAAAAAAAAACTCTTATAAACTTCATTGAAAATCATTTAGAGGTTGTTTTGCTTTTGCATACTTGTAGGACCTATACTTTTGAAATTAGAAAGGGAAACACAACCCTTCCATCAGTGACAGAAAATAATTCAAGAGCAGGACAAAATTATTAATTAGATTTCTGATGACCAAACAATATTAAAAGTCCTTTCTGAGTTTTTTTTTTAAATTTATCTAAAGAGTATATGAAAATTCTGCGTAGTAGACAACAATGACTCGGATTTTTTACTTGTTATCTGCAAGGTTTGTAGAGAAATACAGTTGCAGCCAGAGATCTATTTCTGTGCCCATCTAAATTCATTCATGGACACTCAGACAATGCTGTGACTGTTCAACTCATACTAATTTCAGAGGGATTAAAGCTCCCTTATTTATTACATAAACAAGATGCAGAAAATGTGATCATTACTGGACTTGGATCAGCTCTTAAAGCCAAAAATCATTGCCAGTCTTTATAGCAACTTCCACAGGGTTCAAAAACCCCAAAACAGCCCCTGAGGACCTGTTAATCCTGGACAGCATTAACTCCTGTGACCCTACAAACATCACCGTGGATGGAGCAGGTTTCTCCTACTCACACACTTGGCATGTGGAGCATGAAGCTTCTGGGCAGCAAAGGGAAAGAATTCAATGGAGAAATTGTGGTTATTTTGACTTCTTTGACAATCTCGACCACCAGCAGGCAGTGAGGTATCAGGATTAAAAAGCCAAGGAATTGCTAAAGCACTTGTTCTCAGCTGTGAGACAACACTGAAAAACTAGTAATGTGCACACTGCAAAATTCATCAATTCAGAGATATTGTATAATTTAAGCTGCAGTTGGGCATAGTCCCGAGTCACTTTTCAGGTGGTGACAGCATTTACTTCTGGTCACGTACAGATACAATTTGCATCTTGTTACTGGAAGTTTGCAGGAGTGTGAAAAGTCTCCCAGTCTGTTCTGCTCATCTAGAGGAACCTCTGAACTGCTTTGGGAAAGAAACAGGATGAGCTGGAAGCCACCATGCAGGTGGAAAATTGTGATCTGATGGCTATCACTGAGGCTTGGTTGGATGGAGTCCTGCTCTCAGTGGCTATAAACTGCTCAGGGAGGAAGGAGGGAAGGAGGGAAGGAGGGAAGGGAGGAAGGAATTCGGAAGGAAGGAATTCGGAAGGAAGGAAGGAAGGAATTCGGAAGGAAGGAGTTCGGAAGGAATTCGGAAGGAAGGAAGGAAGGAAGGAAGGAAGGAAGGAAGGAAGGAAGGAATTCGGAAGGAAGGAATTCGGAAGGAAGGAAGGAAGGAAGGAAGGAAGGAAGGAGTTCGGAAGGAAGGAATTCGGAAGGAATTCGGAAGGAAGGAAGGAAGGAATTCGGAAGGAAGGAAAGAAGGAAGGAAGGAAGGAAGGAAGGAAGGAATTCGGAAGGAAGGAATTCGGAAGGAATTCGGAAGGAATTCGGAAGGAAGGAAGGAAGGAAGGAAAGAAGGAAGGAAGGAAGGAAGGAAGGAATTCAGAAGGAAGGAATTCGGAAGGAATTCGGAAGGAATTCGGAAGGAAGGAAGGAAGGAAGGAAGGAAGGAAGGAAGGAAGGAAGCAAGGAAGGAAGGAAGGAAGGAATCGGCGAGGGAGCTGCCCTCTGAAAAAAAATGGATTGATTGCACAAAGCTGTCCTTGAGAAACAGCAGTGCAGAGGTTGAGGGTTTATGGATAAAGAGTAGAGACCAAGCCAACACAAACCTCGTGGCTGATGCTTCCTTCGGGTCATCAGAACACGGAGAGCCTGGTGACAAAGGGTTCCCACTGCAACTGCAGGAAGCATCACACCCACAGACCCTTATCCTAGCAGGGGATTTCCCCCACCCCAACGTCTGCTGGAACAAGCTGAAAGCAGTCTTGGAGACTCCTGGAGTGCATCAAGGGTAATGCAGAGGATTCAGAAACCCAAGTGAAGGAGGAGGCTTACTGGATCTGTATCACACCTGCACAGAGGAGCTTACTGAAGTGGAGCCTCGGTTGCAGGGATCATGTCCTGGTGGAATTCCTGATCTTGAGGGCTATAGCCCAGGAGACCAAGAACCAAAACCCTAGCTAAGTGAATTTAAAAAGTGATGGATGGCTTTTCCTGGGAAGCTCTCCTCGGGGATAAAGGGAGCTGGACGGAGCTGACAGCCCTTTAAAACATTTTTCTTGCACCACAAGGACCCTTGATTCCCATGTGCAAGTAACCAAGAAAGAAAGGCAGAAAACCAGCATGACTGAGTAAGAACCTGAATCACACTGAATCACAAGAGGGGAATGTATAGGCAGTGGAAACAGGGACAAAAATCCTGGAAAGAATATAGGAATATGGTCCAAGAGTGTAGGGAAGGGAGCAGGAAAAGTAAATTATGTTTGCAGCTAAGTTCAAAAAAGGATGTGAATAATAGTTAATAATAATAATGTCTTCTACCAGTGAGTAGGGCAGAAAAGGAAGATTAACAAAGATGTACCCCTGCCTTGCACCCCCAATAAATGACACAGGGGAGCTGGTGACAATTGGCATGGAGAAGGCTGAGGTGCTCAAAAACTGTTCTTGCTTCAGTTTTCAATGGTGATCCTTCTCCTCACACTTCTCAAATCCTTTAAAGTCAAGTCAGAAACTGGGGGGGGAGAAATCTCTCCCATCATAACTGAAGATCAAGGTTGAGCTCATCTGAAGAACATGAGCGCAGACAAATCTGTGGGGCCCAGTTATATGCATCACTGGGTCCTGGGGGAAGTGGCAGATGTAATTTCTAAGCAGCTCTCTCCATCATATTTGAAAAGTCCTGGCCTGGTTCTGGTCAGGACAGGGTTAATCTTTTGCCAGGAGGGACATAGCAAAGACCCTGAAGTTATTCTTTACCAACTCACATGGTTGCCAGGTGTAGGGGAAAGGGACTTTCTCCTGGGGCATAGGGATTCCTCCTGGTGGAGACAACATGGCTGAGGGAGCCATCTGGAATCATCTGTTTTCAGGGAGCTCTCCTGTGTGAATCATTCCTTTTACCCTCTGTCATTAGTGTTGTTGCTGTTAGCCTTCCTTTTCTTATCTCATCGCTGTTTCCAGCACCTTGTTCTGATCTCAGCCCACGATCTGCACTTTTCTGCCTCCAGTTGTCCTCTCCAGATGGCAGGTGAGTGGTTTGGAGAATCTTGGAGAAGGCACTGAATTGGGGAGCACCATTCCTACTCGTGGGCATCACGACAGTCATGTGAAGTCTGCATTTACAGGAAGAAGGGAAACAGCACTAGCCTTTTGTCTCTTTTGCTGCCCTATATTGAGAGACTTTTAGTCTTATTTTGATGTGAAGCTTCTGCTTTCTGATGGGTTTCTGTGTGGAAGACGACTGTGGTAAAATACTTACACTTTGTAAATTCCTGCACAAAGAAATTCCAGGTGCAGTCTCTTCAGGGTGAAGGTTTTGGACAACGCAAAATAAATGTGTAGATTTAGAAATGAGAAAATACTGCTGTTGTAGTTTGAACTCTACTGTTTTAGCAAAGTTATGGAGGAAGAAAAACATACCTCTATGAATGTACATGCTGCAGTTTGGTCAGAAAAAATGTAACTTTGATATAAACTTCAGGATTGATTCTTTCACTGGAGCCTGAAATTATGAGCTAATCAGAGATGGGACAGAAAAAGCATCTGTGTACAAGACAGCGTTAACATTTCAGCAGAAGATCCAGCATCTCTAGAAGTCCAGGACTTAGCTGGAATTAATTCAGAAATCTTTGCATTTTCAGTTGCTCTCAGTATGTCTATTACGCCTGGATACAACTACACCCACTGCTTTCTTTGTTCTTTTAAACATAATATATTTTTGTAGAGCAACAGAACACGGCAGAGTACTGAAGAAGAGGATAAAATAGACACTCAAGGTTATCATTTGCACACTCTGCAGTAGAAGATCTAGTCCTAAAGGGCAGTATTAAGCCCTGTCAGTGGTACTGGTAACCTTATTAACCATGAATGCTATTCACATGCAGCAATGTCAAATGACATTTTGCTCCTTATATACTGATAGGCCTGGGGATGCTGGAAATAAATATCATCTTTAAGGCTGGATTCCAATATCTTATATTTGCTCTGCAAGCTGTAAAACTGTTAGTTTTCTTTGACCAAAGAAGGATATAAAAGGACACATGTACCAGTTTTGTTGTTTGTTGACACATTGTAGAAGAAGAATATACTCTTTTTTTTACTTCCCCCAAGAAGATTTAAAGAGTCACTGACATTAATAAGCGAATAAAAGAGAGCCATAAAGATTTTTCACAGTTTTCTTGTCTAGAACTTGTATAGAAGAAAAATAATTAGCATTGAAATTTCTTTGCCAAATTGTGTAGGTTGTGATTTGTTTCTCTTACAGATAAAAGCGGCTGTGAGGAAATGGATGTTATGTCTTTGAAGTTCTTTTTAAGGCTATTACCCTTTCCATTTGTGAGAACTTTGGTTCTCTCTTTTCATTTATTACATTATCTGTTAGGTCCTCATTTCTCGCACCTTCTCTGTTGAGGGTTTATAAGAATTCCCAGCTTTCTGTGTGGACTAAAGGCCTTTTTTTTTTATCATGTGAATGTTTCAAATGAAAACTTTTTGCTTTTCTGTGCCACCTAATTTCCTGAGTTTCTTTTTCTGAAGATCTAAGGTAACTATGAGGATGGGAAAGGGACTGGAGGGGAAGACTTATAGGGAGGGGCTGAGGGCACTTGGTCTGCTCAGCCTGGAGAAGAGATTGAGGTCAGACCTCACTGGGTTCTTCAATATGTTCATGAGGGGAAGAGGAGGGGGAGACACTGATCTCTTCTCTGTCATGACCACTAGACAGAACCAAAGGGAACATCTGAAGCTGTGTCAGGGGTGGGTCAGGCTGGATATCAAGAAAAGATTCTTCCCCCAGAGGGTGCTGGGCACTGACCGGGCTCCCCAGGGAATGGGCACGGCCCCAAGGCCACCAGAGCTCCAGGAGTGTTCAGACAACACCCTCAGGGATGCACAGGTCTGTGTCTGTGCAGGGCCAGGAGTTTGACTGGATGATCCTTTTGGCTCCCTTCCAACTCAGGGTATTCTGCGATTCTGTGATTCTAGGGATCTATGATACGACTACTACAAATTCCTGCTGCTACAGAGATAGCTACTCTTCTTACTACTGTTAAAAAAAAGATGTGCCTCACTTGAAGGGATGAAAAAAAATGGACACATCAGGCTCAGCTCAAAGATGAGGTGGTCAGCAGTAAGTTAAAATACGTGCTCTGGGTATCCCAGCTGCCAGCTCTGGGGCATGTGCTGCTGCTGAGGGCTGCTGGGGTGGGGCAGCCCATGAAACACCAGCTCATGATAGCGACCTTAAGGCACAAGGCTGGAAGGTCTCATTGTCTGTGCCATCACACAACAAACAAGGCTGGAAAGGCCCACAGTGTCTCATCTGATCCCACCTCCCTGCTCCAGCAGGGCCATCCCAGAGCATGTGGCACAGCATTGTCCAGATGGTTCTGAAATATCCTGTGAGGAAGACTTCACACCCTCCCTGGTCTCTTTCAGTGCTCAGTCACTGCACTGGAAAGTTCTTCCTCATGCCAGGTGAAACTTCCTGGGCATCAGTCCCTGCCCATTCCTCTTGTGCCATTGCTGGGCCCCACGGAGCAGAGCCTGGTCCGTCCTCTCAACAGAGACACCAAAGACCCTCAACTCTCCCTTTTACTTTCAGTGTGTGCACCCTGGATTTCTCCTGTTCTTCAGTAGACTTGTCAATTAATGGATTCTGCAGGGAAGGCAACGCTGAGTGAAGCATCTCAGAGCTGAGTGCTTTGAGGGATGTGTGAATGCCTGCAAATTTATTTCTCAGGTTTCTCAGTATAATGGGCTATAACTCAGTGCAGGTACGGTATCAAAGTCTGTTCCTCTTGGAGAAAGTGAGAATAAAATCTGGGAGACTAATGGAACATAAAATGCTTGTTTATGTCCCTGACAGAGCTGTCTGTGTTGCTCTCCATGTCTGAAGTACATGCAGATATACATTACCTGTCTGACCTGCACTCTCTGGGGCAGCCATTTGCTGTTCCATGCAAGTAAGCCATAAGGAAATAAGGAGCTTTAAGTCACATATTAATAAGCTCCCAGTTCTTTGCTTAACTAATTAAGCAAGACAGGAAACAGGAGCAACAAACTCTTGGAGCCTCAGCACATTCCCTGGACGGATCTTTGCATCTTTGTACTTGGACTAAGTACATGGCAGGTGGCTGATGAGAACAATAAAAACAACAATAATATTGTTGTGAGCAGAAATTTGGATTGAAAATTCTTCATTTAATTTGAAATTAGAATTTCATCTTTTTTTTTTTTTCTTGGAGGAGAAAATCAGGATATTTCATAACAGTTTATATTTTCAAACTTTTATGGGCCTCTTTGCAGTTAAGACCCTGGAAACCTTTTGCAGTAACATTTTCATGAACTCTGACCCTCTTCCTGAAATCTGGACAGACATTTTCTGGAATACTTCTAGTCACAGTTCAATGTGACATGGGACAGAAGAGAATCAGGGAATGGTTTGGGTTGGAAGGGACCTTAAAGTCCCACCCAGACCCATGGTCCACACTCCACTGTCCCAGGCTGCTCCAAGCCCCGTCCAACCTGGCCTTGGACACTGCCAGGGATGGGGCAGCCACAGCTTCTCTGGGCACCCTGTGCCAGGACCTCCCCAACCTCCCATCTAACCCTGCCCTCTGCAGCGTGAAGCCATTCCCCTTGTCCAGGCACTACAAGCTCTTAAAATAGTCTCTCTCCATCTTTCTTGTACGCCCCTTCCAGGTACTGATGAAGATTGATTAATGCATTTTGACAAAATATTTACTAGGGACAACCTTAAGAAATGCTAAAATTGGAGTGCTGGGTGGAGGACCAAGACAAGAATTGTGAATCTGTGTGTCTTGCTGTGGTCCCCTTGGCACAGCACGGCAACGTAGCACATTCCATAAAGAAGTCTGGAATTGCTTGTCTTTCCTTTGTAGCTCTTTTTATAATGTGAGAATTGAGCAAAGGAGCCACCTTATTTTGGAAATAACCACTAATTGTACTTATTTCTTGTCACGGCATGACAAAATCTGCTGATAATGCTTTCCAAGTTTACACATTACCAGAAAAATAATGAAGTCCATGCAGTTTTTCTCAGTGGCATCTCTTAATGAGACTGCTTGAAAATAGGCAGAAGAGCCATCTGCTGCTACTCACAAGAATCTCCCTCTCTCTCACCCCTGGGTAAAAGGGACTCGTGATGAAGCACCAGCATCTGTGTTTGTAGCAAAACAGTAAATTCAGTTTTTAGTTCCTAAAAATGTTAAGTGTAGCCCACTGGCTGGATTTGCCTTTGTTAGGAATTTAGCCACACACAAGGGGATTCTTCTCTGCTTCTATCAGCATCCAGTTTGCTGACAAGAGTTCACAATGTACATAAAAATGGAAGGGCTCTACCATGTTACTACCAGGCTCCCCTGCAGAGAGGTTGTTTTTATATAACATGTTTAAATGTTATATAAAGCAGAACTGACCCAAAAAAGGCCCTTTATAGTCTTCTGTGAAGGCATCCAAGAACCAAAGGGAATGGTAAGTACAGAAAAAAAGAAAAATGCACAGTGCACACAGCAGATTTGGAAAGATTAGATTCTGCTACAGTACTCCAGCAGCTCCAAAGGAAGAGGAATATAACTTTATTTTTTTCTCTTGAGCAACTTGCTGAATTTCATAAAGACTTTACTTAGACATTTTCCTAAATTTACCATGATAAACTCAAAACCCATCTCTAGGAAGGGAGATCAGTTATCAGACAAATCTAGGGGAAAATCCAACCAGCCAGCTAAAATAATTTCAATGAGATATCCACGGAATCAATCTTGCAGGAAGAGAATGGCAACATCGAGTAGCTAAGCCCAGCTGCTCAGCCCCTCTATTGCTGCTGGTTCTGTTTTATTCATGGGAACTCCTACACCTGCTGCCATCTCATCTGTGATCTCGCTGGAGTCTCTTCTCAGAGCACAGCCACAAAATCCCAGCCTCACTGGCAGATAAAGTGTTTGCCTACATACAGTACAGTAATCACCCAGTTAGGCGAGTTCCTGTCTTCTGGTGCCTTTTCATTTTTAAAAGACAGGCTGTTCAGAGTTGTTGGCTGAACTCAGAGATAAAAGTTCTATTCCCTTTTCCTTAGTTAACATTTCCCCACTGAAAAATAAGCTTTCCAGTACCATAAACAGTGAAAAATGTCAGTTTTACTTGGCCTCAAACAGACAACAGAATTGATTTAAGAGATTGGCATAAGGACAAGTGGTTTACCTGTAAGAACTTGTTTTTCTCTAGCAAATTAATTGATTTTTTAACTTGAAAGCAGAACACATGTTTTTCTAAACACATGAAAATTTCATGTATCAACTACACACCACGAGAAAAAACAAAACTGCTGATAAAGAACTAGATTGAGTTAGATGGTTTAAAGACACAGCAGTATTAACCTAGGCCTAAGTGCAGAAGAGATTTTGAGAAGGCATGCACCTTGGTGAAGGTGGAGAAGCCACTTCCACCTGTTAACTCTTCCATCTCTCCGTTAAGTGAACACTGTGATCCTTGATCACTCACTCACATGCAAAGCAAAACTGAGGACAAGGAAATAGAATGCAGAGGGACGTAGTAATACTGGGAGGCAGGAAAGAGCAACACAATGAAACGGATCTTGAAAAATGTCAAGTCAATACACCTAAGGAAGAATAATTTCAAAACTTTGGAGATTCACTGTTGATGTGGGAGATATGAAAGAAAAGTTGAACTCATAAAAAGCAACAAATGAAACCTGCATCAGTAAGGCAGAATGCCAGATGAAAGAAAAATTGCGAGTAGGGTTTCTGTGCTGCATTTGTTAAAGTCATGCCGTGATATATATGCAGAAATAATGCCAGGTTGCACCACGGTTGCACAACCCACCTGGAACATCATATTTGACTTTATGGCTGTAAGAGGATGCCAGAAATAACAAGATGCACCACACAAATAAAGTGAAGTTGATTGAGCTCTGCCAGACCAAGAACTCTAAACTCTCTTCATTCAGGGGAACAACATTTTGAAAAGATGTTGTCATCCATTTTTGTAAAATTAAAAAAGTCTTTAGTAAAATCTCTACCTCTTCCTTATGTCTCTGTTTTCCAGTTTTTAGTAATCTGCATGGCCTTCTGAGTTGGACTGACCTTGGCTGGATATCTGGTGCCCACCAAGCTGCTTTATCATTCCTCCTTTCTCAGTGTGACAGGGGAGAGAAACCGTGATTAAAGGCTGGTGGGTGAGGTAAGGACAAAAGGATCCCCTGCAGATCCCCAGCAAGGACAAGATGGACTCAGTTCTGGGGAATTCATTTACTACCAAACAACAAAGGAGTAGGATAACGAGAAATAACAACAGAGCTAAACCAAACTTTCTCCTACCCTTCCTTCTTCCTGAGCTCAGCTTCACTCCCAGTTGTGTAGCTCCTAAACCTGAGCAGCACAGGGAACAGGAACAGGGGTTGTGGTCTGTGCATCCCATGGTATATCTGCTGCTCCTTCCTCAGCACGTACTCCCCTGCTCCAGTGTGGGGTTGCACCTGTGGGAGACAATCCTTCATGAATTCCTCCAGATTGAGTTCTTCCCACGGGCTGCAGCTCTTCACAAACTGTTCCAGCATGGGTCCCTTCCACAGGGTCAGTCCTTCAGGAAAAGGCTGCTCCAGCCTTGGTCACAAGTCCTGCCGGAAGACTTGTTCCACTTCGGCCTCCTCTCTAGATGACAGCTGTGAGGGGTCTGCCAAGGGGCGGTGAGGGTCAACAACTTCTTCCACTCAGGCATGGCCAGCAGTAGGTTCATCTCAGAGCTGCCTGGAACTGACTGTGTTGAGCATGAGGGAGTTTCTGGCATTTTCTCACAGAAACCACCCCTAAGAGCCCTCCCTGTACCAAGACCTTGCCTTACACACCCAGTACACCACTGGGGAATGTAACCTGGATAACTCAGGGAGCGTGAAGACAACAGTGTGTGACCAGAATACCCAAAACCCTCTCCTCTGAGAGGCTGCTTGCCCAAACACTGATGATTACGATCAAGAGCAAATTAAAAATAACAAGGTTTCCTTATGATCATGATCAGCCAAATTAAGATCTTAACAAGGTTTCCTTATGATCATGATCAGCCAAATTAAGATCTGTCCAGAGCATGATCAAGAGGCTTTGGATGAAAGAAGGAGTCAGCTTGAAAAGGCATAAAATTAAGGATGGGAAATACATGATGCAGCGATTGAGAAGAAGGTAACAGAGAGCAGTAAGCCCAGACTTGACACCCCAGGAGTCCCCTTTCCAAAAAGCCTCCCAGGAGGGTGTTTGCGTCTCATAACCAACCATCCCTGCCGGACTGGGAAGCACACAGGGCCCCACCTTGGCTGTGCAGCTGTGGCTCTCTGAGGTGTCAGTGGCTCAGTGGGCTGTGAGAAGCAGCAGGAGGAGCTGGACCACCGGCAGCTCCCACGGAGGGTGTGCAAGAAGGGGAACCCTCAGAGCCAGGAGAGGGGAGGTGTGATGGCAGCACACACGGTGTGGGGGTGGATCAACGTGAGTGTGTGAATGGCACTGTGTGGGAGTGCATACTTGGAACGTTTTGCAGCAAGGTGTTAAAGGGTTCTGGAAATTTATAGGGTTTTATTAACAGCTATTGAATGTGTAGTAATGCCATTTAGGTGTCGTATTGCTGCTATTGATTATAAATGTATAGCTCTGGGATTGCCATTTCATTAGGTGTTGCTCAAATAAAAATCAATAAACAATTTTGATCCCGGTTTGAGTTAAAACACATGTCCAGAGCAGTCTTTTCTTGTGTCATTCTGTAAGTCTCATGTCATGTCTGCCTGTGGGGCTAGCATGGTCACCAGTTCCATCCTGGTACCATTCCAGAAAGCTCAGTGAGGAAGCATTTACATTATTTCTTGTCACTACTGGTTTTATATGTACATTACTCCCATCTCTGATTTCATTTCATTGTGAAGCAGTGATGACAATATACCCAAATTCCACAAAATTGGTTTGAAGAATTTACCACTGAACTACTGCCTGTTGGAGAAAAATATTTCAAAAATCCATGTTTCATTTTTTCTCCCAGTGAAGAAAGTGAGCTTGATCGGACTCTTCCACAGGCCCCATTCTTTCTGTCAGGATATATAATTCAAATTATTTATTCAAGAACTATGACTTGTGATGTTTCTATTACTTCAAACTTGAGTGTGGACACGTGCACAACATATCAAGCTACACCACGACGGTAACTATGACACAAACCTGAATTTCACTGTTGCACTTACAGAATTAATTCCTTAGGACATGGGGTTCAATTCCTCCCCAGATATTGGGTACCTCTGTGTCTCTCTGCGGTTCCTACACAGGAGTGACTGAGCACATGGCCATGACAGATCATGGAATCATGGAATCCCAGGCCTTTTGGGTTGGAAGGGACCTTGATGATCACCCAGTGCCACCCCCTGCCATAGGCAGGGACACCTTCCACTAGCCCAGGGTGCTCCAAGCTCCATCCAACCTGGCCTTGGACACTGCCAGGGATCCAGGGGCAGCCACAGCTTCTCTGGGCACCCTGTGCCAGGGCTTCCCCACCCTCACAGGGAAGAATTACTCCCTGATATCTAATCTAAACATACCCTGCCTCAGCTTAATGTCCTGTGGTTCAAGAACAGGAAGAGAAAGTAGGTCAGCAAAATTTAATTATCTGAACCAGGTGATTCTGCTGGACCATCATGGCCCTGAAGAGCAAAACTAGAGTGTCCCCAAATACTTTTACCTCTGGAAGCTTGCAGAAATTTTTGCATAAGCAATGGGCTGCATGGATGCTCCCTGGATTTTGTTCAATGTATCTAGACCTAGTGAAGAATAAACCAATTAAATTTAAATCCATGGGCTGTTTAATTCAAATCAACAGTGTCTAAATCATTTGTTGCTTTTGTGTCCATCACAAAGTAATACATTACCATTAAAAAACTCCACCAAACACCCATCCAGAACTCCCATTTAAATCATATCTTGCAGGATGACTTCCTTTTGCCTAGATGCAGCTCCACATGTTCCACAACCATTCATGTCTCAGTTTTCCATCATCTGAGTCCCTTGGAGACTTGGGTGAAAACAGGACCAACAGTTTACTGCCACCTGCCTTTTTCAGAGCAGGGAGCATGGGAGGGTGGGTTCAAGTGCAAGAAGAGACATTTTAGGGCCCTTAAGAAGGAGTCCCCTTGAGTGGTCCTCTGGGAAGAGGTCTGCCTCTTCTAAATTTCTTCAGGGGGGTGATGACTGTCATTTACCTGTGGAACGAAGGGAAAAGTAAAGGAGACCCAAAACTAAACCGAGCTCCCTTTAACACAGTGAGCAGCCAGCAGATTTGCCTTTTGTTTCCTTATTTTCCCATGAATTCTTTGATTACAGGTCTTCTATGTTAATTTAAAATGAATAAATAAAAGAGGTTATATATTCTGTGCTGGGTGGACTTTTTTTTTGCTTCAGAAGTGAGTAAATAGAGACCAGTTAATTGCTTCAGTTGTTTTTTATGAAAATAGACTGGTTTTCAAATTAATCACATTAGTGAGGCATAAGAAATGGTGTTAGAAGATTGTTGAGGTTTCTTTCTAATTAGGGCCACTGAGAATAATATTGTATTTTTTACTGTGTTGAATTAACATTTCATATTTAGCTGCAGGTGTCCATTTCAGTGATTTAGTCTCATTTAACCATTGAAAAAATATAAAAAGGAGATCCCTCCTTCTCAGAGACAACCCACAGCATTTTTTTCCAAAAACCTTTTTCCTGCAGAACAAGAAATTATACGCACTGATTTTCATAACTAATTACAATGAAAAAAAACTCCAAATATCTCTAAGAAAAGTCCAATTTCTTAAACAGTTTTTGTTCAGAGTCTCTGAGAGATGCAGAGTTTCTCTCCAACCTGGGAATCCAAAGATGAGAAGGATAAATAAGGCAGTCAATTTTTAAGGGTAATTTAAAATTCAGTGGAGATTATCAACTTCATGAAAGTCAATTTCAAGAGATTTTATGCTGTAAATAATATATTTTTGCTTGTGTTTTGCCTTAAATTGAGTGCCTTGGGCTGGAGAAATGCTTATCTCTGAGGTATTTTTCAGAGATCCTGTATCCTTGCATGACACAAGTAGGATTGAGGCAGTTGTTCTTTTCCTATACACATGGTTTTGGTGTCTCTTTCCCACTCTTGCTCTTGCCCATAGCTCTCCCTTTCTCTTTGCTGCTCCCTTCCTTCCTTCTCGTGACTCCCAGGTCAGGCGACAGCAGGACGCACACCTTGGAAAATATTTCTTATTTAAACTAACGATAAATATTCACAACCCAGTTCCAAGTGGTGTTTTTACACTTACAGATCACAGAGTCATGGAGTCCCAGACAGTTTTGGGTTGGAAGGGACCTTAAAGCCCACCCAGTGCCACGCCCTGCCATGGGCAGGGACATCTCCACTATAGACTGGGTTGCCCCAAGCCCCGTCCAACCTGGCCTTGGACACTTCCAGGGATCCAGGGGCAGCCACAGCTTCTCTGGGCACCGTGTGCCAGGAACTCCCCACCCTCACAGGGAACAACTCCTCCCCAATATCCCATTTAACCCTGCCATCCATCAGACTAAAGCCATTCCCCTTTGTCCTGGCACTCTGTGCCCTCTTAAAAAGTCCCTCAAAAATTTGCCCTCGAGTTGTCACAATGCTTCCTTCACAGCCCACTGGGAATTGTTTGGTATTCAATGTTACATTCCTTTGTGTGGGTAAGGAGGATTAATCCTTCCCACAAGAGAGCAGCCTGAAGAAGTACTTTGGTGGTGTGATTTGCTTCATTTTAAAGAATAATAAGCAAATGTTATGTGAACTCTTTCTAGATGGCAAAGAAAGTGTTTATTTTAGGGTGAATATTTACAACATTTTCAAATCCCAGACTGCTCTGATGAAAGCTAATTTAAATTAAATTTTCCATTAAAATTTTGAGACTTGGTAATAAGAGTATTGGTAATACTCAAATCTAATAAATATACTGCACTTACATTAAGATAATGGTAATATTTTCTACTTTGGTCCACAGTGCAAAAATGAGCTTACAGCCACACAGGACGACACAGAAACTGATTCCATGGATGGATGGATGTCTTGAAGAGCTAGAATAATTTTCTGAAAACATACAGAACTGGATCTTTTTTTTCCAGTCATGAAACTGGTATTAATGTTGGCTGTGGGGAAGCTTTTCTTTTTTTAAGGAAGTTTACATTGTTTTTAAATGTTGTGTTTCTACCTGATACTTTACCATTTGCCTGTCTCCTTTCCCATTCCAGATAGCAAAAGACTTGAGTTAGGTCTAAAACCTGGCTTTAAACATGCAAGAATAACTTGTTTTCTGTCTTTGTGCTCCTTAAGCAGGCTGAACAGAAATTGAAAACTTAGAAAATCTCTGTGCATGGTGCCCATTTGGACCTGAGTGCATTGTTTGATGTAGTTCTCCCCTCGTGCTCTGTATTTGCTCTGTACAGACTCACACAGGCAATATCACCCTCATCTTGATTAGGTCCAAGAACTAGTGAAACACATTTTGAAATGAAATAATTTGTGGATATCCTACTAAAATGAGTTCTTAAAAACAAGAAATCTGAGCTCCAGATTTTGTTCTGAGAAAATACTGTGAAAATCTCCTTTTTCACTGAAAAAAACCCCCAAACCCCTAACCAAAAGACTGCCACATTTCACTGTCACATCACAGCAGTATTGTGCCATTAAAAAAAAAAGTGTTTTCCAGTTTATTTTATAGTAATGGATAATTTTTAAAAATTCTTTGTGTCCTGGTGCTGGCCAGGACAGGGTTAATTTCTGCAGTAGCTGGGAGGGGCATGGCCAGGACCCAGACATTCTATACCCACTCACAGCACTGCTGGAGGTGCAGAGAGAGAGAACGGGGTTCCTTCTAGTCTAGAAAACGTGGCTTCAAGAATCGAACTTATACCTTTGCAATTGCAGTGTAAGTCAGGATATATGGATTGATAACTCTGCGTGTTTCTAACCAATGAATTATTCTATGAATCACAGTTCAGATCCTCAGCAGGCACAAACCAAAGTCGTTTCTGATCAGATCATCTTGAATTTTGTGTCTCATAAAAACATGAAATGTTTTTTCTTACAAGGAGTCAGTGTTGTGTGTTCCCCTCAGTGACTTTTAGTGATTTTTAAAAACCCTCAGCAAATGTACTCATTTCAAGAGTTTAAAATCAAGGTAAATATGCAGCATTAAAATAGAACATTTCTGATGAAATTTGGATTACTGCCTCTTAAAGATGGGAAGTCTTCTATCCCGTGATAAGAACCTTAAGTCAGGAGGAACATGTGACACCCTTCACTCATCTGTGTAAATGCACCCTATTAAAAGCCTGTAAAATGTTCTGTGTTGTTCACATTTCTTTCCCTCTATGTGCTTTGCACCATAAATCAACTTGTTGGAATAGTAGATCTATACCAGACTGGTACAAAACAATTCTGCACATGCCTGCACAGCTTCCTTCAGCTAAGATTTGCACTACAAATATTAAGACTGGTGTGAAGACGTTGAATGAGAGCTTATGTGTGTGAAAACACCAGTTCCTTCTAGCAAGGACAAGATATATGTGGACAGCAGATGTTGGTGGCACCTAATTAGCAGGTTATCAAGATTATGAGACATTCTTGAGACACTTAGATAGTGAAGGCCTTGGACATCTTAAAAGACAGATTAGACTTGACTAAAACTGTGTTGCTTTGGAAATATTCTGCCAGCACAGCAGCACTTTTAGGTAAGAAAACTTTAAGTATTATGCACAGTAATTTCAAAATATAATTCACCATTGGATTATTTACTTAATTTGAAATCAAATGAGGTGAGATGAGGACAGGACATGAGAAGATTCTTGTATACCTGTGTGACAACTCCCTCACTCTAAAGAAAGGAAGTTCCTTTCCCAGTCTGCTCCAAGCAGGATTGCACCTGATACTAAAATCTGTCAGTGACTTAGAGAACGGAGCGACAGGAGTAATTAGTGCCAGCAGGATGAAGCTTCCTGAGTGGGAAAAATCAAGTAGAAAGAGACCTGCATGAGCGCTCATTTCTTTCCTCAGAAGTGGAAATTGGTGAGGAGGGAAGACTGGGCTGCACTGCATGTTTGGCATTGAACTGCTCAGCCTACAGAGACCTCAAAATAATAAGGGAAGGACTAGTTCGGCCTGAAATATTTAATAGGATTGATTGAATTATTTTGTTGAAAATTATTTCACCACAAGACAGATTTAAGTTTCCTTTTTTGCTGAACCTGTGAGACAGAATCTTTGTCATCCCTGTAGAAAAAACAGTGTACTTACAAATTTTCCACATCATGAAGCATTACTACGCCAGTGTTTCCTTCTTCTCTCATAATCTTTGCATTTAAAGAGGGAAAATAATTTTTAAGCACTTGACAAGTGTTGTTGGAATGGTTCCATATAAGTGCGTATGTGGAGTGTGGGACTGAAGAATCCCACAGGTTTCCTGTCAGGCATCATTTATTTTATTTGAAGGAGTTAACATCTGATTTCTTTAAATCTAGTTTCCTGACTCCTTTTTCTCTTGAGCAAGGACAACCCCTAAAACAGTGGACAATTACACCACAATTATGTACTCATAAAATTGCATAACTGTATAAGCATATAATTATATGAGCATCTAATTTTAATATCTTCCAGACCTGGTAAAATTGAGGAAGTCAGTTCACAGTGGCTTTGCGGTGCCCATCTGCAGTGTAAGAGTCCAGGACATCGTCTGGGAAAGAAGGTCTTGGAGGGAGGAGACAGAAGAGTGAAAAAGGATGAGTGCCAGCGCACCATGGAGCCCACCCTGTTCTGGTAGGGTGTTGGGGGTGAGCTTTCTGTACCCTCATTTGTCCCTGCTTTGAATTAAAAACTTGAACTTTGGGATACAGAATTTTCTGATAACTTAAGGCAAATCTTTCCAAGTTTACCTTTTGCCAGTATTAGAATATTGTAAGAGGAGTGTTTAACCACACAGTGTAGTGAAATCTTTTAACAATGATCTAATACAGACGGATCTTTGAACACAGTTCAATTTGTCTTTTTGCAAGAAAATTTCACCTTTTTCTTATTTCCTTCCTTCCTGTTGATGAGCTGTATTATGCAACATTTTACATAGGTAAAGGCTTTATATATTAAAATTAGCCAGTTATTACTCATTTTCCCACTACTTAGTAGATATCAGTGCCCTTTCCCTGGCAAAACTAAATTTAAAACCAGAAAATCCCAATCCTGTTCCATCTAAGGCATTGGGAGATTTTCAATTGCTTCTAGCAGGATTTGGATCAAATCTGAAACAATAATTAGAGTATTGGTATACTTTTATGAGCAAACCTAATTTTATTTAAAAAAAAACCTATTTAGCAGATAAAGTAAGTGTCATATATTTATTATATTTGAATATTAGCAATGCTTTTATTACCAAGTCTTACAATCTTAACCGAAAAGTTAATTTAAATTAGCTGTCATCTGAACCACTGGATAGAGGTTTGAAAATGTGCTAAGTAACTATCTTCATTTCTAAATTCTGCTTTTCCTCAGAAAGCTCTATCAGTGTTTAGAGAGCACTAGAAACCCATATGAAGTGTGCTGTATTGAGCTGTGCCATGAAAGTGATGCCTGAGGTGGCCACCTGAAAACAGAGACTAGACAAGAAAAAGGGAATAAAGGTAGGTATTTATTTGAAGGGCCTTCGGGGTACACTCTAGGGAGTTAAAAGGCTACACCCAAGATGGACCCTGGGTCACGGGTTCTTCACCCTTTTATAAGTTTGGTCCATTTGCATATCAGGGTTAATTCTCCAATTATAACCTCAGTCCGTTATGTAATTACCCCAAGTTTGCCCTCCTCTTCAGGGGCTTTCAGTTTACACATTTTGTGGCCTGGTGTCCTTGGTGTGGAAACCTAGAGAGGTTTGTCTAACCAGCATGAGAGAACAGTAGCTAACAGGCCACAGGAAACTTCAGAGTTGCACACTAGGCAGTGCAGGATTTGAAAAATATAAACGTTAAAACCTAAGGCATCAAAAGTATTGTGTGGTCAGGGATTTGAGACTTAATTGCACATTATCGTGCAGCAAATTAATTTATTTTCACTCATCTGCAAGCATGTGAACATGTGTCACTATTCCACAAACTTCCTTAGTTTTCATCACACAGAGGTCTGATAAAACCTGATGGTCACTCTTACCTCTGTATCGACCAGAAATGCTACATCATTTTGAAATACTCACAATTAAGGGTCGGCCTGTAAGAGCTCATGAGCATAATGAGTTGGAATGTTTTCCATCAATTTTTTCCAGTAATAACCTTGGTCCATTTGAGACATTGTTTAATAGTCCATAACTTCTACTTTAATAGGAAACAATAATTGATTTCTACTTGTACTTGAATACTGTAGGCTATAAATTTTAGCACATTTAATACCCAGTTAATGACACACCTCTGGAAATGGTAACAGAAGGAAAGTCTGGGCCAGCATTGTTTGCATGTGCAACCTTGAAGATTTACAGGGTGTTTACTCAAATCACATAGGGTACAAAGGAACTAATAATTTTTCTACAGGGGGAAAACCCCCAAGCACAACAAAACAAACCAACCCGAGGAAACAGCACAACCAACAGCAGCACATTGTGCCATTGTGACTTTGCTAACAACATGTACCTCATCAAGTGTTTTGTAACACAGCCAACCACAAAGTTGGTTTATATTTATTCCTTTATATTTACACAAAGATGTGTGAATATAAAGGAATTCACTGGGATGTGTAAGAAGCCAATGCTCCAGATGATTGAAATGAGTGCAGAACTGAGCTCTTAAGAGATTGATTCTGTATTTTTCTGCTGATTGACTAATGACACATAAGCTTAAAAAAGTTCTATTATTCTATTTCTTAGGGATCCAAGTGATAGATTTGAATACTCCAGAAGAACTCAAGCTACACTCTTTGTTGATTGAAAGAAAATTTACTGCAACATAATCTCGTAATTTGGCTTGCTCTGTGGCAGTCAAAGAGAAGAGATCAAAAATATTGCATGGGCAGTGTTAATTTGCAAAGTCATCCTTCCCCTAGCCACTTGTATGAGTTTTCTGCTCTAAATATCTGACAGAAGATACGGTTTCTAACCCCACTGTTTTCTGAAACTTATTTGCTTTTTATTCCATTAAAATTACTCTCAGGAGCAAGGGGGAAAGAGGGCAAAGAAGAGAGACTGGAAGGGAGGAAGAAAGGAACGAATGAACAAACATCCCTACCGGTTTGCAATTTAGTAATTATATATAATTGAGCATCCATGGTCATAGAAATTACTGATTGCATGTGAATCTGCAGGTCAGTGCTTGCTTTTAAATAAGATTTGAGGAAGCACCAGGGCAGCAGGGAGAATGGAAATGATCCACTTTCTCTGCTAGTAATCCAAATCAAGAGGCTGAGATCAAGATCTGACGGGCAATCCAGTGCCCTGGTGAGGGTTGGGTGGTGGAACACACAGAACACACTGTTTATGTTATTTTTTCCCTAGCTTTATATGTGTTTCAGATTTTGAAAGCGACCACTTTTTACTGTGCATTGACTTCTCACAATGTAAATAGAATAAATGGCCTAGTATCTCTGGCACTAAACACCCCAGGTGAATGGAACAGGATGTGGTGGAGAAGGCAGGGATAGCTGACAGATTTATAATAAAAACAGCAGCAAGTGCCTGTAGAGTTGTCAGGAGTTCAACTTTGCACCCTAACAATTCACGTATATCTGCAGCGGATATTTTGTTAAAGTTTAGGTAAGCCCCTGGCATTAGAGCCATATAAATAAATCTTCATGGAAATAATGTCCATTGTTATGCAAGATTTTTGGAATTGGCATTCTGTTCGGCTTTTGATAAGGTAGTGCTCAAACCCCCAGAAAACTCCTGGGAAATTTAATATTTTAGTGGTTTTGTCATTATATTCATTTTAAGATTGGGGTTTCTACTTTGTTTTTGATATATTATAGCACTGAATTATTAAATAGATGAAAAATTACATGCCACACTAGGGTGGCAGACTTTATTGATTAGGTCTTTTTACTACTTGAAAAATTTTTGATAGAATATTTTTATCTTTTTTTGTATTAAATAGGGACAAAAAATTATTAACTGCATTTTATATACAAGCCCTACTTTGGGACAGGGATACAGCATGATGATTTTTATGAGATCTCTCCCTAATTCATGTCATACCTCTTTTTCTTTCAGCCAAGTTTAGTTACATCAGTTTTTCTGGATGTCTATAAAATCAGACTTACCATTTGATTTTTTAAATTGTGTTTTTCTGTTGCATTTAAATTGTGCCCTTTAATGATGCTTCACATATTGGTGCTGACAATGGCAGCTTAAAGAACTTGCAGCACATCTCCAGTCACAAGGTGCTCTTGCTGACATCACCTTGCAACATGGTCTAATTGCCAGAATTTTTTAAGAATCACTCATTTATGTAACTGAGGAAATAAATAGCTGTAATCCTGAGTATCTGTTGTTTGTTTCACACCTGCATTTTAATTTTCTTCAGAAGTTTACAAGGGACAAGTACATTATGTTTACACTGGGAGTTAATGGCTAATTAATAGGTTTTGTGTCACACATGATGACTGCAGCCCTTGAACTGTAGAAAGATTTGTTGCTTGTGAAAAAAAAATACATAACAAACATTTGTGGAGGTTCACCATCAAAACACGTAATTTCCTCTCCTTTTGGTGTATGATTTACCTTTTTTTTTAACTAAACTGAAAAGCTAAAGCCATCCAAACAATGAGGATGAGAGTTGGTTTGGTTTTTTTTCGTTTCAAGTTTGATGCCATTCAATTAATACCATTGTTTATTTTAAGTCTAAAGTGTAAAAATAGTCATGGGATCTCAGATGATTAAAGTTAAAAATAAGCAACATGGGCCAGAAATGCTGGAGAAAAAAGGATTATGAAACATAATTAATGGACTGTGTGTTATTTGATGCGAAATCAACTTTATTAGACCTAATCTTCAGACTTGCTTTTTAAGATGTTCTGAGATATGGCACAAATGGTGGCAATTAAAAGGGAAGGGGGGAACAGGAAAGGTAAGAAATTGTAGATATTGATAAAACTTCATTCCACTGTCTTGCTGTTTTTCTCTGAAATAACATATAAATACTGCATAGAATAAAGCTAGACTCTGCTAACACTGTATTTGATAAGAAAGGAATTATTACCCTTTCTCAGTCACCAAGAAAAAATCTGAAACACTTGATTCTCCAGGCTCAAGGACCTCTCCTCTATGGACAACATTGATCTGCTTCTGAATTATTGTATCAAATGTCTTTTGGTCAAGAACAAACAAACACGTTGCTCTAATACAGAGTGGGCAGAATAATTTATTGGCTTCAACAGTACATTTTTTATTTCTTGGCTGGCCTGAAAACTACAGTGGAAAACCTGCAGCATGGTAGTTGTAGACAGATGGGTTTGAAAGAGCCCTTTGTACACTTTTCAGTCTTACTAAGAGACAGGACAAAGTTCAGGTATGTTAGCAGTTTAGCTTAATAAAGCTTAGTTTGTTTATTCACTCCCAAAAAAACCCTAAAAAAACCAAAGGAAATTGAAATCTGTAGAGAAGTTCTTTGCCAGCCCTGGTTACGATGGCTTTTCCCTGCTGTTAAATAGGGAAATCTAGAAACAACAAGTGCTGAAGTATGGGTAGACCTCACAGTATTTACCATCTCTTGTTTTCAGCATCTTCCCCCAAAAGAGAGGGGGGAGGAGGGGGAGAATATAGAATAATTCCTGTGCTTTTGTAGGCCAAATTTCCCTTGATTTTATTTCAGGCCAAGGCCCCGAGCAACCTGCTTAATCGAAGACGTTGAACTGGCTGATCTCCAAAAAAGGTTTCCTCCGTTCTCAGACATTCCATGGTTTTGTCTCCAAGATAGGAATGGACAAAGTCACAAACTGGGTGAGGGGAAGAAAAGAAGCAGTTACACCTGGAACCAAGATATGGGGTTAACAAAAGGCAGCTACACACCACTATGACTATGGCTCTCTCCTTTGAAAGTACCACACAATCAAAACAGAAGGGAACTCAAACAGGCTAAAATCAGTTGGTTTTTATGCAGATTTAGCACTTAAATCCTCTGGACATTTTTCAGTTTGTTAGAACACGTTTGTTAATAGCTAATAGTGTTCCAAGCAAAAGTAATGCTTTTATATTACTTGCCTGTAAGTTTTCCTATTTACTTGGCACTCGTTATTCTTTCTGTGAATAAACAGATTTACTACTCTAATTGTGTATTACATGTGGGAGCTGTAAATAATGTCCTCTACATGGAAACAGGAAATAGCTTTCCTGGAAGCTGTCCATGTTTGATTTGGTGTCTAGTTAGAGCTAACATTAATTCTAAAAGTACAGACTGAGTGCAGATTTGTCCAAGGGATGTACTGAGGATGATTAGGCTGAGATCATAATACCAATGGCTAGAAACACCAAAAGTTTCAGGAAAGGTAACTGCAGCTGCTTTGTACTAATTTTTTTATGAGGGTGGGCAGGCCCTGGCACAGGGTGCCCAGAGAAGCTGTGGCTGCCCCTGGATCCCTGGAAGTGTCCAAGGCCAGGTTGGATAGGGCTTGGAGAAACCTGGGATAGTGAAAGGTACTCCTGTCTGGGGCAGGGAGATTAGAACCAGATAACCTTCAAAGGTCCTTTCCAACCTGAAGTATTCTGTGATTCTATGATTCTTGTTGCAAATGAGCAGTGATAGAGTAAGGAAAAATAACTTGCACAAGAGTTTGTTTTCATACTTATAGTGGCCAAAAATATGGCTTTAATTTTTTTCTGTTTCCAGATTATGGTCATTATTGAAGTAGATGAGAAAAGGGACTGAAAGAGAGAGAAGACATAAATAAGAATAATACCCTATCTGTTGTGCAGGAGATATTGACAAGTAGATTAACAGCCCAAATGACCAATCAGTCAATAAATAGTTCTCATGGATTCACAGAATATGCTGAATTGGAAGGGAACCACAAGGAACGTGCAGTTCAACTCCTGGCCCCGCACAGGACATCCCAACAATCCCATCCTGTGCCTGAGAGCATTGGCAAAACACTCCTGGAACCCTGGCAGCCTTGGGACCATGACCATTCCCTGGGGAGCCTGTTCAATGCCCTACCACCCTCTGGGGGAAGAACCTTTTCCTGATATCCAGCTTAATCCTGCCCTAACACAGCTCCAGGCATTTCCTTGAGTCCTGTCCCTGGTCACAGAGAGCAGAGATCAGAGCTGTCCCTGTGCTGCCCCTTGGGAGGATGTTGAAGAGCTCAGTGAGGTCTCAGTCTCCTCTATCCAGCTGAACAGACCAAGTGCCCTCAACTGCTCCTCATACGGCTCCTCCACACCCTTCATTATCCTTGTGGACTCTTTTGGATGCTCCCTAATGGCTCTATATCTTTCTTGTATTGTGGCACCCAAAACTGCCCCCAGCACTGGAGGTGAGGCCGCCCCAGTGCAGAGCAGAGCGGGGCAATCCCCCCCTGACTTGACCAGCGCTGCTGGGCCTGGTGCCCCCCAGGACAGGGATGTCCCTCCTGGCTGCCAGGGCACTGCTGACTCGGATCCAACTGGCCATGGACAAGGACTCTTCCCACAGCTGCTCTGCAGCCTCTTGCTCCCCAGTCCATACACAAAGCCAAGGTTGCCCTGCCCCAGGGGAAGAATCCGGCCCTTTCCCTTGTTAAATTCCGTACAATCGGTGATCACCCATCTCTCTAATTTGTCAAGGTGTCTGCAGGGCCTCTCTGCCCTCGAGGATATTCTCTCAGAATATAAGTGCAGGAACTTCCACTGTTTATTGAATTCCAGAAAGAACAAGTAAAATGAAAATGAAATGAGCATCTAGGGTAGGTACCTGTAACTTCATTTATGTGCCTGCATACACAGGGTGTCATGACTTCCTTCACGTGACACACCCAAATATTGCAGGCACTTTGGAAAACTTCATCTGCTTTTTAGATCATGAAGAATTCTTTGAAATGAATTGGCCACAACTTTCTCAGTCTGAGTTGTACTTAAGTATATTTATGTTTTTAAAATCACACTCAGACATGCTACAAAGGTCTACATTTTCTATCTACGTTGAATTTAAGAAATAGCTTTCAATAGATACCATTCCCACAATTTAATGGTGAAGAGAAATATTCCTAAGCCAGTTCAATATCTTTGTTATTTCCTTTGAGAAAAGTCCTGAGACAAAAGCCTACAGTGATCATGAGACTGATGCAATCCCAAAAATACATCAGTAAATTGCAGCAGAGATGTTAATCTTCTTCTAAACAGAAATAATTTACTGCATCCCCAAATGTGGCTTAACAACATGTGTTTATATAATAGTAGATATAAATATTGAAAAAATCAAAACCTGTAATAAGATTAGACTAGAAGGATTGTGAAATTGTGAGGCAAATCAGATTAATTTTCTCAAGATGATCACTGTGTCTGCTACATATGAGATCAGTGTCACAGGCAATTTTGTGATAATTTGTATTGTGGACATACACTTTTGAACATTTTTAACTTTTGTTTATTGTTGTGTTTTGGGTAGAAGCCACTAAAAATGGGAACTGGTTCCTGTTGGATTAAACTTTGAACTCTGTTAAGAAAGAAATGGCTCAAGACCAGAAGTTCCTAATGTTTTCCAAAGTTGAGATAGTGCTTTTAATCTGAAGTTAGACTAATAAATAATTAATTTTTGATTATCAGTCAGTTTACTGGTGGCCCCATTAAAGCTACAAGAATGCTCCTAATTGTCAGTTTAGATGTGCCTGTACAATTTACATAACTGGGGCCTTCGTAGACTTTGACTTCAGAAATAAAACGAAAAACAACAAAGGTTTCAACACCTGCATGAAGGTCTCAATGAAGATGTTGGTTTTAGAGCTAAGGCCCTCATGCACTTGAAAGATATATTTTATTATCTATTCTACTTCTAAATTTTTAGATAAATTATTATGTCCTTTGGCTATATTAAAGATTCTGTATTACTGAGTCCCTTTTGGCTCTGTGGCTCTGTGAGCACACAGACGCAGGGATGGCTTCAGTAATATTAAGCCAACGGCAAGGAGTTGAGAAGGGTCCTTGCTTAGAGTTCCACAGAAAGCAGTTTATTTCTACAACTTGTGAAGGGCTCTAGAGGTAAAGGACCCCGAGCACATGACAGCTGGAGCTTAAGTACAGGGGTGTGGCTAACACCAGGAGCCAACCGGGGAAGCAGAACTGGGGTACATTACCATAACCAAGCACGGCATCCTGGGATGAAACATAGATTTAGAAGAAACATAAAGATTTTAGTTCTAGGCTAGATGTGTTGAAATTAGTTAGAATAAGAAGGAATTCGGGCCCAGCTAAAGTTAATTAAAATAGTTAAGAGAGCTGGACCTGAAACAGTTTTCAATGTTAGTAATTGATTACCAAATAATTGATGATCTGTCATTTGTATGTTTGCTTAGCTGTGCTTAGAACAAGGAACAGAAACTTTGTTAAGTTGGTCTAGGGAACAAGGACAATTACCAATTTCCTCCCTCTGCGAGAACCTATTCAAAAGTCACGCAAGAGGAAATTTGAAGGTCACTAAAGTAATTAAGATTGTTAAAGTTCAGAAAGGCCAAAAAGGTCAAAATGAGGGAGAGGAGCTTACTTCATCTATCTGGGACCACTGACCGAATTCGAGACCAGCGACTCAATTCAGAGCATGCACTAGGCATGCTTAATGACATTAAAGCTCATTTCCATACGAAGCGGAGAATGGGAGGGGTCATTGTTATAAATATGTATTTGTATTTTGGATATTCATCACTTTTGTGGATAAATGAACTCTGTAACCATTCATACCTGGACACTGCACTTTAGGAAGCTGTTCCACGCAGTGCCTGGCGCCAATAAAACATTCACTTTCTAACTCTAAACTGTTAGAGTGCTTTTGTCTGTCTCAGTTGTATATCAATATTCATATCTTGATAAATCAGGGAGAGGCTCCTTTGCCTCACCAGAACCACCAAGTCTTTGGCACCAGAGACTGTCTTACCAAGAGCTCTCTCTGTCTCTTGGACCACAGTTGGCCACCACAATTATGGAAAATGACAGAGACTTGAATAGTGATTCATTTTTAAATGCTGTTTTTATTGTAGCTTTAAAGAATTCCAAATCACAAGGCATCCAGTAATTCTATTAAAAACTTTATGATGTCTCCTTATTCCACTGCTCAAAATATACATTTTCCTCTGAGAAAACCATAGCTACTTTTTAATAAGAATATATCAACCTCTGGTGCAAGATGTCAGCGCTGTCAGACCTGTTTGGGTCACTTTACTCTATACAGATCAGCCTGAGGAGTTTTATAAGGGAATTTTAAAACTTGAACTTGGTTCATGTAATAATATATCTGATACAGAAAGTTTAGATCCAGATTTGACGTTTTTTAAATTCATCTGGTGTTCTGTTTCAGGATTGTAGACAGAAATATTCACGTGAAAAGTGTTGAGGGAATTTCTGCCTTCCTGTGGACAAGGAAAAGCTCTAATTCTATAAATGTGTGCATGCAAGAAGGAAGAAATGGTCAAATGGCTTCTTGTCCACTACTGTTAATTTTGTCCTCTCCCTCCCAGTGCAAGAGCTGCATCAGCCCTTATATACCCATTAGATATCAAACTTAAGTATTTGTGGCTGAAATCATCTGAAATGGAACCACAGCCCTCTAGGATGTCCCTTGATGCTCCTTCCTCTGACAGAGGGCTTTTTCCTTCTGGAGTGTGATCACAAAATGACTCTGAGATAAAGTATTAGCGTTACCATTCTAATGATTATTTTTTTAAAATATTATGCAGAAAAGTGATTTTCTAAAAACCACATGGCCCAGCTAAAGGAATATGAATGTTGTAGGTTGAGTAGATGGCTTATTTTCTTCTTTTCATAGGCTGAATTTATAAACTGTTACTTCTTCCACACAGAACTGAAGCCTAAATATTTTTTCTAGACCAGTATATGGCAGTGCTGCTCATCATTGGTATCTTTTATTGATGATGCATAGGTGCGATTTCAACAAATCTTGTATTTTTATGACCTGTAGAATTCTTATTCTACCCTCATCTCCAACTTCACGTCTCATGTTGCCACATGAAAATGCACCTGCAGGAGCTAAAATTGCTAATTCTTTTCTATTGCAACTGACATATTGAAGACTGAACAGTACAGTTTTCAAGTTATAAATTTGGAATTGCTTTCTCTATCCACCTTCCATTTAAGATGCTTTTTTCTTTATCCAAAACAGTGAACAAAAGTAAATCAGGCAGTATATTAAGTGCCTGGAGACTGAGTATCATCTACTATGCAGTACTGAAGAATTATGGTCAGAATTTGGCATAAGGCTTACCTCTAATTCCCGTATACAGTATTTTGTTAACATATATATATATACTACTCTCAGCATAATTCATTTTGAATTAGAAAAGTGAAGGAAACTTATCCAAAACTAAATGGGAAGAGTAGCAAGTCAGAAGGGAATCATCTGGATTGCTGACAAACTGGGACAAGTAATGACTGTGGCATGGTCACTAATGCAGGCTGAAATAAGGTGCTTGTCCTCTCTTTATGAGAGAGGGGCAATTAATGATAAGATCTGGAGCCAGGGCAGTCTGTGCATCTGTTCAGTGGTTCAAATGCAGAAGAAACTGATTATAGAACTATATATTCTCAAAAGGAGAAAAGGCCCTGAGGCAACTCAGTGAATCCTCAAAATAAGCCTGGCAACAGATGACACTGCACCTCAAATTTAAACCAGAGGGCCCACTTCTGGTGGATAATGGTTCTGGTGGGTTTCTGGTCCAGTTCAGCCTGTCACGTCCTCACTGAAATCCTTTAGAAAAGCACCCAAGAGCTAAAACATGGACAGTTTCTCTCTAACAGTCATACCTTCATGTTTTTCAGTGGTCTTCTGCTCACCTGTGTCCAGGGTCTGCTGTTGACCTCAGACTGCTTTTTTTTCTACCCAAAGTTAAACCTGAAATAGCAACAACAGGAAGAGAAAAGAGAACACTAAGGATAACTGGGTGATGTGACTTGAGGTACATCCAAGACCACAGCAGAGTGGAGATTTGGGTTCGCTATTCCCAAGGCAAATCTGCAGAGATTTGAGCGGAGCCAGACACCACACCTCAGGGTATAGACTATTTGTGCTGGATGGAGTCAGAACTCACAGATTACCCTGTTGCATTAAAGCCTATATCCACTTTCCACTAGACCAGGTTACTCCAAGCCCCATCCAATCTGGCTGTGAATGTTCCTGGGGATGGAGCAGCCACAGCTTCTCTGGGAAGAATTGGTTCTCAGACCAAATTTCTGGGTGGCCCTATTACGAAAAAAAAGCCATAAATAAATGTACAACGCCATCAATATACCACTATTGTCCTGATCACAAAGCTTAATTTCAGCTGCTTTTGATTGCTATTATTATAAATTATTCAGAGCTTGAAAGCATCAATTAATTGTGAAGAACTAGAAATTTAAAAATGCTTATTTTTAAACTTTGGATTTTTACAAGCTCTCGTCTTCTCCATGAGCTTTAGAATTTGGCTTTCCAAAAAGGAAATTGAAAAATATTTGAAACATTAGGGCTTTCCAAGTATTCTCAGTCATATTTAGACACGCTGTAAATTAAAATTCACCCATGGCTTACTGGAATTAGACAATGCTGTAGCTAATTTAGGCGTGTAGTCTCTTATTCCTTGTGATTTATAAAGAGGTCAGACTAGTCTGTTTGCACTGCATATCCAATTTCTTGAGATTTTTCTAGTACTTTCTTTTGTTTCTGGTACTGGGTTATCATTATTAATTTGAAGGATTAAAAATATCAAAGCTGTATTCCTCCATTTTTGTGTTTTGCTTATACGTTGCCTTATCTACCTTTTCTATGCTGCAGAAAACATCAACTACAGCTCAAAAATTGACATATTTAAACTACTTTTCTCTTCAACAAGATAATAAAATTTGTACATTCAATGAAAGGTTTTGAGAGGTCCCTGACTGTTGCATTTCAGTGAGACATGGGTACAGACATGGGTGCAGACAATATGCAAGAGGCTGGGAGGAGGCAAACCACTCTGTCCAGCCAAAATGCTGAAAAATTATCAGCTGCCAAACATACAGAGATTTTTAAAGTGTGTTTTAAAACTTAGCTCCCGCTTTTCACTGTCCCTGTGTGTGTAAGTTTGTGGTGGCACTCCCAGACTCACCTTGACAAACCTTGCCTTTATTCTCAACACGTTTGCCAACGATTTCTTTATCACTTTTGCAGTCTGCAACCCACATCTATAGGACTGTCATGAACTGTTTCTGATCCTTCTATCCAGATCCTGGGCTATGTCTCCTTCTCCTCTTGGACCTGGCAAGAAAATGGAAGAAAAAACCATCTCTAGACGGTGCAGAATCCAACATGTTGGTTGTGCAAGGCAGGAACTGCTTCTTTACTATGGATAGAACTGGTTTTCTCTGGACTATTGAAGATGTTGCTGCTTCTATTTACAGCCACATAAAATGGACAAGGGCGCAACTGACTGTAGGCAAAGATTTCTGTTTCAAAGAGGGCTGGAATGTTCAAGATAGGTTTGTGTTAGCCAACACAAAATGGCAGGATGGGCAAAGCAATCAAAACAAGAAAACATCATTACTGATAGATCAGCACTCTTAATGTCTTACCCAATAACTCTACAACCTGTAGAAAGGCTTCTTTCTCCTCTTAATCATTCTTCCCTTTACCGTCTCATGGCCACTGCAGCCAATAATGCCTTTGACCTTCACAAGAAGGTCCTCATTGTTGGTGAGTATGAGGTCCCACAAAGCATATCTCCTTGTTGTCTCCTTTACCATTTGGGAGAGGAAATTGTCTTTGATGGTCTGTGGAATCTTCTGGATTGCTTATGCCCTGGTTATGTCCCTCCAGTGGATATCAGGGTAGTTGAAAAACCCCATGAGGACCAGAGCTACTCCAGAATCCAGCTGCTGGACCAGAATCTGTCTATAGAGGTCTCACCCACTTGTTCTTTCCAGTCAGGCAGGCTAGAGCAGACCCTTCCCTGCCTCTTCTAATCTTAACCCATAAACTCTCAGTTGCCTCCTCATCCATCCCCTGGCACACCTTCGTGTACCCCAGATGTTTTCTCACATGAAGCAAGGCCCATTTCCCCTCTTTCCATCCTCTCATTCCTACAAAGCCTTTATCTCTTCATTGCAACACTCAGATCATGGCAGCCATTCCACCTTGTCTCCATGATTCCAAGACTAGACCCCTACAATCGCACAGGTTGAGAAAATTGGGAGAGTAGTTTACCTGGTTTTGTTTCTGCACACCCATTTGGCCTCCAATCAGACATATTAAATAATCCCATCCATAATTTATTTCATCCCATTATATTTTAGCACAAATCCTCTCAGGACGGTCACTGAGATGTATAACACAGCTCTGATTTAGTCTCACTCTGCTGTCTCCTTTTTAGTACTTTTTTCTGTTAGATTCATGCCCATAACTGTGACATTTTATGCATCTTCATCCACTTATCAACACTTAAATGTGCCACTGGGGTGGGCCACGTAGACCCTAATTATAACAGAAGGCATATACATATTCCAGTTCCTCAAATGGTGTGATGCTGTGACAGGGAAGGTTTAGGCTGGATATCAGGAAAGGTTCTTCCCCCAGAGGGTGCTGGGCACTGCCCAGGCTCCCCAGGGAATGGGCACGGCCCCGAGGCTGCCAGAGCTCAAAGAGTGTTTGGACAACACTCTCAGGGATGCCCAGGATGGGATTGTTGGGCTGTTTGTGCAGGTACAGGAGCTGGACTGGATGATCCTGGTGGGTCACTCCAGCTCAGGATATTCTGTGATTCTATGGTTCCTTTTTCTATGTTACCGAATTGTTACACTGGTCTTGCAAAAGCATATTTGATGAAGATTCAGTGTCCTGTGCTTGAATTGAGGGAAAATCTATTGAAATACCCCTAAATTTGTGTGCTTGCTATTGATCTCATATATCACAGCTTCACAACAAACAGCTGAAAAAAACCCACATTAATCTCTTCTGGGGTAAAGAAACCCATCATCTTCCCAACGCAACTAAGCAGTGACAGATTTGGGTTGTTTGGCTCATCCTCTCTGTTTACCATACAGTTTAAGATATTGAACTATGTAATTAATGATTTGCTAAAATATAATCTCCTTGGATTACCTTTCATTGTCAGTGCAGCAGAAAACATGATCATTCCTCTTAAGGGCTTACTAAGAGAATTATCTATACTTTAAAGAGAGTTAAATTCATAGCTTCCTGAAAAGAATTTTATTTTCCCAATTACCTTTTATCTTTCTGCAGTTTTCCATTAGAAGGTAAAATAACATCATCTATCTCTGTTAGGCACCACAGTCCAGAAAAATATTGCTGAAACTTGGATGTCATTAGGACTAAATATTCTTTCTCTTCTCTTCTTGTTTCGGGAAAACTGATACTTGCTTTTGAAAAGATAGATACAAGCTGGGTGTCACTTTGATTAATTAGGCCCTGACCTCTTCTCTTTCCTGTCTTATAAAGAAATCTGAATTAATATTATAACAAGGATTACCAAAATTAATCCAATGCACATTTTCAGAGAGAGAAAGCTGAGATGATGTTTAATAAGTTAACAATGCAGAAATCAAATAATAAAGCAAGTTTTTCCCTCCTAGTTTTAGTGTAAACTCTAGCCAGACAGGGATTTGGGTTTTTTAAAGACAGGATAAAAGTGATTTGTCCTGTTTTTCTTCTGGCACAAGCCTATGTGCACTAGGTGGTAAAGCTGAAAGCACCAACCCAGAGGCATCTTTACAAATCATTTGGCTCAACAAAGGGGTTTAAAAGGATTCTTTCAGTGTGTAGAATTCCATAGCAACAAGTCCCCATCACCTTCAGTAGATTCTGGCTGCATGGCAAACTGAGTTTTATGCCTGTCTATATGCTGTATGACTATGTAGATTACACAATGTGTGTGTGTATATATATATATATTTATTTATTTATTTATTTATTTATTTTTATTTATATTTATATTTGTGTGTGTGTGCAAAGAATTTGCAGAAAAACTTTAAAAAAAGTCAGCTCTCTTCCTCACTGTGATGCAGAGACAGCTTTGAAGCTCCAAAGTGCCAGAAGACACTGTTATAATAACTGAGAGAATTTTGCATCCCTTTGACATAATGCCACAGTAGTTCAGTTGGTCAGAGCAGGGTGATGACACCACCAAGGCTGTGGAGTCAATCCCCACATGGGCCATTCACTTAAGAGTTGGACTCGAAGACCCTTTGTGGGTCCCTCGCAGCTCAGAACATTCTGTGATTCTGCGATTCTTTAGAGGTCTCAAATTCTCATCTCTGTCCAAAAGAGAAGTCCCTTTCCCTCAGCTAATGCCAGTAAATTGTGTCCTGTCTATCCACAGAGTGCAGTTATTTAGCAGAACAACTAGTGATCCCTCGAGACCCAGTGTAGCAGTCTTCCTCAAATTATGTGTGCCAGGATTTTATCATGGCTGGTTTCCAAAAGCTTTAGCATCAGACTTTTGTTACTTCCCTTGGGAAATGGTTCAGCAGTTAAAATCTCTCTATTAGGAAACTTTCTTTGATAACTTCAGTCTGAACTAAGGGAGAGAAAGAGAAGTGTCTAAGCCATGAAGTCTGCAGTTCAGGATATGAAGGCTAGAGTTCAGCCTTTTTTAAAAGTTTCCCTAAAGTCTATGTACGTGGCACAGGTTTTGTGCTCTTCTGAATGTAGGAGGCCTTGAAAGTGTGAGCCTGAACAGAGATTTCTTTTTTGGCTGGGGAAAGGAAACATATATTCTTTTAAAAACAGACCTTTGTGTGACAAACACAATATATTTTGTCTGATGTATAAAAATACATCCACACATTTTTGCTTATGTTCTCAATGAAGGTTTATACGTCTTATATAATATACAATATTAGGGATGCAATGCACTGAGATAGCTTAGAGCTGCCCTACACAAGCTATATATCAACTGGTACTAATTAATTAATTCTGCTGTCTCGGGTCATGTAGTTCAAGCTCTGTCTAGCATATTTCTCAGTATTTCCAAATGCATTATGCTTTCACATAACTATTGACATTCTTAGCAGGCAAGTCAGAACAGTTCTCCAGTCACACTCAATTTTGCATTTTTCAAGGCTGCAATGGTTTTAGAAATATTTATTAGAAAAGAAAATATACAGTTAATGTGAAATTCACAGCAAGCAGTTAGTTGCTTTCAAAATCCAAGCTGTCTCTGTTAATCTTGCAGAAAGTAAACAGCTTGAGATACAGATATTTATCATGTTATACTACTATATTTTGTATATATATATACATTAAATTTTAAATGCATGTATATAAAAAGGTTCTTTGAGCTTCCTTTTCAAATTGCCTCCAGTTCATTTTTTCCCACCGCAAAAGTACACAACTTATACATTGTGTACTTTTAAAGCATCCAGAAGCCAGATTCAGAATTTCTAAGTAAAATAAAACTGAACTTCTTCTAAGACTCATCACCAAGCAACATTAACTCATTATTTATGTATTAACTTACTTCTTTAAAAGTATTTCTGTGATAGCAAAAAACATTAATGCTTCTGTATCTGTGGTATAAACTACTGTAACCTTTATGCCAAATCCTAACAATACATGGAGTTTGTCCTGGATAGAAAAGCCACCAAGTCAAATAGCAGCAGCATATGACTAAATATTTTGCTAGCACAGAGATGTTGTATAATTAAATATCTCTGGTCCAGCATGCAAGTTTTGTTGCATCTTGTGTGAAATTCATAAATGCTAAATCAGTGCTCATTCATTTTCCAATGTATGAATGAGCAAGCAGGCACAGGAAGCTTAGTCAACTTTAATCAATTTTTAAAAACCATTTAACTTCTCCAGTAAAGCATATTGCATAGAGGAGTAATGGCAGGCAAAATGCAAACAGGGAATGTGTTAGGAGGCAGCAATTAGAGGTTGTCTTGGTCACAGAATTTTTGAAATTGCCATGTAATATGTTTTAAAATAGTTGGGGTGGGTTCCATTAAAGCCATGCCTTGACTTTCTGTAGCTCAGAGGGGTGTTTCTTGTTGTTCTGTCCTCAAAATATGTTATAAAAATGTAAATCATTGGGAGGGGCAGGAAAAACAGGCACTGAAAGAGATTCTGTTTCCCTCTCTAGTAATTTTCAACAAAAATACGAAATTCCCTTCATATTTCCACAGATAAATTTCTGCAAATTGTATGTGTGATAATTTTGCCCTTAAATTCTTCCACTGCTGCTTCGTTACCATTTCTGTGCATCCTGCAAGCAGCAGCTTTGGGTTTTTTCAGAGGCATGTTGCTTGAAAATAGGACAGGCAAACAGCAGAACAGATTGCACAGAGTCTGTGCAGCCTCCATCCTTGGAGGTTTTTGAGACCTGAACCTTGAGCAACCTCATCTGAACTGCACCAGAGACCTTCTGTGGCCCCTTCCAACCTCAGTGATTGTATGATTATCTGGAAACGGGGGAGAGAGGTGATGGAGAGAAGGGTGCTCTAATGAAACAGGATAATCAAAACAGGGCTGTTAGGAGCAGAGGCGTTTTGGGTGGTTTGTGTAAGGATGTCTCTCAGTTAGCATGTTTTTCCCTGATATGTAAGAGTGACATACCAGAATGACTGAAATTAAATCGTAGAAGACATAGGAAGGTAAAAAACAGGTGGCAGAGAGTAATTCCCCTATGGAATGAATACAAAAAGGGCATTAGAAATGTTTCTGGCTTGAGACCTGATATTTTGGAAACATTTATAGGGAATCAATCTAAAGATCTGGGATGTGATGCCCAAAGAGAGCTTTGGAGATACTTGTCAAAGCTTGGAAGTGAGTAGAGGATGAGTAGTTGGTGCTGCAGTTGAGCACCACGGACTTTGAGACAAGGAAAGTGCCTCAACAGTTCAGGCCATTGTCACGATCCGGCAATACAAGCAGGGGTTGTGATGTTCGTTTATAGATCTCAGAGTGTAAAAGGACACAAGGGATTTCAGTTTTAATCAGAACAGTGCACCTTTATTAAGTGCCCACAACACAGTAATGCAATAGAGGAGAGAGAGAGATAAAGAAAACAAAGTAGAAGAGTAGAGAGGAAGAAGCAGGGGGGGAATAGCTACCAACAGATGAGATGAAGTCCTCGTGGTCTTCTGCCAATAGATTCGCCTTCTTTCCGTGGGGAGATCCCAAGCTCAGTTATTTCAGAAAGTCCCTTTATAGTCCTTTTCAGAAGTGAGGGCCAACTGGCCAAGAGGTGGGGAAATCTACAGCCGTTGTTATGGGGCCCGTTGCTTTGGGAAACAGGTACAGGACAGACGTACAAGACAGGTTGTACAGGACAGGTCATTCCTTTCCACTTCAGTGCAGTCCTTCCTGCTTTGGCAACAAGAATTGATGCAGTCCATTGGGACCTGCACTAATTTCCTCAGGAATGTGTACCAGTTCCCAGCGGGCACACCTGCAGCCAACACTTGGCAGACATCCCACCTCAGCCAGGCCAGGACTGCTGTGTTCAGTCTCTGTCCTCGGCGATGATCGTGAGGCAGATGAGGGATCTTCGGACCGTCTCTTACAGCCATTGCTCCTACCCCAGAGATCAAGGTCAACAGGCCAACAACAGGTTAATAAACCTCATCAGGAAAGATAAAAATTTAGAAGTGTACAGAAACTGCTTTTTTTCCCCTAGTACATTTCCCTAGCTCCTTTCGTGTCTCTTTTGGATGAAAGAATAAAAATACTCTAGTTTGTAGAAAATGTCTGTTAATCACTTTAAGCAGCTCACCGGCTACCAGCTCTGAAAAAATAATTCATGTAGTGTTAAGCTCACAGAGCCTGTTGCATTGTGGTGGCTGGAGATAGAGGTTGCTTGTACTCAGGAAAATCTAAGGCTGATTGTAAGTCTGTGTCTGCTCTTGAGGAAGGTGAGGTGAGCTACACAAGTAGCTCATTGAGACAGTGGAGAGTTTTATTTTGTAGTAGTGTAAGTTATTAGCATTCCAGCTAGACTGATTTTGCTGAGACACTCTTTTGGAGCTGGAGTTGTAGCTTTTCTAGTATTATGTCTTACTGAACAACAAAATGTACTCACAAGTCCTCAGGCAAGGCGAGATAAACCTTAAAGGTAGCCGAGGAGAGAGATTTAACATCAAATGATTGACATGACCTCCGAATGCCCAAGCTGTAGTGTGTTGACTCCTCTGGGGTGATGCTTTCCTTAGAACTGAAAAACACCCTTGTACAGATCCACCAGGATGAAAATCAACCTACCATTTGTGGAAGCACTTCTGTATTCCAGATGAACAATTGCAAGATGTTTTTAAAGGGGAAGAGGGCAAACCCAAAAAGGAATCAGGTTTAATGCAAGAAATATTGCTTTTTCTGTTCTGCATTTGTGAAATTGTCTTTAATTTGAAACAGTTTTGTAGTTGTCCTGCAGAGAAGATCCTGCCATTAAGAAATCTTTCTGGGACTTTATTTTCCTTGTCAAAGTATGCTGAACTTCAAAGAATGAAAAACACTTTCTATTACTCATCTTCTTGGGAATGGGTTGCCTGGGATTGCCAGGATCGTGTCAAGGGCTCCTTAGAAGAAGTGGAAAAGAGAATTCTAAGTTTTAGCATGGTGGATTTGGACCATACACTGAGAAAGGAACAGAAGAAGAGTCCAGCAGATGCACTTCTGTTGCTGAGGAAGATGGCACTTCTTGAAATAGTCTACAGAACTACAAATACATATGAAGGAAATAGAAAAGCAAAAATCATTCTGGCATCACATGTATGCCAATGATGTCAAATCTCTGGCACTGGGCCAAAGCATCAAGCTGCTCTTGTTTGTTCCTTGTGCTGAGTGTGCTGATACAGAAACATTTCGGGTGAGGTTCCTTGTGGCCAAAGCCTCATAGAGCAGATTGAGGGATCCCATTAGTGTTCATTTCCTCAAGTTTTGGCACTCCATCCCATTGCTCATCCCAGCATGGCTTGGTCCCCTTCCCCCTTCCAAGCTACTTCAAAGCTCTCTGAATGAGCCCTGCTGGCTCCTGTGCTAGAGCTCCTTTTTCCCCTCTGAGAAAGGTGCATCCCATCAGGTGTCAGTAGACCAGATGTTGAGGAGATCCTCCCACGGTCAACAAACCCAAAATTTGCATGGTTTTCAATCTTAAAATTATTAGGACAGTGTTGCATTTTCAGACATCTATTCAGAGCTGCTGGAACACTGAAACCCCGGTCTGGTCTAAACAAATAAATATAAAATAATGATTTTTTTAAAATGTGATGTAAAAATCATTCATAGAATTCATTTTTCAGTTTATTCTGTGTTGGAATTTGAGTCTTAAATTCTATTGCACAATCTACTTTTTAAACTAATTCACACGAAAATCAGAAAAACTTTAATATTAGTAAAGCCCAACTATTTTTGCATAATATGAAAAACAGTTTTTAAGTCCCTTCTAGTAGTTTTCCTCTCATTTTCAGAGGGAAAAAGACAAAGTTTTAATTAAATAAGAAATTTGGCAGGCAATTCTTTAGTCATTAGTCTGGTCTGGTGCCTTCTGCTATTTGTAAAAAAAATGGATTTGTACAATTTTGAAATTCATTCCTAATAAATGACCAATACTTATGTAGGTTTAATAGACTCAAGCCTCTAGTGCATGGAAAGCAGTCAAAGGCTTTTGAATTAATTGTATTCTTCACTGCATTACAATAATTTCCAGTATGGTAACAGATGAGCATCCTAACCCTGGGATTTTTATGGTTATTCATTCAGACTTTTTCCATAGCCCACTATAAATCAGGATAGTTCTGCCACAGAATGCTGCAGTGTGGGGAACTAAATACCTTACAATCTCAGATGTTCAATGTCCTTAAGACAGTGCTTTTACGAAAACCAGATGAAGCCAATGAAGTTTAAGAGTTAACCAGCAGGATTCTAAAGGAGGAGAACTACCTTCCAAGAAGTTTTTAAGATGCTTTATGAATACAAAGTCACAGCCATACTGCAGCCTACCCGCTGGGTTTTGCAAGCATTATTTCAGAGCATGGATCTCAGCATGAACTAATTTGCTATTTTTTTCTATTTTAATACATACCACTGCTTATGGCAGTTCAACAGACTGATGGAGGAGAACATGAATATTAGTCTTCTGAACTCCATGCTCGACACATAAACTGCTTCTGTTACCTAAAATAACTCTAATAAATCCTGTTCAGCATTTCCCTACTACACAGCACTTGATGCTGCAGTTTAATGCTAAGTAGTCTGAGCTTTACAGAACAGATTTGCTGTTCTCTCATGGTGGTAGAGTCTCTCCTCAAAATCAGCTCAAAAAATTAGTATAGCCACAATTATTCTCATAAAAACACGACAAACAAGGAATGAAGTACCTGCACTTCTGGTGGATATAAATCTAATCTCCAATTGCTCTTCCCTATATCAAGGCTTACAACAAGTGCTATTCTTCTACTCTGTGCAGGATTATAGAAGTAATAGAATAGATAGACATTGTATTAAAAAAAATCTGCTGCAAAAAAATTGCAATTGCAACACAGAGCATGTTACTGCTTTGGTAACAGAAGTTATAAGTTACCTAACAATGCACTGAGACCTCAACTGCTACATCTCTCACCATTACTAGAATCAGGATTTCTCCTCTCTTGTTTACTGGGACAAGAATGAGCAAGAATCAGGGGGAAGGTCAGCAAGACAGGTACAGTGGAGGGAATCTGTTATGGATCACCCAACCGGGGTGAAGAGGTGGACAAAATACTGCGTAAGGGTCACCAAGGACAAGTGCTGGGTCCTGCCCTTGGGTCAGTCCAACCCCAGCTTCAGGCTTGGGCAGAGGGGCTGGAAAGTTGGAAGAGGGCCTGGGGGTGCTGGTGACAGAGGCTGGACAGGAGTCCAGGTGTGCCCAGGTGGGCAAGAGGCCAGTGGCCCCTGGACTGTGCCAGCCACGGTGTGGCCACAGCCCCAGGGCAGTGACTGTCCCCTGTGCTGGCACAGCTGAGGGACCTCGAGTGCTGTGTCCAGTTCTGGGCCCTCATGGCCAGAGAGACCTGGAGGGGCTGGAGCGTGTTCAGGGAAGGGAACAGAGCTGGGGGAGGGGCTGGAGCCCCAGGAGCAGATGAGGGAGCTGGGAAAGGGGCTCAGCCTGGAGCAAAGGAGGCTCAGGGGGGACCTTGTGGCTCTGCACAACTCCCTGACAGGAGGGGGCAGCCGGGGGGGGGTCGGGCTCTGCTCGCAGGGAACAGGGACAGGAGGAGAGGCAACGGCCTCAGGCTGGGCCAGGGGAGGCTCAGGTTGGATATTAGGACACATTTCATCATGGAAAGGGTAGTCCAGCCCTGGAACAGGCTGCCCAAGGCAGTGGTAGAGTCCCCATCCCTGGGGCGATTTAAAAGCCATGTAAGATATGGCACTTGGGGATATGGGTGAGTGGTGGCCTTGGCAGAGCTGGGGTAGTGGTTGGACTTGATGGTATTAGAGGTCTTTCTCAACCTAAAAAATTCTAGTATTTATTGACTACATCCTCTCTAAGTGAGTATTTCTGGACATCTTAGGAAGATGGATCCTTGCCTGTGCATTCAGTACAGCAGAGCCATGATCTTTTTCCAGTAGTTAAGGCAGCAGATATTTCCAACACAGGAAATGCACAGGGATCACGCAGGGGGGGCATGTTAGACTGTTTATCTATGGCTCCTTTCAGAATGGCAAGGTCTTTCCAGAAAATTGAAGGGACTAAAGATTTTCTTTGTGTTAAAGAAAAATGAATAAAAACTGGATGATGGATGAAGGGATGTTGTGTATAAACCACACTGGAGTTTTCATTCAGAAACTGAGCTCTAATCCATGAGGTAAATACAGATAATAGCACTGCTGACTACCGTAGGTGTTTACATTTTTATCCTTATTAAACTCTTGCCGGGAAAAAATATATGTTCATCACCTATGGAGATATTTTAAACATGTGTAACCTTTTTTTTCTCAGTGTTGGAAATCTGTTTCTGCTGTTTTACTTTTTTTTTTCTCCAAAGGACAAAATTACGTGGTAGAAGAAACACTGAATGAGTAATTCACTTCAGTTAAAGTCTGAAGGTTTGGCGTGATGAAGCATCTCAAAAAAGCAAAAACCCAAAGGACAAACTCCTTCAAACCCTCTAGTTAATGTTTGCCCCCAGGTCTAATTGATCATTGACCTTTCAGATTACTTTACATTATGATTTTCAACTGCCTGGGAAAGGAAATTCTTCAGGGAACTACACATCCATTACGCTGTAAACGTCTTTAAGAAAGAGCCTCCGGTACATTTATTCTAGCCTGGGGTTCTCTGGTCCATGGGAGATTCCCTCGGCCACAGAGTTGTGCATTTGTTAAGGGCAGGTGGAAAGGAATGACAACAGGAAGAAAATCTGGTTATTTACACAATCTTTTTTTCTTATGTGTAATAACAAATGATAGATTTTGGTAGACTGTATATTTAGCTTTTGTTTTGTGATTTATGTTGTGTTCTGTCAAGTAGGATGACTGGATCTGGTGAAAGAGCAACTGAGCATGAAAAACTGCAGCAAATGTGGTGGGGTGGTGGAGTCACCACCCCTGGAAGTGTTTAAGAAATGACTGATCATGGTACTTAGTGCTACGGTTTAGTTGACAAGGTGGCGTTCGGTCACAGGTTGGACTCGATGATCTTGGAGGTCTTCTCCAACCTTAATGATTCCGGGATTCTATGAGAAGAGATGGGATCATGTTGCCATCAAGTGTCATCCAGGCCTCGGGGGCAATGGAAAGGAGTTCCCAAGGCTCAGCAAGGAATGGGAATCATTCATTAGCACCCAGAAGATTGCGGAGTGATGGAAATTAAATCTGGAAGCAAGAACTCACCTGCAATTCAACCTGGAGGCCAGAAGAGCAAGGAAAGAGTTAATTGTTGAGAAGCAGATTTTTGAGTAATACTAGTGTTCTGATTTTCTTAGAATATTTACAAAGAAACTCAATAAAATTTCCCATGTCTGTAAACCTTACAGAAGTAGCTTCCCCTTGTTTCCACATGACTGGGCATGCAGGAATGATCACAACTGGAGGCTTCAGAAGGGTTGCACAGGGAGACTTGATAGTGCTTTTTCTCTTGAGTAAGAAAAGGAGCCAGAGCTACAAGATGTCTGGCAGTGAGGATAAAGGACTGGCAGCTCCTCCTCCTTTGTTTTCCATTAGGTGCTTCTGAAAAGAAAACTTTTTCATGTGAACAGTATTAACAAATACTTTCTCATGCCAACTGTCTCATCATTTCAGTCAGTATTAAGACTTTCATATTGTTGCAGGCAAAAGCTGCTTGGTTCAGGCAGTTTGCTCTAAATCAGAATTAAAGTGGTTTATTGATTCAGGAGTGACACATCATTAACCAACAGCAAGGAACTCTGCAAACGTGGTCACTCTTAGCAATACAACAGATAAACAAAAAGTCTAGACACACAATGCCAATGAACACCTACAGAGCTCCCAATACCCTTCTGTAAGTAGTACCTAAAAGATTCAGTTTCCCCTCCCCCTTACACATATTCCTCTTCCTCGTAAATGAGATTGTTTTGGAAAAAGACCCTCTCCAAACACCTCTGTATTTTCAGTTCAGACACTGCTGACACTGACATTCTTGTCTGACCTGTTGTTATGCAGCCCTTTTGCCAAGGCAGTGCCACGGGACTGACCACCTCACAGGTGTTAATAACCCCATATGAGTTCATTAACCTGAAATGGGTTCATTCATCTCTATCCCTTTATTTTCCCCGCAGGCTCTTTTCCTTTAATAACATTACTAGAACCAGGATTTCTCCTCTCTTGTTTACTGGGACAAGAATGAGCTATTTTTGCAGGGTTTTTGTTGATGTTCTCCTAATTCTGTGTGTCTTTTCCTGTCAGTCTGTGCCTTCTGATATTTCTAATCTATTTTCCCAGATAATTCTCAGAGCAACAGCAGCAGTGCAAGGAGCTGGCCTTCAATGAGATACTGTTCAAAACAAAGGAAAAAAATTTTATTATTTATTGTTGTATAGGCTTCTTTGTCCGTCCCACATATTATGTGTGGGATGGAAGATTGAGAGGAAGAGAAAGAGAGTCTCTAAGGTGCTGAGTTTTCACACAGGGCAATGGAGAAATAGAGTGCTCCTGTAGATGTATTGGCAGATCAGCAGAGGCAGTGCAGTGAAGTATTGAGTGTTAAAGACAAATTCTATTGATATAAAATTAGTACTAGACTCACACAGGCAGCCTATTAGGTTATTGGACACATCTCTAATATAAAAATAAAGCTCGTGTTGCTGTGCAAAGTCCCAAGTGTTCAGCGATTAACAGCATGTTGTGCTCACAATTTGGTCAGTCTTGTCTCTGCAGCTCAGAGCTGAGATGCATTTCAAAGCAATAAATCTCTTCTGGAATACTTGTGGATGTTTTTTTCACTCCTGATGCTAAGAAAGAGATTTACCAGGCCTCAAAACTCATTTTCTCCTCAAGAAGAAAAGAAAAAAGCCTTTTTAAATGTCCTTCTAATTGATCCTTCTGAGGGTTAAAGGCAAATTAATGAAGCAATTCATTTGTGCAAGGTTATGAAGTGAAGCCATTGTTGTCCATCAAAATGGTGGTTGAGGAAGAGAATGGAATTAAATTGCTGACATTGGGAGGCACACCTAAATATTGTCAGGTCCCATCCTCCTACTCAAGCAAGATCAGCTAGGGTTGGGTGTCCAGAATTTTTTTCCTTTTGGGGTTTTAATATCTCCCAGAATACAGACTCTAAAACCTGCTGGGCAACATGTTTCAGTGTTTGATTGCTTTTACAGTAAAAATGTGCTTTCTTATGCTGAGGCAAAATTTCATGGGTTTAAATACAAACAGGTTTTATATATTTAAAAAATTTTCCTCTAAGTCTTCTGTTCTCCAGACTAAACAGTCCCAGGCCACTTAAGCTCTCCTTGTGGGAGAGATGGTCAAGCCCTTTAGCCATATTTTTGGCCCTAAACAAGGTAACTAATTTTCAAGAGCCTACTATAAAATTTGCCTACTGATGGCCAAATTTTATATATAAATTAGATAGATTTTTTTTCTCTCTTTTTTCCTTCATTGGAGGCTCTAGGAGCTTTTTGTTTTCCTTTAAGTGATGCGATAGAAGGAGCAAATATTATTCCATTTTTGTTACCATTAGAACTGGACCACAGGGGAGATTGACTCCATGGTTGGCTGTGCATCATCATGCAGGTCTGTTTTCCTAATGGTTCACATCACAGGGAGTCTCCATACTGGCCATGAATTCTCACTGATCCAAGCCAGGTATCTTGAATTAAATGCCAAATTTTCCATGGGCTTTGGTCTTACCCCTGTGTGAGGCTGGGTCGTGGAAGGGATATGAGAGGTATATTAGTGTATGAATTTACATGTAACCAGAAATGCAGAAATTCATCACAGGGAAAGCTGGGAACAAATCTTCAGTACCTCTAAGAGGAAAAATTAAACTCTTTTTAAACAAAATACTCTTAATTTAACCTCTGAGTAAGAGCCATTTTCTTATTTCATACCATTCACTTCCAGATGCATTTTCATGTTCTACACTACATTTTCTCTAAATATTTGAAACCTATAATGTGCATCTTCCTTCACCTGTACCTCCTTTTGGCTGAGAATTATTACTCATGATTGGTTTTAAGTATTATTTCCAATATTTACAACCTCTCCTACTATTGCTCTTACTCCAAAGACAACGATTGGTAGCATATGAGTCCTTCTCCCTTTTTATCTCTTCATAAGGTACAGCTTCTCAAAGAAGAGTTTAAGTAAAAGTATAAATACTGCTCTTCTACAGAAATATGTATTTATTGTGTTTATTGAGCAGTTTTCCTCAAATCTTGATGATCTTCTAAATATCTTGGTTGCATTCTTTACTTCCTTTGGGAGTTGATAGAAGGTGAAAGAAACATAATTTAGTCTTTTATTAGGAAGTGATATAACGATGACTTCATAGATCTTTTGTATAAAGTGAGGTTCAGAGGACAGATCTTTGTATTTCTTTAGATCCTGGAAATCTGCAAAAATTGGCCTGCTCTGCAATGTAAGAAGTCTCCACTCAAATATATTGTTTTATCCCTGAAATTTTAGCCATCAGAAGTCCTAAGCATAAAAGGAGCTCTCATAATTTCTTTTTCTCCATTCCTCTTAAACACACAGCTAATATGGAAGTAGAAAGACATCTTTGTTTTCCTTCCAGAGATCTTTATTCTAGCAAGATCCTCCAAAAATAAGCATTAAAAACCCCCACGGTTTTCCCCCAAGCACTATCAGGCAATGCTCTCCATAACACTGAAGAACTGAGTAACTTAATAATTTGAAGATAATGCTGCTAAACTCTCGTTGGTCTCATTGGTTTGCTGGAGAGGCTTTTAGATTGATCCAGCTGCTCTTGGATATGTGAATTTGTGGAAGAAGATCATACCAGGTGCACGAAGATGTCTTTGCTGGTTGTACAGCCATTCAGAGATGGTAAATCTCTTTCTTAACATTTAACGGTCTTAAAAAACTTTAAAGGAAACATTTCCACATTTTCCACAAAAAGAACACCATTTAGCTACAAATACATATAAATACTTGGAAAAATCTTCATAAATAAAATTTTAGAAATTAGAAAATACATTTTTTTAAAAAATAGTATTTTTTAGAAAATATAAATTTTTTTTTCTGACTGGGAAGAAGTTGATTTAACTTAACTTTACTTCTGTTTTTATTGAAATGGACTCACTTTCACACAATTCTAAAAGGGAAAAGACTTGAAAGAATTTTTTCTAGTTCTAAGCATTTTAAATTGTCTACAATAAATTAAGCTACTGTGTGTAAAGGTCCTTGTATTATCCTAGCAACACTATTATGTGGAGCTACTCCTGTAATGTCCTAATATGGGAGGTGAAATATTTTCTTTTCATTTCATTTGTAAAGCGCTTCCACAATATCAGTGAACTCAATAGATTCTCCATCCTGATTTAAAAGTCTTATTTGTTTTCTTTTCAGAGTGTCTTTGCAGATTGGAACTTGTAATGAATAGGTTTGAAATTTTGACACTGATGGGTAAAATGTGTCAAACAGTTCATGTGCTTGGACTGCTGACATGATGTGCCATAACGGAAAACATACTAAAATGGCAAATCATATTTTGAATGAAGATTTACATTATCAAATGAGGTTCTTTTAACTGTCATCTTTGCAAAATTAAAAAAGCCAGTACAAAAGTAAAACAAATGTAAAAATACTGATTTCCCACAAAACAGAAAGTGATTTTCAACCTGTTGTACCTTATGTCTCAATCAACAGGATGGGACTAAATGGTTATGTGTCTGTCACTGATTTCTGGGATAATTATTGTTATTATGTATGAATTTGTGTTTTCTCTTTTTTTTTTTTTTTTTTTAAGAAAAGACATGCAAGAGATACAAATCTATTTTTCACACCAGTTACCTCACTGCCATAACCCACAGGTTTGTGTGAAAAATACAATCTTCCTAAACTCACAGCTGGAAAGGATGTGACCATCATCAGTGCAGGGGGACCTGCGGAGGATGGGGAAGGGTCCAGGCAGAGCAGGACGTAAAGGCCTAATTCCAGAGTATGCAAAGACTGTGAAACTGTGCGGGCAAGGTCTCTGTGGCTGGTGAATTTGCTGTCCTGGACAAAGAGGGGAAAGCATAAGGACGGGTGTATTTTATGGGAAGCTCTAAAGGGATTTTTTATCATGTGCTTTTTGATCACATGCTGCTTCTCCGTGCCCAGCACAGGCTGAGGGAGCCGGGGCTGCTCAGCCTCGAGAGGAGCCCCAGCTGAGAGGGGCCCTCAGCCCTGGCTGTCCCTGGCTGCAGGGAGGGCTCAGGGCAGGGCCCGGGCTCTGCTCCGGGGCCCAGCAATGGCACCAGAGCACCAGGCAGGGCCTGAGCCCGGCAATTGCCCTGCCCAGGAGGCAGAACTGCTGCCCTGGGCAGGGCCCAGCCCTGAGCAGATTGTCCAGAACCATCTGGACACAATCCTGGGCCATGTGCTCTGGGGATGGTGCTGCTGGAGCAGGGAGGTGGGTTCAGATGAGCCCCTGTGGTCCTTTCCAGCCTGACCCACTCTCTATTTCTGTGTGATTCTGCTGTGTGATCTTACAAAAGGGAGCCTTAATCGGGCTGTGGCCTCACCAAGATGACTTTTTGGGGAGAGGTAATGATGGGTATGGAGCAAAAACCGCATCCAAAGAGACTTTTTCTTCCTATCCCTTCTCTCTACCCCCATTACAGACAAATAGTAAGAAAGCAGAACGATTTGTTCTTATGTACTGGAGGAGCTGGGCTTGCTGTGCCCGGATGAGGACTGTGTGTTGGGATGGCAGAGCCCTCCTGGAGACACGTCTGCTGAGAGGTCTGTCCTGGTCACTGTCCCAGCTGCTAAGGCAGCTCAACTATATCCTCTCCACTGGCTCTGCACCATGGCCTTGCATGGGGACAGGTTTGCTACTCACAGGCAGAGAGAAGCCAGTCAGTTTCCTCCTGCATTTTGTGTGTGAAGCACCAGATGTCACGGTCAAATAAAGACAGGCTATGGGGGGGAGGACAGGACACAGATATCTCAGCAATTTTTAGGAAACTCTGCCTGTTTTTGCTTCAAACTGACAGAGAGTAGGTTTAGATTGGTTATTAGGAAGAAATTCTTCCTTGAGAGGGTGAGGCCCCAGCACAGGTTGCCCAGTGAAGCTGTGGCTGCCCCACCCTTGGAAGTGTTCAAGGCCAGGTCAGATGGGGCTTGGAGCAAGCCGGGCTAGCGGAAAATGCTCCTGCTTGGGGCCAGGGTGTTGGAATAAAATAAGATTTAAGGCCCCTGCCAACCCAAACCGTTCTGGGATCCTACAATCCTATGTTCCAGAAAGTGGATGTCAAAGGTCAGAAAAAATGCAGAGCCTGTGCGTGCTGAGGCTGTCCTGATTTATGTGCATTGATATGAGGTGATCAGCGAGACCTTGGAATATGGTCAGTGATACTTTTCCTGACTGTAGCATGCCTGGAAATAAATAAAAAGAAGTCTGGTGTCAAAGCTGTGCAGCTGGTCATGGTGTGTGTCCCTAAAGGCTTGGACCTGTAGTGGAAGTCCTGCAGGCTAAGATGAATAAGGCAGGTAGGTGGGACAAGGCAGTGCAGATGCCTGTGGTGACCACAGTGAAGTGTCTTGTAATTGCTGCCTTAAATAACTTAGAAAGGTTTGCTTTACTTGCTAGCTTATTTTTCATGTTTGTTTGTGCTCTGTTCTGGCTGTACACTGCAATAATAAAGTATTGTTACCAGCTTGGCAATCCCAGAATGAAACATTCTGAAATTTTAGACTAGTTGAAAATATTTATTGCAGTTCTGACAATGACCACATTCATGATTTACAGATACAGCAAACGAAAAGCTACTGAACATCTTTCATTGTTAAAACCTGATTTGACATTCATAACTAGAATAAGCTGTTAAAAGTTTTTGAAGTGCCTCTGTTGATTTTTGACCCAAATCTACACAAAAAAAACATTAATTGAAGTGTCACGCTGAATGTAGAATTTTGCATTCCATAATGAGTATCAATTTAGGGAGGGAATAACCTGACGTGGGTTTTTTTCAATATTAAGATAAAATTTACTCTTACATTCCTTATGGCACACAGACCATAAAGAGTTTCTTACTCATCCCTAGGCTAGATGTATTTTGATCCAGTCTTGAGTCCAGTTTATAGACTCTTTTGCCTTTTCTTTGTTCTGCGGATTTTGGTATCAAACTGAAATTGAGCTGATCTGGTCAAGGGAAAACACTATTACCATAACCCCATTTTGTTTTACCTAAAATAGTACAAATATATGACATGAGGGACCATGTTCCTGTATTTGAGTGTCCCCTTCATCCTCTAAACAAGCAGATGAAATGTGTTTGGGACCAAAAACTGGAGTATCACTGAGCAAAGGTTACAAGTGAGCTGTCTGTTGTGAAATGCTGATCTTTTTTTCTGCTTGTCTGTTTTTATCACAAAGTCTTTCACAGAGTGAATAATTCAAATTCCAGGTGATGCCTTGTCGTTGTCTGCAGTGGGCAATTATCTACTTTTATTGGGTTCTCCTGAAGTAAAACCAAAGAAGGGGAAGAAACTGTCACAATAACATTGTCAATTTGCTGCTCCTTTGTTTTTACGGTAGCTACATGCTTACAAAATTTCCTGAACTCACATAAAATTATGGATTTGATCTCACTGGGGCAGAATCTGTTTGGGAGGGAAGTTCATCTTCTTCCAATCCCCTGCCATGTACAGGGACACCTTCCACTATCCTAGGTTGCTCCAAGCTCTGTCCTGGACACTTCCAGGAATGTTGATTACATATGGTTTCTAGGGAACTTCCAGATGTTTCTAGGCAATGGAGAGCATTCAAGGATTAAGAAACCTAGTTTAATGAGATACCTAACCATTTTTTCCCTGCCAGCATCTTATTTTAAACAGGTAGGTATGTCTGTGAATGAAAGCAATTAAATTACACGCTTGCTTAAGTAGCTCATTGAACCTGGTTGTAATGAATAAGCAGAGTGACGTTGTGCTGCTTTTGTTTCACAGAGCAGGCAGCTGTCATTACTCTATCTCCATTTTTAGACCCATTTTTATGACCTGCATTTGTGAATGCATCTCCTGTTCTCGTATCTTCATCAGTAACTCTTGACGTAAACAAATCTGCGCAGACAATGATCATTTTGTCACACTTGTTAAAGTCTTTACATATCACTTTTCTGTTTTGAAAGACACATTTTAATCCGTGAGCTTGTCATTTTGTGACCAGTCAAAATAAAGCACAGAATCCTATAAACACATTTCTCATGGCATAGTTCATGTAGTAATAATTTTAACAAAAGAATGCCTTCCTACAGGCCACAAAAAAATTTTAAATTATTCATAAATAATGTCGGGATATAATTTAGCCCCTCTGAATGCATTGGCAAATGTGAGGTAGAGAGGGAGAAATAGAAACTACTAGAAAAAGGGAGAGTCAGAGGGAGAGAGACAGTGGGACAGAGAGAGAGATAAAGTAGAAAATATCGTAACTCCATGGATCCCAACAGCATCCCATTGGTCCTCTTCCTCCGGTCTTCTCGGTGGTGAGGGTACCAGTCTTGTCCAAGTGATGGGTGCAGTCTGGATCTGGTGGGAGAAGCCCAGGAAACAGAGTGAAGGTTCAAGTGGGAATGCTCAGATACCTCCCCTGGGGCAAGGTTTTACACTGGATAATGTAATCACAGGACACTTATAACACCTTCTAAGACCTTACAGCTGCCTCTGCATCAGTGAGGTTGCGTTAATTACGGCCCCATGAGCAGGGATGAATCCTTCATGCTGTGAATATCCTGGTACTTCTCCAGAGGGCAGTTTTCACAGCTGAGCCACTTGTGTGAGGATGCTGGCACGAGGAGAAGCACTATCCCACCTCACAGGATTTGCCCTTATCTTATTCAACACCCAGCTGCAGCCCTGGGTGATGGGTGCGCAGGCCTGGGCAGTTAAGAGGTCGATTATTTGAGTCATTAACCATTAACAGTCCAGTTCCTCATGTATCCCACCATGATTCTCCACAGCCACAGTCTGCAACCATAGCACCTGCTAAGGGGGATGGAATGGAGGGTGGAGCAGAGTGGAGACACCGTGGCCAGGCTCTGCTGGAATCCTTGCAGGAAGAGGAACTTGGCGGCACTTTGCAGCTGAGAGAGGAGAAGATGTCCTGCTGATGACTGGGGCAAAATCACTCTCCTCCAATGAACTTGGGTCATTATAACCTAATTGCAATATTAATACACACCTCCATCCCAATGTATACCCACCTCCATGGTCCCACCACTCCTCACTCGGCATGCGCTCTAGATTTTTTTTGACTGTATCTTTAAAAGCAGTGAGACAATTTTACACCAATCAGTAACAAAGGTATGTATGACTAGGGTCAAGCTCCACCTAAACATAAAGAAACCAAATAAAAATAAGTAGAGAATGGGGAAAATTTAGGGAAGACTCCATCATAACTGCCAGGATCAGCTGACAGGCTGAACCTGTTTTCTCCCCCAGAGGGATGCCTACTGAGTGAGAATCATACTGTCTGTGCTGAATACTTTTACTGGGATTAGAGCTTGTCTAGGTATTGCTTTGAATACATTTTTGCAGTCAGACACCCACCGACAATCCTCGAAACTTAACGTGTCACAATTTGATATTAAGAAAGAGCATTATTCTGTAAACTGTCAGTGTGCATCCTTCCTGGGCACTGGCAGCCACTGGCAGCAGGGAACACACTCACAATAAAAGGGGAGATCTGCTGAGGGCTCCTCCTTGTTTTTCCCTGACCAAGTCAGTCAAAATCCCTCCAATCCAGCAGGACCGCTCAGTGCAGGGTCCCACTAAGGGAACACTGACAGACTGGTCAGGCACAAGGGGCTCAGCATTCCTGGAGCACTGACAGACAAATTAAACACCAAGAGTTGAGGAAATCTCCTCTTTTCACATGACAGCACAAGTATGGTGTGACATGCAGAAAATCGTCTAGGAAGATGTATTTTTGACCACATTGCTACTTAACATTGATTAGTCCATTAGACCAATGACACAAAGAAATTGATTGGCACTGCCAGGGCTCCTCATTAAACTGGTATACAGTTAATGATATATTTTATATATATATATATATATATAATGATAATAAAACAAACAGTCTTTCTACAGTATATTCAGAAAAAATTTCTAAGTAAAAATACATTTTGATGATTACGGTTAATTAAATATTAGCAATGCTTTAGCATTCCATGCACTGGTTTAAATTCTATTTTTATCCGTTCTGCAAAATGTTGTAGTTGCTTTTATTTCCCATGATTTAATTTCAACTTCCATGTTCTCTCTTAATATTTCTATGGCATAGTGCCATCTTGGGGATGCTGTGAGCATCTGAAAGGACATGAAACAGACTGAAAGAAAATCAAAGTATTTTTCCTGCACTATGTTTTTGTTGGACACTAGGATGCTAAAAATAAATGTGACTGAAATCTAGGACTCTCTAAAGTACTAAGAGTATCACAGCTAATGCCATGTCTATAGAAACTACTGCAAATTCTTGAATGCAGCATGTTAGCTGGTGTTTTAAACTTGTGAATTCTAGTGTATGTGTCAATAGAGAGTCTCAGCTTTTCCTTTAAAAGTACATTTCTCCTCTAATTAAAGAGAAACACTGATGTAATCCTAAAAGATTTGGAAGCTGGAAGAGAAATTGTATCCTGTTAAAGACAGTGACACTATTTTGGGGAATCTTTGTCCTGATTTCCAGTAATTGGTAGATTTATAAAGAGACCATTTCTTCTTAGTGTGTAAAGGAGGAGCAAAAATACAGCAACATTGTTTTAGTCACATTCTTGTAATTTGTAGCTTGACCTTTATTAGTATCTGGCAGAGGTTCAGAGCATAATTTGAGCTCTCAGGACTGCCTCTTCCTCCTTCATTCCCCAAAGCAAAACCAGACAGATCTGCTGACAGTGTGCAGTACAGGCATGGGCTACTATTGTCCTCAAAATATTTCAGGGTTTTATGTCCTATGGTGCAACCCTACCAAGGGACCACTGCTCCATCCTCCAAAGCAAACACCAGATTTTCCTGTGCATTCATTTGCATAATATTAAGAAATGTTCCACTTGACAGAGACTGCTTGTAAGTTCTCTAGAGAGACCTTTCCCAACACAGCTACCTGCAGCCTAACACGGAGCCATATCCTGCAGCTCAACAGATGGCTGAGAAATTCCAGCCTGAAATAGTGCTGCTGCTGGTGAGTTTGCTGTTCAGTGAAGGGCTGGGATATGCACAGGAGATGGTTCTCATTTCAGGAATTATCCCTTTAATCAGCAGCTTTGGAGAATATTCTCATGCCCTCTCCAGGTGCAGCTGCTGCTTTTTCCTCTTAGCAGCTCAGCAATGTGGGCTTGTGCCAGCAGGTGCTATGGTGGGTCCAAGTTCACCACCCCACCCACAAGTTCTTCCCTGTTTGCAAAGAATGGCCCAGCAAGGCGCCGTCTCACCAGCTGTGTCAGTTTCTCTTTCACACACTCCAGGAACCTCCTGGATTGTTTCCTCTGCACTGTGTTAGGTTTCCAGCTAACCTGGTAAGTTGAAGCCCCTCATGAGAACAAGGGCCAGCAATAGCAAGATTTCTTCCAGCAACCTCATAGAGTGTTTTGCCTGTCCCTGCATCCTGGTTTGGTGGTCTTTTACAGACTACCACCAGCATCCTTGCCTTGCTGGCCTTCCCCCTGATTCTCACCCATAAATACAACCCTCTCCTCACCACCATCAAGCTCCAGACCATCAAAACCCTCCTGCACGACCGGCTCTCCTTCCTGATGTGTCTCTTCTGGAGAGTTTGCAGCCATCCATTGAACCACTCCAGCTGTGCCAATCATCCCACCGTGCCTCGGTGACAACAACTGCATCACAGCTTTCCTGCTGAAGGAAAGCATTGGTTAGAAATACACGTGCTCCAGGCAAAATGTATGAGAAACCTGACTCTGCTTTAACTGCTGGCTTATGATGAATGGCTTGGGGAAGAGCTGCAACAAAACCTACATGCTAAAATGGCAAAGGTAGTGAGCAGCAGCTGTATGTTTAGAAACAGGAGAGGATACCTCGCTGCATCACCTGTCACAGATGAACAAAAAGAGGTTAAATCTGTTGAAAAGTTTGTGTTGGTTCATTAGCCACATAAGGTTGATGGTGAGGATGCACAAGCATTTTTGTTCCTTAGAAATGGAACAATGAGAATTAACCATTCAGCTTGTCTATAAATATAAAAATAAATAAATAAATAAATAAATGAAATGAAATGAAATGAAATGAAATGAAATGAAATGAAATGAAACGTCTGGGGGAGATGCAAGAGGCAGATGTGAAAGAGGAAACAGAGCAACACCCAGGGGCTGGGACATGAAGAAAGGAACAGCTCAAAGAGCTACTCCTGAATCCTGTTGTAGTTACCTAACTATCTAGTAGTCATCTGCTAAATTTATCTTTTTAAGATTATGAAAGCTGTGGTATTTATAGATAAGGCTTTTAAAATCCTTTGGATATCAGAAGGGATGTGACTCTTAAAGATGTCTGTGAAATACCCATTGAAACTGTCACATATCAGTATCCAAAATGCAATGATAACTTAGGAAATGCCAGTAGATAAGTATCTGAATAAGGTAGAGATCTGAACAGCTTGCTTTTTGATAGATACTTTAGAATGATATTGTCTTACAAAACAACATAAATTAAACTCTCTAATTGCATGGAAGCAAGTCTTTTTTCCTTTCTGATTTATAGTGCTATTTCAACCATGATGTCTCTATTTTCATAGTTCAGGAGATTGTTCTTCCATATCAAGAAATATTCAATCATATTAAACGAGACTTTTTTCTCCAAAACAAATGAGAAGTTATTATAATTAAACAAGGCTTTTGCAACTTTTAACATTTTTTTTAAATTTTAAAAATGCTTGGGAGCGTCTCATCAGGCGTTATTGGAGAACTTGTGCTTGGCATTTCCCACGCTGCGGTGACAGCCTGGGGTGGTACAGGCTGCCCAGCTCGAGTGCTCTGCTCAGAACACCGAGCAGTTCCAGTAAAGTTTCACATGATTAATGACACAAACTAGTTTCACAAAGAGTACTGAAATCATAAGGTGGGAAATGCGAGACTGCCAGAGCAATTTCTTAACTTACATTCCGAGCAGCGCCTTTGTGTGTATATTCCCACTGCCTTTTGTTACGTGTTTCCAAACTGATACAAGCAACAGGTCAAGGAACCCCTATTGAGCTTTGTGAATATTGATGCAATATAGAGTGAATTTATTAATAAAATAATTTTCTTAATTGCTACAGAAAAATTAGGACACTATAAGGTATAAGAACAACATGACAATGTTAATTTGGGTGATTTCCCCTTCTCTGTCATTACTAGTGGTAATCCCTGATGTGAAATGATTTTGTGATATACTGCTATTTAAAAGACCCTGAATGTACTCTCCATTTTTTCCTCTTATTCTTCTGCAGCAATGAAAGTGGGAAGGCGGAAATGCACACCTACCTGAATGGTATTTATTTACAGGGACTGATACTATATTCTACACAGTATTGTGACTAAAAACCCAGGCCAGCTTCAAACTTCAAAAGAACACTTTACTAAATTCACATTTCGTGTACATATCATAAACTGTGAGTTCTTACCCCTTATTAGTCATTATCACATCACAATTATCAAGCTTATCGAAAGTTACCTTTAAGTGTAAGGGAGTTGATGCTGTGAATCCTTACTGCTGTGGTCCTTGTTGGTCTTGATCCCCAAGGTCAAAGAGATTAGGTTGAGATCTCTTGGTCAAGGAGAGCTGGAATCCAAGCAGGCATCTTCTTTCTTCCTGTTGCGATTTGACACTGGCCAAATGCTAGGCACCCACGAAAGCCACTCACTCACTCTCACCTGCTACAGCTGGGCAGAGGAGAGAAAAAATTTCATGAAGGGTTCATGAGTTGAAATAAGGACCAGGAGAAATCACTCCAAGGGCAATAAAAACAGGCTCAGCTTATAGATACAAAGTGAGTTTATTACTAACAAAATCAGAGGAGGATAATGACAAGCAAAATAAGCACTAAAAAAACACCTTTTCTTCCCCCAAGCCCTCCCTCCTTCCCAGCGACAGCAGAGGGGAAAGGGCGTGGGGGTTTGCTCAGTTTGCCACACGAGGTTTTCTTCCACTGCTCACGGAGAGGAGCCCTTCCCCTGCTGCCCCGTGGGGTCCCTGCCACGGGAGACAGTTCTCCGTGACCTTCTCCAGTGTGGGTCCACTCTCACGAGCAGTGGTCCTGCCAAACCTGCTGCAGCGTGAGTCCCTCCCACGGGCACACAGTCCTCCCAAAACTGCTGCGGCGTGGGTCACTCTTCCACGGGGTGCACTCCTCCAAGGCCAGGCTGCTCCAGCCTGGGAGCGGGGCACCCTCTCTCCATCGGGTCTCCCACTGGAGCACAGCCTCCTCCAGGCATCCACCTGCTCTGGCATGGACACCTCCCCCGTGGGCTGCGGATGTATGTCTGCATCCCCCGTGGATCCCCAGGGGCTGTGGGTGGGTCTCTGCATCCCCCGTGGATCCCCAGGGGCTGTGGGTGGATCTCTGCATTCCCCGTGGATCCCCAGGGGCTGTGGGTGGATCTCTGCATCCCCCGTGGATCCTCAGGGGCTGTGGGTGGATCTCTGCATCCCCCGTAGATCCCCATCGGCTGCAGTGGCACAGCTGCTTCACCACGATCTTCACCAAAGCCTGCAGAGGAATCTGGGCTCCGGTGCCCAGGGCACCTCGTGTCCCTCCTTCTCCACTGACTCCGGTGCCTCCGTGTTGTTCCCCTCAGGTGTTCTCACCTGCTCCTCTTCTCTGGCCAGGAAAAAACTGTCCGTGCACACTGTTCTGATTTTCTTCGTCAATCTGTTATCACAGAGGTGTTAGCAGCCTCTGCAATTGGCCCAGCCTTGGCCAGCAGCTTGTCCATCTTCAGAGCCATCAGGGATTGGCTCTGTTGGACATGGGGAAAGTTTCCAGCAGCTTCTCACAGCAGCCACCTCTGTGGCCCCCACACTGCCAAAAACCAGGCCCTGCAAAACCAACACAGTCCCCTGGTCCGGGGCTGCTCCGGGCCCGTTCCCGGCTGCCCCGCTGCTGTTGGGACCCTTTGTGACACGGGACCTGATGGTGGCCAGAGACCTTTGTGACATCAGAGAGCCCCACCCTGGCTGAGGGGTTTCTAGGGGCACCGCAGGGCTCGGGGTGCCCAGTCCCAGGAGAGCCACTCCAGAAGGAGGAAGCAACTCCCGGGATCTGTCTGCGCCAGAGGCCGAGAGCGACGGACGCGGACAGAGGCAGCGAAGCCACCCCCGAGTCCCGGTGCCCCAGCCCCGTAGCCAGCTGGCCGCACGGCCAGGCCCTCAGCAGGCAGTGAGTAGGGGCAGGGAGCAGGTCAGGCCTGCCACTGTCACACATCGAGGAGGACGAGGGGAGCTTTGCTGAGATGGGCCAAGAGCTTTCCCGGTGGGGAACTGAGACAAAGCAGGAGATGTCCAAAATCTCCCTGCGGGAACAGCAGACAGGGCCAGAAGTGCACCCAGTGAAGGACAGCAGCGCCAAGGAGCTGTCCCGAGGGGCAGAGGATGGAGCCCAAGAGCTGTCCCAGCAGCAGGACGATGTCACCTGCAGCACTGGGGACAAACCCTTGGGCCCAGAGATGGAGGAGGATGAGGAGGAGGAGCCGCAGCCTTGTTCCCCAGCGGGGTTCAGGCAGCTGTCCCGTTGGGCCAGTATCACCTTCAGCCCTGAGGACAGAGCCTTGAGCCCAGAGATGGAGGGGAATGTGGTGCCGCAGCCTTGCTTTGCACCGGTGCCCGACATGTGTTCCCGCTGGGTCCCTGTCATCTACAACCCTCTGAAGACACCCTTGAGTCCAGTGATGGAGGAGGAGGAAGAGGAGGAGGAGTTGCAGCCTTGTTCCCCAGAGAGTGAGCACGAGGCAGAGCTGTCCCAGGGAGAAAGGAACAGCTGCTCCCCAAGGGTGTCCCAGGGGGAAGAGTGTTCGGAGCAGGAGCTGTCCAGGGCAGTGTCAAACAGGGAAGAGTGCACGGAGGAAGAGATGTCCCTCGGAGAAGCCAACAGCTCCCAGGAACGCTCAGACTGGGAAGAACACCTGGAGAAAGAGCTGTCCCAGGGGGACATCAAGAGCCGGGAAGAAGTTTCCGATTGGGAAGAACACATTGGCACAGCCCTTTCCCAACAGGAAGTGTCCCTCGGCCAGGACGTGACCCCAGGGAACGGCCACAGTCCCTCCGTGCCCTCCAGCTGGGAGAATGACAGCGACCAGGAGCTCGCGCAAGAGCCCTGGGAAGTCGGCACCGAATCTGGCAGCTGCATGAAGCCCTTGGCCCCGGAGGAGGACGAGTGGGACAAGCTGAGGGTCCTGGAGCTGCCCCCGGAGGAAGACAAAGAGCAAAAACAGAGGGCTTTTGCGGCAGACGGGCTCCCAGTGCCTGCGCCTCGTGAGGCCTGGGCTGAGGGCCCGGCCCCGGAGCCGTGCAGCCTCCCCAGCCCCTCGCCTGCCCGGCTGGGAGCCCAGGCCCTCCGTGAGCAGCCGGCTGCCCCCAGGAAACGTCCCTCCCGCTTCAGGCGGGCGCTGCGGGCGCTGCGGGGGCTGCTCCGCTGTCCCTGCCTGGCGGCACCGCCCGAGGAGTAGCAGCGACACGGCACCCACAGCAGCCAGCACACGGCACCCATTGCTCCAGAGCCGCCCTCCCTGCGGGGCTGCGGCACCCACGGGGCTCCCAACCCACAGCATCGGGAACCAACGGCAACGGGAGCAGGAGCATGGAGAAGACGGAGATGACAAAGAGAAGATGAAGAAGACGACGACAAAGACCACGACGAAGACGAAGATGATGAAGAGGATGAAGACAAAGAAGACAACAAAGACGATGAAGAAGACGGAGATGAAGAAGATGAAGACGACGACAAAGACGACGACGAAGACGACAAAGACGAAGACGAAGATGATGAAGAGGATGAAGACAAAGAAGACAACAAAGACGATGAAGAAGACGGAGATGAAGAAGATGAAGACGACGACAAAGACGACGACGAAGACGACAAAGACGAAGACGAAGATGATGAAGAGGATGAAGACAAAGAAGACAACAAAGACGATGAAGAAGACGGAGATGAAGAAGATGAAGACGACGACAAAGACGACGACGAAGACGACAAAGACGAAGACGAAGATGATGAAGAGGATGAAGACAAAGAAGACAACAAAGACGATGAAGAAGACGGAGATGAAGAAGATGAAGACGACGACAAAGATGACGACGAAGACGACAAAGACGAAGACGAAGATGATGAAGAGGATGAAGACAAAGAAGACAACAAAGACGATGAAGAAGACGGAGATGAAGAAGATGAAGACGACGACAAAGACGACGACGAAGACGACAAAGACGAAGACGAAGATGATGAAGAGGATGATGACAAAGAAGACAACAAAGACGATGAAGAAGACGGAGACAAAGAAGATGAAGACGATGACAAAGACAACAAAGACAAAAGAAGAGGAAGAAGAATAATTTAAAGATACATAGAAGAATAAGAATAGGAATAGGAATTAAGCAATACATAGCAGAAGAAGAGGAATAAGAATAGCAATTTAAGTATCTATAGAGGAAGAGGAATAAGAATAGCAATTTAAGTATCTCTAGAAGAAGAGGAATAAGAATTTAAAAATCTATAGAAGAAGGACAGTAATAGGAATAAGAATTTTAAAATCCATAGGAGGAGAAGAGGTATAAGTAGAAGAAGAATGTAGAAATACGTAGAAGAAGAAAAGAGAGAAGCAGAATAGTGAAAGAATAAGGAGAATAAGAAGAATAATTTCAAATTCCATAAATGAAGATAAAATCCAGTAAATAAATAAAATTAGCAAATATTTTCTCTTTGTTCCATATTGTACATTTACGTTGCAGTGTAGGATATAAAAACATGAATGCACAGTAGGTTGAATAGGACAGAGTTCCAACTCCTGAAGATATTTTCCCATTTTCCAATAAAATTTGTGAGGCACAAGAGCAGAGTCTCCAGATTGCCTTTCTCCTCTCTCCGAGCCATTGATGCATTTCCCACCTCAGTCCCAGGGAGTGCCCTGGGAGCAGCGACTGCTCAGCCCCAGCGCCCGCGGGAGAGTCCCCGGCTGGAACCCGGAAAGCTTGGAGCAAGCTGGGATTGGGCTCTGCTCCCAGGGAACAAGGGATGGGATGAGAGGGAACAGCCTCCAGCTGTGCCAGGCAAGGGTCAGGTTGGATACTGGCAACAATTAATGCCTGGAAAGGGTTTTCCAGCCCAGGCATGGGTTTCAATGGGGTCCTGGAGCAATGGGAGCTGCACACGGTGGCATGCTTCCAGGCCGGGCTTTGCCGTGGAAAACACAACCCTTTCCCTGGGTTTGGAATAAACCTGGAGTCAATCCAGGTCCCACGCAGGGCTCTGGGCACAGCAGGGCCATGAGTGCCTGTCGTGGTTTGGCGCTGGCCCTACGCCAGGCACCCACGAGCGTCACTCACTGACCCTCCCCTGCCGCAGCTGGGCAGAGGAGAGAAAAATGTAATGAAGTTGAGTTAAGGACCGGGAGAAAACACTCCAAGGGCAAAACAGGCTCAGCTTAGAGGTACAAAGTGAGTTTATTGCTGACAAAATAGAGGAGGATAAGGAGAAGTAAAAGAAGTCCTTAAGAAAAGCACCTTTTTCCCCCAAGCCCTCCCTCCTTCCCAGCGACAGTGCAGGGGAAAGGGCGTGGGGGTTTGCTCAGTTTGCCACACGAGGTTTTCTTCCACTGCTCACGGAGAGGAGCCCTTCCCCTGCTGCCCCGTGGGGTCCCTGCCACGGGAGACAGTTCTCCGTGACCTTCTCCAGCGTGGGTCCACTCTCACGAGCAGTGGTCCTGCCAAACCTGCTGCAGCGTGAGTCCCTCCCACGGGCACACAGTCCTCCCAAAACTGCTGCGGCGTGGGTCACTCTTCCACGGGGTGCACTCCTCCAAGGCCAGGCTGCTCCAGCCTGGGAGCGGGGCACCCTCTCTCCATCGGGTCTCCCACTGGAGCACAGCCTCCTCCAGGCATCCACCTGCTCTGGCATGGACACTTCCCCCGTGGGCTGCGGATGTATGTCTGCATCCCCCGTGGATCCCCAGGGGCTGTGGGTGGATCTCTGCATCCCCCGTGGATCCCCACGGGCTCTAGGTGGATCTCTGCATTCCCCATGGATCCCCAGGGGCTGTGGGTGGATCTCTGCATCCCCCGTGAATCCCCATCGGCTGCAGTGGCACAGCTGCTTCACCATGGTCTTCACCAAAGCCTGCAGAGGAATCTGGGCTCCGGTGCCCAGGGCACCTCGTGTCCCTCCTTCTCCACTGACTCCGGTGCCTCCGTGTTGTTCCCCTCAGGTGTTCTCACCTGCTCCTCTTCTCTGGCCAGGAAAAAACTGTCCGTGCACACTGTTCTGATTTTCTTCATCAATCTGTTATCACAGAGGTGTTAGCAGCCTCTGCAATTGGCCCAGCCTTGGCCAGCAGCTTGTCCATCTTCAGAGCCATCAGGGATTGGCTCTGTCGGACATGGGGAAAGTTTCCAGCAGCTTCTCACAGCAGCCACCTCTGTGGCCCCCCCATTGCCAAAAACCAGGCCCTGCAAAACCAACACACTTCCCCATCTTTCCTTCTTGTCACTCATATAAGCTCTTTAGTTACCTTGTATAAAGAAAATATGCATATATATTTCATGTGGTCCCAACATTGTTTGTCCTATTCTAAGGATCACACACAGTACTGATCTGGTTTTGCTAATTCTGTTTCCATCAGCTGCCTTGCCTGCTTGTATGCCACCCCTGTGCTTGTCTTGGAGGTTTTACCACTTGCATGTGTCTTTAACATACCTCATTTGGCTGACTCTGGCATTAAACTCTGCCCCTCAGACATTATATGTTCTTCCTATGTTTATGCTCATCTACATAATAAAATTGTTATATAGGAATCTAAACTGCTCATTACGGGGTGGCAAAATATATACTGTCACTATTTATGTTATTTTCGTGTGTTCATATCTGGTTTCAAGGCAAGGAAATATGAGATGAGCTATAAAGTCCCTTCCAAAGCAAGGAATTTTATGATTCTATGATTCTGTGATTTGATCGTGTTTCTGAGTACTGAAAATGTGAGATATTTGCAAAATGGATTTGCAACATGCAATAAACATATGAAGGTTTCTGGCAGGAAGACACTGGCTGTGGATCAGGAATTTGTGTTTCACTACCAATTTGCAGTGTTCAACAAAGGAATATCTACTCTTCCTACCTGAAATGGTGTATTTCAGAAATATTCATATTATTGACAAATTAAATCATGTCTTGTAATAAAGAGGAGAAAATGATCTTTGAGAATGGATGAAGGACAAAAAAAAAAAAAAAATTTACACGTCCTCTCTACTTACTTTGCTGTCTGGTATGTGGGGCATTCCCTGCTGACTGACTTCTTCCCAGACATGTATTTTTAATTATCCAACAGCTCCTGAGCTAGCACAGCCATGCTGCTGATTAACGTGACTACAGACAGGGCAAGGGGACCTCACTTGAATAATTATCAGCTTTCCATGTAGTCTAGAGAGGTTTGTAATCCTTGAATTAACTTTTAGGAAAATTCAGTGCCCAATGCCAGGAACACATCAGATTGTGTATGACCTTTAGTGCTAATCAGGGAGCTGTATACTAACGAGAGGTGCTTATATTTGCTTATTTTTCTCCACAGAATCAATAACAGCTTGTTATGTTTAAAGCATTGCTTTATATGAGACTCTGAACAGCTGAGAAACACTGTGAATCAGATCCTGTTTATAAATTTGCCAGATATATTGCATAATTCTAGAACTCCTTGATAATTGTGGAGCTGGGTCCACCAGAGCAATCATAAACATTACTGAATTTTGTAATTTTAAGTAAAGGTAAATCAAAGAAAAGCCCCACATATTAGGAGCACTACCTATTTTCCTGTTTTCCTTTAATTCATGTGTGTCCATGGGAATGATCTTCAGGTCTTCAAATCTTTAACTTTCTCTCTTTGTTTTACCTTGTTTTGAAAGGAACAAAGAAAGCTTTTCTGCTGTTTTCCTAAAGGCTGTTTGGTGTTTTCACAGGGACAGTCTCAGCTGCTTTTGCTCTCCCCCAGGCTGTCACAGCACAGCTATGGATCTAGAACAGGAGGATGGAGTCAAAGCAAAACCTTTAACACCTGCTGCTTACCTTCATCAGTGTTCTGTCTGACTGATTACTGGGGATCTGGAGTTATGCCACACAAACAGGGGGTTTAATTTAAATACTTATTGACTAAATTTAAGGACACAACAATAGCAAAAAAACCAGTAAAACAACAATGCTAAATACTCAACAATGAAAAATAATAGCAGAGCACAAACACGCCAGATTCACACCTGACTCGTCATTTTTAGGTGCTATTTCCAACCCACACCAGGGATGGAATCCTGGAAGACACGGCCCCACTCAGACAACACCACAGACACCTGGAAAGGGACCTACCTGACACAAGCCACTGATAAGAAGGGTTGTTCTGACTACTGCCCAAAGTAGGTGCAGCACTTGATTTATTCCATGACTTCACTTATTCCCTGCTGTGTGCAGTGAAGGCAAGGCTCCAGTGCTTTCATGGAGCAGTCGGGCCTATGGCAGCTCTTTCTGGGAAGTTTTCAGAATGTTGTCCCCAAATTTGTTTTACTACATTTACACCACTAAGTCTCCTGGCCTGCCTGTTAGGTGGATTGCTCAGTCAAATATTACTTTTGACTATTTCATTCAACCATTATCCTTTTATAACCATTGTATTTCATTTACTGTTGTTAATTGCTTCCTAAAATTGCGTAGAGTGCTAATACATTTCTTTATTTTCATCTGGATTTTGCATCACTAATCTCCAAGCAATGCACTGTATGCGTCCTCCCATCTATATTCTTTTATTCTTTTTTCTTGTAGCTCTGAGGACTACAGCTGTAAAGACTGTTATGTGCACATTTATCTCCTGCAAGGTCAAAGCACCAAGTGAAGGTCACCCAGACTCCTCCACAGCTGTTTGAAGGACTAATGTCAGAAAGAGCAATATCAATTAACTTTCTTTTATTTTTCAAATAGCTGAGATAACTCTCCATGTGGTACAATTGAGCAAGTCAGTGTGGTGTATTTGCTTTTATAATGAACAAAAGCAAGGACACAGAAGATGCTCTAGCCTGGAAACAAGAATTTTGTCATCATGCTAGTGCATGACTGGAAGGGCACAGGTTAAAAAACCAAAGCAATAAATAGAGTATATTGGTAATGAAAACAATTCTTTCAGTTGCTACTTAAAGCAAATTATGTAACAAACCCAGAGCCTGGAGTACTTTGAACAGTTCAAAACTTGCTCTTACTGGTCACTGCAGCTTTTCAAGCTAAAGTTTCCTTTTCAAATATGTCTGCTACTAATTATGCTTCTAGAAATTCATATACAACAAAACCAAAGCAGCTGCAAGGACAGTCAAAGAGCACAGTTGCTCTCATCCTGTCCACATTGATCTGTGCAGCATTTTGGTGTCCAATATAGGCATTTAGGTTAGATTCATTCCACTCTTTTTGCCTTTCACAATGAAGGTTTGTAACCTCGAAAACGGTTTATGGGTTGTACAGGGGTGGTTTTTTGGTGATAGAAAACCATTCTGTTCCCCTATTAGACAGATGCTTTAAAACATGGTATCTTTTGCCCTCATAGGGTTTGAGAAAAAGACATTGTGAAAACTTCTATTATGTCCCTGACAAGAAGAATGACAGGATGGTTAAGGCTGGAAATGACCTCTGGAGAGTCTCAAGCAGGTTCAGCTGGAGCAGGTCCCACACGAGCAGCTGGGTTCTCATCTCCAAGGATGGAGATTCCACAGCCTTTCTGGCCAAAGGGGTCCTCTGCTCACTCACCCTCACAGAATAAAAAATACGTCTGCTTTATCTCCATTTTGGGGTGGTGATTTCAGAAGATGTCAAGACATCAAATCATTTGTTAATTTCCTTTTTTTTAATTCCTGAGTACTTTTTATCGGTTGATGTTATGGTCTTTCCAATTTGTGTGTTGGAAAGAGGGAGTTCATATCAATTTTCATTACTGCACTGCACACAGAATTATTAAGAGTGGTACTTGCAGGTGAAATTAATGCAACTGATTTTTTTTTTTTCTTTAATCTCCAGATAATGCACTGTGTAGGCTACTCTAGGTTTTGGTGCAGTATGAGCAATATTTTAAAAGATAGGTTTTATTCCAATCAGTGTGAGAAGCAAACACATTCCAGTCAATGTGAACAGCAAACCCCATGAACAATTCAAGGACATCACAATAATTTAGAATTTCTGTGTTACAAGTTAATTATTTAGATAGAATGTGAATATGACTGACTAATAGTCTCTGCACCAAGACATGATTTTGATTGAATGGGCTACTCTTGGCATCCTTCCAGCATAAATTTTCCCCTTTTTTATTTCTTTTGCCAAAAGTATAGAAGCAAAACAAAGACCTGGAAAAGCTCCAAAGTCCTTTGGGACACTCTAATGAATTATATGTACTAAAAAAATAGCTGGTTTTCTGTAGGAAAAATTTAAGATGGTCCATAATAGGTTAGAGCAACAAGGGGAAGAAGCTCAAATAACATCTGGAACACAGTGATTGAGAAAAGTCAAACTCTGGTAATGGACGTATAACGTATATGTTTTCCAGGAGGCTTCAACACTGCCTTGGAAGGGAAAAGACATTAATATCCATTTACCAGGGAGCTATATTTGTATTAAACTGTGCTGTGGAGATCAATGGGAGTGGCAGTCTTTAGCTCCTACTCATACTTAGCTCACATTTACAGTGTAAAAAATTACATCTGCTGAAATTGAAAAAGACTACCCACTCTGATTTTTTCAAATGTACCTTCTTCTTCGACATAGAGAGATAGTTGGTGCTTGGTATCAGATGGACACTTGGCAATAAAGACCTAGACAGCAATTACGAGACCTAAAGTCTACTCAGAAATATTTTTTTTTCTGTCTTTGTCCAGTAGAGCTCTTTTGCGTGTATGTTATAGCATCAGACATTTATTCCTCGGTTTTCCAATCATTCCCGCAAACGTGTTTTGGTTGGGTTCTGGTTGTTTCTAGATCTTGGGGGGTTTTAACTTTGTGTTTGTAGAACACATCATATGTACAAGATGTCACCGTGCTCCAGTTCCTGTCTTTACTGCAGTAGGAAACTATAATGTTCATAATTCCCTGTCCGAGCTGGTTAGCTGGAGTAAGGAAATTTCTGTAATTTTTCTCATGCCTTTTTTTATTAGGCAAGTTGAATTCATTAAGATAAAGAAACTAAAAATGATGAAGATTGTGAAAGCCACAGTTTTCAATCATGTTTTGTTATTGTCACTGTTCGTATTCACTTGTGAGACTGGGGTTTCTGATTTATTGGGGGAATTCTGCCTGAATTCCTGAATTACTCACATTTTCCATACTACAGATGTCAGGGCAATTGGTAGGTAAGAGGGATCTTCTGTAGGGAATCCAAGTCTTAATGGACTTCTGTGCATGTGAAATGAATCTGAGGGACTAAAGAGACTTCCAGAACATCCAACAGAAGCCAATGGCCTCATCCTCAATGGCTTGCATTCAATATTCCCTTTGGAACTGGGACATTTGAAGTTTTGAATCAGAGTCATTTTTCTGTGAAAAGAGAGCAGCTTTGCTCCTGATTCTGGGGGAAACAGAGTACAAGGACACTGAGAGGAAGCACAAGCAAAAGAGCAGAAAATCTAAGAGTGAGATTTTCCTGCATTTCAGCTTATTCACTTGCAGTTACATTGGCACATAATGCATAGATAATAATTCACAGCTAAACATCTATCACAGATTCTGTTTTAGTTTGGTTTTAAAAAGACACGAGATTTTGAAAATTAAATTAATAATTTAAAAAAATCAGGGCTGTTCTTCCATAAGTTTACTTGGTTGGTTGGTTGATTGGGTTTTTATAGATAACGTGTGTTCATTTCTTGCTTGTTTCATGCCTGTGTCCAAAGGAATACATAACAACCACAGACTTTCTCCTGTTTAGGAGTTAGTACAAATTCAAGGATTAAAATGATGCCAAAGCAGGTGAACAGTGGAAGAACACAATAAATATGTCATGGAAGATAGTGTAACTCTGAGGGAAGTTTATGAAACAAGTTATAGTACACGATAAAGAAAAATAAATCTGAATTCATGAAAAGTAGAACATGAGAAAAAAAGACTGAATCCGTTAAACTGTAGGAGACAATAGAAAAATGTCAATTAGATCTATGATACTCTGTAAGAGAAAACAACAACAATTACTCCAGAAAAGTTGGAAGGATTATCAGTTCGGGGACATTTTTGGGGACAAAATAAAAAAGACCCAACAGGTGAATGATCACATTCTAAATGAGCATACTGAATATGACAGGAGATGTGAGCAAAGAAAATAAACATGGTTTTCTGTGATACCTAGAATAAAACATAATGATAGGGGTATTTCTGTTTCTACTATAGTGGACTGTAAAGTCTATTCTACAGAAAACAATGTTGAGATCATCACTCCAGAACTACCAGAAAAATGAAAACACTACTGCTTTTGCAGGTTTTTTAACAACGCGTTGTATTTTCTTTTTCTCGAGAATATTTTCAGACATAAATGTTAAAAACTCATTACATTCCCAAATACACCTGACAATAAGGAAATGAAAAGAAATTTCAGCATTTACATGAAAAACTTAGTGTTTTGATAGAACAATTGGTGCGCTTATGACTAATGAATAATTAACCATCTCTGACAACATATTAATGATCCATGACTTTGCCGTAGGCTACACTTCAGTCCTTACATTGCAAATGATTTAGAGGTGCTGATCTAATATTATTAATTTCTTCAAACTTCTTAAGGCACAGATGTTCTTGGAAACTCTTGCTGTATGAAACATTTCACAGCAAAATTAACAGTTGTAATTCATTATGTGCCTGACATTCCTGAGTTTTGAGGGAAATTTAACTTGGCAAAGAGTTGAAAGTAACTTTTCCTGTTTAATACAGTGAAGCACTAGCACAGGGTGCCCAGAGCAGCTGTGGCTGCCCCTGGATCCCTGGAAGAGTCCAAGGCCAGGTTGGATGGGGCTTGGAGCAAGCTGGGCTAGTGGAAGGTGTCCCTGCTCATGGCAGGGGGTGGCACTGGATGGGCTTTAAGGAATTCTGGTATTCCATGACTCTAATATTAATTAGATCACAATCTTTTTGAAGCAGTTTGTTCAAAACATGCATGTGTTACATCATTGTTTTACTACTCTGATCGCTGAACTTACAATTTAAATTCTAATGTCAGGACTTGCAAGACATCATCTGACAGTGGGCATGTCCAGGCCAATAAAACCCAAACAAACAAAATCCCAAACCACTCCCCTAAAATATTAATTTTCTAAATTAATAGGTAAAGGTTGCTGTCTTCTGAGGACATACTTTACATCTATTCACTAGTTTAAGTTTCTTATGGTTCAGCCCTGTGTTTCATCTGTAAGTTCTATTTTTAATTCTCCAGTTCTCTGTAACTGCAGTTTAGGTTGGGTCTTCCACCATTAAGGATTAAATAAAATGTTGGTTATTAAGCAGCTGCTTTATATTCTTGTTTTGATCCAAAAAATCCATACCAGTTTTCAAGGATGGACACATGAGGGAATAAAGGGCATACCTAAGAATTAATTTCCAAAGTTCTTGTGCTTCAAGAGTCTGATAAAATGATTGCCAAAATATTTGTTTAGGACAGTAGGTTTATATAGAAAAAGAATTTCTGTAATTCTCTGTCAAAACTTGTTTGTCAGCCTGATCCTCTAATTGCATAAATAGGAAGAGGAACAAAACAGCAGATTTACATTCCAATGTGTACATATCTTAAATGATTGCTTGATTTTCTGTCAGCATCCTGTGAAAATTAAAGCACAGCTGTTGTTGCATGATGAGAATTACAGACAAAAAAATATTTCCTTCAGTGGGAGCTGAAATCAGTCATTATTTGACAGAAAGAATTCATTGCCTCACTGATTTGTTCCTCTACACTTAATAGCACCCTTCTAACTTAAATCACTTCCAAGCAATAAATTTATGGATTGAATCCCAGAGAGTGCAAACTGAGTTGGTTCTTCTGAATTCAAAGATATTTAAGTTTATGCAAATTGATAATCAGTTTGTGCTTCATCAGTTTAGTTTATATATGCAGAATGTACCTTCTTTCATCCCTAATAACGAGTTCAAGCCTTTTAAGTAATTTCTGAGTTCTCAAAGGTGGCTGATCTTTGAAATAATTTCTTAATCAGCATTCAGGTATGAGGAGGAGGCAGGCTGCATGTTCTCCAAGTGGTAATTCCCAGGCACAAAGTGGGAAAACTTCAAAGACTACAAAAACAAAGTTAGTTTCATGAACATACCCTGCCTGCTGTGTCTCTTATTTACTTATTTACTATTTACAAGTATCCATATGGTCAGTGCACACAGTTTAATGACAGATAAATGATACAGCTTGCCCTGGGGCAGAAAATAGAATGTAAAAGAGAGAGTAACCTGTAATTTTGGTATCATTGCTTCTCTAGTCAAAGAGGCCTGCCTCACACTTCACTCAGTGAGAAAAACAGGCCAGCTGAAGTAAGAATAATCAGGCAGAAAATGACAGAAGGAGGAAAAATCCAATCCAAGCTTCTGTTGGCTCAAGTCCTTAAGAAGAAATTGCACAGCTCATAAACTTTCACAGGGAATCAATTAACAAATCAAGAAGCAAAGAAAATAAAATACCACTGAAAGAAAAAGAAAAAGGATCTTCTTGGCTTTTATTTCTTTTCAGGCTTTGTGTTATGCTTTAATAAAGACCTAAGATTCAGAATTTTATAGGGTTTCTGAGGGAGGAGAACAAATCACTAAAGTTATACAACTGTGATAATTTCCTCCCGCTCTCAGCAATCTCCGGGGAAAATCATAGAGGGACAGACAAAATAACCATCTCTCTTACTTCTATTCTTAGTTTCCATTGATTTTTGCTCTTGTTTTCCACCAGATCCCTTTTAATGAGCTCTACCTTTTGCCCAAGCTTTTATTGGAATGCACTTTTGATATTATTGTAGACTTAATTAAATCTTTTTTAAATTATGATTTTCATGGTGAACTCACCATTTGTTCAAAAGCCTGTTGCAACCAGGTGTTTTTCCAGTCTCTTTTTGTTAATAACTTCAGTAGGTTTTAATTAAGGATTTTGGGGAATAGGGAGGACAATAAAACTGAGGATTTAGCCTGAGCTACAGTTCTGTGAAATCAGTGTGTCCTCTAAACAATCCAACAAGGAGAGAGATTAGGCTCGATTTTTGTTGCAGAAGAGGATTGCACTTCCAGTTTGGTAAGTTTTGTTTAGGCAAAAAAGAAATTGGCTGAATGGTCATCGATGGAAAATAGCTTTGATTTATACGAACAATAATGTCATACCTTAAAAAATGTCAGAATAATTTGTGCATGGAATCACATTCGATCCATAGAAGGCAATATACCGAGTATTTGGAAAACATGGGGTTTAGTTTCTCTACTTCAGCATCTGGAGAATGTAATTATCATTTCCCCTTCTTAGAATCAGCTTTTTCACGAACTAGAGAGTAAATCCAGTATGTGTTTCTCCTGCAGGTTAAGTCAGCGCTGATAGATTTGTGATGTTTACATTAAAATGCTGGAGATCAAATCAATCCAGAAAACAGTGAACTCATCCACTACTTCATGCAACACCCAAGTGAAATGTGAACCTTGGCTGAGTTATGTTCTCTCTCATTTTCTACCAGTGTGGAATACATTTGAAATTGCAGAAATCCCCAGGGCAGAGTAGACAGGGGATCTTTTCTAATCCCCAAAGTCAGATTTTTTCATTCTGCAGAAAATGCAATATATTAAATACACAGAAAGTATATAAATACACATCTTTCAAAATATAAAAATTATAAATACATAAATTTTATAAATAAATAAGGAAGCTAATTATCATATATTAATAAAATATAAATACACTATATAAAGAAAATAACTATTTGCATATATATCATATTTTTATATAGAGAATATATAAAGAAAAATTCTAAATATACATAACACCAAAAAAACCTGAAAATGCCAGGAGTTGTAAGGAACATGTCCATGCATGGTGGCTAGATGCATACTGTGTGTGAAGGACATATGGCAGAGCAATAAAAAGAAGAGCCAACAGACTTCTTTACTTGGTAAAATGAAAATTTCTACCTCCCATCATAACAAATTCTTGGGATATATTTTTGCAATTATCTTTTCCTTCTGAAGTCAGGCTTTTTCTATCCTGCAGCTCTAAAGCAGCACAGGGAATATTACTTGAAGTAATGACAAGGGGTTAAAAATTCATATTTTATTATAATTTATCATAATTATAATATCTATTATAATATAATGTAATGTATAAAGAATTATAATTTATGATTTAATAATTTTTGTTTTACTGAAGTAATGGATGGAATAATATTCTTCCTAGATATTGCTTTAGTGTGACAATTATCTATTCTTTTTAATATGCTCTTCTGTACCTTTAAAATATTAGAGGGAATGGAAAAGAGATCACAGAGAAAATCAATCATGTAAATAAGGTAATGACATGAGTAAGTCAGAAGGAGAGAGGTGTAGACTTTAATTTGGTTTAAGTGCATGTAAACCAGTAAATGATCAGGATATGAGCGATTACCATGTCCAGAGATACATCTGTGTGTTGTAACCACTCTGTGTAAAGATTGTGAGTTTAGACTGCTGACATCACTTCTTTTTCTGCTCTCTGTTCCAAAGCACATCCTTTGAATTGAAGTCAGTGCCTTCTTTTGATTCGGGAGAGCTCCTGTGGTTGACATCAGTGGCAGCATCTCACTGATTCGCATCACACTGGAACCCCTCCATCTCAGGACACTTGGCTCCAGTGCTTCCTACTGCTTATTCATCCATTAAAAAGGATGTGTACAACTTCAAGTTCAAGGAAGCTTCCATTAGCAATTAATGAAAAAAATCGATGAGATTTTAGGTATATTAAAAGTCTTCTAATGACAAGTCCATGGAATGACACGCTTGGATTAATCATCAGTAAAAGAGCTGTGTTTGTGTTCTCAGTTTGTGGGAACGTGATCTTACTATGTAGTTAAAAACAAATGCTAACAATGGGTCCTGTTCCTTTATTAGAGAATAAATGTTGGTTTTTTTCAAATAGATACTAGAAAAATACAAGGAAAAAAGACATGGTATAACTATTTAAACTGTGCATTTTTCCTTTTTAAAATGTATACAAGGAGACTATAATTTGTCTGCTGTTGTGGAATGAAGCTGAAACCTTCTGAATCTTTTTGAAAGCAATTATCTACAGCTGTTGAAATTTTTAGTTTTAGGAAGAGCTACATAAATGGGGATAAGGACTCACCTTCAAAATTCAAATGTCTGCATGATGCAGGAAGGGTTTTTTCGTCTGAAAATTGAGGCTCACACTTACCAGAGGCATATTGTCCTACTCAGCAGTTCTATCCTCTTTGGTAGAGTCATGTTCTGTGTTTAAAGAAGGGTATTCAGCCTTCTTGACAGCCCTGTAGTGGTCACAGTACCTGCAGGAATGACCAAAAGTTAAAGCAAATTACTAAAGGTACTGCCCAAATGTCTCTTAAAAACTGACAGGTTTGGAGTAACAACCTCCTCTTCTGGAAGTCTGTTCCCATGTTTGACCACACTCTTGGTGGCCTTTAAACGATCCTTTTCAGCTGACACCATCCTGTGATTCTGTGTGAAAGATGTCCCTGCCCATGGTGGGGAAAGGTGGGGAAGTTGGGCTCGGTGATCTTTAAAGGTCACTGCCAACTGCAAGCATTCCATTCCATTTAGGTTTGGCACATCTGCCTCCAGGAAGGCAGCCAGACAGCCAGGTCTCATGGCTCAGCTCAATCCTATGGGAAAATGGGGGCATTTCTCCATGCTCCTCTCTTATCTCACTAAGTTCCTGTTTGGTTTATGCTCTGGGAATTAGTAGATCCTTCTGAAATTTCATGTGAAGTCAGCGTTTCTCATTGTTTGTAGAGAAGGGACAACATTTTCAACCCAGCTTTGGGTTGCGTAGATACAGTGAAAACAAGCCTCAGAGAGTGATCTGAAAGGTCTCCTGGTCTTCCAGTTACCACACTGACATCTGACCCCTGAGCAGAGTGGGGTGAGAAGGGAGTGATGGCCACATAGAACTGGTGGTGTGTGAGACATCACAAATTCCTCTGTAAAAAGCCCTGTTTTCTCACACAAAATATCAATTTTGTGTTCCTTTATTTTGTTTTTATTGTGGTCTAAATCACAGGCAATGAAATAGTCCTATATCACTTATATTTGAAAGATAGACAATAAAGAAATTCATATTATTAAGATCCTCAGTTTTCAACCTGTCAGTCGAAAGGAGAAAGGGAAAAACTGCAGCTACGGGGCTTGTATATAGATGTGCTGTTTATGAAAATCCTCACACTGTTTTGTCACTCATAATTGCTGCAAAAGAGACATGGAAAGGAAGTTGTATCCTAGCTATAGATTTCAGCCTCTGAGTTAGAAATACTCCAGAGCTAGGTTCTCCCTGAGAAATGTGTTTTAAATTATAATTGTGTTTGGTTTGCCAAGCAGCGCCGGTTCTACAGTGTGTATACAGGTGAATATTGGACTTGAGGTAGCTGCACTTAGTGAATTAGATTAAATCTCTGGGTTTTATCTTATTTCTCATTCACAAACATTATAATTCAGGTAAATTCCTCCCTTTAATCCCATCCCTACCAAATTCCTCAAAATGGCATTTGTGAAGAGTTGTCTACATGGAGTGACGGGAGCAAGAATTGTTCCCATTTTACATACTAAAATTGGGACAATTGCTGCCCTTCCATCACTCCTTAGCTCTGCTGAGCAACAGGAAAAATAATATGGCACCTGTTAGGCCACTACTGAAAATAAGTTTCTGTGAAAAAAACTCATCCAAGAGTTTTTTTAAAAAGCTGTGCACCTCACATTGCATTGTTCTGGTATTCCCTAACCAGACAGTGCCACTGCCAATCAATCTTACTATAGGGAGTCCCTAAGGGAGGTTGTGAATCCATCCTCCAAGGCTACTGAGAAATATGTATTTTTAAACACCTTTTTTAGGGGTTTTTTTTCCATACATTGTATTCCACGGTGCATATTTTGGCAGGTATTTATGATGAAACCTAGAATGCGTGCACAGATGCAATGAAATTATTAAGTGGGCAGAAATAATTCTATTTGGATTGCTTTACCTGCTGGCAAAAGGCAGCAGCATCCGCCACCAGGTCAAGAATATGTTAGTCTTTGGTTCCAGGTATCTTTATCTTAATGAACATGGTGTAGAGGTTTTTGAGCAGAGAGGCTGTTGGTCTTATTTGTTTCTGTGGTAATGAATTCAGAAAACACAACACTTCACTTTAAGAAAGAGTACTTTTTGTGGTTTTGAAATAAACTTTGGCATCTGCTTTATTTCAAAATTATACTTTTAAAAACTCTAAGATTAAACTTTATTTGCAGTGAAACTGATTTGGACATATGTGGAAGAGTAGGTTTCTTTAAAAAAGGGACAATGGAAATTCTTGTAGGTCCTAAAGGCACCTAAACAGCTCATGGAACAACACAAGATTGAGAGCAAGGCAGGAAGTGTTCAGAGGAACAGGTTCTTTGTCGTGCTGTTTCTGACAAAGCTAACACTGTGAGCACTGAAAGTTTTATTTTGGTTGCATCCCTCCCCACCACCACGGTGCTTATGTCTTAAAAAATCCGATTTACAATAGAAACCTCTAAACCATCTTCTTGAAACTGCTCGTCAAAGAAATCTGACAACACCTTATGGGCTTTTATTAAATCAACAAATTTTGTGGAAAGTAAAACTAGTGTCTCATTACAAGTTCTTTCTGACAGTGATTTGCAAGGTTTCTAGGTTTTTAAGGAGTCTGTCTTCTTGTCAGGGTTTTAAACGCAGCTGGGAATTAAGCACCACACAGCTCAACCCTCCTTCTCTCCCTCCTTGCCCTGGTGGAATGGGGAGGAGAATCAAAGGATAATTTGTATGTTGAGACAAGAACAGTTTAATAATTCAGAGTAAATTACAACACAATGATAATGGTAAATAATAATAACAATAGTGATAATAAGAAGTGAAAAAGAAGTGATGCACAATACCATTGCTCACCACCTGCTGACTGATGCCAGTCCACCCTTCCTGAACCCAGACTGGCCCTTCCAGACAACTCCCCCAGTTTATGGACTGGACAGGATCTTCCACGGGGTGGAACATCCCTTTGGGCAGTTTGGGTCACCTGTCTCAGCTGTGCTCCCTCCCAGTCTCCTTTGTGAACCTCCTCAGTGGCAGAGCAGGAGACAAGGGAAAACAAGTCCTTGACTTAGGATAAACACAACTTAGCAAAAACTGTGTTACCAACACCATTCTCATTGTGAATCCAACACACAACGCTGGAACAGCTACTGAGAAGAAATTAACTCTATCTCAGCTGAATCCGGGACACTTCTACAGAAGCACGAGCAAGTCAGTGTGTCACTGACTAACCGATTCTTCCGGGAGTTCTCAGTAATCACATTAATTTCCAACAAGCTTTAGACTTTCCACCAGACCAGTTTTGAAGAGAAGCCCTTCAATTGGACTTCTACAGAGTCATGGAATTGTTAAGGTTGGAAGAGGTCTTTAAGATTATCAAGACCAACCATCAACCCAACACCACCACCATGATCAGCACTAAACCATGTCCTCAAGTGCCATATCCACACCTTTTCTGAATATTTCCAGGGATGGTGTCTCCACCACTGCCCCAGGCCATCTGTTTCAATGCTTTACAACCCTTTCTGTGAAATACTTTTCCTAATATCCTATCTAAATCCCCTGGCACAGTTTAAGGCCATTTCCTCTCATCCTGTCCCTCATTCCCTGGGAACAGAGCCCACCCGGCTGCCCCCTCCTGTCAGGGAATTGTGCAGAGCCACAAGGTCCCCCCTGAGCCTCCTTTTCTCCAGGCTGAGCCCCTTTTCCAGCTCTCTCAGCCACTCCAGGGGCTCCCTTCCCCGATTCCGTTCCCTTCCCTGGACACGCTCCAGCCCCTCGGCATCATCCTTGACATGAGATCCCAAAGCTGAACATGGAATTTGAGGTGCAAATCACTGGGACATGCACAAGCACGGGACTGACAGAATTCTGTGTGTTGCTGGTTGAACAATATTTTTAATGGTTTTATAAATGCCCTGAGAACAAAGCCACACTGACCGGGGTTTGCTGGAGCTCGCTGGCTCCTGTTACTGCTCCTGAGTACAACCTGTTACAGGGACATCTATGAAAGCATGGCCATAGCCACTCATACTGTGACAGATTTGAAGACAGCCTTCATCTCAAAATTTGAAACGAAATGATTCATTAGTGGTGATATATATCTATGGCATATGTCTGTAGACATAAATGTGTAACAATTCGGTGTACAATGACTGCATGCAAAGCTCTGAAGCAAAAATGCCATCCTAAGACCAATGTCTCCATTCAATTTAATTCTAAATGCAAAACTTTCCCCTCAAAAATTTTGTCTGACTTCTCAAAGGTGGTGCCACTAAATCTGTCCATTTCTCATGCACTCGGTAGCCTAGCATTTTGAAGTCATATATGAGAGGTCAGACGATCTAGTTATCTAATTTACACTTACACACACAAGAAAAAGAAAAATTATACCCTTTCCTCCTGGTAGTAGAATTCAAAAACTACTTTAAAAGCCAGAAACACATCTTTTAACAATACCTATCCTTTTTTTTTCATTCTGTGTCAAAAATTCCTAGGATGGAGGAGTGAATTATTCTAGGTATTTTTTTTACATATTACATTACATTTTACATATTACATTAAAGCTTGTAAGAGAAAGACCCACCCCTCACTAATCATTATAAGATTTTATGCATGTCATATCTAACCTAAATCTTGCACCTTCTTCACTCTTTGTTACTATTCAGCATCCCAGATACTTCAAATCTTATTTATTCCACTTATTTAACCACTGATAAGTCTTATCTATATGGAGATTGTTTGCCTTTGATCAATCCTTATCTGAAGCAACTACTTTCAGATTTCTTCTAATAAGAGGACACTTTTACAGTATGTTAAATTGTAGAAGGATAAATACAACAGCCAGAAAGCACCCAGGGCTTACCTATTTCAGTGCAGTTTGCCTAAAACACATCGAGTTTGGTTAAAACCTTAACGTGCAGCAGCTCTGCCTCCTTGGTGCCCTGTTGGTCAGATTACTGTGTCACACTGGCCTTGCTTTGGCAATGCCACTCCACATTTTCCTTGGGGCTACTTTGGAACAGCTACAGTGGAAAGAAATGGATGGTTTAGGTTTGTTTTTTACTCAGATTTTAGCCAGATTCTGCAATATTTGGTTTTCATTATCCAGCTAGTCTGTAATTGCATCAAGTCCATGTAAAACCCCTAGTACATGGACTTTTTTTATGATGGAATGTTACTTTACTTATTTTTGCATGAAGATATTGGTTATGAAAAGCTACCTAAAAATCAGAGGCTCAAAGCCAAGGTATTGTTCCTGAAAGTGGGTTCAACTGTCCCAAAATTGTTATTCCTATATTTCTGGGGTTATTAATAGTGTAATTCATTATAAATGCCCAGACATCTTCAGTGACTTTGCGCTATGCACTTGACAGAGAATGATAAAGAGATGGAAGAAAACTTCCAACAGCAATTAGCCCAAACTTGTCAATGCTGACTTGCAGGAAAACAGCTTAAGCTCACAAAAATGGGTTGATCAGCACAACTTCACCACCAGGCTACAGGTTCTCCTGGGATACTGAACACAGGGAAACAAACAAATATAAATCTTTCCATCCAAACTTATACTGAAAGGCAATTAGGTTTTCTTTTCAAAATATCTCAGCCTTCACCATCTATGAGGTTAATATTCAGAATCACTTTGGCTGCTGTGCCCAGAAATTCAGTGAGGCAGAAGCCCAGCTCTGACAAAAATCATGCTGGAAATAAGACATGGAAGATTTCATTTGAAAGAAGAAGAGGTACAAACCAAGAAGGAATTAGAGTTACAGGGCAGTATTGTAGATGTTTATTGTCTGTTTAAAAGACATGGGTATCCCTTTTTATTATCATAATTTTTAAATTACTTCTCTACATGGAGCTCCAAAGGAATTCAGTTCTTACTGGCCTTTAACTAGGTTTTACCTCTCCTTTTCTGCCACAAGATCAACAGTACAAGAAGCACAAGCTTCTATTATTCAGTTCTTACAGCCATTTATAGAGAACTACTGCATGATTGGATTTTTCCTCCATAAATATATATATTTGTCTCAAAACTCATAAGGAGGATTTAACACCTTAGCAGTATTTTCAAGTAAATAGTCCTTTGAGAGCAATGGTGGGGGAAAGGATTGTCACATTTGACTAATATGAAATGTGAAAAGCGAGCCTGCATTTGATGGATGTCTAAGGGGTAAAAAGCACAGACCTTTTCTGTGTCACGGTGAAACGTTACAGCAATAGAGCTGAATGAGTTTGTGATAAGGAGATAATGTAATAATCCTTGCAGAGTGTGCTCAGCTCTGTCCAGAAGAGTAAGTAGCAGGGTGATAAGATCCCAGGCTGGAAGAACTGACTTGTAAACGACAACCTAAGAGAGTGGTGGAGGTTACAGATCCAAACCACCTGGCTCCTTAAAGATGTGCTTCACTGAGCTTACTGTGAGGATGCAACTGTAAGTATGTGAGCATGTAAATTGGACTTCTAAACGTGGGAAATTTTAAAAATAAGGAAGTTTAATTACAAGGCATAAACAGAAATTATGTGTGGCATTAATGATACAACCAGAAGAGCTGCTCTGAAGTCCCTTGCTGGATATTTAGGACTTTTCACGTGGCCTGAGGGTTCTATCAACTAATGAAAATTCAACACTCATTTAGATCACTGTACAACGGGATGAATGTATTTCAGAAATACATTTTCATTTAAAGTTCTGTCTGTCTTTTTTGCTGACACTCCCTTTCTGTTCTCGCTTCCTGTTTTAGCCAATATTTGACATCAAATAGAGCCTTTTGCTCCTATCTGTATCATGGCCATTGTTATGTAAAACCTTCTGTACAAAAGATGTTTTACTTTTGCCCTTAGAAAGTGTACTTTAACATTATTATTTTTCTTTTGAATTCTCCCCTTAAAAAAAAAAAAAAAAAAAAAAAACAACAGAGACCAGATAAGATACTGGAATAATTACCTTTCCTACTGTGTCTTTGAAACCTTAGTTATTACTTGAATATATTTTCCTTATAAATCTACTTTCTACTTGCCAATGCATCTAATGAATAGAACATCAAAGTACATTTTGTCATTCCCAAGGTGTCATATAGGTGTGCATGTGTAAACTTTTGTATTGATGTTTTATGCCAGAACTAATACAAGCACAGTCCTTTTTCAGAAATAAAACTTTTTTTCTGGACTGTTATGGTCTCTGAGCTGCTAGATATTTTGAAAATACCACACAAACTTGAAATTATCCTGAAGTACTAAAGAGAAATTCACCTTCCTCTTAATATGGTGTATCTACTGTCTGCAGATCAATTTATTTTTAATAGAATTCATAGTTTTAATAGTCTTAACCCAGACTATCAGGTTTGACTGTGCCATTATACATCAGGAAAATGTTTTAAAGGTCACAAGGATATAGTCAGTTGCTTTGTGCTTTTTTTTTGGGTTTTTTTAATGTGAAGTGTTAAATGTTTTGGAGTGATGCCTTGCAGTGTGAAGTGGCTGTGTATTTTATTATACTTTAAGCTGGAGTTTCCCATTCAAGTCAGGAGATGGAGCATTTCCTGTGCATTCCTGGGAACAGGCAGGAAACCAAGTGTGTCACTCTAATGGAGGGCAAGGATCTGCTGCTGCCTGTGGGGTTATCACTGCCTGGTCAACATGAGGGTCTGGTCCTCAAATCTACACCCATTGTGGCCTTGTGTCATCAAAGGCTCAGTTGAGGGAATTCTTACGGCCTGCAAACCAACATTAAATTAAAAAGAAGCCTGCCATTCTTGTCCAGTGTATCTTGGTGAGAATTCATCACAGCTGTGGTTTCTTGGAGAACCACAGAGCACTAAATCTTGAATTGATACTTGTGGCCACTGAAAGATATAAATAATATTCTTCTTAAACCTTAGTGGTGGGCTGCCCTTTATATTCCTGAGCCCTCTTGTTCAATTATGAGCTACAAAACATACGGAACTTTGTCTTTTCTGTCTGTTCAGTGCTTTAGAACTAAATTATTATGCACAATAATAAAAATGCAATGGCAAGCTGTGTCATCCACAACAATAGGAGGCACAACACTTTTCAGTGTTGCTTCAATTTGCACCTTATGGCTAGGCTGGAAGTTAAAATTAAGCTAAACTAAGATTGCAATGCAAAAAAAGTCAGTTGGATATTCACTTTTATTTAACCTCAGAAAGATGCTCCCTTCTGAATTAAAATTTTGTTTCCGAAGAGTAAACTTTGCAGACCTGTATAAAAGGGAGCTTATGTATTCTGTGGTATGATTATTTACGAGCTGCCTAAGCAGTTTTAAGTGGTTTTCCACCCTTGTGCAGGGTATTGTGTCTTAAAACTGATTTGTATTGACCCTAATGAAAGACCTACCAGAAGTCAATGTAATACAATACAAACAACGTATCCCAAAATCAAGGGGGTTGGTTAATGGCCCTTCCTGAATATGACCATTTTTCTTGGCAGAACTATTCAGAATATACACAGTGAAAAAGTAGAATTGATATTTATAGGCAGAAAAAATTCAGAAGACATAAATTTAGCATCTAAACAGAGACACTTCCAAAAGTGCACAGTTCTGGAGAATCTAACATAGAGTGATGCTGTGGAGAGATTTAAGAAGCTGTTGGGCTCTATTTCTATGAATCTCCTGGGAAATTTTCAGTTGTGTCTCCAGCTACCAATATAACTCGTTGTCTTGACATGTTTAAAGTTTTTGGAGATACCTCACGTCGATAAATTGCACATCCAAAGACTGGCTGTGTTCTGTTCTCCAGATCTCCTTTCTGGCTCACAGCACCAGCTTCAGATTTCTACCATTTGATATGATGATATGCAAGTCATTTAAGCTGAAATCTGACTCTGTCAATTTAAGAAAATCTCAGTTAAATTTGACCCTATCAACTGATGATTCAATGTCCTCACACAGATTACCACCACTGTAATATTTGAGTAAATTGTGCACTGAATGAACCATTTTAAATGAAACATTTTATTTTTGCTATTACTTTAATGCATCTTTTTATACCTAGCCAGGGTTATATATTACTAATTGCTTGACCCAGCACTGCCAACTATATTATTATATACTGGAAGCATATAGCTTTCCTTAATTCCTTCCAATTATTTATAATATATGATATGGGATGAAAATCGCTAAAAGGCAAATCTCAATGAAAATTTTAAGAGAGTAATTTGGATAATTCTGAAATTAATCTCTGGAGGCATTTTTCTGCCTAAGATATCTCCTAAAACCACCTTCAAGTCAGCCTGGACAGGAATAGAATAAAGTGATAGAACAAGAGCAAAATCACTATTCATATCATCAGCCTGTAACAGAATCACAGAGTAACCGGAGTTGGAAGGGGCGTCTGGAGATTGCCTACGCCCTGCTCAGAGCAGAGTCAGCTGGATTCCGTTGTCCAGAACTTCAGCTACTCAGGGTTTAAGTATCTCCAGGAATGGCATTTGGTGATGCCTTTTGTCACAAGGTCTTACATCTCACAAGGAACACTTCAGGACATCTTTTTCTTGTTACGCTTTTCGGTCACCCTCAGCGTTGTCCAGCTGTGCTCTGAACATCTGATGGATGTTTCCCAACCTGCTTCAGCAATCTGTTCCAGTGCTTTAACCACCTTCATGGTAAAGGAGTTTTTTTCATAGCAGCCATGCTCCAGCCGTGCTCCAGCCCCTCTACCACCTTTGGGGCCTCTCCTGGAACTCTCTCCAGAATGTCCATGTGCCTCCTGTACTGGGAACCCCACGAGTCCAGGAGTGACCTCACCTGTGCTGAGCAGAGCAGAAGGACCCTTTCTGCTGGCAGCACTCCTCCCAGTGCAGCCCAGGGTCACATCAGCCCTCTTGGCTGCACACTGCTGGAGCACTGAGGCTTTGTGTTCATGATGCTTTAATATAACTAATTTTTACAAATTTTTTAACAGCCACGTACAACATTGCAGGTCATATAAAACAGACATAACCTTAGTATAAAATGCACTGCTCTCCCAGTTTATTAAGAACTTGAATGTGCTGGAATCACTGGATCTTTTTTATTAGTGTTTGGGTTCACCAATTCATTTCTTTTTTCAGATGTATACACAATACTGATTCATAGATATAAGACAGTGTAAACTATTTTTATTTCAAAGACAAAAAGCAGGGATTAATTTGGTTAACAGAACTGCCTATTTCGTCTTTATTTTGATTCTATATTATGCTTTTTGCTAACATTGTAAAACAGTGTAATTACCAGGGTACAGATAAGTAATTGAAAATTCATTGATCATTTTCCCCAAATGCTGCCTGTCTGCCTCTTTAAATAAAAGCAAGCTATTTGCAGCCAGTAAGAACAAATATGTGACAGTTTTACAGTACTTCACATATAGATTTGCAGGATTTCTATCCTTCTGGATAGAATGGAGCAGATGGGTTTAAGGTCTCCACGAGGGTCTCAGTGACTCAGGTCAACTCCCATTAAACTGCCCAGCAGACACTAATGCTGTGGCATTAGCAGGAATTTAGGTTACTCTTGGTAAAATTATTCTTATCAACACTGTGAGCCTTCCACATTATTTCCCAGACATGTCCATGTAGCATTTCTGACTCTGCTCATTTATGAAAATAGTTCCATAGTGTGTGTTAAACTAGTGTTGTTCCAAGTTTCTGCTTTACACCACAATCCAAAAAAATTAGGATATTTTTAGCCAGACCTCAGAAATACATGGAGTTTCCCATCTCAGGTATAATATGAATATATTCCATCACCTCTGTAGAAAAAGCTGTGCACATCCAACAGAATTTTACAGTTTCACATGGTCTAAGGCTCAAAAAATGCTAGAAGAAGTCCTTTCCATTCTGTTCACTCAATTAATATTGTTATCATTCCAAAAACTCTTTAAGAGAAATTTGAAAGCAAATACCTTGCTCACTCATCATTTAAACATTGAAAAGTATATTTTAAAACACATTTTTTTAAGTGACTGCTCCATTCTCAAATTCATCAGCAGCATCTACAAAAGGCAAAATTCCTTGAATTGCCACGTATGATTTTCTAACATGTTTTGGCTGTACAGAGATTAACATAGGTAATATTTTTTTCAGTTTCTTATGGCTAAAAATATGAAAAGAATTTATCCTTGGACTCTTAGATGCTCTTGCCAGAACTCACAAGTGCAGAAACATCTGAAAATGAAAAATTATGGATTGGAAGAGTGAGCTAAATTGTTTTCAAGACTGAAAAATAATTATTTAAAACAAACAACAAAAATAATTATTTAAAACAATTATTTAAAACAAACAAAACAAAAAACCAAACCCCAAAAAACTAAACCCTAAAGCTCTGTTTCACATTTGTAAAAAACCCTAAAAGATAGATTTGTTTTATATCATTTCTTCTTCCTTATGAAGTTGTTTGAAAAATTAATACATGTAGGAAAAGTTTTTTGCTCCTGATCAAAGCAGAGGAACACTGTGCAGTACAAAAATTCATATATGGGATTATAGTAAATACAATTTTAAAATGCTGTTTAGCAGTTTTAAGACTCTGTGTGCATCTTGTATGCAACACAAATATTTTTCGTATAGCCTGAAATAATTTTTACAAACTAGCCTGCCTTAGTAAGAGTTCCTTTTTTTTTAAAAAATTTAAATGCATCTCACACCACACCCTGAAACATAGATTTAGAACACAAAGATTTTAGTTCTAGGCTAGCTGTGTTGAAATGAGTTAGAATAAGAAGGAATTTGGGCCCAGCTAGAGTTAATTAGAATAATTAAGAGAGCTGGACCTGAAATGGATTTTAAGATGTTAGTAACTGATTACCAAATATCTGATGATCTGCCATTTGCATGTTTGCTTAGCTGTGCTTAGAACGAGGAACAGAAACTTTGATAAGTTGATGTAGGGAACAAGGGCAATTACCAATTTCCTCCCTTGGTGGGAACCCATCCAAAAGTCATGCAAGAAGAAACTTAGAGGTCACGAAAATAATTAAGATTGTTAAAGTTCAGAAAGGCCAAAAAGGTCAAAATGAGGAAGATGAGCATACTTCATCTTTTTTGGGACCACTGACCCAATTCCAGACCAGCGACTCCATTCAGAGCACACACACTACGCATGCTTAATGACATTTAAGCTCGTTTCCAAACGAAGCGGAGAATGGGAGGTGTTAATGTTATGAATATGCATTTGTATTTTGGATATTCATAATTTTTGTAAATAAAAAGCTTTGTGTTTGCTTGGGTTGGGGCCCTGCATCTTAGGGAGCCATCCCACACAGTGCCTGGCGCCAAATAAACATACACTTTCTAACTCTAAACTGTTAGAGAGTTTTTGTTCATCCCAGCTGGATATCGATACTAGATTGATAGTCATACTTTGCTAAATCAATCCTAAAATCCTAAAATCGTCACTGCTGACGTTTTATACCAGCACATTGAACAGGGCACTGGAAAAGGGATGGAATGTCCCTGCAGAGGGAGTATGGGGCACACCATAAGGTGGGCTAAGGAGCATTATACAACTCCTAGACTGAAGGATGTTCATGTCTCTACATCTTCCTTCTAGGTGTTGTCATATTCAGTCTTTCCAATCTAGTTTCCAATTAGTCCTATATGATGATGCTGTATAATCTCTAAGAAGTACATATTCTGATGATAAAACAGAAATGAAAGTGTGAGGCCTGAGTAAGAGGCTACATTTTAAGCCTTATTTTAGTAGCATCACGTGTGACTGTTCCCCACTGGTTTTTAGCACACAGAAGTCCATCCCAGCACCTTCTTTTTAAACAGATTTATGTTTTGGTGCCAGGGTTGCTGTGTGGGTTAAGATATAAAATATCTCCAAAACCTTTCTTGTCTATACTTAAAGTCTGATTCTTGTAAATGAGTGAGATTTTAGGGGATGTACCAGCAGTGTGATCACAGTGGCTCTGTGTAATTACACTTCATTATCATTAATGCACAGGTGGGTCAATTGAGCTCACTTGCTGGTGCTGTCTTCCTCTGATGAAACGCTTCAAACTCCAGTCAGTGAGACCTTGTTCAATCAATATGTAGCACTGAGGTAACCTACAGTGTCAAGTTGTTCAGGGCATTTTTTAGACAAGTATTCTGCTAGAGTGTCCAATGTCAGAGCACAAAAATCATAAATCAAATATTAAAATCCCTTACTGTCTCAAAAGGCAATAAATTTAACTTTGTGGAAGGATAATTACCCGCTTGACCCACTGAAGTTTTCCATATTCTTGCTGCCTTCTTCCACCAAAAGTTAAGTGAGTGGGTCCCTCTTCAGTGGATCATTTTGCTGTTTGGCTGGTTTCTCACAGAAACTCAGCAGCAGCAGGTATCCAGCAAGTCAGTTCTATCAATGTAAGCAAGCTGCTCTGTGCCTAAATTTAAGAAAGATTCACTATCCCTAAGTGAAGATGAGACATGCTGTGTCTTTGATTTGGCCCCAGAATTTCCTACATTCTTTTAAATGAATGTCAAAAAACCAAAAAAACCCCTCTGATTTACAAAATATCCTTTGATTTACAAGATTTCTGCTTTGCAACTGCCGGTAATTAATCTGTCAGGTCAGTAAAAATCCATGGAGAGGCAAGATTTATTTCATACCTAGGGAAACAAGCCTTGCTTGGCTCCCTGAATTCCCTGCCAGTGCTAGAAAGAAAGTGATTTCTCTTTCTTGGTTCCTAAAAGCATTTCAAGAACTGGAAATGAAAATTGCTGGTGGGGGCCTTGCACTGTTGTTACTGGAGAAGACTTAGGTGTTTCAGAAACTTCTTCTACCCTTTTTTCAATTGCTTGTGTCTTGATCCTAATTAAAATTTTTTCACTAAAGCTGTCTTGGTGTGATTTTTTTAATGAGTTTCCACTCACTAATTCCTCTCCCAATATTACCAAAACCAAGGCTACTGAAAAGTAAACTGTTCTCCATTATTTAAATTTCTGTTGATCTCATTCTTAATGACTTCGGAGAATGTGGTTAAAATTTGACAGTGGAGTAGCACTTGTGATGCCTCTGTGCCTCTTAACATCTGTATAAAATTTGTCACAGTTTTAAGTTTCATTCCTAACAGGATTAAACAGAAAAATAACCTCCTTTGCAACGTTACCTTTTTCACTTTTAACAAGGACAAAAGGTTGAAGAAGTTGGCTGATGTGAATGCAGAGGTAGCAATAAATGGTGAAACAGGAGGAACAGAGACATGCAAAGGAAAGGTAAGGTCAGGTCAAGAAAACAACGGGAACGAGAAGCTGGTCCAGCAGCTGGTTGACTGGGGACAAGCAAAAACATTTAATGGTGAGGATCCAAAAGCAAAAGGTGGCTAGGACTTGAGATTCTGCCAGGTAAAGGGCAGAAATGCTTTAATTCGGGAGGATAACTTTTGACTTTGCAACATGGGTAGGGAATATTTACTTGGGATTTATTTGCATGATGAGAATGTTTTGTGATTCAAGAAAATCTGATCTTTCTTTTCATTTGTTCAGTGCCAAGGAGGAAAAAAACAAGAATTCAAAGGAAAAAGTATTCATATGATAATGGCAAAAATATGAGACTGTTAAAATTAATAGGGACTTTCCTAGAAAAAGTACTTCCTTCTATTCTCAGCAATAAATTACTGCAAACTCTCCAATTTAAAAAAAAAATACTCTCAGTGAAGTATTTGTACAGAATTACTTTGATTTAAGTCTTATTAGAATCCCCTTAGGCTTAGGTTTTACAGGGTTATTAGAGAAAATGTGAAAGTTTACATTCACATGGATTTATTTGTTCTGGAATATGCTTAACCAAGTTTGAAGAAGGACAGATTTTTCCATGCCTTTTGGATAAATATTGAGACACACAGAATGTATATCAGAAAGGCCATTTATGAGCTGTAGCATTATTTTTCATACTGGAAATGTAGGCTAAATATTTTCAATCTATAAAGTTCCTCCTTTTTTTTTTTTTTTAAGCTTTAGCCATTCATCACAGCATGTGGATATGATGAACACACCAAATGTGCAATATATTCAGCTCATCTGAAGGAAATTCTATTTTCCAGCATGAAACTGAAGTCAGCTTACAGTTCTGAGAATTCTTAGAAGTAAATTATTGTACAAAATCATATGTTGCTACACTAAAATGTAAAGCCTAGAAAACATGAAGCATTGCAAGAAAAGCTGGGTTTAGTGTGAGGAATCTTTTCCTACATTACACAGAAATGATTAGAGAGTAGTTAAATTGACAACAGCAACTCTCAGAGGATTCCCAGTTTTGCCTGCCTGGTACTTAGATTTAGGGAGGAACTCCCTGGTGCTGGATATCTCTGTCCTCACTCTTTAGACACTTTAGACACATCACTCTTTTCTTCTGTCTCCCTCACAGTGCTCTTTTATGTCAAAACCTAAATTTTAACTAAACTTCCAGGTGTTAATGATGAGTAGCTGCTTTAAAAGGTGAGGTAATTCTTTGGGGACAGGTCAGGAGCAGAGGCAGCTCTGAGAGCTTGGAGGGGAGGGTTTTACTTACTATGTATGAGAAACTCCAAGAACAGGAGAAGGTCCCTTTGACCCTTTGCCCAACAGAGTGTGCTTCCACTGGGGTGAGTAGCAGGGGGTGGAAGGAGATGAGCTTTAAAGTCCTTTCCAACCCAAATCATCCTGTGGTGCTCTGACTCTGTGAACGTGCTGGTGACAGAGGATGTATGTTTTCTGTCTTAACAGCAGGATGTCTGATCCAAGTGAATTATCAGTGACGTGTTCCACTCAGCTCAGTCCTTTGTGAGCCAGGCCACCAGCACTGGTGTCACCAAACGGGATGTACAGACATCACCGGACACCATGAGCATGTCCCTGGGCATCTGAACGGAGACTGCCTCTAGGCAAGAAGGTTGATGTAGAAACAAAAATGCTGTACACGACAGCATCTGGGTTTGTGCCCAACTCAGGTAACAGCAAAATAACTTTAGTCACCTCAGGGGGGCACTTAAGCTGTCAAAATAATTATGCAGCACAAGAAATCATAGAATCACAGAAAGGTTTGAGTTGGAAAGGACCTTAAAGATTGTCTCTTTCCCAGTCAACAATTTTAAACAAATCAAGTCTTCTTGTAGTGCTGCAGTGGGATTTGATATGAATTTGAGGTCTCAATATATCCCCAAGGGCTCAAGAGACCAGAATTTCATGTGTCTTGGCCAGTTTTTCAACCCCCTGGCCAACAAAAGGAGTCCAGCATGCCCTTCCTCTTTTCACTTGTGCATTAGTTTGCCCTAGTTCCCAGAGATTTTTACAGCAAGAACATAATCTGTGAGGTCTTCAGCTCATTAGTGCCATGTCTCACATGGACCTACAGTGCACTGTTCCTTTTTGCTGTTCCCTTAAAACCCCTGCAGCCTTAGAAGTTGGAGTTCGTGGAATTGCTGCAGAGGCATCACTCAGGAGCCTCACTGGGGGCTGGAGGAGCAAAAAGTCTCTTGGATGTTTTTTCTGAGTGACAGCAGAGAGGAACACAGGCCTTTTTCTTAAAGCAGAGACTTGGGTGAGAAGAGATCTTTCAGCAAAACAGAGAAGAAGTTTCACCCCCAGATGAAAGACTGGGGATAAACGAAGGAAAAGTTCCATCAACAAACCAGGCAACCTTGTGGTTATTTCCTACCTTGTTATTTTTTACTTTGACATGAAACTCTGCCTTGTAGTCCTGTTGCAATGTGCTCACACATAATGTATGTAACAAGAGCCCTTTTTGATAAGTTTCAGAGCTCAGAACTTTCTCATCCAGAAGCTTGGGGTACTTTGTGTCCTGCAGGGTGTTGGAGCAGATGATGTGTGTCACTTTGATAGGCCAAGCACCCACCTCCTAGATTTGTTTTGCGGGTAAATGGAGAAGGAAAATTTTTGAATGTAAAATTAGATAGATTTTTATCAACAATGCTTCATAAATGGCTAATTAGGGATATTTTTTATAGTATGATTAATTAACAGCGCAAATCAAGAAATTAACCCAGCTGAACCAGTTGCAAAACCATATGTATTGAGTTTTCTTGACTGAATTTACTTCCATTGGACTTAAATCCATTTATGGAGCTGATGCAAAAGCAGTGCACCACTTATATTCTGAAAATAAGACTTCAATGTGCAGAAGAGCCTTTCTTGGTAGTTTGATAGGACATTTTACTCACCTTATGCAATATTGTGCAATGTCTGGTTATTTGAAGGACAGCTACTTATTCATTAAAAAAAAAAAAAGGAAAATGATCAAAATAAAATTCAGCGGCTGAGAAAGCTGAAAATCTTTGAGAATATGAAGCCCATTCACTCAGTTTGAAAATGGATGTAACATGTTTATGAGCACCAACTACCAAAATTCAGAAACAGTGAAATTGGCTACTCAGTCGTGTGAGGTCATGTTCTGCTGAACTCCTGACAGTTTCACAGATTCCTTCAGCAGCACAATAAGCCAGTACAGAAACACTGAAAGCCAAACTGTAGAAACTTCAATACAGAGAAAGTACTAGAAAATTATGCTAATAAAGTTCATTTGATGTGAAAGATACTGAAAATACCAGATGTTTTGGAATAGTGTGTTTTGATGTTATCATGGATGTATTATCTATCATTTCTATAGGGAAATCTTCTTGTTCCTCGTCTGGAAGATGCCACAATTCTTTTTTTTTTTAATTATCCCTTCTTCGAGGTAGAGAGATGAGTTAGAATATTTCACTTAGTACTTAACCAATTTATTTTACATCCATAACAATGGGAGTCCAAGCAAGAAACCTCTTGTGTTCTGTCACCTCAAACAAGCGACAAAAGACTTAGGGTTCCTGAAAGGAGTTTTTCATAGAATTAGAAATGCCAAAAATCAAATGAAAGGATTTGTCCCCCTTCAGTCCTTGAACCAGAGTCCCTGCTGTGCTTTGTGTTCTCTCCTGTTGAGATTCACAGAAGCTGGACAGGTAATTCATTCCATTACAATCACCTTCTCCTGCCAGTAGAAGAAGTGCTCATTAACTGGAAGTGATAATAGCAATTTGGGAGGACTCTCCACCATTAAAAAAAAATTATTTTATTTATATTCTTTCAATCTTGATGCCAAGGAAAGAAACATGCACAAAATGTGGTAAGATGGAGCACTTAAGTGACATTCAGTATTATTTAGAGGAAGATCTATGAAATAACTACACAGTTCATCAAGCAGATGAATATAAATAGTAGTTCCAATGTTTTAAGTTGGCATATAACTAACAAAAGGTGTCAGAAACAGCTGAGTTAAGAAAGAAATAAAGGAAACATCATTCTAAGTTGGAATTACAGTGCCTGTGAAATTCTTAAATCTTTCCTCTGTGAGCAAAACACTGAAGATGCCATAAATGAAAAAAAAAAAAGAAAAATCTTCCATATTCATTAGAAAGTAACACATTCTAAAAACAACACCAAAGCTGAAACAAACAACAAAAAAGAGCTGTTTGAAATGGATGGGGATGGCAGCTTTTCTTTTTTAAAATTAGTGTTAGCAGTGTGTAAATGTTAAACGCTTCTTGAACAAAACTTTTTATTTCATTCTGCTCTGGGAAAAGCTGATTTTGAAAACATACACCAGAAGCTGGAAGGAACCTCTTTATGCCTTTTCCATGGTTTTCAGTTCCTTAGAATAAATACAAACATAAAATCATCATGGAATCATAGAAAGGCCTGAATTGGACCAGACATTAAAGATCATCTAGTTCCACCTCCCCAACATGGTCAGGGACACTTTCCACTAGACCACGAATAAAAAATGTATGTGATAGCTTGAGGAAATGCTGATTTTTCACTGGACTGAATTCAGGTTTTGCAGTGTATGGATTTCTGTGCCATGATTTTGATTACTTCCACACTGTGCTTGTGGAATAAAGTAATTATTCTGCTTTTCTGTTTGGCTTAAATTCTTAGCAGGAAATGCAGGTGCAGATGTGAATTAACCCATAAAATGTATATTTGATGACTGTGTATATGAGATTTCAAAAGGCAAAGCAATTCTTAGACATTGTGAACATATAGGAAAGTTATTTAAAATATGACTTCCTTACTTCTTTATGAGTCATTCATGTCTTGCACACTATCACTGAAGCATAAAAAATTCCAAAATCTGTATTTTGGGGTTCACTAAGTGAATACCTGAATAAAGAAAAGCACCACAGAGTGTTTCAGTACCACGAGCAGGCATTTCATTTCTAGACCACTGTCCTCCCTCGTTACAGCATGCATAATAAACACCATGGAATCAGAGAATTTTTGGGGTTGGAAAGGACCTTAAAGCCCGTCCAGTTCCACCCCTGCCACAGGCAGGGACACCTTCCACTAGAACAAGTTGCTCCAAGCCCCATCCAGCCTGGCCTTGAACAATTCCAGGGATTCCAACTCTATGAATTGGGAGTAAAATTACCTGTGCATTCCTCATCTAAGAGCCATCAGTAAATTTTGGTGCTATGCTGCCGAATTCATGAAATGGCTCGGAAAAACATTTGTATTTTCCCTGCTTTAAAGTAGTGAGATAGGAAATACAAGAAGCAAGTCAAAATCTAGTGTCAGCAAAAATATTTTTATCTCTAGGGAGCCTCACTGCTGAAGCACGTAAAAATAGAACACAGGTGTACCTGCAGCATTACAGAGTAAGAATTTTATCAGAATGGGATGTTAAGATGGTCTTAGTTCCATGGCACTTGGATGAAGTATTAAAAAGCATCAATAGGAAGATGCCACCACCCACCACTGCAGACACAAAAGTTTAAACCCCTCAGACCTTACAGAATTAAACTGCACAGACCATTCCAAGCCCAGTAAGAGATGTATGTTGATGCATTGAAAGTAGCCCAGGGAATTTAGATATTTTCCATTCATTTTGGCTGCTAAATACGCATCTGCTACACAAATTTCTTTGAAAATCTCATAGTTCGTTTTCAAAGATGTGAAGATACCTATTTAATGCTGTTGAAAAACTAAAACTAATTCCGTAGCTTAAAGAGATTACAAAGAAAAAACAAAAAAGAATGCTGTAAGAATGTGACTTTAAAAAGCTACTCTATTACAGATGATAATTTGGTCTTTTCATACAGATATTTAAATTTTTTTGGTATCTTTTTTAAGTTGTTCTTTAAATGGAATATGTTGGTTTTGATTATTGCAGCACTTTTTGCTTTTAATGAAAAGAATGATTTTAAAAATTGAAGCAATTATCTGACTTGTAGTTTATTGCTTTTTAAAAATTTATTATTTCGGCTAATTTTATTGTATTTCATAGGACCACAGAAAGGTTTGGGTTGGAAGAAATCTTAAAGCCCGTTCCATCCCACCCCTGCCATGGGCAGGGACACCTTCCACTATCCCAGGGTGCTCCAAGCTCCATCCAAGCTGGCCTTGGACACTGCCAGGGATCCAGGGGCAGCCACAGCTTCTCTGAGCACCCTGTGCCAGGGCCTCAGCACCAAACATTGCAAAAAAAATTCCTTCTTATCTACAATCTAAATGTACCCTCTTTCTGTTTAAAAGTGCTCCTCTTCTTCCTGTTCCTGCAAGCCCTAATGAAAAGCCACTCTCCATCTCCTGTAGGTGCCTTTCAAGCACTGACAGGCTGCAATAAGGTCTCCCAGGAGCCTTCCCTTCTTCAGGCAGAACAACCCCAGCTCAGTCTTTCTTCACAGAAGAAGTGCCCCAGTCCTCTGACCTACTTTTGTGGAACACCTTCAAGAGATCCATGTCTTTTTGTGCCCTCAGGACTGGATGCAGCAGTGCAGGTGGGGCCTCACAAGAGCAGAGGGATAAGAGCACCTCTGTCCATTTGCTGGGACCCCTCCCTTTCACAAGGCCCAGAACAAGGTTGACCCTCTGGGCTGCAACTGGACATTGCTGCCTCATGCCCAGTCTTTTGACCACCAGCACCCCCAAGTCCTTCCCTCTCAGGCTGCTCTCAATTCTTTTATCACCCAGCCTGTGTTGATACCAGGGGTTGCCCCAGCCAAGGTGTAGGACCTTGTTCTTGACCCTGTTGAACTGCAGGAGTTTTGCATAAGCCCAATCCTCAAGCCTGTCCAGTTCCCTCTGGATGGCATCCTTTTCCCCGGTGAATCAACTGCACCAGCAGCTTGCTGTCACCTGCAAAGCTGCTGAAGGTGCCTTCAATCCTACACTCACTTCTTAAATAAGTTTATTGAGATATGAAGATATAAATGAGGAGGGACAAAGATTTTTCAAAAATGCTTTCACTCGTAAGTGAGTGCATTTTGCTCTTTATCACCACTTTGCTTGTCGGTCAAGGAGGAGGAAATGGGAATCTTAATCAATAATTACTCAAGTTAGTGGTGCTTGCTTGTTAAATAATGAACTCCTGAACTGCACTAGGAGTACAGTTTTCCCTTTCCTTTTGTCAAGCTTAGCCTTGCACTGAATTGTACATTACAGTTTCCCATCCTTTGAAGCAGCTAAATCATTCCTGCAAGTCCTTTGCGTTTGTCTCCATTTTGAGAAAATGCATTCTTGAAAAGCTTTTCACTGCTGATGTCACAATTACAATCTTTGCTTTGTTTTGTTTCCGCCTGTAAATGGCTAAATACCGTATGCTCAGCTCAAGACTATTTTTTCTTTGTATTTATTGCTTTCTTTTTGAAGATGAAGTGCTGTGTGCCACATTCAAAAAATAGATTTTTTGCTGTATGCATTGATACTTTGAAATAAAGCCCAAGCACTGCATGACAATGTACCTTATGCAGAAAGTGGTGGTTCAGTGGAAGGTCAGTGGTGAGCACTGCAGGAGCACACGGGTACAGTCTCTAATTAGGAGTGTCTGATGGCAGCTCCCACTCTCATATAAACAGAAAACATCTGCATGCTCATGGTAGTGAGCAGGTAGTGGCAGTCTCAGTCTCCATACAATTTTTTCTGCTTTAATAGCATGTTTAACACTTCATCTCAGATTCTCAAACTCTAAGCTAAATGGCAAAATAAATTTAAATTATTGTTTTGAAAACAGAGGACATGGCAAGTGCAGCATTTTAGGGGGTAGTGGAAAGGAGACTCCACTGCCACCTGAAACGCTACACAGGCACTTTGCTCTTCACAATGTTTTGCTTTGCTAGGGTGAGAAATATGGAGAATGTATGGTTTTGACAGAGGTATTCACCCATTTCAGAATAGAAACATGTACAGGCAAAACTCTTCCTTCCTTTGGTGATTGAGTAATTTGAGATAATAGTGAAATTTCTTTTCTTCTCCTGCTAGTAGGCTCTACTTTTGTCCTTCTGCTCATAAATGTTCCTCAGAGGAGGGAACTCTTCTCCCCTCAGGTCTCCTTCTTACAACCAGCAACCTAACCAGTGTTGTACATCTGCTCTCTCCTCCTCTGGCTCAAAGATCCTTGATTTTGCTTTTGCAAATTTGCATACCTTCCCAACTGGAATGAAGAAATTGTGTGACCCCAGGACAGCCCACACTCTGCTGATTGTGGCTTCTGAGAAAACATGACATGGTAGAAAACTGAGGTATATACTTTGGTATCATGCCCGTAATGCAGGGGGATGTTGAAGTCATGACTGATTGGAAACAAAGTCAGTTGTCTCTGGCTATATTTTTAAAGAAGTAAAATTAGGATATGGTGTCTGAGTCAAGATGCAAGGCAATAGGAGTTCCTGGAGACAGCTCAGTATGTAGACAGGCAGCTTGTGGACCTAACCATAAACTGGAAAAAGAGCTTAAAGCATCATTGAAGACTGGATTCTTGGAGACAGGCACGTTTAACAAGAACTGGGAAGCCTCAGGCTCACAAAGTCATTTGTACACCTTGCTGGTACACTGCCAAGCTCAAATTTTTCTCATTATCTTCTTCTCTTCCTCTATTCTTTGTACTTCGAAATCACCTTCCACAAGTTGGGATTTTAAAATTTTCTTTACTAGGCTAACGCAGGTAAATTTTAGGCCACCTCCCTTTATCAGCACATTCTGATAATTCGAGGGTATAACTGTTTTTAACATTCAATCATTTTGTTTTTCACATCAACCTTTCTGCTTTTTCCTGTACCTTCTTGTGAGGTGTCATTTCACCACTTTGTTTTCACCATTTCAGCTTTGACCATTACTGCAGATGAAGAATCATGGAATTGTTAAGGTTGGAAAAGACCTTCAAGGTCACCAACTCCAACTGCCAGCCCAGCACCACCATGTTCACCAGTAACCATGTCCTCAAGTGCCACATCCATACATTTTTCTAATACTTCCAGGGATGGTGACTCCACCACTGTAAATTCCAAATATTTTGGTGCATTTAGGTTATAATAGGTTCCCTGTTATATTCTTATTCTAATCATTCACCTGTTCAATGCATTCCATAGCACTAACCAGCTTTCTTGATTTCTCCATCATTCTTAGTGATTTGGACAGTTTGACCAAATGTATCCTTTTCTCAGTACCCAGGTTCTTGAGATTTATCAAATGATTGAATATCACCCTTGCTTTGGGAGATTGATGGTTAATAAATTTCCAACTGTAACTTTTAGGCCTCACCACTGTTCGTGTTTATAGAGCTGCCACCAGTTTCAACAAATACCTCAGGGACAAAAATGGGCTGAGGTGAAGTCCAGAATGCAATAGAATAAAAGAGAATAGAATATAGAATAGGCTATACCGTAATGTTAAAGTAAATAAGTGTAGTCAATCTTCACAATGCTATGAAGCACACTGTGGTAAAGGCCATAAATGCAGGTCTGTCAATGCTTCCTCTATCCTTTCCCAAATGAACCACTGACAGAGCTTGGAATGCAAAAGGGGTTCAATCCAGAACTGTCCTTCATGAAATGTACACTGTCTTCTAAAGAACAACCGTGACATTTGAAAATGCACTTCAAAAACCAGAAAAGCACAAAGGCACTTAATCATCTCTTCATAATTTAATCTTCGAATGTAATGAGAACTCATGTTTTGAGAGTTTTTATACTAAAGGACTATTCAGGGGAAAACCATGCAAGAAATGACATTGTGTATAAATCCTACCCTGACTCAGTCTGCAGCTCCATCCTGTTTATCACATCTCCTTGAAACTTTAGGGTGGCTTTATGTCCTAATCTAACATCTTGCTAAATCCTGTCTCAATGTCTTAGTCTTTATGACTTAGTCTTGTATTCCAAGCTTATAACTTAATCTTTGTTTGATCTTTGTTTTTAGAAATGCAGTAGAGATCCCAGTCCTCACACAGTCATGAAAATAACTCATGTTTTATTATTTTCCTTGTCTCCATCAGTAGAAACCTGGCAGCAGCACAAAGTTATTGGTTAAGTGGTGGAGTTTGGAATTCAAATTGTGTTCCTTTCCCCAAGAGTATGTTTCCCTGTCACTTGGCCTAGTGCTTACATAAAAGCAGTTAGGTTGTTGAATGTCTGTTCTGGTTTGGAAGTGAACTCTATGGTGCTCAGAAACACAGACTACTTTGGGTTTTTATGTTCTGCCTGCTTTTTATTGCACTTCTATCTCAGGCAGTGTGAACTTATGGGCCACTTCATATTTGTCTTTAGCAGATTTCAGACACATTCCTACAGAATTCCATCTCCTTGTCTTTTCTACAGAGGATGAAGTACCCTATGGATTACAACAGTTATAGGACTACTTTACAGCAGCAGGTTTACTTTATGAGGTAGAACAGATGAGTTTCTACTTACCTAAGAGCGGGTAAGATTTTCCTGACCGATACAAATCAAAGTTATAACTTATGTTTTTGATGTATAAGTGTTACTTTTTAATTCATGGGGCAGGAGAAGTTCTGAATTGGATCCCTTCGTGCACAAGCAATGTGCCCTTACCAGAATGTAAGAGAACACATTTTGCTCTGGCCTATGTTGAACCATGTCTGAATAAGCAGCTGATGTCAGAAGACCTAATGAAGTCACCTGTGAGCACTCTGTATAGCACTGTCTGAGCCAAATAACATCCTGCTATACCATGGATCCTTAGTTAACTGTCTGTGGCAACACAGCCAGCCAGTCCTGTTAATTCTTAGCAAGATTTGGCAGCTAATCAGCAACGCATCAAAGGAGAAAAACTGACCTGCACATGCTTGATTACACCAAATTTTGTATTAAAAAAATGCAAAGTCTTTAAGTAACCCTCATGTCTTGAGGAATAATATTTCAGTTTAAAAAAAGGTAAAACCTTATGCAATTTATCATAAAATTTACTTCAGTCCAGCACATCTCACTGAGAATAGTATTTTTATTGTTTCTTTTTTCCTACTTCCCTAATTTTTGTGAGTTGAGTGCTTTAGTCCTTTTCAGAACAAAGGGTCCTGTGATGTACTTACCACCTTCCATCACAATCTTTAAAGTAAGGTGAATTGAAAATTTCATTCTGAAATATAGGTGGAATCTAGTAGCTGCTGCTTCTAAGCTGTCTGTAGTGACTTTCAGTCTGCTCAGACTTGAAATCCAGAAATGTAAAATTATTAAAGAGATAGAAGGACACAAAAAGAGAAGTTTTGGACAAACTTCTTTTTAGGAAGTCTCTTCACTGAAAGCCGTTTTTTGACTCCGAAAAGTTATTTTATTTGTTATTTTTTTCATTACATTGTATTAACCATAAGAACATCAACTGCAGAATAAATGTAGAATAATTTCTACACTTGGTAGAGCGGAAGACCAGCACATGAAGGCTAAAACCTTAGAAAGTTGTTTGGAGACTTTTCTGGTTTGTAATTTCATGGTTGGACAGAACAAGTATTGAGCATGGACAGATACCTCTGACAGCAAGTGGACCTCAGCTCTGCTGATGGTCCAGCCTGATTTATAGCCAATTACAGAATAAAACTGACGAGCATTTTAGAGTTACTTTTGAAAGTATTGCTGCTGTTGTTTAGTTCAGAAAAACAGTCTGAAGCATCTCTCCTAGTGCTCCATCTCTCATAGTGCTTCTGTTCGCAAGAATGTCTTATTGGGAGTAATTTTTTATTCAACAGTATTTCAGCTACTGAACCACATTATCCTTGAAGAATCATTGGTTTTACTTAAAAACAAAAGCTCTTTCCTTTGATATTTGCTTTGAGTTTAAGTTGTTTTTCACAAAAGCAAATTAGGCTGTGGTGGTCTGACCCTGGCTGGGGGCCAGGTGCCCAACAAAGCTGCTCCATCACTCCCCTCCACAACAGGACCACACAGAGGAAGTGTAACAAAAGGCTCCTGAGTTGAAGTAAGGACTGGGAGAGGTCACAAACCCATCACTGCCACAGGCAAAACAGACTAGACTTGGGAAAATTGAATTTGTTACCAACCAAAATCAGAGCAGGATAATGAGTAGTAAAACAAATCCTAAAAACACCTTCCCCCCACCTCTCCTTCCTTCTCGGGCTCTGCTGCTAATTTTCTACCGTCTTCCCTCCAGTGTCACAGGGAGACAGGGAATGGGGGTCACGGTCAGTTCATCCCAGGCTGTTCCTGCTGCTGCTCAGGGAGAGGAGTCAGACACCTTCCCCTGCTCCATGCGGGATCCCTCCCGTGGGAGACAGCTCTCCGTGAACTTCTCCAACGGGACTCCCTGCCACGGGCTGCAGTTCTCCCCAGCTGCTCCAGCATCCCTTTCCAGGGGCTGCAGCCAGTCCTTCAGGCCCATCCTGCTCCAGCCGGAGCTGCCCACGGGCTCACCAGCCCCGCCAGCAAACTGCTCCAGCGTGGGCTCCTCTCCCACGGCTCTGCAGGTCCCCGCCAGGAGCTGCTCCGGCACGGGCTGCCCCCGGGCTCACAGCCCCCTCTGAGCATCCCCCTGCTCCGCTGGGGGCTCCTCCAGGGGCTGCAGATGGGATCCCTGCCCCCCGTGCCCTCTGTGGGCTGCAGGGGCGCCGCTGCCTCACCACGGGCCGCCCCACGGAATCTCCGGGGATTCTCGGCCGCAGCACCGGGAGCAGCTCCTGCCCTTCCTTCTGCACTGCTCCTGGTGCCTGCAGAGCTGCTCCTCCGCACACTCCTCTCTTCTCCGGCTGCGATTCCCTCTGCACAGGAACTTCTTCCCTTCTGAAAGCTGCTCTCCCAGAGGCGTTGCTGCCCTCACTGCTGGGCTCACCCTTGGAGCTGGAGCCGGCTGTGCCGGACATGGGGAAGTGACCAGCAGCTTCTCACAGGACACACCCCTGTAGCCCCCCTACTTCCAAAATTTGGTCGCACAATACCGATACATAGGCGTAAAATCACCAGGTATCTTTGAAAATTAACTTCGATGTTAGTTTAACAAATACCCAAACCTAGTAATTTAACTCCTGTCAGCTGTGCCCAAGAATGGTTTTAATAAATAATGAAGGTTCAGAACCATGTTTTGCTTTGCATGTGTGATTGTTTTCTGCTGCTTGTGAAGAATGAGACAACTCCTAGAAAAATTAAAAACAATTTATTCAAAACAGAAAAATTTAAAAATTATAAAAATTACAAAAATATAAAAATTTGGGATCCTAGTGGCTCAAGAGGTATGCCCTAGGAGCGCAGGGATTAGAGATCTTCAGGCTTAGACAGCACTGGACCGCTGGTGGAAAAACCTGAAGTGCTGGGCTAACTTTTAGCTAATCCAAAAGTCAAGAAAAAAATTATTAAAGGCTCCTAAATAGGAGTAAGGCTTAAGTACCCAGCACTGGCATCGACCACAGCTAAAATCTACAGCGGTCTGCGCCTGCTCTGGACCTGACTCGCTGTTTTATAGTGCCTTTGCTCTGCCCCAGTCCGCCCACAGCCCCCCCACAGCACACCCCTTTGGTCCCAAGTGATTGCTGCTTTCCTTTGACAGATCATCTCTGTCTACCAATAGCTCGTCGTTGTCAGGGGGGTAGTAGCAGCTGAAGCAAGAGTGCTAACATGCCCTTATTGAGATTCAGGTTGCCACGGAGCTTACCTACAGAATAACGGCCAAAGGTCTAAAAATAGCTGTTGGCTGTTAGAAACTGGGGTTTTGGAGTTGGTCCTGGGTCTAAGGTGCAAAGCAGAAACCCTTAAAAAAATATTAAAATACATCCAATACATCTTAAAACATTTGTAAAAGTATACAATGAACATGGGAAAAATAACTCTTACAGTGTACAAGTGGCTTAAAGCTTGAAAAGGGGTTTTAACTGAGAAACTTTTAAATGGGGGATTTTTAACTGGGAATGGTACAAATAAACTACTTTGAACCATTGAAAACACTAATAACAGAACTTGATTTCTGTACCTGGGCTGATGGGTTAATTTTGACATTCAATTAAAACATATTTAACTCAAAATTAATTAAAGCACTTAACATGCAAAGACCAAGCTAATTAGGGATTTCATGTATGACACTGCTCATTTGAAAAGTTGCATTTTTTCTCTTTGGGCTCTGTAAAAGTATGTTTAAGATTTACTGCCACTTCAGGACTTCTAAAGTGCATATCCCATATTCTCACTCCAGTTTTGTGTGTGGAGATCTGATAAACTTCTATCACTAAGATTTTTGTGATAAAGTTCTATTTCATTCAGAACCAGACTGGTTGGCAAATTCCCCATCAGTTATTCTTACTTGCAGTTACCTGTGTTCATAATTCGAAATGTGAACTGCTGCGGTGCAAGCAGCTGTGACCACTATGACCCCAGAAAAAACAACAGCATTGAAGTCCTCCAGGTCAGGCACTAATGTCTAGGATCACCTCCGTGCTGACGGCGAGTCCCCATAACCCTTAGTTTCCTTAATTTATGTATTACAAGTTGATTGGTTATTGTTCTCCCCTCCTAGTTTTGTGTATAAGGCCATAAATATGTATCCCCTTAGTTGAATATGTATTGGTTCTGGAAAGTTCTATGTTACTCGACGTTCCATTGGTTGTTCCCTGTGATTCCTCCTACGAGTAACTCCCATTGGCTACTTCCCAGTTAGCCCCTCCCCTGTTGCCTTTCCCGGTTGGCTGTTACCCTTATCCCCACCTTTCTTTGCCTGAGTATAAAACCCCTGGACCCTCTTGCAACACTGGCTTTTCCTTCCTGGATGCTTCGCCTGTGATCAGGCCCGCTTGTGGAAGCCATACAGAGAGCCCCTCCTACGCCTCTGCCGACGCCTCTACCATCCTAGTCCGGGGCTTGCTCCTCAGAGTGAGGGGCTCACTCTTTAATTGCTGTGACTAGCCTGTCAACAGCGGGACGCTGTGCCACCCTCCGAGCTGTCCCTAGGCTTGCCCTCTCAGTGAACAGCCCTTCAAAGGCAATGAAAGAAGATGGGGAGCGTACTGAGATTTAAAGTGTAGCATCGGTAAATGCTTCTTAAGATTTTAAACACGAGATTTACGTCCTGATCGACATGTTTTAAACCCATGGATAGGCTAGGAATATGAAAAGTTGTTCAATATTAATTTGCAGCATAGTCACTAAAAGAGTCCCAGGATCTGCAAGAATCTGCCTAATTGTGATCTCTGATTCAAATACATGTTTGCAATGTGTACTTTCGCTTTATCTTGCAATTGTTCTGGAAGCAATGCTATGGCTGCATGAGTTGATGAGATAATAATGGGTACTGCTCTACAAGGCTGTGTTACACCTAATGCATAAGAATAATGTGTGTTCATTTTTTAATTACTGACAGTGAGGTCAGGAAGTAGGAAATAAAAAAAGAAAAGGAGATGGAATTACAGTACACTGGCTGAACATTAGCTGGCATGTGCCCAGGTGGCAGAAGAACATCTGTGACATCCTGACTTGTCCCAGCCCTGGCGTGGCCACAGCCCCAGGGCAGTGACTGTCCCCTGTGCTGGCACTGCTGAGGCCCCTCGAGTGCTGTGTCCAGTTCTGGGCCCTCATGGCCAGAGAGACCTTGAGGGGCTGGAGCGTGTCCAGGGAAGGGAACGGAGCTGGGGAAGGGGCTGGAGCCCCAGGAGCGGCTGAGGGAGCTGGGAAAGGGGCTCAGCCTGGAGCAAAGGAGGCTCAGGGGGGACCTTGTGGCTCTGCACAACTCCCTGACAGGAGGGGGCAGCCGGAGGGGTCGGGCTCTGCTCCCAGGGAACAGGGACAGGAGGAGAGGGAATGGCCTCAAATTGTGCCAGAAGAGGTTTAGGTTGGATATTGGGAAAATTACATCATGGAAAGGGTTGTCAAGCAAGGGCACAGGCTGCCCCAGGCAGTGGTGGAGTCCCCATCCCTGGGGGGATTTAAAAGCCATGTAGATATGGCCCTTGGGAACATGGGTTAGTGGTGGCCTTGGCAGTGATGGAGGAGTGGTGGACTTGATGGTATTAGAGGTCTTTGCCTTCCTAAATGGTTCTATGATTCTATAGAATATCTGGTTATATTGCACAAGTCTTTCTCTAATTTTTTCTTCAGTACTTTATTAAGGGTAAAATCATCCACTCTGAATTCCATCATGTATTTTTTTTCCTATTCACCATGTTTTCACTGCATATTTTATGTCTATTTCATGCAAGGAAATTCAAGCAAGTTGATGGAGTTAGAGTGCACAAAGGTTTTTTCACTCCTGATACCAAGTCTGAAATCAGTTCCAACTTTAACAGATTAATTAAAAAAAAAAAAAAAACAGTAAAACAAAAGCCTTTCTCACCAGGACAAGGTCACCAAGCAATCTATTCTCTGCTGCATATTTGACAAACTTCAACTTCCGTTCATCTAAATTTCTCTCACTTTTCATTGTAAGGGTAGACTTTCAGATTAGCAGTCAGTAAGAAATCATGTCTGAAAAATAGGTGCTCGTGGTAACTTACCAACCCTGCTTATGGACCTACGATTTTTCTAGTTTGAAAATACTTCATAGTCCCTTGATTACACCACACCCAGTAGGTTAAGGGTTGAGCATAGCCTGTCCCTAAATGAGAGAAAAGAGTGGAGAGACCATAATTCTATCCAATTTAAAGAGAAAAAAAAAAACCCTTTATTTCCATAATCCATTATGTCTGTGTTTGGGGGTTTTTATTGACATACCTTGTAGATGGTGGGCTGTGCTGATCGGACAGTGCAGGGACTCAGGCCTTGTCAGCATCATTTAGCTTGCTTGCACTTTTGTCCAGGGGTCAATTAAGTATTGTCTGACTCACTTTAGCTGTCTCAACACCAGATGGTAGTAACAGTCTGACAAACCTCCAAAATCCCTGTGTAACAAACAATAGAGTTTCGTGTTAAATGATGCTGGGGGAGGTGTGTGTGCAAGAGATTTGATTACATTGCAACAGAGGGAAAGGCATAGCCCTGCATAGCTAAGGAATAATACCCTGCACTAGCACACACTTGGGTCTGACCAGCTGGAAAAGCAGCATGGCAGAAAAATCTTGAGTAAGGAATATTCCTTAACTGAGAAACCCTGTGTCAGAGACTGAAATGGTTCACACCTTAAACTTTGTTATGAAGGAGTTTTGCCCATTATAGCAAAAACTGTATAAAGAAGCTACAACCACAAGAGCCTCCTTGAAGATGCCTGACTGGAACTTTGGACTGTGGGTAAAGCTGCCTAGATAAAATACAGGAGGTACCTGGGCATTCCCACCTGGCCTGAGGTATATTAACCCCTCGGATTCTGTGCTTTCTGGGGGATCCTCACCTCCAGAAGACAGCTGGAGAGGATCATTGGGACACCAGTGGGAGCCACAGAGTTGTGATACTTTCTTCAGTCTTTCTGTCCCCCCACCTCTTTCCTGTTTCTTTCTCTTCCTTTTTGTCTCTCTCCTTCTCATTTACTATGAAATAAAATCCATACTATTGACTTTGGCATATAGTCTTGTTTGCACCTTAATTTGGGCAGAGGCACTTCTAGTAATTTTAAGAACCAGACTGTAACACCGTGTCATACACCTGGGATAATGAGTAGATGTCGTGGTTTAGGAATGGTATCCCCCAATTTAATGGTCCAAACCGCATGCCAGGCATCACATCCCCCTCCCCGTATTTATATTTTGATGATCATCCCACACACCAAAGGGCCTTTACCCAGCTTGATCACAGCATGTTTCACAATCATGGATTACCGGGAATGCAGTGTCCGTGGTTAAGCCCACCCCTTGATTACAAGCCCATCTGTATGTCACGTCTCTCCCTGACGGCCTGAGGCATCATGGGCCTGCTGAGCCAGAAATATGTCACCCCTAAGTTGCCAACCCAGATCCACCTGAGACACTTTCATCTTGTCAGCCTGATCCACTTGTCTGTTGTTGTGATGCTCCTCGTCAGCCCAGCTCTCAGGTGTGTGATCCACGTGATGTACTTACCCAGCTAAATTCTCTACCCAGGCAGAGATGTCTTGCCATACTTAGACAGCCCAGATGGTTTTCCATCTGTGCTGCCAATTGGCCTTTTTCTATCATGTCAGCCACTCCCACGGAGCATTTGCTACCGCCCACGAGTCAGTGTAGAGGTGGAGTGTTGGCCACTTCTCTCCCTCTGCGATGTCCAAAGCCACCTGAACGGCTTTCAGTTCTGCAGTTTGACTGGGTCCACCTGGACCTTCAGTAGCTGCCATGACTCACCACGTAGGGCTCCATATGGCTGTTTTCCATTTCCTGCTGGTCCCTATGGCACAGCAAGATCTGTCAGTGAAGAGAACACGTGGCTTTTCATTTTCTGGTAGCTGATATCTGGCAGGGCCTCCTCAGCACATGTGGTCATCTCTGATGATGATGATAGTTAGAAATTTTCACCTTCAGGCCAGTTCACAATGATTTCCAAGATCCCTGGGCAAATGGGGTTTCCTATTCAAGCTCACTGTGTGATCAGAGTGATCCACTTAACTCCACATAGCATCCATGGCATGATGTGTGGGAGCAGTTTTCCCTCTGAGCATCCAGTTGGGGTGCCAGGAGGAGCTGTAGGGCCAGCTGAGGTCCTGTGTACCCAATCCACATGGCAGAAGCTTGCACAGAGCTCCATCATCGTACACCAACTCATTGGCAGTGGTATCATGGAAAGAATGGGAGCAAACGGTGCTTCAGGTGACTCCCCGACTCTGACAATACAAAGATCATCTTTTTTTCTCCCCACTGACTTCACTTCACTCCTCATCTGTGGAAAGGCTGTCCAAGACCATGGACAGATTGGAAAGACTTGAGCAAACTGAAGAGGAAATGTCCTGTGACCCACAAGCACAGACCAGAGTCTCTGCTGTTGGGAGCAGCCACCCCCTGCTTGTGATGGATGCATGACCACAGAGAGGACATGAGGAAGTGGGGTGGAAAACTCACCTCTGCCTTGTCAGAGGAAGAACAAGCACCACAGGAAATTCTTCAAGGATAAATCTGCTCCAGTTTCCAGTGGGCACGTCCTCAGACAGAATAGGAGGCTGATGTTCCTTCCTATCCTCTTGAAGGGATGTGCTAGTTTAAAAACCCAGCTGGAAAATAAACTCTACTCAAGCTGCTCCCTTCCATCTCACCCTCCTCTGCTACTTCCGAATAACAGGAGGGATTTGAATGCTGACAGTCATACTCAACTTCGGTAGGACACTTTAGACATTTAATTGCATGCTCTTTTTTGTTATCTTGATTTGTAACTTTTTCACTGTTGCCTATATACTTGAGAGTACTTGGGATACCATTTGTTCAGGAAGTGCTTTAACACCTGCCTTGGATGTAGGGACAGAAAAAGCCTTTTTTTTTTTTTTTTTTTCACAAAAGCAGATTCTGAAAAATCAATCATGCGGGAATATTTATTTTGCAAGATCTGTCATCTCAGTCTCAGTATGAGAGACTGTATGAATTTGAGTGAGTCTTAAAATGTGTTTTCAGTGCAAAAATACTCACCTTTTTTGGGGGGAATATGTTTGATATTAAATCAAATAAATGCTTAAAGATAATTTCCGATTTACATTAATATTTAAAATCCTCTCTACAAGACTCCTATAGTTACAGCTGTGCACCAGTACAACCTGAGGGCTTCTGCTAAATGAATTCTATTAAGACAGCCTTTTTGTCACAGGAAAACCACACTTGAGTTTACTCATCAGCAATATTTTGGTCTTTAAGCATTTTCTTGTGATTCCGATTTTTTGTCCAAGAATGTTATACTCTACATATACCATAGAAAAGTTCAACTGTGAAAGAAGGGACTTTTCAAAGGCCAAAACACAAATACTTAAAAAGCCATGGTGTTGATACTCCACACACGTGGCACACAGCTCCCATCTGGGCATGCTGCCAACAAACTCTTGCCAGGTGATGTAATTTTGACAGCCTGACAATTTTTCATCGGGATATAAAATCTGGGGGCGGTGGGAAGAGAGGGAAAACCAGTTTTTTTAGTTTTTTATGTACATACATGTTTACTAATTTAAGCAAAACTACTGCTTTTATCAACTACAGATGTGGGAATATTTAGAGCAACTGGGAAAAAATAGGTTGAGGTTGCTTCTTTGAGAGGAGACTGAGACAGAGGAAGTGGGATACGAGGGAAGCAAAACAGTGGGACTTAAAAAGCCAAAGCAAATAAAAAAACTTCTTCCAGAAGACAGAAAAAGGGATAATAAGGCATTCAGATGATGCACAGAGCTATTTGTGAGTACCTACAGGCAGCCTTGCCCTTGATCTCTGCAGGTCAAAACAGGACAATGAACGATGGTCACGATATTGACTTAGACAAAAATAGAGGGAAAGAGTGACCAGAAAATACCATGGTTTTTTGAAACTGAGAATTCTTCCATAATGGAAGGGAATGGGGTTGACTGATAGTGCTGAGGGTTTTTTTTTTCCTTTAGACAGAAAAATTTTAAGATTTGGTTTTCTTGAAGTTTAGTCTGGAAGGAAGGAATGGCATGGTGGGACACTTTTCTTTGGATCCAAAAAGTAAAGTTCAAAAATGTATAAGGAGATCTCTCCTTAGGTGTCCAAATAATAGGCACATACAGATCAAAATCCTGAAGTTAATATAGAACTTGCCTGGTTGTAGAAATGACAGCAATCAGAAAATTAAAGAGATCTGTATTGGCCAAAAGACAAGGAGACTTAGGGGTTTCTTTCCAAGCCTACTGATTTTTTCTTTATTAGTTTCTAAATATCCTGACAATCAGTAATGTTTCTAAATGCTGAAGACAGCTTCAAGTGTTCTAACAAAAGTAGACCTCACAAAGAGTGGCTCCACTTGATTTAATTTCTGAAGAAATCATTGAAATTCTGCTAAGAACTGATGTGTAGTAAAAGTATTTTTCATGTATGATTGTAGTCTAAAGAACTTCTCCTTCAAGTGTTTGTTTTTCAGATCCATGGACAGTAGGAAGATTCTCTCATAGTATGAATAGTCAGGCTCAGGATCCATATCAACCTGTGGTTTTTTCCATTTGTGTCTACAGGAATTGCTTAGGGACAAGCTCGCACACACAGATGGGCTTTGAAGGGCTTTGAAGGTGTAAAATGGCAGTGGCATGGGTTAAGATGCTGAGTGACTGCACAGAAATTTGTGGTTTATCCCATTATCATGGCAATTTCAGAATTCCGTGATCCAGTGCAACAGATATTATATATTTAATTAAATGACTTGGCCTCTGAACCACGGCTTCTTTTAGTCTTTTACAGCATTTTTCGACTACGGTGAAATTTATGTCTTCCCTGCCTTTTCCAAGACATGAATGCTTCATTCACAGAAAATCCCTGTGAGATAATGTTATGACTCTTTCTGTTGCATGAGGATGAATGGAGACATTAACACTGGGAACCCGTTTGCAGTGTTTATTCCTTATTCACCACATGTTCTAAAGGGCATCTACATTTCCCATCGATGTCAGATGCAGTTTCTGGTTATGCAGCATTTGGAAACCTGACAGGTTTTATTTTCTAGGATTGATGAGCAAGAATTTCTCATCAATCCTAGAAAAATCTTGTCTTCACACAAATTGCTGAACTTGCTTCTTAAGAATTTGTCTCTTCTGTGACCCAGAGAGTTCATATTTGACAGTAGTACTAGCTCCAGCAAAACTGGAATATTTCAGTGTGGTTTCTTCCACACTTTAACTCCGTCCAGGAGCACAGACATTTACACACGTTGCTGAGTCACAAGGTAACAGTGTGGTGTGACCAAGGAAATCCATACAATTCCTGTATCAGAAGCATGCAAATCCTGTGATTTGATGGTATCATACTGATGCCTGAGGTTTTAGCTTTTATATTTTTCAAATCCTGTACTGCTTACTATGTAACTCTGAAGTTTCTTGCAGCCTGTTCACTTCTGCTCTCTCGTGCCAGGCAGACATAACAAAGCCTCTCCAGGCATGCTCTGCAAGGACACCCAGACCGTCCTAGGCCCAAAAACTATAAACCAAAAGCCTTTGAGAGGGGGGCAAGCTGAGGGGAATTACCTCATTAAACTGAAGCTTTAATTGGAGAATTAACCCTGCTATGCAAATGAACCAAACCTATAAAAGTGTGAAGAGCTCGTGACCTGGGGTCCATCTTGGGGTCCATCTTGGCAGTGGCCTCTGGCTCCCCAGGGGTACCTTTGAAGGCCTTTCAGATAAATACCTACCTTTATTCCCTTATTCCTGTTTAGTCTCTATTTCTAGGAGGCCTCTTCAGGCATCAGTACCAAGTATGCATAAATAGTGTGGTTGGAGTGGCTTAGAATTTCCTAACTTGCCTCAGGAGGGGATGGAGTGTGACCAATGTCTGTGCGGAGAGGAGTGGAGGCAGGGAGGGGAAGGAGGAGTGTCTGGTGCCGTGTGGAGCCTGGGAAGGGGAGCAGAAAGTTATTTTCCCTCTGTGTTTAAATGTTCGTCTTCTTTGCTTCCCAACATGCAAATCAGTAATTGTATGTTTATGTTAATTGGCAATAAATTGACCTAAATTCCCCCAGTCAAACGTGCTTTGCCTGGAACAGTACTACAAATAACTCACAGAAAACTGAAAAAAAACTCCACTGTTTTTAGTTTAACTTATGGACAAGATGCCTGTGTTGAAGTGGCTTCTACTTGCAAGCCATATTTCTGTCAAGTCTCACAACAAAAGGCAGGAGATGCAGGCTGTTAGTTTTACTTTATGCAAAGGTTGGTTTAAGTTTGCACTATATATAACTCAAGAAGAACTGTAGAAAAGCAATGAAGATAAAGGAGAAAAAAGAAAATACAGGGGCTCTTGCAATCACAGAAATAGGCTGGACTGTGTTTTTTTTGAAGATTAATTTAAACTAAATTACCTGACTTCCAGATTGGAGGTTCATTAAGTACTTCAGGAAGAAATGAAACCAGCACAGAAGAGGTAGATTCAGAGACATAAGCTGAGTGTAGCAGAAAAATGACACAGTCACTTGTCCCTTTCATTCACATTGTCTATTACTTTTCTAGTAGTGAACAGAAAAGACATTTGTGTTTTAGCAAAATGTATTTAATAATTTAGTGCCACTAATGTGGGGCCACCCTTTTGTGTGCATTCAGAGGCTGGACTTCTGGTTTGATAGTTAAAAGACTTTATCCAAAACAACTTTCTTCAAAATGTAGTGATTTTTTTTGAAAAGTAGAGCTCTCAGCATTTCCTAGAAAACAGATATTGATCCTTTCATTTGTCTACAAATTGTCTGCACTCTGCCAGCTTTTTTTCCTATTAGTAAAAGACGTGCTCTGATTTATCCCATCAGAGTAGGTCTTTCTGATTTATTTTTTTTTTCTAAGGGGTGATTCAAATGCATTGGAATATATATATATGACTCGATAAAATATTTTTCAGGTTTGTGGAAGGGTTTTTAGCATTATTTTTGTTGATGTTTCAAATGTTACACCTCTCACAGTTCCACAGGCTTTAGATAGCTGGATATTTCTAAAAAGTTGTTATGTATGGTCCTGCCAGATTTCTGGTACAGGAAATTAGTAATATCTGCATTGTGATAGGCAGTAATGGTTTCCATCTGTTTCCCACATCAGACAAAGTTTTGTCTCCTCCATGCTAAAAAGACACAGTTACTAAAACTTTAGCTTCCATCTGCTCTCACACCTAAACATAAGCTTGTCTTTACACAAACCCAAGAGTTTTAGAACAACATAGGGTAAACAATGAGTGGAATGATTACAAACAGTGGTAGTATATTCCCTTCTGGTGCTCAGTGGATATTTTCAGGTTATAGCTCGTGTCCTTGTTTCATGCACATCATCTTATACAATGCTGAGAAACGTCTCTGCAGCGATTACTGCATATTAATCAAACTAAATGGCATCACTGGGACAGAAATGTTTATGGCTACATCTCATAAAGGCCATCAGAGAGCTAAACGAGTGTCTTCCACCGGTTCAGTTGGAAAGGGTTAGGAACCGTGAATGGATTGAACGGAGGAAATTGCTGCTGTTAAGAGCACTGTTTAAAGAATGCAGCGCTGAAAAGCCTCGTTTTAAATCTCATTAAAGTTGTAGCACAAACTGACAGAACCAGAAAACTCAAAGCTAAGGTCATCACCCTGTTGGTAATGAAAGCTACTTCCGTAAAACCGAATTGCGTGAGTGTCACGACCTCAATGTGATGAATTCTGATTTAAGTGTGTTTGAAGATACGTATCTTAATCAAAATACTTTATATGAGCAACATAATTCAGTTTAACAAATTATTTGAATGACAATACTTCGTCGAGTTGAAGGATTTCTATAATAATTGTTGAACCTGATGTGACCATTTTGATTAATTTTACATCGTGATGTAAGGCACTGCACCAGAGGGGCACCAGCCGTAAGAAAGAAGGAAGACAGAAAATTATGCCATTTGCTACCCGCTCACATACAGGCATGAAATCATAAAAGTAGAAAAAGGATACATAAACTTTTCAAGCTTTCAGTTTTTGTACAAAGCAGTTGTTATTTATTTGTGAAGTAATCTATGATATCAGCAGTTGACAGCATGGTTAGTGCCACGTTTCAGTTGACTACCAGATGATGGAATTATTCATGACTGAAAACTGCATTTGGAAGACTGTATTTGAGCAAGGGTACCAATACCCAGCATGGAAAATGAACACATGATAGCTTTGTTGCAATTTAAAACAATGGGGGCCTAAGACTTGGCAGAAAGCTTAAATCAATGTTTCAGGTTTTTGTCCCTACTGCTATTGCCTTCTTCTTTTCCTCCTACAAACAGAGAAAATTAAAAATATCTTGTACATTTCCATAGCTTTTTGAAACTAGTTTACAATTGTCATGAAAGCTTTCTAGATCTGCAGAAGGCATTGCAAATTTGTCATCCAAAAATAGCATCCTATCTTGGAAACTCTCTTCATTCTTTGTGTTCACATTCATGACGGCTGCTGAGAATTCTGTATGTAACATTGACCAAGATATGCCAGGCAATTATATATGTTGGGGACATGCTGGAGGAAATCAAGAGCTGCTGTCTGTCTGGAAGGGCAGCTCTGCTCAAGTTCTCTTTTAATGAACTTAGAGAATCAGGGGACAAAGATTAGGTTTAAGTGATGAGAAAAATGTGTTCACTCAGGTCTACAGCTGAAGCTGTAATATGGAGTGTGATTGAGAAACATCTCCACCTCTTCAACAAAGACTTACTTATTTTTGCAAACAAAATATGTTCTCCCCACCCCAATGAAAACAGGAAGAGAAAAGATTGGTGGTAACATGGAGGTCGTATTACTCAGCTGCTATTGGTAAAGGGCAAAAATTGTACCTAATTTTCTGGGAACCAGGGGATTTTTACCCACTTGCTGGTAGGATATGCCCCAGTGTATGCTGGGCAGATCATGAGGTTGAAAGGTTCTTCTTCTGTGCAACTTTACTTGTATTTCTTTTTTATTTTCCTAAAGCACTTTCAACCCATTCTCCTGCTGATACGTCCCTTTTAATGATCTATTTTCTCTTTCCAAGTTACAGAAAGCACTGACCTACAAAGCAGAAAGCTCCAAATTAATTTTTGTCCTTTGATTAGAACTTGTATAAGTAGAATTAGAGAAGCTTTGGTGCCCTCAAAGGAAGTGGGTAACATCTTTGAATCTTGAATGCCTTTATCTCTCTAAAGGCTTCATCAGGTTGCTGTGAGTCTGCCTTTGTCTACCTCTTCTGCTTAATAATTCTCCTTGGGTCAATATAGGAATTGCCAGAAATTTTAGGGGGCCGATCAAGGAAAAAGTATAATTCATGTATCTAATGTATGTGAGTCATATTTTAAACTTACAGGGTAAATGAATGGAACAGAATGTATTTGATGCTGTATTTGAAAAAATTTACAGCAGCCATACTGTGTAATTGGCTCCAATAATTTCATTGTTCATTTCTTCAACATAATATCCTTTTGTGTTAGTAAGAATTCTTTCAAAGCTTTTCTTATGATCAGATTCTCAATATGTTGTGTACCTACAAAAGTACTACTACCTCCAGTCAAAAAAGGCCAGTTTCAGCTTCCAGGACATTGCAATAAAATTGAAATGGAAGAAGAGTTCCTGACGTGAAGAAAACCCAGACAGACTTGCATATAAAATTGGGAAAGAATTTGGCTCTTTCTAAATGAAAATGTGGTCCAGCACAGCTCTTCTAGGACTGCATTATTTATGCTTTGCAAAGGTATTACAATCATTAACATTGATATCCACCAGAAAACATCCAGTACTCTCTACTGGAGTTTGGGCATTGTTGATAGAGTTTTATGTTTTCTTGACGTTTACTCTTTCTTCCTGATTAAAAGCTGCATGCAACACTAAATAGGTGTAATGGTGTTTTTGTGGAGTGGCCACTGACTGATATCTAGGAAAATTGTCACGGGTAAAATTTCAGTCTGCTTGAATACAGCTGTAGTGGTCTGTTAGCGCTAAACCTTCATTTTATTCTCTTAATGGATCATAGTTTTACTCAGATATCCTCAGATTGGCACCTGAGATCTAAGAGAAATAGATTATATTCTCTGAATTGTTTGGTTTTAGTTTCAGTGAGGATTTTTGATTTTCTAATGGCAAATAGTTGCAGGAGTTAGTGTCTGCACTAGAAACTGACCCAGGCCACTGTGCTGTCTCATCTATGGTTTAACTATCATAAATTCTGAGAATCTTTAAATCTTGGGGGTTTTCACATTCTTTTACGTTTTTCAGTCTTCATTGGTGTTACTTTTGTAACACTGAGAGAATTCGAACAACAAATGAGTCAGAAGGTACTGATCACATGCATCATATGTTGCACGTACTCACATGGAGTGGGTTCTCCGTGGTCAGCAAGCATCACCCCTGCCACTCCCAGTGGGCTGGAAGAGAGATTTGGAAGAGTAAAGGCGAGAAAACTCGTGAGCTGAGATAGTTTAATAAGCAAATAAAAGAGGAAAAGGGGAGGAGGGAAGAACCCACACACAAGTGATGACAATGATGCAATCACTTCATGTTCCAGAAGTACATTGCTGCCCAGCTAGTCACTGAGCAGTGGTCGCCTACCCTGAATCCCCCTCCCCTCAGCAAAAATAAAATAACTGACTGTGACATTCTATGGTATGCAATATCCCTTTGGTCAGTCTGTGTCAGTCTTCCACAGTTTCTTCCCTCCCACTTTCTCGCCCATCCCCAGCCTACTTGCTGCAGGGGCAGAGTGGGAAAAAAGAGGAACCCTTGATGTTTCAAAAGTACTGCTCAGCAGTGCTCAAACCACTGGTGTTTAGTCACAAACCCAAACAGGGCACTGTATGGACTGTGATGATGAAAAGTATTTACGCCTCAGACAGATCACATGAAAAGAAAGGAGACGTAAATGTTGACTGAACACCTTGCAGATTTATGTAATACTGAGTAGTTTTTCAAACTACTGGTCCAAGTCCTTCAAGTTTGACTTGGACCAAGTCTTAAGATCAGAGCATGACTAATGTTTCTGAAATACTGGAGAGAAAGTAAGACAAGTGGTCTATCTGTTAGCACAGAACACAGAATCAGAGAATCATTTGTTGGAATCAAGGTTGGAAAAGACCTCCAAGATCATCAAGTCCAACCTCTGATGTTTATAACTACCTGCCTGTTTCAGGGATGTTTAAATTATCCTAGACCCCAACAATGATTCCAACTTGAAGCCCAATTGGGCTCTTATCTAGGATTCAGTTCTGGGTGAAGATTTGAGTAATTTCACAAGCAACTATGTATTTGTATGTAAAACAGTTTATCAGAAAATACACGACAAGAAAACCCAACATACCAGCCAAATAAGATCGTTTCTCCTTACTTTGAGCAGCAGCTGCTTCAGAGATGTAAGTTGATTAGCACTTGGAGACAGGAACCAAATAAATTGATTTCAGACTGCACTAGAAATCTGACAGGTGGAATATAGTTGTCAGAACTGACATTTAGCTCATGCCACTCATTTGACTGTTTGTTATGGGCGGAAAAAACAGGATTCCAGTGAAAAACAATCAGTACTTCAGGGGACAGTTTATTCAGAAGAAATCACAGAGCAATTTCTCCACTTGCTGGGACACTAGCTGACATTAGAAGGCCAAGTGACCACCTCTTGTTGAGGCCTGCTTTGACCATGTGCCCCTCAATTTTTTACCCACAAAAAAAATTAAGAATTACTCTTTTCCCTCCTAAATATTTTTGTGATACTTGAACCAGAAAACCAGTCCAGCAACTATTTTTTATTGGTTGCTATACTTTTAGCATGGAATTTTTAAAAGCCTGGCCACTCTCCACAGGTAGGAGGTGCAAAATGCAATTCCAATAGAGATTCGAATTATTAAGGCAGCGTCTCTACAAACTCAGCTTCTTTTCGTGACCCACAATGTTACCACACCTTTTGTGGTTCAAGTCTGCCTGCACAAGACAATGAGCTGAAGCTTGTGAGGACATTGGCTCTCCTCATTACTGTGACTGCAACCATTAAACATTTTAACAATGAGAAAAAAAATTATCTTGAGCACCTCTGCTAAATTGCTACATTAATTATTTTTTTTTTAAGTCACAGACAGATATATTTTATATTCAAATAAAGTAAAGGTTTTACTTCTTGCTTTGCAAAGACCATATGCACCAAACCCAAGAGTCTACCTGCAGAATAATGAAGGGTTAGTCTAGAAATCCTAGCAGTTAAAAAATGGCTGCATTTTGAAGCCATGAGTAGCAAAATAATTCTTATTTTTCCAGTGAGTAGTGTCTTCATATGGCAAGATGCAGCTGTGTATGAAGGCTTAGCTCCTAAAACCTGTATCAGAAGAAATATAGAAGGTAAATCCAGGCTCTGCAGAGCTTTGTGGTTATTGCAGGCTTGCTGACCTTTCATATGGAGATCTTTATATTGGTTTTGACTCACTATGTCTGCTAATATGGAAAATATGGAGCAACTACTTTAGAAAGTGCAAAGTCGTCTCGAGGATTTGTTTTTTTGACACAACCTGTCTGCAAAAAATTGCTCTGAGATTTGAATGTCTTGAATGCTGGCCAGACTCATTCTTGCTTTGTTTTCCTGGCAAAACTACTGTTCTTTTCAAAAGACACAACACATGGTCAGCTGTGAAACTCGCCTGAGGGGCATGACAGAGCTGTGTTCTGTCTGAGTGTTGCTACACAGCAAATTGCAAATTTTAGCTAGCATCAGTAACGGCAGGATAAAAGCTTTGTCATATTACAAAGAGATTTTTAGTTTTTAATGCTCATATTCTGGAATGCTAATATTCTGTCTGGCAATACACACATAGAACTGAATCTGACATTTCTTCACTGCCTTCGTTATGTGAGCTAGGAAGATTATGGCTCGCTCTGGTGCATACGTCACTTGCAGCATGAGTAAAGACACCCAGGGAATCAAAGGCAATAGTGACACATATGGAAGGACCATAAAAGAAAAAGACTCCCTAGGACAGGAACATTTCTGGCTGTGGGGAATTGACCTTGGCATGCTGCTGGTTCCCACCCAGCTGCTCTCCCACGACCTCGCCTCAGCAGGACAGGCAGGAAACTATAAGTCAGAAAAGGTTGTGGGTCAAAAAAAGGACAAGGACATCACTTACCAATCATGATTGTGGTCAAAACAGACTTGATTTGGGAAAAAACTAACTAAATTAATTAAAACCCTGGCTCTGGCATCTGGAGCACCTCCTCCCTTCTTTTTTCAACTTGGTGTTGTAGGGCTGATTCTTACACTTGGATTTTTTTTAATTTGTCTCTCCATTCCTGAGCACAGTTTTGATGTTTATTAAATATATTTTTCTTGGAGGTGCCACCAGCTTCACCAATGGGATCAGCCATGGCCTATGGTGGGGTTGGCTCCACAACAGCCCCAGAAATTTCCATCTTTTATGCAGGAAGCAGCTGGGAGTGGCTGCAACGTTGTCCTTCCCAAGGCAGCCCCTGGCACAGAGCTCTCCCCCCACACACCTCCCCTGCTGCCAGAACCCTGCCACCTACACCCAGTACATTTGCTTTCCTGATCTGTTGAAAACATTGCAAAGATTTAATTATAACGTTCTCAGTAAAACGAAGTCTCCTCGTTTGTTCCCACATTTTATTCGCTGAAACGCATTTTAACATTTTAATAATTTTCTTGCGAAAACCCCACAAATTACAGAAATAGAAGCTCCTAGACCTTTTCAAAGGATTCTAAGAGAAGGAGCATGTCTGCCAAAAAATGCCTCAAAAAAGTCAGATTCCCAGGTGTAGTGTAAACTTTTGAAAATGTTTACAGATACTGACAGTTTTCCAATCTTGGATAAGTGTCTAATCCTTCTGTGGAACAGCTTGTCCTAGTTTTCATTCTTTCTGGCATAGGAGGGTAAATTGCATGCAAGATTCATCATTTCCTCCTGCTGTCTAAAATCACTTTCTTTGAAAAATAATCTATGGAAATTACTTTCCACTCACAGCTTCCCTTAAACTTGTTCAGGTTGAAAGCAGTCCAGTAAATCAGCAGTTGGAAAAGGGGTAAATGGACTTTTCTCTTTTACTGATGCCTTTCCTAATGCAGTTACCTGTTCCATGTGAGCCCCAAAAGGTGCCATTCCAGTGGCAGTTCCTGTCAGGAATGATGCCAGAAGGTGGGAAGCTGAGGGAGCCCAAAGGAAAGAAATACTGTCTCTGTGATGCTCAAGCTTTATGAATTGAGTGCAGCTTGGATCCCCTCTGCTTTCCCAGGGGTGGATGAACAAGTAATTTAAGGTCAACAGGAGAAAAGGTCAGCAGATGGAACATGGCTGAGCCCTGTCTGGTATACGAGGTTTCATTTTGTGGTTTTACACACATTTGCATGTTTCATATTTTTGAAAGGGCCCTCACTTATTAGCAAACATCTGTTCTTGTCTGGAAATTGAGTATTTCCAGTTTGGAAGGGATGGTTTCCATGTCCCTCTTAGAAGTCCTTCAAGTTGTCTCTTAGTCCTCTGTTTTCTTGCCTCTTGGAATAAAGTGATGTCTCTGACGTTGTTTCACCTGTATTTTACACAGCCATTGTGTGTTTACAATGCATGCAGTCTCTTGCAGGCTCCGTAAGCATTTTCACAGCCTTTCTGTCTTTGTGCACCTTCCTTTCACACCCTTCATATGGGTAGCAGGAAAAGAGAGAGAGAGAGAGAGAGAGAGAAAATGTCTTGCTCTTCTCTGGTCCAGCCTTCTGAACTGAGCCAGTGTCAGCAGGGAAGCAGAGAAATGCCACATCATTGTGCTTGGATTCCTCTAATAAGCTCTATTGCAAGGAATATTAACTGCTTAATTAAATTACTCAAAGATAATGCTATGAAATGTGCTTTAAGGTCCCAAAGCCATCTGTTCCTGGGTCTTCCCAGCTATTGAGGTTGTTACTGTACTGAAATAAATCTAAATTCTGTTAAGCAGTCTTCAAAAATTAGGTTTTTCATTTGTGGATGCCTACATATCTCTGCCACTTTTCTGACAAGCTGTCCAATAAAAATATATCAATTAGCATGAAACACAGATCTCAGATTTGTTGCTTTTGAGTGGTCATCCATTCATCTCATGGCTTGATATTTTTATCTGCCCTTTTATGTAAATCACTGTCTGTTGCAGCCCACAGTTCAAGTAATTCTGTTCCTGTTTATTGGGTTATTGTCTGAAATGTGATTTGTTTTCAATTTCAGGAACAACATATTTTCTGGTTCTGTGTTGCAGATTTTCAGCTGAATGCTTTCAATAATGCCAGTAAATAAACCTGATTTTCCCACAATTTATCCTATAAAGAGATGGAAGAATAAAAGCTGAGAAATGGTCAATGTTCTTGCAGAAGAATTAATCTCCTTTCTCTTTACTTATGGCACACAATCCATCTGGATACTTCTTGCCAACTGCTTCTTACTAACTGTATTCAGCAGGTATAAAAATAATTTATTTTGATGGCATTTGGTTCTTAACTTGCAGAAATGCGTGTGGTGAGTGTTTGCTATAATTAATATTAGTTACCAAACACACCTATTCACATTTATAATAGAGATGCAGTACTCATGTGTGTTTAAACTGGCTGACCTGCCTGTTTTACACCACCCCGAATCAGTATCTAAAAGATAGATGTGCCATCAGCAGTGCTGGCTCAAAGAGGAGTTTGAAAGTATTTGCTCACATGCTATTTACAGAAAAGAATATGTGGATTGTCAAAATGTTTTAGTATCCCTGCATTTTTTCCAAGTTATTTTGGGGAAATACAGGAATTTATCTTTTTTGCCAAAATTATTTTGTTGATGATTTCCTGTTTCTTTGGGTTTTAAGACTGCATAAACTCTATAATTTCTGGTGGTCTGCTTTCTTTTAAATTGACTTTAAAATATATTAAATGTAAATTAACTAACATTCTGTCTCCACCCATGCAATTCTGTAGATTGTCTCTGAGAACTGAATTAGTTTTGTTGAGGATTCCAAGGCTACTCCGCTGCTTTAAGCAAGATGCTCTTGGGTGTTCTTGCTTGAAGAGATACCTTTTAACACAGACTGGTAATACTAAAACATCACACTGCTCCATGATAAAGAGGGAAATTTTATACTGAATGTCCTAAATAACCTTTGATTTAGCCTGGTACAGATTAAGAGGTGTGGGTGTATTTCAGTGAGCTCCTAGAGCCAAGTTATTGTGGCACTGACAGCAAATGCTTTTGGAGTTCAGATTAGGGAACTAGGGATGAGAAGATGGGAATGAACTTAAGCTTTGGGTTTGTTTGTTTTGTTTTTGTTTTGTTTGCCCTTCTTGCCTTGGTTGGTTTTGGTGGGGGTTTTTAAAAGTCTATCTTATTTCTGCTGTGCTCTTGTTATTTTGTATAAAAGAATCTGATTTTGTAGTGCTAGGTGGAGAAATTGTCTCTCTGAACTGCAAAGCTGAGCTCCCCTGGCCTGCTTATCAGAGTCTGACTCTGCAGGTTTGCAGTGTGGGCTCTGTGATGGTCTTTTTTAGAGCCTCTGTTGTGGCTGCTGTGCCTTAAGGTGATGTTTGCAGTTGTTCTGGTCCTGTGATGGCCCTTTGCACACCGGGGAGTTTGCAATCCTCAGACTGCAATCCTCAGCTGCAGCACCTCCCCCTGACCTCAGGACCCAGCCAGCTCACCCTTCCCTGTGCCCGGAAGGGAAGCAGCAAATTTTCATAGCAGCAGCCTTTTACTTTAGGGGGGAAATTGATGTCACTGTCTACTACAAAGAAGCTCTTTCACATGAGCCCACAGTGCCAGCAGCTCTAAGCATGAGCAGGATCTGCGCTGAGTGCCTGTCCTGCCACGGGCACATTGAGTGTTGGGCAGCTGGAGATCCCCACTACCTGAAGGAATATTATTTTTGTTATCTCCCTTTTCCTTCTCGTATTAACTCTTATGATCACAAAGCCTGAGCACTCCTCTTAGGGGCCTGTAACAAACACCTGGAGGGATTTCGGACAGCGAGAATGACGGATGTGTCCCGAGTTGGAAGGGACACACCAGGATCATCAAGTTCAACTCCTGTCTCTGCCCAGACACCCCAACAATCCCACCCTGTGCATCCCTGAGAGCGTCATCCAAATCCTCTCTGAGCTCTGGCAGCTTTCAGGCTGTGCCCATTCCCTGGGGAGCCTGGGCAGTGCCTAGCACCCTCTCGGGGAAGAACCTTTCCCTGCTCTCCAGCCTAAACTCAGTGAACCAGTCTCAAATAAGTAGTGGCTAAATATGTGATTGAAATAAAAAAAAGAGCTCAGTGATAAAATAAAAATTAAAAATGTGTATTAGCTTGGCATGTAATAGAGAATTATTTTAGAAAGTGAAGCCTTCAACAATTTTTGAGATATTTTGATTGTGTTTTCAAAAAACAGGAATAGATAATACACAGCTAAAGAATTTCTCAGTTCCCTAAAATGTACTTTTTATGAGTGAGCAAAGTAGAAAAGCATCTGACAACAAATATTATCTAAAAGCTCATGTTGTATTATACAGTGTCATCTTCCAGTAATCCACACCTACTTTGCTAACTACTGTTTCTTGACAAACTATGAATAAATATTTCAGGTCTTTAAATGTACACATATAGAATAAAAAGACTTTTGTCATTATATTTCTAGCAAATAAATTATAGGCAATATTTCTGTCAATAACAGGATTTTAGTGGATGTCAGAAGCAGCTAAAATTGAAGAAAATGGAAAATACTTTGCGGCAGTTTCGTGACCAGCAATGATCATGAGATTATTTGCAATCCAGGGTGAAAGTGTAATGCATAAACTGATGGTACTGTTGACATATGGACTACAAGCAGCATGGTTATCTTTAGCCAGGACTTTCAGTCTTTGGTCATGAATTTTATACAGATTTCTCCCAGGCAATCTGAATTGTTAGCATTTGTAATATGTACCTAGTTCTTATAAACTCTCAAAAACAGCCTGATGGTTAGTTTTCAGAAAAAAAAATTGTTCTTATGGCATGAAAAAAAAAGAAGTCCAATCTTTCATATAAGTAAAATACATCATTCTGTCTAAGTACTTGATTCAGATCAGTTTTGAAGATTCATATAAAAAGTCAGTCTAGATTTACATGTTATTGATAGATATTTAGGGCTGAAAGAGACTTAAGTCCATCTTCTTCCTCTTCCTCTTAAACAGGACTTAACCCTGATGTATTTACATAATTTGTTAAGTTCCACTTATAATATTACTATTATATTATATATATTTTATTATAAGTGAGATAATGTCAGCTCACTTTCTATATCACTAGAGATTGAGGATCATCATTGCTAGAAACAGTCCTTTAATTTCGTCTTTGCTGGTGGCAGCTCCCCCAAGGTGGGATGCAAGGCTTGAGACCCAGGGTGCACCACATCACCCCACTCCATGGAAACTTCATCTCCCAGGGAGGCTGAAAGGGAACCAGGGTCTGTGCAGAGGGACAGCCATGGTGTGGAATAAACATTCTGCTCCACTTCCAAAACACGAAGCTGTAACATTTTCAACACAAGCCCATCAGCTGAGTGAAGACAGCTTGGTCACCCAGCGGAAATCTGGCTCAGTTTAACAAGCAGGGTCCATTTCAAACACCTGTTAAGCATAGAATATAGTCACTTTGAGACAACATCAAGTCCTCAATTTCCTCAGTTTTTTTGTTGCTTAGCTACCAAGGCTCTGTGTGCACTAAAAATACCATATTGGGTGATGGAATAATCTGTGCAATAGCTGTAACAAATTACAAAAATCACTGCAAATGACGGCAAAATTACAAAGTGTGGCCACAGTAGGTACAGAATTGAAAATAACCATCAAAGAGGGAAATTGTTTTTTCACAGTTATTTCTGAATCCAGGTTTATATTTCCATACCTGGAAGTCTTGTGAAAGAAAGAGATCATGATTATCTATCTAATTAATATGATGGCGGCACTTCATCTGTGGTTTACCTGCACCTGCAATTAATATTACAGTCAAGCTGCTGTATTCATTCAGCACTTAGTTTACAGTATCTTTTGTCTGATATTGTTGAGGGAAAATGCTTACCTGAGAAACACCATGCTATACTTCATACTGTCTATCATTGCAATCAATATAATTTATCAATTTAAATCGAATTTAAATTGAACACTTCCAGGGGTGGGACAGCCACAACTTCTCTGGGCAAAGGTCTTGATGGTTTCTTGAAATGTTATGCCATCTCTCAGGTTAGGAAGACAGATAGAATTCTAAATTTATGGGTATTTGGGCCAGTTCTTACTTGTGTCAACTGAATTTTACTGTAATTCGTAGGAGAGTTCTGCTCATGGCTTCATAATCTGTTTTCTTCTTTTTCTTTTTCATGTCCCATATGGAAGTAGTGCTTTTCAGAACGTAGTTAACTTCTTCATTCTGAAGTCCTCAGTATTAGCTGAACAGGTTTCGAGATTATTTTACACCTTTCTTTATGGATGTTGTAGCACTGGACTTCCTTTCACTGTGAGAGAGAGAGTGGTCCTTAACACAGAGACACAGGAATTAACATTCCAGATTGGACAGTGTTCTCAAACCGAGAATGTCCAACAGCTACATTTGGCAGACGTTGTCACTGCTTTGCTCAGCACCAGCTGGCCATTTATAACTGATGTGACATTTCTCCTCTGTCTTAGGCATCATCAATTACTTTAGGCTTCTATATTTTTTGCAAAGTCAACCTTCTGACTTAAAGGAAAAGTCAGTGAACTAAGATCACATACGGGAAAGTTTTGAAGCACATAAAGATTGACTGAAATACTGAAGAATATTTAGAAAAGTCTATCAGTGTGGAAAGCTGGGGCTCCCCTTCTCATGGAAACCCTGTATACTTGTAAAACCATCTGTAAACCTGATTTGCACTGTAAAATCTGTGTTTGATGACAGACAAAATAGTAGCAGACATTTTTCCTTTGCTCAGTCTACAGCATTTGAATCTGCTATTTTCCAACCACTGACTGACTTTGCTGTAAAATTAAATTATTAAAGACAATCTTGTGAGGCTTCCAATGTCTCCTCCTTGTCATTGCTGTTCATATTCATGAAGCATCCTTAATATTTATTCTCATTTGTGGGTACATCCTTTTTATTTTTATCCTGGTGGCTGATCTCAAAAAGCCATGCTTGTGAGATGATAACATGAAAACCAGAATTAAATATTTGTGTTTCACTCTGTGAAGATAAAGACCTTAATCCATTTCCTTGTCAGAATTGAAATGAGAGGATTTGCCCTTGTGTGACCAAGTAATATCCTCATTGACTCCAGGTAACAAATGTTCAGCGTAATCTTGTTTTTCTAGCAAGTCAGGAGGTGTAAAAAATGTTAATGCCAGGCAAGATTAGGCATAAACTTTCCAAATCAGCCCAGAACTGCTGGGTATGTGCAGCACCTGGAGATACCTGGGACCAGAATTCCTTTGGATACTCTACAGAGAGGAGGGGTATGCTGACAACTCCCCAGAGCAGTGCTTTGGGGTTTGGTTTGGGTGCCCTTAATGCTACTTCATTCTTCCAGTTGCTTCTCTAGAAGGAAACAGAGGAGGGCACTGATCTTGGGACTGCACTAAAGCTCTTCCAAAGAGCTGGTTTGTCAGTCCTTTGATTGGGAGCGCTGTGGAATGAGTTTCTCACAGGGCAGGGGTTCTGATTCTGTCCTATCTGTTGGGTTATTAAAGTCTTGTAGACTTATTAAAGCCATTCTGCACTGTTGGATCTTTCCTTAAACGTGTGGCTACTCCTTTAGAATGCATAAAACAACACTGATGTGCTTGTACACTGGACAAACAGAATTCACAATGGCTTTGGTCACTGCTATTTTATGCTTTTTCTCAATTCTAGGAACAATTCTGGGAAATCTCCAACGCTGTTACCACAGTTTGAACTAAGTGTCGTAGCTTTCTGAATTACCTGAATGTACTACATTGCCAATGTGGTTGCTGTACCTCAGTTTGTACAATTGCTCACTTGAAACACTGTTGTTATTATGGTTTGGAGGATCATTTACAAAGATCAGATATAGTCCAGTTAAAGGTGCATGGAGGTGCTGGAATGCTTTTCAACTGAGAGAAGATAATAAGAAACTAAGAGTACCTGAGCACTTAGTAAAGCTTGAGAAAATAGATTTCTTCCACTAATAATGCAGTCAGAAATACAAAGTAAGTCACAATTTCTACTCTCAGAATGGTCAAAGGGAAAGCTCAATGCAGGGGTTTACTCATAATCTCATTCACCACAGTCTTCTGGGTCAAGTATTATTTTTGGCCGATGTAGTGTCCCATTATTTCAGCAAGTTTATTTGTCAGATCTTTCCTTAGGAAGTAGTGACTCCAGGGTTTCTCCCTTTCCCATCTTTCATTTTTGTTTTCTTTTTAAGAAATAGACAGGGCACTTATTTATTTTGGAAGGAATTAAAATTAGGCAGCTGATTGTTTTTATAAACATACTTGATTTGTGTTTTGTCTTGAGTACCTAAATATTCATAGTTTATCATAGCGATTTTTAGTCATGCTTTTCACTGAATTTTATATAAATCTTGCTGTGGGACAAAGACAAGCTCTCCTTCAGCAACTCCAGCTCTGTTCTTTCCTTGCATGTTTCCCTAAAAATGTTTTTCCTGAGTGGTACTTACTTTTTTTAGTTGTAAATTGTGTTAACTTTTAATGAGCTATCAAAGCACATAAAGTTATATTTTCTACTTTCATATTTCAGGTTGGTTGCTAAGTCAAAGCAATTTAATAGAACTACTGACATTATGGCAGAGGATATGACATTTAGGGGAAGAAAAGCATGGAAGTAATAGTGTGTGGGTATAAAAAATGTCTGCTGAAGAGCTGCATGGGATAAGTTGTAAGAAAGCAACATACTGAAGTGGCCACTCAACACATCAATTTATTAAGTTTAGTAGCATCCCCCTTCCTGAAACTCATGTGATGTCATGCCTGCCCTCATGATACCACTTATAAAAAGATTAAAGAGGGTCTGAGTGCAGTTTTTCTCAAGATCTGTTTGCCATGTGAAGCAGGAGACAAGGAAGTGAAGAAGTTTATGTAAGGGATTAGTTGGAAGCTGCAGTTATGAAGGTTGCTTATGCAAGGAAGAACAGTGTATTTAATAAAGCAGAGAAGTGAGGAGAAGGCAAAGAAATCATAGAATCATTAAGGCTGGAAAAGACCTCCAGGATGATAAAGTCCAATGTTACTGGCCAGGAGGCCTATAGTTAATTCATCCTTCTGACAAAAATTAGCACAGATTTAATGCTCTTTTTCCTGCTACATTCTTTGTTTTGTAACTGGTGTTTTTTCCTTCTGGTAAAAGGCAGTGTGGTGTCGTGACTTGCCTGCTTCCCTGTTCAGGAACAGCACATACAGGGGAAAATTCCAAATTGCTATTTTCAGCAGGTTTTTCCTTTAAAAATAAATTTTAAATTATAATAATTATTTTAACAATCATCATCATCTAAAATAAGTGGATATTATAACACACACCACCTCCTGTGCACGCAAGCCATGCCGAGTCCCAGTGCCAAATCAGGTGCAGTTGCAGTGGTTTTTAATAGGATACTGCCAGCTTTTGAACTGAATCCAGGGGGAAAAGCCATCATTGTACCACAGATCTCCTTTTATCCCCATGCCAGAAGCAGAGTTTTTCTTATCCAGCATTGTCGTTGATTCCTTCAGCTCCCAGGAGCTGCTGTTTAACTTACAGAAGTTCTGTATAATAAGACCTACACCACCTTAATCCTTATCTCAGGCAGTGCCAAGCATGTCCTTCAAAGTCTGTGAAGATCATAAAAGCTTCTTCTAATATATAAATTTTATGAAATACATATAAATACACATTTTATGAAGCATGGATTTTAAAATATACACAAAAATCCCACACTTTGACTCATCTGGGTAAAAACCCTGAAGTTCTTCAACCATTCAATCTTCTGACATTGCTGAAAGGTATTAAATGCATTAAAAGAAAATACCCTGAAGGAGAGAAGGAAACAAAAATTAATAGGTTTGGTTACCATTAAAATCAAGTCAAAGAAATTTCCTAGTAGGTCACCAACCAAGTTGTCAAAAGCCTGGTTCATTATGAAGCAGTCAGTGGGAAGTAGCTAAGTGCTCCCCAGAGGGTGTGTTTTATTCTAACAAAAAACAAAGGCTAAAATAGGTGCTAAATTGTACACAAGGTGTGCCTTTAATGTAAACATGAACCACTTGCAGTTAATGGAAACCTGAAATATTAGCTTTGGCACTTACAATAGGAGAAATCAAAGTAAAATATGTGCAACGAGTATATCCACAAAAAAGCTGCAAAAGGCATAATTTGCAATTGGAATAATAATTTTTTGTTACCAAAATAAGAACCTAGTTAATGGAATCCATACCAAAAGAGTCATTACCATTTTCCAGCTGTGTTTCATAAGGGGAAAAGTGAGTAATTTACTCTAGTTCTTTAAAATGGCTGTGAAAGTCTCATTATAGGAGACCTGACTACATAAAAGTCTCTGAACTTGGAACACAATTTGTCGAGGTGACAGTCCTAAGTGGAGATTTTAAAAGCCTCCTTGAGCAAATGATGTCTGATTCTCATTCATTTCTCTTAAGTGCTGTTGTCCTTCACGTATGTGCCGTGTACAAGGCCTTTATTTGCAAGGAAATCTCAATTTTTTTCTTGATTGCAATCTACAGCAGAGTGATCAGAAGAGATGAGTATCAATGTGAGCCCGAAAAATCATTCAAAGAATTTACAAATGGAAATACAAAGCTGCCTGTGGAAATGTTTTATAATCAGTGTGACAGAGAAGAAGGATCAGGATGAGACCCTTTGAAATAAGGTTGCAACTATTTTTTTTACTGATGTAAATCAATTCTTGAACATATACATGTCATCAACTTGTGTTTGTATGGCTAATTCTCCACCCATTTCTGCAAGGCAGACATAAATAAAGCAGGTCTTGTGCCTCTCTAGAAGAATACACTGCACTAGATTAGTACAGATTATTTAGCATTCTCATTAATTATTCCTGCACAAATTCCCTTGCTCTTTTCCTTATTTCTTCTCTTACCATCTAAATGAGACTTTTTTTTCTTTTTCAGTTTGTTTCATCTTTGGTAAATCTTTTACAAAATACAGAAATGGATAAAAGTGTATTAGATTTCCTATGTTAAATTATTAAGCTGATTATTTCTACAGTGTGAATATTATGGAACTTTAAAACCCAAGTTTGGACTTGTGAATAATCCTTTTTCATCTCTCTGACTTTGTGATTTTGTTATAGAACTTTTCATCTAACAGAGAAATAAGAACCTGGGTTTTAAAAACCCAGAATCATTCTTTTCATTATGCTTTTTATATTCCAACATTTCAGATTAAAAAAAAAAAGAGAGAGAAAAAAAGCGGAGAAAAAATTCTTCAAATGGTCAAGAGAATGTAAAAAGAGGTAACCAAAATACCTTTAAATATTATCTCCAATCTTATGTTGTCATTAGGGCTTTTTTAATCATTAAAGAAACAGGCAGATTACATATGGAGAAAAGAAATGGCATTGACATCAGTAATTAGCTGCCATTTTCTTTGGTGCAGAATTTCACCCTTTTTCTTCCATGAAAACATGTTCTGGATGTCTTGGTTGCATATTTCTCATCTCCAGTACTACACTAGCTTCAGATCTCATTTTAAACAATATCACATTTGGTGTAATAAAAATGTTACAGCTTGTGAAATATGTCAGAATTTGGGCTCACAGGAGGTTGTTGAAGTCCAGGTTCTAATAAAACCCATCTGATAAAACTTTTTTGCAAAAGTTAGTTTAGTTTGGTAAGTAAGATGACATTTGAGGCCTGGTTTTATACCCATGCTCTCTTTGATGCAGATTTTAAACAGATCTATTATAAAACAGATCTATTAGATAATGTAGATTTCGTAAGAAAGAGGGATTTTTAAATTTATTCTTTCTCTTTTTCTTGTGTCCCTCCTCCATTTAAAGAGATGGAGCAGGAAGGCAAGGCAGATATGCATTTCATCAGTTTCAAAATTACTGGTGACAGCAAAAACAGATGTTTTCCTTTCTCCTACAGTGTTCAGTCCACTACATCAATGGCACATGCAAATAAACGAGCAAGTAAAATTGCATTTTGAGCCCAAAACGTTGGGAGGGAAGAAATCCTTGTGGTATGAATTTTCCATGTTCATTCTTGGGAAGCGTTTTTCACTTTCGCGTTCGACAAGCACACTGGCAACACGAGCTGTTCAGGAGTTTAGGATGTTCCCTCTCTCAAGCCCCCCTCAGAGCATGAATATCTTGTAGTAGGGTGAGAAGGAAGGAACAAGTTGCTGATAAAATCCTGTGCCTCAAAACCTAATGAAATGAAGACAGATGTGTATTTATTGGAGCTGTGTCCGTTCCATGAGATTGACTGTGGCCCCAACAGCCATAAATTATGTGCCATGTCCAGTCTAAGAGGTTTGCAAATGCAATATGAAGACCAGTGGTGCAAGTACTGGAAACTCCCTTTTGAGGTTTTACTGGAAATGAAGGCAGAGTTGTTCGTGATATGTATTTTATTTTTAAGGTGATCTACTTCATAAAAATAAAACAATTGAGTCATTACACACTTGCCTCCGCTCACGAAGCAGGAAGTGAACTGGCTAGAAAGTCAGTCTTTACAAAATCAAATCTCTCTGTGTGAGTTTACGTTTGGATGTGGAAATGAAAATCCTTATAAGACATTTTATGAGAGTCTTGAAAGACCAAGAGAAAAATATTATAGGAATGATGATCTTGATGCTTTTAATATCTCTCAAATGAAAGTGGCTTTTTAGTGCACCTAAAGAACATCTGAAATGGAGTAAAATTTTTTTCTTCCTTGCATTTTCAGGAAGCCATACCTGAGGATTCTTTTGAATAGATATTAGATGCTGTTTTCACTATTATTATGAGGGCAAAATAGTCTATTTGATTTTACAGAACGGAGCTTCTCCTTTATGTAAGGCACTTGGAGGTACTCCGTGCTGAGGAAAATAATTATTAAATTATGATCTCACTGGTAATATTAAAAACTATTTTTGAAAACCCTGTGTGGTTTGAATTTGCTCCTGGAAGTAATACATTGCAGAGGAATGTTTCAGGTCCCTGTGAGGAGGTTCCAAATTCCGTACCAGCATTTTCTACACTATGTATAGTCTTGCAAATGTTGTCAAAGAAGGACAATTCACCACCACGAAATTATTCCTAAAACAGTACTGGTCACCAAGTATAAGAAACGTGTTTGGAACTTTTGTATTGGTTCTGCATCTTTGCTGGAAGAAATAAGAAATGTTATTATTATTCAAGAATCAGCCTGAGATTTGTTGCATAGGAAAATCCTGGCTTGAAGACATAGAATTTGACAAATAGAGCTACAAGTGAAAGAGAAACCCTTGAAAAACAAAATCCCTGTAGCAGGGATTTGCAAAACTCTAAAGAAAATTTGCATTATAACACCTTTTTTCCCTCCTACTTCCTGCAGAGGGATCTCCCACAGCAATCCCACCTCTTTGAGCTCAGCACTTCAAGCTTCAGTCGGCGCAGAAGTCCTGTTCAAGCTGCACAGATGAATCACTCAGAAAAGGACTTTCACAACAGCTGACGCCTGCTGCCTGCAACAAATGACACGTTCTTCACTCCAGGATGTGGAGGAAGTTTTGCATGGAAGTCAGTCAGCAAATACTGGCTCAGGAACTGTTCTGCACATTATTAATTAGTGAATTAATTTATTCTAATGGGAGAAGTTTGAGGTTATTGGAGATGTGTTGTTTCAATCAGTCCCCCTTGCCATAAAGTTCACACTTTTCCACAAAGTTTCAGCTCATTTGGGTTCAGTGAATGGCTGTAGGGAAATTGCCCCCAAAGCTTTATTTGAAGCCATGAGAACCTGAGTAATTAGTTGTTTTGTTGTGAAAGTCATGCCTGGCATGTGGATTCCTGTCATAAGATACATTGCTGAAGCATATTCTGCATTTAGTTACCTGCCTGACAAGTTGTGTATTTGGCAGGAAAAAGTCGTTCTGACTGTGATTGATGGTGCAGCTCCCCCTTTGCAGTGATGGAGAAAATAAGCTGAGTCAAAGTAGATCTGGCTATAGCACAGCACTTCTCTCTTTGCTGTTGCTTCCTCATTTCTCTTCACTTGGATAAGAAGGCTTTGCTTTTCCCACAGTCTCCTATCTACGAAGCTCTGTTCTCCTTCCTTTCTTCTTTTTCACTTTGAAATTGCTTTAGATGCATTACTCTGTACTGGCTGACGTTAAAGAAAACTGGGGTTTAATAGTTCCTGTTATCTGCCCTTCAGTTCAAGCACAAAATTTTAAAAATAAGAGCCCCTGGTAGGGACTGAACAGTGTCGTTCACCTGAAAGCTGCACTTTCTCTGTGTATTGTGACATTTTGTTTCAGGCTCTGTTTTTCCTGTGCCGATTTCTCTGGCATTCTGGCTTGGCACCTGTCTAACCATCACAGAGAGACCACAGGCACACTGAGGGATCATAACATTCAATTAATTTCCTCTTTTATCATTTCTTTTATTCTTTGCCTTCGTTTTGTGAGTTCTTTTACTCAGAGTTCGAATTAAAATGCAGGAGACCGGGAGTTTATCTCTGGACTTAGATGTTTATTATATCTTATCTATAATACAGCTGCACAGAGTGTGCCTCCAAGTTAACAAGGTGGAAAATGGCCATGAGTTCTAACTTCCAAGGCCTTTTAAGGTCCAAATCACCCAATTATGGAATGCCAAATAATTTGTTGTTACTTATAATCCAATAACTATTCATGATCCACACTGCGGGTTTTTTGACCCAATACCAGAACACCTAGATTTGTGAAGAAGAAGGAGAAAAGAAGAACAAATCCACACTCAAAATCCTCCATATTGTTACACATATCCCATAAACCTAATTTTTTTACATCTCTACATATTCCACCCAGTGATGTAACTTTTAATCACACAGCAACAACCTCAGTGTTATCACACAATTTGGGAAGCCTTTCCCAAGGCTTCAGGTCAAATACAGTGTGCTTCTGAGGATCACTGTCTGTCAGCGCTGGAAGGCTGAAATTCTCAGAACTCAGGGTTCCAACAACATTGGTGCTGAAGCTGCTCTGTAGTTTAAATGTATTTGACAGTGTGACTTTTGGGTCAAAGGGGCACAGACACACACCTAAGAGTTCACCTTCTGCCTGGAAAGCTCATGGGGTACACCTGCATGAGCTTTCCATTGCCTGATAAGGAACTCCACAGTTGATTTTCAGGTGTCAGCCTGGCAGTGAAAAGGATGAGCTTACAAGGAATCCAGCGATGCAGTCCATACAGTCACAAGGGGTATGAAGAAAAGATGTTAAGTAGGGGACTTGCTGGCAGAAGAGGGAAAATTTGTACTTAAAATTCATATATTTCACAACTTGGTCTGCAGTTTATATGATATTTACATGCAAGCACAATATGCAGAAGACTCTGAATTTATACCAATACAATCACGTCCCCAGCTCATCTATTCCTTCATTTTGGTGGAAGCTTGAGACAAGCCAAATACCAAATTGAGAGGCTTAAAAAGTATTGCATCTATTTTCATACCATTTCTATACATGCTGACATATCAGAGAACAGGCAACTTCATCCTGCTTTCTTATCCAAGAAAGTGCAGCACTAAGTGTTTGCATTTTCTGGAACCTGGATCATTGTTGCAGATGAAGAGGTGCATTTGAGAAATAGGAAAGAGTTCTGAAAAAATGGGTGCTGTTGATTGTCTGGGAACAGCTGCCCCCTTGGTTTTGTCCCTGGGCACCAGGTGACATCTTTTGGTAGTTAATAACCTTTTCATGGGTAAACCATTCTTTCTTTTATACAATCTTTTATTAATATCATTGTGTTCATTTTAATTTCTTCAGTAAATTGTGACTCCAACTCATAATCTCTCCTGGTATTTTTCCTCCACTATCGAAATGGGGCAGTTTGAGTTCGCTTCATTTTCCTGCTGAGTTTTAAACCCAGCGCACTTATAAATTATCTTGTTTGTGTTTCCCTGTGGGGAAAATGTTGGCTGACAGTATTATCCTGAAGCTTTTGGCTTTAGGGAAAATTTTGCTTTGCAGACAAAAAGAATTGTGCAAGAGCAAACTGCTATTTTTTTATCTTCTTAAGCTGGAAAAGTTTAATAATGAAAGAGCAAGTAGAAATTGCCTAAGCCTGCTTTATTTTGCATTTTTCTACTTGCATCAGGGTCTTCAGAGCTTAATAATGTCGTCCCACTATGAAAACTTTGGATAATGTGGGATCAAAAATAATAAAGCCACATGTGAGTATTTGTGAGCCGGTTGCTGTGCCATTTAAATATTAATGGAGACCTTTGCATCCTTGAGAATTTGTGATCATCAAAGACATTGTGTTGGATAGATTGTCTCCCAGTGATTCAGAAGTACCATGGTTATGTATATTTCACTATTTTTCCAGGTCTTCTGGCATTTTAAAAGACACCCCCACATTAAATTTCCTCTGGCCTACAATAAACCTCCAAATACAAAGGACATTATGGGGACTTGACTAAAATTTTTCTGCCTTTTAAAAATTACATTGCTACTTGGCAAACAGGTGAAAGAACAATATTGCTATTGAGTGTTTATCTTCATTATATGTAGAAATAATCAAATGGTATTTTTCCTTTCTGGTGAGAAGTGATTGTTATGGGATTTGGAAATGGAGCAACTCTTTCTCTTTGTTGAGAAATTCCTCTTTCTAAAGGGAAGGTGATCATTTGTCCAGGCTCCTCTGCAGCTTGACACAGAAACATAACAGGCAGCATTCCTGCATGTTTCTACTCCTAGATGTGAAGGGAATTACAAAAATAATCCAAATAAACAGAATTTCACAAGTAAAAGTGAATTCTAGGAAATGGCACCCAGGTGCTGAAAAGGGTGAGAGGAATCCAGTGAGGCTGACCACGAGGCATCAATACTCACCATGAATCGTGGTTAAAGGTTCACTTTTCCTTTTCTTCCTTTGGGACAGCATGCACTGGAGGGTTTCAGTTTATTCTCTCTGCTGACATAGCCCTTCAGCAAGGTTTTAATACTGTCTTGGAAACAGACTCAAGGTACCATCTGTAAATTCCCTCATGTATCAAGGGCTTTTGAGAAGTTGAGGTAGAGAGAAACTGCAGACTGAATCTCCCATTTTTCGTCATTTTTCAGAACACAATCTGGACTCTTCCCTCTTTTGGTGGCAAAACACATGGCAGATATACATCATGATCCTACTGCTCTGCAAAATCATATGGAAAGGTTAGAAGGAACAGGAATTGAGTAAGGAAAGATACAAGCAGATAGACATTTCATGAGGATGCAAGGAGAGAAGATGAAGATATAGGAAATTTAAAACTTTGAAAAAAATTAAAACATTTTTTCAGACTAAAGTGTTTAATCTGCTTAAGATAACATAACCTAATGCTAAAGAGCTAACAGTTATTTTAATTATACCTGTTTTCTCTTCAGAATTCCCCAGACACCTATAGATTTCTTCCAGTATTACTCTGACACCATTATCCACTGTCTTCTATCTCACTGTGACACTTGGCTCTGTCTGTGTGTGAAGTTTTTCTAAGTCAGTTAATTAAATATTACCATAATCAAACATTTCCATCAGTTAGAGCATTCACATCATGAAGAAGATGAGAGAACTTAAGAAGACTGACTTCTTTGTTTTTAAATGCCAGAATACTGTGATATTTTCCTGGTTTGTAATGATCTCACTTGCATTTTTTATGTTACCAGTTAGTACTGTAAGAATAGCTAAAAGAGGAATCAAGAACAAAAGAAAAATTGTAATCACCCACAAAATGTAAATGCTTACAAAGAGTGCTGATGTTTTGAACACCAGAAATGCAACTCAGGTCTCTCCATACATAAATGGAGAACTATAAAGGATACAAAGAATTTTCACAAATTATTCTGGAAGATGATCAAAACTGCTTGAACAACTTCCATGCAAGGAGAGAATAAATTAGCAAGATTTCTTTATTCCGGAGTAAAGATGACAATGCTTAGTGAATGAATTTCAGTAAGTGGTGTGCAGAAGGGAGGGAGAGAGGAAACAGGAATTCTCCATTTCTTATACAGACCTAGAGGGCAAATAAAGAAGTTGCCCCGTAACAGCAGTAGAACAGTTTTTTAGAACATAAATTCAGTTCATTCTCATGGAATGTCACTGTTGTCAAAATTACAAATCAATTAGAAAAAAAAACCAATAAGGCTCAGAGTAAACCTTATTGCTCTCTACAGCTTCCTGGAAAGAGGTTGTAGCTAGGTGGAGGATCAGTCTCTTCTGGCAGAGAACAAAGGATAGGACTAGGGAAGCACCATGGCTGTGTGTATGGACTGGGGAGCAAGAGGCTGGAGAGCAGCTGTGGGAAGAGTCCTGGGGGTCCTGGTCCATGGCCAGTTGGATCCGAGTCAGCAGTGCCCTGGCAGCCAGGAGGGACATCCCTGTCCTGGGGGGCACCAGGCCCAGCAGCGCTGGTCAAGTCAGGGGGGGATTGCCCCGCTCTGCTCTGCACTGGGGCGGCCTCACCTCCAGTGCTGGGGGCAGTTTTGGGTGCCACAAGGTAAAATAGATACTAAACTATTACAGATGGGCCACAAGGATAATGAAGGGTGTGGAGGAGCCGTATGAGGAGCAGTTGAGGGCACTTGGTCTGTTCAGCTGGATAGAGGAGACTGAGACCTCACTGAGCTCTTCAACATCCTCCCAAGGGGCAGCACAGGGACAGCTCCTAATTCTCTTTTCATGGAAATTTATGGGTGACATTACATCTTAAGGTTTTAAAGGTTTGTAGTTTGAATGGTAGGTTAATGCTAATGCTATAGTAAGTGTTTTATACTGAATCTGGTGTTGGATTTACTCTCCTGCCAAAGTTCCTTGATTTTCCTTGTTATTTTTGCCAGTAAACTTTTCCATGATTTTTACCTCTCAAGAATATCTGGTTGGTATTTTTCCTTGGCATCTACCCAGAGCAAAAGAACCTTGGTTTAGCCCATACATTAAGTGTCTGGGTATGACAGTGGCCATGGCTGTACTTAGTCAAAGGTTGGACTCGATGATCTTGGAGGTCTTTTCCAACCTTGATGATGCTATGATTCTGTGCTCCCTAGAACACAGATTCATCATGAGGTTTACCTGTCAGTTGCATGTCCAGACTTCAGTTTGGAGTCAGGTATGATCCATTACAACTTAAAACCTCTCTTTTATAGACTTTCCTAGTTAGAGCATCTTAATTCTCCAAAGTGCAGCAGCACAGAGGTATGGGATAGACAGGAGAGGTGGGTGTAATAATTGTGTCAGTCTAGGGTGGTTCCAGTGTGAACTCAGCAGGGCTCACATGAAGCCCTCTGTGCCCAGATGTTTGCACTGTGCCTGGGAAGGATGGCCAAGATCCCCAAATTGACTCTTCATTTTTCTCTCTGTTCCTGAAATAAAGACTCTACCTTGCTCCTGTCCTTTATTAGGTAATTTAGCTTCATGTACTTTGGGGCTGTGTTTCTGAAGTGCTGCTCCAGTTCAGTCATAGTTTTAAATGTCTATTGACTCATGTAAGGTATTATGCTGAAGGTGTAGACTCTATAGGAATAAAGAGGAAAAGACTGAGTTTTGCCAGAAGATGTGACTACTTCAAGCATGATATGGTGGGTACGAAGATGTTGGAAATGGGATGGAGTCCTCCTGATAGTTGCAGCCATTGTTTGGAAAAGCAGGTTGTCTACTCATGATGGAAATGGTGTCAAGGAGCTTGGGCAGGTGGTACCCAAAGTGGTTCAGGAGGCAAAGAAAAATATCACCCAATTCAATTTGCTATTCAGAATTCAAAATTATATTCTTCTTGAACCAAAGATACCCTTTGCAAGTCATTTTGCTTCCTTTATGTAATGGCACAACACTAAGTTTAATACATGGTGGGTGCAATAACTCCATGGATGAAAACAGAACAAGTTTTTCTTGAAGGACGGAGTCTGTTAAAGCTCAGAGCTTTGTCTTTCAGTGTAGAACTAGGTCAGTTATTCTTGTGATCACTATGGGGGAAATTTATTTGTTGGCAATGAAAACTAAAATATACATGTGAGTATTATGTATTTTTAATTCGTCATGATTGGAATACAGCTCTGGACAAACAGGAATGCTTTCCCTGACAAAAGATAGACTTGAAAATAATTCATGGACTTATACAATAAACTTGTAAAAAAGCAGCTAATAGAAGTAACTGTTAAAATAATAAAATACAGAAGTATTTTGTACAGGCAACAGTTATTAGATCCAAGAAAAGAAACATAAATATACTTGTGCCTCATCTACTTTTAAAATACCCAAGCCTGCTGGCAACTTTTGCTCCATGGAACTTCTGTCATTTGCAACAGCTGTTAAGTAAAGACAGAAAGATGGCGAGTGGGGTGAAGAGGAGATATTTTGGGATCTCCATACAAATAGCTTGAGTCAACAGTGGAGATAGTTTGGAAATACTTGACTTGAATCATAATTGTATATTTCAGTCTGTCAATAACAAGGAATAAGTCAACAAGCTCAACTCACTCATTTGAAATCAAGAACACTTCACTGAACTGAACAGCAGTCACCCTTCCCCGACAGCTTCTCAAATGGGAAAATTATTGCCCATTCCTACTGAAAGGAGGAGAGAGGAAAAGAAATTGAATTTGTACTTGCTATAAAGAAAAGCATTCTATCTGGCTCATGATGTGCTTGATTCGCAGCATTTCCAAAGCTTTTAAGAAACTCACATGCTTTTGTGGTGCCTTTTGCAAAATGCAAAGGAAAAAAAGAGGTAATTCCAATGTTATTTTCAAGTTCCTAACTTCAGACGCATGATATTGCATTGTTCTGAGCAGTACAGCATTTCATGGCACTGCCAGCTCCTAGAAAACAAAGTAAATGGCTGTGTTACTTCTGCTGTAGAGCATGTTATCTAAATAAGATCTTAGGCAAATAAACTCTAGGGTCCTGTCTGCATGTTTATGGAGTGTAGCACCAAATCTGACAAGTCCCATCATTATTAGATCATCATTATTGGAAGTATGAATATGGACCCATGTTTATTTCTGAACTGTTTGAAAAGTAATTAAAGAAGTAAAATAAAAGCTAGTTGTAGTTTAAAAGTTATCTTTGTACTGACATCCTTGTCAAAATGTACACTTGGCTGTTAGTCATGTCCCAGAATAAATATCTGACTAAAACCTGTCAATCAATGTCTCTCTTGTTTAATTTTGTCACATCAACACCATTTGGGTAATTTACAATGTTCCCAGTGATTTTATTTTTACTCAGTATTATTCTATTTTCCATTAGTCTCTGCTCTTGTAGAACACGCAGCAGAGCTGTAAACTAATTTACACACAGGAATAGATATGTCTGTAATTATGCTTGAGAAGGCAAATCACTGCAATGCCTGCTTCTGTTTCCATATTCGTTGTAAAGAGAGAAAATACAGTGGAGAATATGGAGCTCTATAGTACCAATAAAATGTAATTTAGGTGCTTGTTTCCTGCGGGAAAGGAGTAACTTGGGGTGTGCACCCACAGTCCTGTTCATGCTAGAACAATCTCATTTTTGTGGTCTGCCATTACCTTCCTTGCTCTTCTGCTACATCACTTCACCCAAAACTTGCCAGATAGAGGGTCTAAAATATTTATATAAATTTCTCAAGCTGGGAAACACTGAGCTTGTCCTAATTAATTTTAAAATTTGTATTTGCTACTTTTGGAGAGAGATACTGAGAGTTGTTTGTTTTCCTTTAAGCCCTATAAACAACAAGCTGCTTTATTAGGGATACGGAGTACCAGGATCCCTCATGAACATCAGCTGGGCCTGGGGTGCTCAGCCCTTCTGCTCAGCAGCTATAATTATCCCAAAGAATTAGCCAATTTCCTGGCAAATAATTCCTCATACATCACTATCTCTTTCTGCTTTGTTTATTCATACTCAGTGATTTTCCTCCATTTCTGTGTTTTCCACTGCAGCTACTCTTTAGGAACTGTCATGCTGTTTTATGTTAGTCTTTCTTGACACAGATGACAAAGTTGGTTAGACTATATTTTATCAAACTACAAGTTTTTTAGGAGAAATACCTACCCATAAAGGTTCTTTTTCCCAGTGCCTGAGGACATGTGAACCTCATGCTCTGAATCAAATGTTGACTGCTAACACTGGATGTAAAGAGAGCCTGAAAGAGTTAAGCAGATAAGGGTTTCTCGCCCATCTTTTTATTTGACATACTTGAACTATTTAATTTTTTTAATTTTCCAAAACTCATGGCTTGCATTGGGTACATCCACTGCTAGTGGAAAATTAGCATTTCATTAACAGTTTTGAACAGCCTCTTCTGTGCCTTCATATAAAACCATCATACAGTTTTAGAAATTGCTGTGCACTTGTTCAAAGCTGTTATTAGATGTCAGAAAATACAGACAAAAAGAAGACAACAAATGATTTGAATAACTCTTTGGTGAATATAAACAGTGTATCTGAGCTGAAGAGCTTTGCCTTGCAGTGGTTGGTCAAATCTCAGGCTCAGAGAAAGTCATTCCTATTTTGCCTCTTCAGAATATTGTAGTTCAGCAGTAAGTTGTAGTAGCCCATAGCTTAAGATAAGTCAAATAGCAGTGAGGCTCATACAATATATTGGGTGTTTTTCTCTGTGTGACTGAAATGCTGAAATGCCCTACTTATTGTGTATCAAACTGATGCTTCATATTTCTGTCTGAAATGGCTTAGTGCAAACAACATATAACAGTAAAATATATGGATTTCATGCAACTATCCAATAGAATGAGGTGTGTGAAGTCACTAAAATTGCAAACAACTTCCCTGAAGTGGTGTAGAATGAACCCTCCTTGTGACAAAGTTGTATTAAAATAGTGTCTTTGACTGTGGACTTCTGCAGAATCATTCTGAAGGTTGATGAGTGACATGAAAACCCAATGGGTAGTGGGGAGAAGGGGGAGATTCATGGGAGAAGTACTGACTATGATGGTGGGGTGGCTTCAGGTGTTTGAGAATTTCTGGAAATCAAAGTAAGACGAGGTGCTGAAAGCTTTCTGCTTTTGAAGAAGGAACGTGAAGCTGAAATGAGGACCAGCAGGGTTAAGAGTTGCCAGAAGATTGCTGCATCTTAGAGACACAGTAAGTTAACAGAAAAAAAAAAACTGTCAAAGGAAAGCCCTGTCTTGTATGGATAAAGTTCACAGGAAAAAAGATGTTTATATGCCCTTCTCATTTTTGTCCTTTCTTGTCTAATGCCTGAGAGTTTCTCCTGTAAGAGTCAAATGATACAACTTGGTGTCGCTAAGTGAAAAAGAATTTTAGTCACCTTTGAGGAAGAAGTCATAGAAAGTGTTCTGGGAAGATTCCCCACAATAATTTAGTTTAGGTCCCATTACAATAATGGTGAAAAGTAACAGTCTCTGTATAGTCACTGTTGGATTTGCAATCTAATTTTATCTGTGACCTAATTCATATGCTACGTGATGGTATTTTATTCAAATACACAGTTTTCTGGGTGACTGTAAGCAGTGTCAGTCACAGCCCCATATCAAATCTAAAAAATTGTCAATCTTGTACTACATGCTTCACTATTTATATATGCAACCATCTTGGAGATGGTGCAGAGTGTCCATCATGTCTGTAAATGCCTGGTGATCTGTATCAAACTGAAGGGAAATCATGCCTTTTGAAGTGGCAGTGGCTGTGCAAATCATATGAGATTTCATGCCCTTCCCAAAAGTTCTGTAGAAGTTGTGATTCTGTATCTTGCTTTAGTTCCTGGTTTAAACTATTCTTTGGTCACCTGGAGAATTATTTCTGTATTCTTGGCCAGGAAGGCTGGAGATTATCCTTTGCAATCTGTCACCTCATTAAATTCCTTTTTGGCAGAAACATTATTCCCCAGAAACATGATCTTGCTGAGGCTTAGTCCTAGGATATTGTAGGGTTATCTGTATTGCCTCCTCCTTAACAACATACTCCTGAGCACAGTAAGAAGTAAATAATGCAGCAGCCCTCAGAGAGGCCATATAGTTCCTGACACTTATTGAGAGAGAATTCAAATGAAGTATCCGTAAGTTATGTTTTTCCCAGCTTAAAAACTTCAGATGTGAAGACAGAGTTGCTTTCAGAGTTGTTACTTTGTGATCTTGGTGTCCTGTGTTTGAGTATTTTGTATGAATTATGCCTACATATTTTCTAGCATCAATATGGAAATGGTGTTTTGCACAGACTGATGTCTCCTCCTGCTCCTCTCATTATTCAGCTAGTTACTTCACATCCCTGTTCACCTCTGAATGCTAGGCCTAAGGGAAAGAGAATAACAATCCTTCCCCACCAGTATTTGGATCAATAGTTCACATTTTTCAGAATCATTGCAATTTCCACCTAATGTTCAACATCTCTTACATAATTCCACTATTTTTTTCCCTTTTACAGTTTTTTTTCCCATAAAAAACTACGAGTAGGATTTTTTTTTCATAGTTTTCCCTGATTTTCTTATTCTTAACACTGGAAGCAGATTGTCTTTGCATAGTGTTCAATTCTGTTTTATTATGGTTAAGATATAAAAAGTGATCAAAGGGGTCTCATCTTCTGCCTTAACAACTTAAGTGTTTCAAAGTGAATTCAGCTTTGTTGTTGCACTCTTAAGAACCCCTACATAGTGCTTCACTTTCCTGGAAACTAGTTCTACTTGTTTTCTGATACTACAGTTCTTCACAAATACCTCAGAGGGAAAAAGATGATGATGGTGGTTGAATTTGATAAGGTATTGCTATTACAGAGAAAAAGCTAGCGTGTTCTTTCTTCCTGCCATGCCTGTGGTGATTTATTGGCAAGAGGGAGGAACACCCTTCTGCCATCTACTCGCTCTTGTTTGTGCTACACTATTTTAAATCCACAGACCTGAACATCTGTAATCTTTATTCAGTTCTTGACTGGAGCTATCTTTAAAAAAATCCGTGCCTGTTCTTAATCTTATTTTGCATCCAAACAAACCCAAGACTTCTCAAAGATTGTTAAAACAACAAAATAAAAACAAAAGCCCCCAGAGAAATTGGAAAATGAATGTATGAACCCATCCATGCATACTGCGCCACTGGCTACGTCCTCATCAACTCTTAGCGTAATTCAGAAACATTTAAGTTGGAGAAGGCCTCTAAGGTCATTGAGCCCAACCATAAAGTCTCATATGCCACCAGCATACGAGATCCTTGCTTAGTCCAATTCTGGACAGGGAGTCAGGCATCCAGACTGTCATGGCTCAGGTAAGTGCTGTTTATGGCGCCATTCCTGACAGAGGGCCATACTTGTCTTTCCACTTCCAACAGGAAATTCCACTCTAGAAAATAAATTCTCTTGGAGAAATGTCTTGACTGTGCTTCAAGAAAAAAATAGTGCCCAAAATCTCTTGAAGAAGTAAGATACATCTCACTGTAAAATAGCAAGTATTTTATGAACTTTAACCCGACTTTTCTGTATTAAGCATTTCTGGAACTCTCATTTAGTAGAGAGTAGGCAAATAGGTATTAGCTTATATGCTTTCACAGTGGCAAACTGTGAAAACGAGATTATTTTCCTGAGTGTTTAAACAACTTCCCAAAAAAGTTGTGGTTTATTCTGGAAGTGTAAGTTCTGAGAGTTACAGGATATTCAGCTCTGCAGATGACATCTGGGAGAAGTGGCCCATCCTCACAACACCTTTATAAATAAATATCTGCAAGTGAGGACACTTGAGAAACAGAAAAAAACCTGACAAAATGAAATTTGTGTGGTGCCTCTTCTCTTCCATGCTATACTTCTTAATTTGCATAATGGCCTGATGTGTTAGCACAGAAACCTGTAAGACACTGGAAGGAATGAAAAGCCCTTTAGAAACATTGGACTCTTTATTCAATGTAATTTTGATTGGTGCTTCATATTTGAAGAACAGCTGGGAGGCAGAACACTCAAAATGCAGATAATTTCTGGAAATTTCTTATGTTATGTATCATCTAACGTTGCTTTTTCCTTACATCATCTATTGTCCTTTAAGAAATCCCAGCTGAGTGAACCTCTTGGCATAATCTTTGAATATAAATTTTCAATACATAGTCATATATAAGACATGCATGAATTAAATTAGAATATCTGTTGGAGAACCAATCATTCATACACAACAGAAACTGTTTCATTTTCTATGCTAGTCATTCAATTATTTACGTCCCAAGACAGGAACTTGCTCATAAAACTTGTCCGTCTTTATTTTCTGCTCCCCAGGAAGTGAAATTCATGAGTTTAGGAGGTAGTGTAAGAATTACAATAACAAAACTTTCCTAAATTTCAGCGCAATCATTTAAAATGTCTAATCCTCAGATGAACTGGAGACAAAACATAGCTCTTGCAGGTCAGTTTAGGAGCTTGACAGATGGATTCATACACTGCAGGACCTAGGAAATCCCTGGGAAATTCTGGAGAATTTGTAGTTTTAACTTACAGAGTTTACTTAAAACAGAAGTTTGGAAACATCAAGATGGGTATAGGAAAATATCAAAGAAAGAGGAATTTGGGGAAGTTACCCCATGCAGGAACGATACAGAATCAAAATGTCACAGGACACCTCGAGTTACTTTTGAATATCTCTGAGGAGGGAGGCCCCACAACCTCTCTGGGCAGACTGTGCCAGTGCTCATTCACCTTCTCATTAAAAACAGGTTTCTGTGTTCCTGATGGTTGACAGAATTATCTGTGCTTGTGTCTGCCTGTTGCCTCTTGTCCTTTCTCTGGACACCATTGAAAAGAGCCTGGCTCCATCTTCTGTGCACCCTGTCTTTAAAAGTTCACATACCTTAGTGGGCGATCTCCAGGTTGCCCAGTCCCAGTTTGATTTTAGGAAGCATTTTTTTACAGCAAGAATGGTCAAACACAGTAACAGACGTCCTAGAGAGGTGGACAGTGCCCCAAGCCTGCTGGTCTGTATGTACATTTCAGATGACATCACCCCAGGGGCCAAATCTGCCATTTGTACTTGTTGAATTCCATAGTGTCAGTGGTTGCCCAGTATTCTGGTTTATGACATCTCTCCGTAAGCCTCTCCACCCTTGAGGGAACCAATTGTTTCTCTTAATTTAGTCAACAAGGTTAGTTTCACTCAATTCCCATGCCCAGGTTTGGTCAGAATGTCGAAGAGAACAGGCCTGAAACTGAACCCTGGGTGACATCAGTACTGACTGGCCATGAGCCAGGTATTACCCCATTTACTCTAATTCTTTAAGCCTGAACTGTCAATAAATTGTTCACTCATCCCATTGTTCTTAATTCTTCTGTTTCCTGAGGTCACAGAGTAGTACAGAAAATGTATGAACTGCCAGGAAAACCCTGCAGATACGAGCTTATTTTTAATCTGGATGATGGCCATTTCATTGTTTATGCATTTAAGACAAAGGCTTAAAACTGCTGCTCAGGAAAACATTTCACATTTTCAAGACTTCTCTTCCATTTGCAATTTTGTAATCTTCAACTTTCTTAGGCTGGTATTCAAATAAATGTTGTTGAGGAAGTCACTAGTTGCAGTAAACTCTGTGTCAGTGTTGGAGGCCCCTTGAAAGATAATTCTGGGAACTCTGTGGTGAGTTCTGCAAGTGGTCTGAACACCTCTAGTTTATACAGCCTGATTTTAAATAAGCAAACCCTGAAAAATCTCACTTTGGAGTTCTTGCTTTTACATAGAAATACATTATGGGGAAGGTAAGAAAAGCAGGTCTGAGTATATTCTCATAAAATAAGGTGTAGGACATAAAGCATGTTAATTCCACAAGATTACGTGCAGCCTGCTTTGGTCCCTGTTCCACTCCATGCCATAACCTTTTCTCAGCCTCCAGCACTCAGTGCAAATCAAAATCTTCACCCACCCCAAGGTGGGTGCAGAGGGGAAACCAAAATCACCTTCCGAGACTTGGCAGACTTGGCTTGTGAAATATGCACTCAATCACCATTTGGTTTCTTAGACCAAAGAAGAAAAACTGAAACTGTCTGAGAATGATGACATTTCTCTCCTTGCCCCAAATATGGTGATCAGTAAAATACAAGGAAAACTGTAAGAAGCCATCTCTAAAAATAGCAGAATGTGTTTAAAGTAAAATACTGAGGGCCTTGTCATATGAAGGCAATGAAAGCACAGAGTGTAAAGAACTATCACACCTTGCAATTATCAGTATAAGAAGATTAAACAGCTCCATTCTTTTCTTTTCTTTCCATAACTGAGTTTATCTTCCTTCTCACAGCAGACACAGAACAAGACTGACAGACTTCAAAGGGAAGTGGAAGAATTTTAGGTTTCATCATTAATGATGTTCGATAGTTTTATCACTTTTCCTCCTTATCCCTCATTTGGCAAACAAATTTTTCACATGCAACAGATAGAAACTCGTAAGATCTCTCTTTGGGATGTGATAAAATAAAGTGGAGGGGGTTTATTATCTAAGAAACTAGAAATAGTGCTTTTTAGATTTTCTAAACACTGATACTGACAAAATGATGAGCAAGTAGTAACAGATTAGCTTGTTTATAACAGCAGTTTCAGTAGTAGTTTTTTCCTTTTTTTTAGCACATGCTTTCATACTTGTTGACCTCTGATTTGAGTAGTTGGGACTGAACATATATTTAATGCTGTAAAAGCAGTGGTATCTCCTTTCAATTAGATGGTGATTATAACAGTACCCTAAGTTCTTCTAGAGATGAGCACAGTTTATAGCTTTCATTTATTCTCCAACAGATGGTTATGATCATTTTAATGACCTACTGCTAAGCTGTATGTAAAGCCTATTGTATGCTCTGCTCATCTTTCACTCTGATGTTAGACTTAATTGAGTATCGGTAAATATGACAGCGACATTGTTGTGATGGTCAGTGACAGCAAACTAACAATATCTAAACAATACTAGCTAAAAATCCTATGAATTTCTGCTGGAGCACAAAAATTTACACCCAAAATACCCGTATTTTGAATGACTGCTTGAACTTTAATTCTAGTTCTTTTGCAGGCAGTTAATGTTTTTGCATTAACTGACTTTAGGTGCTGTTTCCAACAGCTAGGTTAACTGATGATGAGCTGGTAGCCCAGTACAGTTAAGAGTCCTGTTATTTTAGATATGATTTCAGCTTGCTGTTTTAAAAGTTACAGCTTACCCACAGACATCACTCCTGCCCCTTGGCCAAGCATTTTCACATAGGCAGGATATCACCTACATCATCCGAGGTGTCTTGTAGGGCACACTGCTGGCATATTCTCAGCTGCTGAGGAGCCTTCACCCTGGCAGGAGGACAGGACACCTCTGACTGTTGAATAGCATGCTGCTGCCTCTGGCAGCTTCTGCTGAAAAAGGTGTTTACCCCACCCCCAACACACTGCTAAATTCCCGAAGAATGATTTGTTCTGGCTTTTGGGTTGCTGTCTGCAGGGGGCCTCTGTTGAGCCCGCAGCACCTTCAAGTTGCCTGGTGTCAATCCCTTTGGCCCCTCATTCCTCTCTCTCTAAGGCAGTGCTACAAAACTCGTGGGTGGGCATCAGGATGGAGCTCCACCTCCTCGCTCTGTTTCCTGGCACACGCTGTGGCTTATCTCATATTCCAGCTCTGATCCGAAGGTGTGAATATGTGGCAGGCAGTCACCATCGTGGTGGACTAAATCCCAGTATGGGGCCTGCAGCCAGCCACCCCTCCCAGCTGTATTGGATGTAATTATGTGTCTCAGGAAGTGATGATATCCATGATGAGCTCAGAGTGCTGTAAGGCGTTGTAAGGCCTATTCCCAGTCATGGTCAAGCCACTCCTCACCCTGAGCTGGGGGCCACTGGGTAAGAGCAGATACCAACACTGAATTGTAATCTCTTTCCCTCTTATCAGCTTTTCTGATAGTAATTGAGAAGACACCTTGGTCAGTGTTGTCACCTTGGCTTCATGTTTTAAATTTGCTACTGGTGCAGCTAACTAAATTGATAGGTTTGTTTGGAGAAAGGAAAGAATTCAAGTAGTAGGACTCTCAGCTAATATAAAATTCCACTGATTTCGGTGGGAATATGCTGATCTTCCCAGCTAAGAATATATTTTTTGGTGTTGTTGTGGGATCGTCAGTTTTCCTAGTGTACATATAAAAGGAAGTTTTAACTAATAGCCTGTGTTGAGGTGACTTTATGTTGTATCCCTTATCGCTGCCCTATGCCCAGAAATTAATTTTGTGCCTTTCTATGCCTTTAAACTGAGCCTGAGAGGGGGGAGGAAAAACTGAGCAAAACTTCTTCAAAGCAGTTTTGCAGTTTTGTTTTCATGTTTCGAGGACACAGAGATAGATACAGACTCCTCTGGCTTCTAACAGCAGCAGTGGGAGTGGGAGGAAGCAGTTGGTTTTCCAGGCAGCTTTCGGGCAGTTTTGTCAGCTTCTTTTTTCTCCAGGGAGACAGAGAGTTGAACTTTTGTTTTTTCCTGGAATTTCGGATTTTTTCCCTTTTTCTGCTGGACTGCTTCAATATCGGAACACATTGGGAGGACCTTCCACTGAGCACAGAGGGCCTGGCCCTGGGCCAAGCCCCAGCTCCCAGGAGACCAAAGGGAGGACTCTAAAATTTTCCCAGGTTTTTCTCCACAGTGAGAGATTTTATTATATAGCATTATTATCCTTTAACAGTGTGTTTGCTAAATAAATAGTTTTTATGTCTTTCACTTTCCTTCGAGGAAAAAGTTTCTCTTTTCCCGAACCTGGTGGGGGAGGGCTGGTTGTGACCTGCCTTCTCTCAGAGGATATATTTCTAAATTAGGCCAAACCAGCGCAAATTTAGCGACGCCCAACTGCTTGGCTCTAAGGAAAGTGAAAAGCCTGTGCTAATTACATTTTGGTTTGAATTTATTTATTCTGTGTTGGGGTAAAATAGTCACCGTGTTTGTTGAGCTCATAATGTCTCTCTGGCTTGATATATTCATGTATTTCTGGTCCGTAGGCTTGTTTAAGGTACTAGTGCCTTGCTGGTCCCTAGGCCTATTTGCCTATCCACAGCTTGGTCCAATCTTATCCTTGATAAGGAATTTTTGCAGAGCAGGGGCATGAATCAGGATTTCTATTTTGCTGTGCTCGGTGATAATGATTTATAGGAAGTTGATAGAGGTACAGGCAGCTGTTCGAAGTGCATATGATAAGTGGTTTCTCCTTCCTAACCCCAGTCCTAGCTTCAGTAGCCTGTTTGGGGAATTTATTAGTAATTGCACCCAGATTGTTAGAGGAGGAGGAGACGGGGTTTCCCTTCCCTTTAAATTTGATAGGTTGTCTTTTGGAGAGGTCTAGGCAACCTGAGCACCTGATATGTACAGAAAGGTGTCATGGTTTTGAAAAGTAGAGGAAAGAGTCCCCTCTCTGAAATGAAATATATTTCCAAAAAAAATTGCAGATTGATCCATGAAGCTCACCTGTGAAAACAATAAGCACAGAAACAACTTTTGTAGATGTTAATGCACCTTGAAGCCCATTCCTATTCTATTCTTGAATAGGAATTCTATTTTGGTCGTCAAATCAACAATTACTTTTTCAAACAATCTTCCCAATTAGCTAGAAAAGGGCAACTGAACTGTTAACTGAACTTCACTGAGCAGATTTTCCTATAGTAACATTTACTTTCCATTTTGTGTGCCCTTACCACCTGATTATTCAGTATTTAAAAAAAAAGAAAGGAAATGACATTTGCTATTAAGGAATTACAAGTCCAGTGCCATGTATTCCAGTATATAATTAGAATTATTCCCAGCACGGTAATAGTAGAACAGTTAGTTAATCTTCCAACAACATAAGTCCAATTTTGACCCACTCTGAAAGTCAAAGTTTAATTTTTCTTGGAAGCACTGTCAAAAGAAATAAGCACCAGCTACACCTAGAAAGGAAAATAATGTTTGTAAATTTAGATATCATTAGCCTTTATGAGTTTTTGAGAAACCAACATAGTTTCTCAACAGGATGTCTGTACTTTCTTTGCTGGGATTAATAGAATCTATCACCTTTTCTTCTGGCTTTTATAGTTGCAGTACTTCTTAGTAAATTCTCTCGTCCCTACCAAAGATTGCCTTAGGCTGTGCATACAACTGCTGTTTGTCTTCAAAACCTGACAAAAATGAATTTATTTTTTCTTTAACTCTTACAGAAGTGGTTCCTCTACCACAATATTTAGTTGATATCTTTACTAGACTCTGTAAGCCCAAGAGACTGACACATGGAAAAGCTGCAATGTGGCCCCCTTTGAAATGAATTAATACACTCCTGAGAATGACCAATGTGTTGTCATCACTTTAGGAGCCTTAGAGTGTGTTAATCAATGAAAATTGTTTTTCAAAACCCTAAGCCGTGTGAATAACTATGTCCTAATATTTAGGAGGATGTTGTTTGCACTTTTGAATTGGTAGAACATTCATTGACCCTTGCTATTAAGAAGCATATACTTTAAAATAATTCAATTCTTGAACAGAATGTATTTCCATCAGCTCTAATCTACCTGTGCTTTAGTAAATATTTTTGTCCTAGAATGTTTTCGTAGTGTTAGAATAACAGATGTGATGATTCATTCATTTCTCATAAGTTATTCCATTAGATAGGAGGCATAAAGATCTATCATATAACTCATTTGCATGGGAATAAATATCAGCACAACACAGAACATGGATGAGGGATTGTGTTCCATGTTAAAATAGTTTAATATGCATCTTCAAGTGCATTCCATAGCAGTCGTCATGCCTATGTATCCTTGTACAGCACTGAGTGAGATCCAAGCCAGCCATGACACCGAATTCAGAAGGCAACACTTCCCTGGCTTCTGCTAAGACTTTAAGAAAATTATGAGTATGTTAAAGTAAGAGTAGGAAACACTGATTGTATGCAAGACTGATTTTAGAAGAGAGTTTGTATTTCACTGCTACACAGTCTGCAAATCAGTTTGATGGTATCTATTTCTGATTTTCTGTTTCAAAATCCATGCTTTTGTTTTTCTTACTTACTTTTATTCTTTCTTTATGTTAGCTGGTAACTAACTTCAGTTTTAAAGTGTTTTTTCCTCTTTTTGAAATTACTTCTTCCCCTTCTTCAAAACCCCTTAGTCTTTCCTATGTAGGAAATTGAACTGAAGTTTCAAGGAATGGTCATTTGGTTTTTCTTAAGTGACAGATTTCTCTCATTTCTATATGCTATTTATTTTTTAACAGAATTAGTCACTTCAAAGCATGTCTCATGAAGTTGTGTGTCTGCCTGTTCAAGGTACAGGTCTGCTGAGGTATAAATAAGAAAGCATTGTCAGAAGAAGGTACTTACTCCACACGACAGAAAATATTCATTGGTGTCTTGCAAACTGTGAGGCTCCCGAATTTTACAGGCTTTTATTGAAGTGGGACATGTAAGTATATATCCAAAACCTGTTTATTTTGATACAGATAGAAATTCTGCCTGCAATCCACACTGATGAGCATTTTTTTACATCTCCAGCTAACATCATTCTGCGTGTTTTTTGCTCACTAGCTGTCCCATTACAGAGATGTAATAAATGTATGCAGTAGTGGGAAGAAATTGTATTTTGATAAAAGTTGTCAGACTTACATTACATAGTCTACCACCCCTTTCTCTTTTCCCAGGACTAAATCAATAAATGAAGACAATTGTTGCAAATGGCATTTAAATTGACTTGGTGTGAGTGGAGAGGAATGAATCAATGCCCATGCCTCTGTATGAGGGGGAAAAATGTGTGTGAGAGTTTATTGTTAATGGAATTTGAGGCCGAGAGTGGATGATGAAAAGGAAACTATTATCCTGCTACATTAAGTAACACTGAAGAAACAATGGGATGGGAATGTTCTGTTGCAAGCCTCACAAGTTTTTCAGGAAAAGGTAATTCAAAAGATTCCTAAAAACTGATTTAGATGAGTGGTGTGCCTTTGTGACCTTCAGTTTATCTTTCTTATCAAGTAAATCCAAACATATTAAGAAGTATCCGTTGGATATTTCCCAAGGAAAGAGGTCTCTAAGAAAGTATCCAAGGCTCTTTGAACTTGCTGAAAGTGCCAGGGCAAGACAAAGATAAAGTAAAATGAGGATTACCTGACAAAGCACTTTTATAGGTACCTTCCATATGGCAGAAGGTGGCAAGTCAAGCAAGGCAGTGTTTTCCTAGAAAAGCTTTGAAAAGGTGAGAAATAGCTTTCAAATCTGTGAAAGTATTTTCATCTCGCAGTAGTTAACCTTTTTGGTTTTGCTTGTCATACATTTGCCTTCTTTTCCTCTAATGAGAACGCTTTTTCTTCTCTTCCCCACCCTGAAGGTGCCTGGTTCACACTTACTGCTGTCACCAGACACATGATGCAGTTAGCCATTTCTGACAATTGGCATCCTCTGGTTTGACTTCCAAACAGAAAATGTTTATTTTAAACACTTCTTTTAAGGTTAAGTAAGCCTTTACTACAATAGGTTTAGTATTGCCTTTGTATTTCATCAAGTGTTTAAAATGTTAATTGTGTAGTGTGTTTTAGCTCTTTACGTGTTATAAGTTCTCTATTTTTAAGCATAGATAATCAAAAGGAAAATAGATTCCAGGAATCTAAGCAAAATGGAGTATATAGTGCATAACAACTTAATTTATATGGTCATTTGGGACATATTATTTCATGTTCAATATTTGAGGAAAGGCTGAGAAAACACACAGATAGGAAACTCACGCAAAGCAAAGAATTATCACATGCTTCTCAGGCATTGCCCCTTTCATCATCTCATGTAGTTTTATTTACATCAGTAGCTGTAAGGGTCACTGGGAAAAGGCTTTTCAGTGGTGGTAAGCATGGTGCCAAATCTGGTGTTTGCCAGGTTTTTCAAAAACGTAATTTTGTCCAATTTTCTACTAATTTTAACAATTATGTGATACTTGGCTGTCTTACTTCCCTTTTTTTTGTCTAAACCACCACTGCCTACTTCTTCAGAAGATTATAATTGAACATTTTTTCAACATTTCAGAAATATCAGTAAATTTGAGTGCACCCTAAGTATTATTTTTAGGAAAATAGTTGAACCAGGGGAATAGAGAGGTTGTGGTCCTCATTCAAACATTTCTAAATCCTTTGAACAGCAAAGAATACATATCAATTTCTTTCATTTTAAAAAAGAATAATTCAGCAGTACCTCATTTCCAGGAAAGTAGATTCTACTGTAGGCTAAAATAAAGTGAAAAATTGCTACAGAAGTATGTGTTCCTTATTGTGTCCACAGAAAGCAAATGAGGGCAAATAGAAGTCTGGAGAAATCAATAAACCTTCTGCGAATACGGGGTTTCATGGCTGTTACCTTCCCAGTCTCTTTGCAAATCAAATGCTGCATTAACTTTCTTTGAGTAGGTAAAGAAAGTTGTTTGTGGCCATGCAAATAACCTAAAAAAAAGGAAAAAGTGTAAATATTTATTGCCGGATATTCTCATTATTTCTATGCCATTTTGCTCACTGGATTTGATAGAAAATGGCTTCTACTGGTTATTAGACTTATACTGTTACGTATTTTGCTTTTTTGTTTATAATTTTCAGGACTTTTTTAAATATTAAGTAGAATCTGGGACCTGAAAGTAGGAGAATATAAATCCAGGCAGCAGTAAGGTCACAAATGTGACAGAGCCTGCTGCTGATAGTAACAGATGACCTTCCATTAATTATGAGATTTCAAACGGTGGCAGGATTTAAATTTTAGGAAAAAAATTTGGCTATGGTGGGAGGGTCTCTGTGAACGCTGTCAGAGTTAATGCATTCCAGAGCTGGGGAGCCAAGATTAGCACTAAATCTGATCATAATTATCCCCACAATTGCTGTGTCCTGCTTCTGGGTAAGAACCTTCTCTCTACTGCTCTGCTGTAGTAATATTCCCTACAATTCCAAATAATTTACAGAAGACTGCTGGCCTCTATTCTGCATTTTTTAAGATTTTAAGAGGATATCCAAGCCTAAACTGATGACCTTGTATTACAAGAAGTGCAGCTTTTCTCACCATATTGTTGCTTTTCACTTCTCCCAGAAAACCTTTTCCTGAGAAATGTAAAAAACCAAAACAATCAAGGCTTCATTCTTGGTTGCCAGATATTGAAACTGTTCATTAGATACTTGGTGCTTCAACCTGCAGTCATCTGATAGAGTCAGCAGGGAGGATAAACGCTGAACAAGAATCTGGGCTTTGTCATTAAATGAGAGAAGTTCAATCCCTACCTAAATTAGTATCCCTAGTCTCCTAATGGAAATGAGCAAAAGAGGGAGTAATAGGCTTCCTGAAACCAGCAAATAAATTTTTATTTTATCCTGTCAAAGCCAAAACAAATGTACCTTCCTTGTATCTTTTTCCCCTCAAGGCAAAAGCAAAATCCAAACATACAATCCAAATATACCATTCCTGTTTAAGGCTCTAATAATTGCAATTAGAAGAGATTCAGTAGTGAGAGTATCCAGACACAAAGCCCACGTAGCATTGATGTTTTATTGCTGTCACATGTGAGCAGTTTCCCTTGATAATGCTGCTTTGTGTGCACAAGAAAGAACAAAAACTTGTGTCTCCTAAGCAAAAGGAGATGACTGAAGGTGGAAACCTGATGACATCTGGATGACAAGCAGCCTTGTGCGTCCTGAGGGGAAGGAATTTGAAGAGGATGGACACATAGTGGTGCTATGCTTTTTTCACTCTTTAACTCTGCCCAGGTGTAGATCTCTCTGTCAGCAATAGTTCCTCTCAGCTGCAGTTTCACCCGTGGATCAATGGTAAACTGCGTAACACACACAAAACAGGAGGATTAATCCCTCATTTTATAAACTGAATGGTTATAGTGTGTTTTAAGAGCAATAAGAAATTCTCATAGCTGCATTTTGTTTGTCTTGTTATTTCTTCTCAGTTGGGAGAAGACTTCAACAAAACACATTTGGAATGTTAGGCACTATTTTGCTTCATTTCTATTCCCATTTGCTAGCGTCTTTCATCACCTTTATAAAGGCTGGATTTTCTTTTTGCCTTAGGCTGATGAGAAGTATGTAGCAGAGTCTGGAGAAAGACTACATTAGGAAATTTGAAAGTGGTCTATCATAGTCAATCTTTCATTTTCGATATCTTCTCCCCATGCTCATAAATTACATTTTGCCCTTCAGAAGGATTAAGAATTTATGAGATGGATTCCAAGATTGTCCTTCTGTGTTGCAAGGAATGCATTTTCCATTTTACGAAGTGAAAAAGAGCAGAAATACTTGGTGGTTGAGCACACATTCATTGTCTTGCTCTGCACTGACATAGTTCATGACTCTTGTTCCCTGCTAAGTGCATGGTAAAGATGCAATCACTTGAGATATCTATGATTGAACTCAGCATGGAGAGCTTCAAAGTACTGAAGAGGAAAACATTTTTTTCCTTAAAATATATGTCACACAAATGCCACACCACTTTCCATAGCAGGCAACCATAAAATGGCTCACTCTCGACCCATGACTAAAATGTTTGGGTACTTTCTGAAATTCTGTCAAACAGGATGTAATGGGATGGGCTTCCCTAGGTGACTGTGGGAAATACTGGGAGTATATTGTGTCCTGCATACCCCGTGACACTGGATCTAACAGCAGGGCTTGGAACAGGATGAACTTTAAGGTCCCTTCCAACCCAAACCATTCCTGAGTCTCTAAGTTCTACAGTGATGAGAAGCACTGATTTAAAAGTACACTCTCTTTAAATTCTATTTGTTTATTCATGGTACAGATAATTTTTTTTCCCCTTTCATAAGTGTAGAATTTATTTTGTCCCAGTATGAATGATTACAAAATGGAGTTGTTAACATATGCTTTAGCCTCATATTTTGCTGAGGTTTTCTTCAAAGATTCTCTTTTAAAAATCAAAGTTATTTTGGAATTGTTACTTATGTGCTATTAAATTTGGGGAGTAATTCAAAGGCAAATCCCACTGTAAGTATCAATCCATGCTGGATCAAGTTAGTCCCTTATAAAACATTGCTAACTGCCTGTTCTCTTAGTGGATGAGTTGTGGTTTTTTGTGCTTTTTTAGAACAGCAGTGGGACATGAATTCTGTAATTGGAATTCCACAGATGACAACTTTACAACCTGTCATTCCCAAAACATTCGGTGAAAGGGACCATTCAACCATACCACTGTCGATTTCAATTCCTGGGTTTATTCATGGGGACAGAGGATGTTAAATTACTGTTAGAGATCATAACCTCTGAAAATACAGATACATAGCATTTTGAGCATCTCATATGCACTTAATTCTGAAAATGCTGGCCAATCTGTGCCTTGGTGACTACTGTGCCTTTAGGACCTCCTTCAGAGTGAGAACATTTATCTGTCTTCTGGTAAATGGAACAAATCAAGAAGAGTCAACCCAGCTTCAGATAATTTGTTTTAGGCAAAGTCTTGCAGGTAGCTGGTTTGACATGTTGCTGCTCAGAAGGAGTATTTCTAGGTGGCATGTAAACATAGGGGTAATATGTCAGGTTCTTCTTAATAAATGTAGTCCTGATCCTGGCAAGATGAGTTTAACCTTCAGGTTTCATATTTGCTTAAATTTACTCTCCTTACCAATTATCATATGGTGATTTACTTTTTCCATATTTTTTTGTCTGAAACATGATTTACCCTAAGAATTTTGGGTTAGAGAGTTTCCTGGGGGGCAGAGCTAAGCACTTAATACAGATTGCTCAAGAAGTTTTGGGGGTTCAAGTAATTGATAATGAAATAAAGTAAGTGTGATTTGTTGATGTTCCAATTAGAGGTAAAGATAGAGATGTAAAGGTCAAACTTGTTTTCCTGAAGGTTCAGTTTCATAATCTGCTGATGACACAGAAACAGAGATCAGGTTCACATTAACCCTTGTGTAATTGTATTTCATCTTTTGAACAACGTAAATGACTGTAAAGCTGTGAGGTTTGTCCTAACGTTGTGTAACAATTGTGTTCATCTGGAATTGACAATAATTTAACTCCAATATTTTTGTAAGCAGTCCAAGGAAAATGGGAGCTCACAACCCAGTTCACCACAAGGATTAATGGACCTTATCACTGCTAAAATGTAGTGAGTTCTGGCATAAGAATTCCTGCCCTGCAGAGGAATCATTTAGAAAAGAACGTGTCAACCCCGCATGCTTCACTGAATGACCTGCTAGAATATTCATTAGGGAGAGACGTTGGCTTGAATATTTCTAGTAGGAACTATTTTTGCATGCAAACTCCTTACGGAATATCTGAAAGTTCATCCTAGAGATAAGGAAATGCTTTATTCTTATATGTTAAAATTCACTTTCATGAATGCATGTCTGAAAACAATTTGAGAACAATTTGATTTTAAATGGGAGCATGACTTAAGTCTTTAAATGATGGATAATGCCGACTATTTAATAATCCGATCACAAGCTAAAATGGCTTTTCATCATTGAATATATTTGCTGGGTTTTCTTACTGAGCATTTTTTTGCATGAATTGTAGCATTACTTTTTAAGACAGTTTTGTGCTTTTATTTGAAAGGTTGTATATTTTTTTTCTTCAGTGGCGCAGTCATCCATTAAATGGTCAACTTGGTAAATACCATGTCTTTGGGACATCAAGCCTGAAAAGTTTGTCAGCAGAATCAAGTTTTCCAGTTTTCACACTGTTCCAGTTCACTGGCTAGATCCATGAGGAAAGAATAATTTGAGCATGGGTCAGGATCCTGCTGTCTTTATTTTTACAGCAAGTTCCCCCATCTTGCTGTATCAATAGTGATTCTCTGAGAATGGCAGAGTTCTTGTGGCACAGAGCTCATGTGCACGGAAGGAATAATTTTGCTAGATCAGTTGTAAAGGGACACAGTTTACACTAGCAATTAAAATTTTTCATATGCTTAATTGTTCATGACATATGAAATTCAGGCTATTTAACTAAATAAATGTTTGATATGATATAAAAGTATGGGGAAAAAAAATCATGGGACAATGGAAAATATATTTCAGCTGTCAGATTGGATTTTTATCAGTGATTTCCACAGAAGGGAAAATACTAACTGTGCCAGTTTGGACAAATTACAACCATCCCTCCCCCACCAGGTTCAGGAAAAAAGAAATTTTCTTCAGAGGAAAGTGAAAGAGATAAAAAACTATTTATTTAACAAACACACAGGAAAAGGATAATGATGCTAAATAATAAAATCTCTCGCTGTGGAGAGAAACCTGGGAAAATTTCAGAGTCCTTCTATAGGTGTGGCCTCTCTCCTCCTCCTGGGAGCTGCGTCGGTCTGGGCCCACCTCCGGGGCCTCAGTGGAAAAGTCTCCCGATGTGTTCTGATGTTGAAACAGTCCAGAAGAGAAGAAGGGAAAAACCCAAGTCCCAGGAAAACAAAGTTCAACTCTCCGTCTCCCTCCGGAGAAAAGGAGCCGAAAGCTGGCTGAAAAGCGGGAAGGGTGCGTCCTCTGCTCCTGCTACCACAGCAGAGGAGTGTGTATCTGTGTCCTTGAACAACTGTTTTGAAAAGTTCACTCGGTTTTTCCTCTCCCCTGTCTTGGGTTCAGTTTTAAGGCACAGAAAGGCACAAAATTAATTTCTGGGCATAGAGCAGTGAAAGGACATACACATCATAAAGTCACCCCAAGTCACAAACCCATACTAAAAGATGTGGTAAGGAAGGAGAAGAGAGTACTGTAGCATATTTCATCTAATTAATTCTGGGTACTAAAGGGGAAATATTCAGGTTTCCCTGGCACATCAGAGACAATCAGAGACTTATTTTAGTATATTATCTGCACAGAGTATGTTCCACCTCTGCCCCTTAATGTCGACACACCAGATTCATCACGATGAATAGACTTATAGAATGGTTTGAGTTGGAATGGACCTCAAAGCTCATCCAGTTCCACCCCCTGCCACGGGTAGGGACACCTTCCAGTAGACCAGGTTGCTCCAAACCCTGTCCAACCCAGTCTTGAACACCTTTGGAATGGGGAGCTCACAACCTCTCTGGCACCAGTAATATCAGATTCCTTACATATCATTTTCCTTTGAAGCTGAACAAGCAGACTTTGCAAGAAGGAGTCAATGTCATCAGGTTTGGCTGCACTTACTTTGGCAGCATTATCATCTTCTATTTCATTTGCTCCACAGAAAGTCTTCCAAAATCTCTGTATTTCTGGTTGTCAAAATGAATAAAATGGAGAAATTCAAGGTGGTCTTACTGAAGTCATAGGAAGGAATACCAAATTTGCTTATTTGAGTCTACTGATGCTCAGTAGAACTGGGCGAATTACTCAACTGAAAGCAAATGTTTTTTCTTTCCTGTTAGCCTATGCTTGTTCTTAATTCCTGAGAGTACTTTCTGCAAGAATGACTTATGTCTATGTCTTTAGAGGGCAAGGTGAAATATGTCTCATTTTTTCAAAGCAGATTTGCCTGTCATTAAGACCAGCTGCAGTATTTGTAGAGTCAAAGACTGCCAGACTGCAACTGACAAGGACAATGGGACAAGGAAAGTTGGCAAACTCAGGGATGATGGTCAAACCACATGCTAGTCACAGGATTGCTTCATGCTCCCTTTACTGGCAGTCTTTCTCCTGCCGTTTTTCTCCTCATGCCAAGACATGCAGCTTTCCTCTTCCTGCCCTAACAGACCACCCATCCTGCTACATATGCAAATCTTACCATGCCTCTGTTGCTTTGCAGAATAATATGCTGGGTTTTGAGTGGCAGACCAGAACAGCTGTGCTGGTCTCTCTCTTTCAAAACCAACTTTTTTAGCACTTTCATCCCACAGGCAGTATTCATCGGAATCTCTACATCAGCATCGCTTTTTTGGGGCCGGGCCAGTGCCCCTCCACCTTGACTGGCATTCATTTTTACAGTTAAATGCCTGCTTAATCATCGCCCAGCTTGGAATTATGATCCAGTTCCATAAGCTGGCCCTCACAACCAAAGGGAGATGAGGTCTTGGGCATTGTCATTACCATCAAGGGAAGGTCATTATTGGAGTAAAGATGGCAATTCTCAGATGAGAAATCATTTACCTGCAAAAGGACATAACATTGTTAGGAGATAGTAAGAATCATCAAAAATGTATGTGAAAAACCTATTTGTTCTAAGCAAGTATCACGTCAATAGTTTAATATGCAGTTTCTGGCAAAATATATCATCTAGCATAGGTTCATCTACCAAGGATTTTAAATCTATACAATCAGGTTTAATGAAGAAACATAAATGTATGTGTATGAATTAAATAGTCAGAGACTGAAAGCATAGTTTAAAATAAAAAATCCTTAGATGCTGAAGATGAGAACTTGTAACTGAAACCCACTAGCATGGTTTTAGATGCCTTCTCATTACAAGAAGCCACACAGCAATAAAGAATAGCTGCTCCAAGTAAGGAGGAAGAAAATGCAATAAAAATGAAAATAATCAGAACCAAGGAAATATTAAATACAACATTTCAATATTCTCATACCTTCCAGTAAGTTGCAGTACAAGTAAACTAGTTCAGATACCCACTATAGCCCTATAGCAAGAATAGAATCAATTTCAAGAACATCAGTGAGGCTTACCATAATTTTACAAACTCTAATAGATTTAGATGAACACCACAGAAACATCTTTGTAAATATTTAATAGATATTTTATTCTGTTTGCAATCTCACAATTTGCATGGCATTAAATTCTGTTCATTCTGTTCCTTCATTCTGAAGCAGGGACTGGAGCTTTGGGAGTCTGGTTAATAATGTTTCCTAATATTGTTCCTCCTTAAGTAAACTGTTAGATTAACTTTTCCTTAGTTGGCATATATGAAACAAAATTTTTGATCCACACTTTGTCTATTAAGCTAGAAGCAGTGAAATCCTGAATTTGCCTTCTATTAGCAATCTAGACTTTGGATTCAAGAAGAATCTAGTTCCAGTTTTGATGGCACGTAGTAACTTCTGCAGTGCTCCCTTGCCCTCATCTACTTGTTACTGTCCTCAGGTGCCCACTGGCCCAGGAAGGATTGCTTTATTAATTTTTTGTTGTTGTTTTTTTCCTCTTGGATTCCCATACCTGAAACTGATCACTCTAAAACCAGCTGGGTTCTTATGTCTGACAGTCTGCAGTTGCTTTCTCTGGTTCAGTATGTGCTATAAAGCTGCCCTGTTACAACAGAGGAGACAGTTGTGGGTAAGAAGGAACTGGAGTGGAGCCACGGCATTTAGGATGGAAGTCTCCAAAGAAAGGAAAGAAAAATTGCAGCCAATAGCAAGAAGACAGTTTCAGAGACCAAGAGGGAAAAAAACCACTTTTTATTTCAACCAAGATGAAATTCTTGGTACATCCGACAGTAAGATTTCACAGGGATTACAGAAACCGAAATTTTCCCAAGTTCTCCATGACTGAAAGTAGCTGAATTAATGAATTCCATTTAATTTTTTTCTAAAATACTTAAAAATTACAGTCTTTCATAAACATTTATGGTGGATTGGCTCACAAATATGTTAAATCATTCACTATGTCATGTTTGGGTAAAAAGTCCGAAATAGCTCTCCTGATTAAACTTCCTATGAAAATATGTTGCCTTTTCAGAGGGATTTTTTTCTTTCAGCTGAAATACTTTCATGAAGTAAATTCTTCCAAACAAAAAAAAAAATTAATTTTGTAATTAAGAATCCATGTAAGGAGCTAGTAAAAATAGCTTCTTTGCTTTAAACGTTTTGCTTTTGGCATCAGCAATTTCATACTGAGCATCACATGAATGCATTATAATTTCTCAGTTAACTCTTTTACTGTCAAAGGTATGGCTTCAATACAAAATTTATTTGAAAGACACTGACCTAAAGAATCTTGCATTAGAAGCCTACAGTGAATAAGTGAGGTTTGATGAAGGTTGGGTGGTGGATTGACCTTGATTTGGCCCTCACCCAGCTGCTCTCTCACTCCCCCTCCTCAATGGGAAAGAAGAGAAAATAAAATGAAAATTCTCATGGGTCAAGATAAAAGACAATAAAATTGTTCACCAGTTATTGTCATGGGCAAAAATTGGCACTTGGGGAGATTATTTTAATTTATTCCCATTTGAAATAGACTTGGAGGATAAGAACAAAAGACAAAAATGAAAGCTCCCCAATGCCATAACAGTTTCTCTCTGCTCCTCCTTCCTTCTCACACTTATACCCTGCTCCAGTACAGGTCCTTTCCTGCAGTCCTTCACAAGCCATTCCAGCATGGAATCTTCCACAGACTGCAGTCCTCCAAGATAAATCTGCTCCTGTGTGGGCTCTCTGTGGGTCACAGCTCCTACAGGAAGTATTCCTCTTCTCCCACATATTTTCTTCCCGCCTCTCAGTACTTTAGCTCGGTTTTAACAGATGATTCTGATATCATCTATTTTTCATTTTGTGTATTCCACAGTAATAAAATACGACCTGCAAACAGCTCATTGTCAGTGTCAGAACACACTGCTCCTTTCAGAACGTCTCTGGGGAAGACATTCTACTGCAACTGGTGAAATTCCTTCTTTAAACCAGAAGTGCGTTTGTCCAGTTCAATGTAACAAAAATTTGTTGCTGTGGGATGTCACATCTTTTCTGAATAAAAATGTTAATACAAATATCCCTGAAACCCCGTTCTCCAAGTGTGTGCTGACTTTAATACTGCCAACTTCTCGAGTTTAGGTACAAAGCAAATGCAAACCAATATTTTGATCCACTTTATGTTTGTTCCATTCTCATATTCATTCCCAGACATTACCTTTTGGACATCATGCAAAGAAATTGTTGGAGTTCACTCAGTTTGACCATTCTGAATATCATTACAAATATTATTTCCTATGCCTGTTCAAACATAATAATCTTTACATTGATCTCTTTCTTTTAAGCATACTCTAAGCTTTTTATTTATAAAGAAAATGAAGAAATGTTATGTTAGAAGATCATTGAAAGATCATTGAAAATAGTCAAACCTTCCTAAAGTTTTAGGAAGTCGGTGATGAAAAGCATATCTAAAAAAGCTAATTGCACTATATTGAAAAAACGTGCCCTTTGAATTCTTGCTGCTGTTCCTCTGAGTTCCTCAGGTTTTTTTGTGTCAAGAAGTGGAAAACACTATCATTCTTTTTTTGTGGTTACTTCATATTTTTGCAAAGATTTTTATAGGAGCAGCAGATGATTCATTACCAGCTTTTTCTACTACAAAATTGATATCTGCTCACTGTCACGTGTGAAGACCACGTTATGGCTTCTTTAACTGGATTGCCTTTGGTGGAAGGCCAGCAAACATAGCGGATTAATGAACTCCTTGTTTGTAGTCAAAATGCTGTCCTAACAATACCAACTGGGTGTCTACTGGGATCAACTTGAGTCCTGTTGGTGAGAGCTGGAGTTCAGTGAACGATTAGTGTCCTCTACAGGAACCTTTAAGAAGGGTGACTGGTTTGTTTTTATTCCATGTTTTTTTAGGTCAGAAACTTAGATAGTGAAGACAGAAGACTTAGGTAATAAATGCTTTCAAATCTCACTGAAATGAAAATAGGTTTCTAGGCTTTTTATTTCACCTCATAAACAATGCCCCTGACAATCTTCTTCCTTGTTCTGCATAAATTGCAGTCCTATATAATTTCATCAAATCAAATCCACAGGCATAGGGTCATTTATGCAATCATTCAGTCTTCTGTTTCCTAGGCAACAGACTCATCAAGAGATGAAATATGGCCACCCACTTTCTTATCCTCTGTTATTTGTTCTCATGCTAATCCATATAATTCATTAGTTTCTATCTCCTCATCGTATTTCCCCCTTTACACTTAGTCGCTCTGTTTGGTTGGATGTTGAACATTGATTTATCCCATCATTTGTACACAAAATAGAACATTCATTTAGACCATCATTTGTACACAAAATAGAACAAGTATTTAGAACATTTAAAAGTTGACAAATTAATATACTAAAGAGTGCAGGTAACCCACATGTAGATCTTTTTCTCTCTTAGGGATGGAAGAAACATGTCTTTGCAAACTTGTACGGCTTTGCAGGTAAATTGAGCAACACAAGAAGATTGGAAATGTGTTTCTTTAATTTTTTCATCTTTTAGATCAATATATAGAATTTAGAATGATTATTTCTGTAACCAAATTCCTATCAACATTTGCTTTTGAAAATAATAGTAAGCTAAATTCGGCAATCACATTCTATGTCAAGTCTAAATGTTTCTATCGCATGGAAAAATTATTCATCCACCTCATCCAGATAGAGACACATTTGCTATGCTCTAGCTAACAAGTGTAATTGTCAAACCTTCTTTATTCTGTCTCTGGCTGCTGAAATTTTTGAACAAGGTGATGCTATCCATATTTTAGAAATATCCCTAAAGGTTCTCATTTGCTACTTTTTGTTCCTGACCAACACCAACCAGAGAACACCAACTTGGTATCATTTCGTGGCTCATATTCTCGCAACACAGTCTCTGATTCATTTTCTCATGGCTGACTTCACCAGGCCGTGGTAATTCCTCCAGGACAAAATCTGCTAAAAGCTGTAAAGCTCTATGATAAAGCCTGGATCATGGTTGTTGTGTATCCTCTGCTCAGAATTCACAGTAACAATAGTTGATCACAGAATGATCTAGCTCATCAGCCCAAATTAAGCTCTGCTCAGTATTCCATTAGGATATTTTCTTACCACTTCAACGCTGGACATGGAGAATGAGGTGCAGCTACACCAGTTGTGGAACGCAGCAATGAACAAGGCCATTTGGTTTCCTCTGCTTTCTCAAGCCTTTTCAGTTTGGGGTGTAACCCAATTATTTTAAAAGCAAGCACATTGATTGCAAGTGCAAAAAGCCCAAATGGTGTTCTCTAAATCTCTTTGAAGAGAGTGACTCACCCAAATTGCATTCAGCTTTAGAAGAGCAGAGATGTTCAGAACACTTTCTCATGCTGCTTTTGATAAATACTGTTAATTACACAGTTCTACTGGGCATTGAAACACCTTCATTGAAACCCAGGAAGCAGAAGAGAACATTCAAAGAAACCATCCTCTCCCAAAGACTTATTCGTAATATAAACATTACAGAATTCCTTCGGAATGAATAAGGACTAAAATCAGAAGTTTCAAAGAGTACAAAAGAACTGCGTCAAGACTTTCCCAAAAGAGAAACCGAAGTTTGATTATGAGATATGATTTTATCTCTAAGTGCATATGAAAATAATTCCTACTTTATTACATCATGTTTACATATAATCCAGCCCATGCTTTTAGGCTTTTAATCTATCACCCATATTTAATATTTTTCCCCCTTGAAATAAAACAAGGGCTTTGAAATTTTATCTTCTCTGAAACATGAGAATTTGTCTTAGCAAGACACATGTAGCAGAGTCAGGATAATACCTAGTTTAAATGACATTTTGAATATCCTTGGGAGTTGCTTAGTGTGTCTGTCTTGCAGAGTCAGCATTCAGATTCCACACATTTTGATCAGTGTGAGATAACTTGTCACAAATTATAGACTATTCTTTGTCCTAATTAAGAGTTTATAATGTATTCCTAAAACTGTTCTTCTCCTAGTTTTCCGTCTTTGTAAGGTTTGTGTGTTTGCTTGAAAGCAAAAAAGGTAAACTTTATATGCAAGATGGGAGATGCAAATGTCAAAATTTTTCTCTCATCTTTTCTGGAATACAAATGCCAGCTGCTCCTTTGGAATATTCTTAAGCCTCCCAAGCATCAGCAGTTTCTGCATCCTTCTTTTAAATAAAGTTTTAGCTATTTGTGGTGTCAAAACTTTGTAGTCTTTTGTCCTAAGTCTTAGGATTTCATCTGTATGACTGTCACCTCTTGCAGTTTTCAGAAGTTCTCTTTGTATCATTGATGAAACCTTCTGCAACCTATATAGGAAAACCTTTCACAACTGTATGCTCATTTTTAGTGCTAATATACCTGCACATATCACCTCATAAATTAACTAATATTATCTAAAGTATTAATATTACAATAGCTAAGAATCCTAAATGTCGAGTCAGAATTCCATAAAATCCTATATGGCCATCATTTCTCCTGCTTTTTTTAACCATTTTGAGTCAGTCTCTCATTTCAATCAGGAGAGAGCAAATTGGCTTTTGATGCCCTGAATGTGACACCCACATCTGGCTTGTTAAAAATAATTAGCAGCTGAAAAGTAAAATACGATGGGTGCAACTGTATAAATGTGTTGACACAGGAAGCATGTCACAGTTCTCTTTCTCCAGAGGGAGAAGGGGAAAAAAAATGCAAATCCATATGAACAGAATAAAAATAGACCCCACTGCTTAAATGCTCTGAGTGTCCTCATAGGTCTGTGGAGAAAGTGGGAGTTGAAGTGAAAAATATTTTGTTTAAAAATCTTAACTCATGAGTGAGGCTTTTAGCATCACAGAGGATGTTTCCTGCCTGTTTTGCCTGGGGAGGCATTCTCTAAATCTGACAGGCTTCTTGGTGTTGCAGATATGTGCTAGGGATCGTGGAGGATTTTTTTGACTTTTTGCTCATGATGTTTTCTGAGAGGTGACTTTCACCTGGGAACAGTCTTGCTCACCACAGATGTGGCTGTGGAGGCATCCTTCCAAGAGCATTGAGGGATTCTGCCTGTGTGCAAAGTGAAGTTGCCCAGTAGAGCAGGGAGAAGGAGCTGACATCTTGAGAAAGGAAATGAAAAGGAAATGAAGCTTTGGATGCATCCTTGGGAGTGTCATTAAATTGTGCTCTGCAAATTCAGCAGGGTGAGGGTTGTGCTAATGAAAAAATCATTTGGTTCAAAGCCTCTGTTGTCAGGTTTTTAATTATTGACAGCTGATTATTGTTGTTGCTTTTGTTATTTTTCTGTAGGTACTTCGAGGGTTCTCCAAAGGATCATCTGCTACCTTGTACCATTTCCTACCCATTTTTCTTTTTTTCCTTCGCTATTCCCTATTCACTGTGTCTGTGTTTTAACTGCTCCACTCTGGAAATTAATTGTGAGCAACTACTGTGTTGAGAGAGAATAGGGAGCATTCAGTGGACAGTGAGGCAGAATTAGAGTTAACAGTTGTGATTGGCTGTTTTTAAGGGCACAGCCATTTCTCTCACTGAACAAAATACAGCACATACCGAAGTTGGTGGAATTATTCCTGCTATGCCTCTGCTGTTGCTCATGTTCTTTAAGCATGTACTCAGTATTATTAAGTTTACATCAGTTACATTTTTTCACTTGCCAAACAGTTTTTTGTGCGTGCAGTAACTTCCCTGTTTGAGCTCCCCCTCATTTCTGACTCAGAGAGTGCAAGCGCCATTGGTTTGTTACTGAAGGTGCTGGAACCCCATGTAACAGAGAAATATATTCCAACCTCTTGCCTCCTAAACTTTTATGATGTTATTATTACCAGAATAATCGTACTTAGAACACTGTCAAAGAACTAGCATTGTATTCTCTACTGCAAGGTAACTGCTTAAAAATGCCTTGTGTGTCTATCAGTTTAACTACAACACCTGAATTCATTTTAGACCAACAGAATAACTAATAACAATCATACCACTTTTTGCACTAAATATACAAACTTTCCTTGAGAAGATTGTACCTTTGCTGCAGCTGGTATTTGCCTTAGCATAACAAAGTACAGTTGTGTTTGTATCCCTTGGTGTCTTTCATGTGCTTTTCCACTCTTCTTTTGACAAGATGAAAACTTTAGGCATCTCTCAGCAGGGAGGTCCATGGACTGACCACATACTGCACAAAGCATAAACTGTTAATTGTTAGAAAATTGACTTTTGCTTGAGAAGATACTTAACAGTTCAATGAAAACCTCACAACGTAATTGCAAAGGTTGCAATTATATGATTTTTACTCCAGGCATTATTTGAAACCAATATTTGATAACATTTCACATGGATTTAATAACTTACAATCTTAGATGGTAATGGCAGCAATTGCACTGACTTCAGTTAAACTGAAGACTACCCAAACTGAAATGACTTCTGAGGAGTCTAAAATACATATAGCCAAAATTCTGTTTGCTTAACACTTCGTGAGTTCCTTGTCAGGGTTCATGGTTAGAGCAATCTGATGTCAGATGAAATGAAAAGAGATCCCCAAGGGTTCACAGTAACTATAAGTTATTTTTGAAACCATGGCAATAGGGTGCTGGAGCAATGGGGCAGTGAGGGGTCCCCAGGAACAAAATTATATAAATCCCTATTTCATTGACAATTAATTGTTCAAAGGTATTCAAGCACAAACTGTAATAGAGTATAAGGTAAAATAATAACTTGATGGTTGCTGATAGGTTGAAAATCTCACCTCAACTTATTCTAATGCTAAAAAACACAACCCCAGGGACATTTGTATATGTAAATGATAGTACTATGACCTGGACCAAGACCCCAACATGTACATTAGTCTTGTTACATAAGTGTGAGTGATCACTCACCTGTTTCTGCATCATTCTTTCTCTGTTATCAAAAGCCTGGACTTATTTCCCAAAAGGTGTGCCAGCTGTGTGAGGTACCTGGTACCCTGTTCTGCAGAATGGGAAGAAAATAAATACCTTGACTGAGTGTGTTGATTAGCTCTTGCATAATGGGTGAAAGGACTTCGCTTTAGGGATGAGTCCATCCTCCATTCATTAGTAATTAGAGCTGCAAGAAGGAGAGAACTGGCTAGAGCAGATGCAGTGAGGTAGGTTGGAAACTGATACAGGTTGTGATATTTTCAGTGTAGCTACAGAGCCAGCCAGAATCTCACTTGACAATGGCTACCAGTGTGATAAATAGGTACTCTGAAAAGTGAGAACAGCTCCTTCAGGTAAGTGAGGGGCGGCCTCACAAGTGCTGGGGGCAGTTTCGGGTCCCACAATATAAGATCTAAAGCTGTTAGAGAGAATCCAAAAGAGGGATAAGAAGATGGTGAAGGGCTTTGAGGGACCATGTAAGGAGAGGCTGAGGGCACTTGGCTTGTTCAGCTGGAGGAGAGGAGGCTGAGGTCAGACCTCACCAGGGGCTGCAGCTCCTCCCAAGGGGCAGCAGAGGGGCAGCTTTGATCTCTGCTCTCTGTGACCAGGGACAGGACCCAAGGGAATGGCTGGAACTGTGCCAGGGGAGGGTTACTTTGGATATCAGGGAAAGGTTTTTCCCCCAGAGGGTGCTGGGGCACTGCCCAGGCTCTCCAGGGAATGGGCACGGCCCCAAGGCTGCCAGAGCTCCAGGAGCGTTTGGACAGTGCTGCCAGGGATGCACAGGGTGGGATTTTGGGGTGTCTGTGCAGGGCCAGGGCTTGGACTGGATGGTCCCTGTGGGTCCCTCTCAACTCAGGATATCCTACGATTCCCTGATGTTTTTTAAGATACAGATTGCTAATGTTACCTTCATTTATGCATAATGAGGTACATGTGCATGATACAATGATGATGCAGATTTCTTGTCTGATGATGATGATGATGCAGATTTCTTGCCTTACTGGATGGCAGTGTGGAGTGCCCCTGGATTTGAGCAGTAATGACATTACTTCTGTTTGTCCCACATATCCCAGGTCAGCCTGCAAACCCTCTCCTGTCTATAGTTCCACTCTGTAGTTCTTTGATGAACTGTTTGTGACAGAATTCATTACATATCAATAAGTTATCTCCCGAGAAACAAAACTGCTTTGTTTGCAAAGAAGACTTTCGGATATACAGCAGGGAAAATTTCGTAGACCTTTCTGCCCCTCCTGAGAGGCTGAAACTGCCATTTGGAGAGGTACAACCTCTTCCCATCCATCTTAGGGAAATGTTCACTTCGAGCAACTTGAAATGATGTTCAAATTACATTTACCCAGAGAGCTGAATCACTCTTGGTGTAGTGAGGGAGGAATTTCCCTTTTATAAGAATATACAGTGCTGTTTTCATCTGATTCTGGGTTGAAAGCTGCACTTTTATGCTTACCTTTACTCTCATAATTTGTATCATGTGTGAGCTGCTTATCTGAATGAAATCTGCATGAATAAACCATAGCTTTTAGGCACATAAGAGAGGGCTCTATGCTAATTATTGGTTCTAGCCATCATGTGTTTGTTTAAGACCCAGAGACTCAGTTACCAAACCAAATCAGAGCCAGAAAAAAAGGCCTAAAAAGTCAATTGTCTTGCCTTAGGAAGGCCAAAAATCTCAGAGTAATTCGTGATATTAGGTACCAAAACTTTAGCCCCAGTGGCTATTTTAGAGGAGGATCGTGAATCTAGAGAAAGAAAATTCTGCAATTTATCTTCAGTAAAGCTTAAGCATGAATTTGAAAAATAAGTCTAAAAGAGAATGACATAATTTGTTTAAGTAGCACTACAAAACAACTTTGAGACCTGTTTTCTTGGCCAGGATATTTTCCTGTACAACCTCTGATAACATCAGAATGGCTAGAGGGATAACCAAGGAGAAAAGATAAATAAAATTAAGTTAACAATATTTAAAACAAACATTGTTTGTGAGACTAAGAGGAAAAGGCTGGTTTGTGGACTAATACATAAGATTACTTTCTTGATCTTCTTCTGCCTTAAATTACCTGTCCAAGATAATAAACACATTGATACATTAGATTTCTTTCTATTTGCAAGAAGTTTCCTACCAGGGACTTGAAAGGAATTGAATGAGAAGGCTAGTCTGTATTTGTTCATCTGTAAATTGGGTAAAAAATAAATTAATTGCTCTGGAGTTAATGATATAGATATTTATGATGTGCTTCAGGAAACCATGGAAATGTTAGATAAATGGCAGTATTACAATCACAGGAATATGCTTGGACTCCCTCCGTGAAGACAGCATTCAATTTGATAATATATATCAAATTATCAGAGTAAGAATGGAAACAGACCAACAACTTTTTTTATACTGGAGTGAAAAAATTGAAATTAGAGGTTCCAGTTGGCACTTCACTCAGAGGAAAATACTCCAAGAAATCAATGGTTTTACACAAGACAGGAGTTCTGTAATAGATGAATAGAGAAGACTTTTTTTTATGATACATGCTGTTTATCCTATCTGACCTGGTTTGTAATAAATTTGTGTCTTATCACTTTCATTGTTAATTCTGATTCTTTAGGTTGAACTGATAACATTACAAAGGAAGAAAAAAAAAAGCAGGAGTGGAGAAGATGCTGGATACAGTTTGTGTGTGCATGCCTCAGAAATGGAAACACAGATAGAGAATATGACAGAGCTGTAGACTGATAGGAATTTCAAGTGTCCTGTGTATGCAAGGGTCTTAAATATCCCACCTGTGGTAGAGTACCTTTTCCAGACAGATGGCAAAGGTGTTCCCTCTGTTCTACAAACCCTTTTTTTCCAATGAAAGCAGTGCAGCATTTTTGTTGGCTGCATTCAGTGTGCAACATTTCCAAGCAACTGATGGCCTAAGTAAGGATATCAGTTAGAGGTACCCTTGATCTTCAGAAAGATGTAGTTTAATTATGAAAGATTATTGAATTGTGAAAGATCATTTTTATGCAGCTATAGAAAAATTTACAGATTTTGCTTTCTTTGCAGCTGAAAACATCAACTATAAATTGCACAATCATTAGTTTTCCTTACCTTTGAGGAATTCCTCAACTCTTTCTGCTGCTGCAGGTAACTGTGCAATTGAATCATGTGCCTTCATCTGTATGCAGGTTATTAATGTGAAGGTTAAAGACTAAAATATCAGCTGTAAAGAAATATAAACTTTAACATCAATAATTCTATATGTTTGCTTCATCCAAGCCCAGCAGATATTTCTTTGGAATTTTTTCCCTACTATAACTTGTTATATTTGTCTCATCTTAAAATTATGAGGAAGCAGCTTCCTACTCCTTATTCCAACTTTGGAAAACACTGAAGAATTCAGGTCTCCAGAAAAAATTTTAAAACAAAAAAACCACAAAAAACAACCAAACAAAAAAACCCAACCAACAAAACAAGAAAAACAACTGAGACAAATATAGATAGTGATTAGGTAAGCACTTTCAAATACAAGGAAATAAAAAATTCAAAACTTTTCCAATGTTTCCATGTTTACAGGACAATGATTGCAGAAATTGTCGTGGATTGCTCACAAACATACACTTCCAATTGTTTCCTCATTCAAGTGAACTCTGTAGGATTACCCCACGCTGATCATTCATACCACAAACACCACCAGCATTTGTGTGGTTGTGGCACAATTTCCACGTGCTGGTGTTCATGGTGCCTGTGCGAACACATCGGTCTTCTGGAACACATTCCCTCTCTAGAAAATATTTATTCAGATCATGTAAAATTATCAAAGTTCGTGTGGCAGTTTTCTTTAACAATGATTGTATTCTGTAAAGGAGAACTTGTGGAGACAGAGCTTATTTAAGCCAAGCTTTTATTGCTGTGGATTTGTACACAAAGAATCTCAGTGAATTCAGCTTATCAGATAAGCTTCTGTCTGATCTGTTTAATTGCCAACACAACATTTTTCTACAGCATCAGAAATTAAATTAGCCTGAAGAAAAGCCTATAGAAAGTTCTATAAATAAAAGATAGCTTATTAGCAATAGTAATAAAAATAAAACCAAATAAAAAATAAAATTAATATTTATTGCTAATAACATAGGCATTTAAATTACATGATGCTTTTCATTTTTAGGTCTAAATTGGCATTCTGAAAAACCTCCTTTTTACTGCCTTTTGGAAAAGAGAGCACAGCAAGCTCAAATCCATTTAATTCATCAAACCAGAGAGGATCCAAAGTAGAAATTGTGTTTAGTCAGTCCTCTGCTGTGACTTGTGTCACTGAACAACTCTGTCACCCCTATTTACTGCTCATTTATTTGCACAGGGAGGAAGGACAGAAAAGAAAGTCAAGAGATGTATATCCTCAGGAAAAAAGTACCTAAGGTTCCTCCTCCACTGCAGAAAGCAGAAATAAATTAGCCCCTGGTAACACTGACTTTTGATGTAAAAGGTGCTGCTTTCATTGAGTTTGTGTATGAAAAAGCAGATGGTTGTGCTGAATCGTTCTGAATTGGCCATGGTCATCCTGGGATGTAACTATGGCTACAGATCTTTTTGAAGATCTCTGGTCTATCCAAATCTCCCTGGGAGGCCTCTGCATCCTGGAGGGAGGGAGGACACAGCTCCTCCTGGTTTAGCAGCACTGGCAAAGTTACACAATGTGCATTTACCAGATCATTTCTAAAAACTTTTACAAGCACTGGCCCTAAACTGGAGCCCTGGTGAGCCCCCAGTGGTTCAGGCCACCAGCCTGATGTGACCCTGTTTGCTGCAGCTCTCCAAGCCTGACGCCTCAGCCAATTGCTCACCCAGTGTAGTGATGCCTTTTCCTGGTCTTAAAATCAAGAGTCATACACGGTTAGAAGGGGAAAAGGGACTTTACCTTGGTATTTATTTTAAGGATCCTTAGGTGCACACGTCCAGGTCATATGCATTGAGATGCACCCCTCTGAGAGTGTCCCCAAAGATCTGGTCTAACATTATAGGTGTTACTAATTAGCAGATCTATCAAAGATTCCCCAATGAGAGGCTCGAGTGAGCCCCCCTCCCCAAGGAACCTTCTCCCGGATGGTTCTATCTTGGTTTACAGAATGTGTTCTGGAGAGGACCTTGGGGTCTGGGGCACACTGATCCGTAGCTATGAAGTCTCTAAAATGTTGAGTCTCTTAGCTTGACAAACAAGTCCAAGAATGTAGGCAAAAAGCACTAGGAATACTGAAGTTGTAAAAACGTATAACAGGGGTATAAAAGAAAAGGCAAAAATCTTCATGGCATCAGTAGGATGGACTTGGCTGTGCTGGACATTTTGTCTGGAAGGATACTGTGAGAGACAGCATCAAAAGCTTGGCTAAAATCCCAATCCACCACATCTATCATCTTCCATTGGACAACTGGATGGGTGACCTTGCCATGAAAGGTAATCAGGTTGGTAAAGCAGGACTTTCCCCTTGTGAACCCATGCTGGCTGTGACCATGAATTGTGTTTTGTCTCAAGGTCCTTTCCCAGTAACTCCCAGAATAATCTCGTTCATGATTTTACCAGGCTCTGAAGTGAGACTGACAGGCCTGTAGTTACCAGAGTTTCCCTCCTTACCAGCTTCCAGTCAACTGGGACCTCCCAAGACCTCAAGACTATTGCAAAATAGTGGCAAGAGGTCCCACAATAACACCAGCCAGTAGCTGTCTTTTGAAGAAACATATGATACAAACTATGATAAACACAAAGGGAATCAAAAAATTCCATGGATGTGAGGCAAGCATAAATATATGCAAGAAAGACAAAAGCTAATGTCTACTTCAAAAGGCAGGACAGTAACAGAAATAAAGGAAAAGATGGGAGAGAACTGTTAGGGATCCAATCTGAACACGGAGTCAAGCAGTACTGTGGAAAAGATGGATGAAATTTTGCCTACTTAATGGACTTGAATGACTTGCCACTCCTAAATTTTCTTAATGATTTGTACACTGTATTAACTGCATCTTAATAAGTACAGGTTTTTTGTCATTCCTAGGCAGAAAAAATGAGCAGAACAACAGAAGATAGGAGTTGGCTCTGGGGATTTTGTGGTTAACAATTCTTGAACTCCAGAATTCTGTCAGGCTTGTTCCTGTGACCACTTCCCTATGCCAAGGAAGCTACTCAGTATTGAGTACATAATCTGGAATTTTAAACTGTTAAAACATTGATTGGGTTTCCATAGAGTTTTTAGCTCTCTTATAATGGATTTTCTCACTTTTTCCCTTTATTCAGCTTTTGAGGGTGGAGTAATATAAGACTGTGACAATAAAAAAGAGATACTGCTTTAAATAATGTACCTCCTTGGCAACTTTAATGGCAAATTTTTAATTTTTCTGTATTATAAGGTGACACTTGCGGTTTATTTAGGCCTTGGGGTGTACCTACAGTGCTCAGCAATAGGTAATCTGTTCAACAGGCACCTTTATTCTGAGCAGTGGGAGTCTAAGTTTGGCTGTAGGCTGAGTCAAAAGCACCATTTAATTGAATGGTACCTGCATAGACCAGAACTGAATATGAATTTGTATTTGAAAGAAAACATTTTAGTCTGGCATTTACCCATAGATGAACAATTGGATTGTGTGCATGTACAGCCAGAGATGTTTCATTTTCCCTCTGTGAGTGATGACTGAGGAGTGCTCTGAAACTAACAAACATTGAAACCAGAAGCAACATGCATTTGTTGAGTGTCTGCATAATTAACGTCTGTACTTTGAATATGAATGATTGTTCACCCACTTTGCAAAAAAAAATCATGCTTTTGGTCAAGGAGCAACTTACAGACTTCCATAAGTGTGCTGGGTTTATGAAAATAATTCCATATTTTAAGCTATTTATTTTATCCTGCAAAGATAAATTTTAAGGAAATCTTAATTTTTTTTTTTTCTTTAAGTATTCATGGAAATTTGTGTTAATTAGTTAGTTTTCATGTCTGGAAAATTAAAGTGTCCCAATACTTGCAATAATATGAAGACAACAGAACTGGGTTTTTATGGAAATGTATTCTATTCTGTAATTAAAACGTGTTTCTATAGAAACACTGGTGTTGAATGTATGGCAGTGCTTTCAATTGAAAGTTTTTTTTAGTTTTGTAACCCGAATAACCTCCAGCTGGAACTTGGGTGTCAAACTCTCCCCTGCCATGAAGTTTTGCATAATATGAAGAAGTTAAAATAGCGATTATATTCATTTATATACGCAATTTTTGAGGGGTCTGTAGGCCCGTGCTCATTTGTTTGTGAGACCTGGAACCACCTGGGGAGGCAAAGTGCTTTGAAAATTCTTCTGCTTGAGAAGTACTTCTATAGATTTAGTTTTTTGTTGCCAGAAACTGACTTGTCATAGGAATACTTTGTAGCAGCTGCTTCTTAAATACATGATTTGGAGTCCAGGTTTTGAGAGTCCAGTGGTATTACAGTAAGGAGAAATTGCACTATTTTAGAGCTGAAATCATGTTTCAGGTTCACAACAAAATCAATATTTGTTATAAATTAAAGAGACATCTTTACACTGACACAGCCTTATTTGGAATAGTGGAAAAGATGTGGAATTCTACAAAAAGAAGGGCCAAGTCAATGATTTATCTTTTTAAAATTCTGTCCATTCTAGGATTCTGTAATAAAACCAGATATTTGACTTAAAAATATTTTGGTCACCACATGCTGACCCAAAGTTTAGCAATGTGATTTTTTTTTTTTTTTGAAGACATGTTAATTTTACACTGAATAAAAGCCAGTTTTTAGCTCCAAATTTTTCTATCCGAGTGATACAGTGATTCAGACACAAACTGGGTGCTCAAAAAGTGGTGTTCAGAAACCCTGCCCCCAAGGGGTTTCTTTGTGCTGCTTCAGCTGTTTATACAAGGGTTGCAGTCTGTCTGATATTGCACACAGCTGCCTGGCAGGTTTTAAAATGCATATTCTTGGTTGTGAACTACTTGGAAGGAAAATACGTACATGAGCTGTAACTTTACAGGGTCAGTTTGAATTACTGGATTATACAGGATTCCCAAGGCCATGAATTATATCAGTTTAGTAAAAAAAAACCTCTTTAATCTTTGTGTTTTACTTAAATCCAGTTTTTCAGAGGGATTATGCGTTTACAGGGATTATAAAACATTTAAAAGTAAATTTAGATACACATATTCAGTCAGGAAATCTTAAAATGCCACTTTTGCTGTGGATCTTTTCCTGTTACGTGTGATCAATGCAACTGAAAAATACAAACCTTGTTCCCTGCAGAACATCTCATATCCAGCATCTTAGACTACTGGAAAATGTTCTATTAGGAATGAAAAGACTACAGCACATTTCTAGATCTGTCTCCAACCATGGGACAATGGAAAATGGAAAAGATTTGGAGGCAACATAATGAAACTGCTGTTCAGGTTATGTCAATTCTTCCTCCTTTTCATTTCAAGCTGGAAAGTGCATCCAGTCCTTATCTCAATCAGCAGGTATCACAGCCACAGAGACTTATTCAATACAAAGGATTTTAAGAGTTTAAGGAGAAGGGAATACACTCACCAAAACAGAAAATCCAATCTTAGATTAGTCTTTTTTGCTTAAAAGTAATAGAAAACAGAAGCTGAGAACATGGACATTAGCTTAATTCATTGTGAGGTTTAGTTGTTGAAAATGTAGCTGTTCTTTCACATATCAGGTGAAATATTATTGAAAACTTCCACATAAGCAGCTCCAGGATATGACAAACAGCAAGTCAACAGCACTAGTCCTGCTCAAAGCAGGTTCAGCTACATCAGGTTCTTGTCCAGATGAATTTTTAATATCTCCAGGGACAGACATTCCTCATCTCCAGACCATCTGTTCCAGTGTTTGACCATCACCATCAAAATACATTTTCCTTATTTTGAGATGGAATTTCTTGTGTTCCAATTGATGTCTCTCATCCTTTCACTGTGAGCACCTGAGACATGCCAGGAGCCACACGTGGGCTCCCTTTTAACTTGTCTACCAGAATCTCCGGGTCCTTTTCTGCGGAGCTATTTTTTAGCCCACCTGCCCCTGGCTCCATCTCATGCCACCTGAGAGGCACAACACTGTGGTTTTTTCATTGAACTATCCCCATCAACCTATTCCTCCAGCCTCTAAAAGTGTCCCTGATGAGCAGCCCCACCCTCAGTCTCCTTCATAGAGAGCTCATGGATACTTCACACAAACTAAGAGTCCACACCATCCTGCCGTCTTAAGTTATTCATCAAGTTGTTCACTGGTACTGAATGACCTTATTGGCATCTGACCCCTACCTGGACACTTTGTTACTAATCACCACCTTTTAAACTCTAAAATCCAGGAAAATATCCACCTGGTTTATACTCTACTAATTCAATCCCCATGTAGATTTTCATGTGCAGTTTCTTTAAAGTTTCGAAATCTTCCAGAACTAGAAGGTAAAAAGGATCACAATTCATGTCTAAATAGTATTGAAAATTCTATTAGTTACCTCACCATTTGTATTAAACTCTGGAATAGGCTTAATCTGGATTACAGTCTCCACTGTGAACAAAAAATAGCAAAATACATACTGGACTTCAAATTTTATAAAGGTCTATAAAAATCCACTATTTGGTTCTGAATTGTTGGAAAACACAGTTTGCAGAGTTTAAAAAACCTCTGTTAGCCATGTTATTATGTATCTTCATGTTACATTGTGTGTTTGAGGCTGGCAAGTACAGAACATCATTAATAACTACGATTTATTTTATTTCTATAGGCACCTAGTTATGTATTTAAAAGCTGAGCTTTGAGCCACCAGTTCAGAAATTCTGTGTCTGTGGGATTATAAATAACACAATTCAGGAACAGAAATGCAGTCCACATAGGTTTTTAAAAGTCCTCCCACAACCTAGAAAAATACTGTAAATTTGTATAGTGTGGAATTGGTTTGCACTGGCACAATTTGAAGCACATGAATATTAGGGGAAGTATTCCAAATGGTATCTGCTTTGGCTGCATGCTAATTGGATGAAAACAGAAAAGGATGTATTACAGTATCAGTTGCAGAAAAGGAGGCAACAGACTATATATTTATAATATAAGAAAAAGCACTGATAAATAAAAATTTCTTATCCTAGAATGGTTTGGGTTGGAAGGGACTTTAAAGTTCATCTCGTTCTACCCCCTGCCACCAGGAGGGACACCTTCCACTACCCCAGGTTGCTCCAAACCCTGTCCAGCCAGGCCTGGAACACTTCAAGGAATGGGGCAGCCACAGCTTCTCCGAGCTGAGCCAACCTTGCCGGGGTCTCACCACCCTCACAAGGAAGAATTCCTTCTCATTATCCCATCTAACCCTGCCCTCTGGCAGTGGGAAGGCATTCCGCCTTGTCCTGTCACTCCAGGCCCTTGTTCAAAGGCCCTCTCCAGCTCTCTGCTTTGATCATTTTTGTGGTCTCCTCTGGATTTTCTGCACCAGGTCCATGTCCTTATGTTGGAAGTTGCAGGGCTGGAGGCAGCTTGGCCAATGGGGTCTCATGAGAGCAGGGCAGAGGGGCAGAATCCCACCTCCCCTGCTGCCCACACTGCTGGGGAAGCAGCTCAGGACATGGGGGGTTTCTGGAGCCACTTCAGGTTGAGCTTCAACAACCAGCAGCCCAAGTCCTTCTTCCCAGAGCCACTTGCAATCCTTTCTCCCTGCAGTCTGTACTCATGCTTGGGTTTGCCCCGACCCATGTGCAGGACCTTGCACGTGGCCTTGCTGAACTCCATGTGGTTTGCACAGCCCCAGCTCTCCAGCCTGCCCAGGTCCCTCTGGATGCATCCTTTCCCTGCAGCCTGTGAAAGCACATCACAGCTTGGTGTCATCAGCAAACCTGCTGAGGGTACCTTGATCCCACAGTCCATGTCACCAACAAGGGTGTTAAACAGCTCCAGCTGCAATACTGACCCCTGAGGAATGAAATCATCAGTGGACATTGGGTCACTGACCATAACATTCAGAATTTGACCATCCAGCCAATGGCATATCCAGCAAGTGATCCATCTGTCAGATCCACATGTCTCAAGTTTAGAGACAAGTATGTCGTGTGACACAGTGCCAAATGCTTTGCACAAATCCAGTTAGTTGGTAGCTGAAGCACTGTACAAAACAAGGTACATTTGAGCAGCTTGAAACATAGATTTAGAAGAAACAAAGATTTTAGTTATAGGTTAGCTGTGTTGAAATGAGTTAGAATAGGAAGGAATTTGGGCCCAGCTAGAGTTAATTAAAATAGTTAAGAGAGCTGGACCTAAAATGGCTTTTAAGATGTTAGTAATTGATTACTAAATAATTGATGATCTGTCATTTGTATGTTTGCTTAGCTGTGCTTAGAGCGAGGAACAGAAACTTTGATAAGTTGGTGTAGGGAACAAGGACAATTACCAATTTCCTCCCTCTGCGAGAACCTATTCAAAAGTCATGCAAGAGGAAATTTGGAGGTCACTAAAGTAAATAGGATTGTTAAAGTTCAGAAAGGCCAAAAAGGTCAAAATGAGGGAGAGGAGCTTACTTCATCTATTTGGGACCACTGACCCAATTCCAGACCAGCGACTCAATTCAGAGCACACATTAATGACTTTTAAGCTCGTTTCCATACGAAGCGGAGAATGGGAGGTGTGAATGTTATGAATATGCATTTGTATTTTGGATATTCATAAATTTTGTAAATAAAAAGCTTTGTGTTTGCTTGGGTCGGGGCCCTGCGTCTTAGGGAGCCATCCCACACAGTGCCTGGCGCCAAATAAACATACACTTTCTAACTCTAAACTGTTAGAGAGTTTTTGTTCGATACTAGATCGATAGTCATATTTTGGTAAATCAAGCTGATGCCTTTTACTGAGCAAATGGTATTAACACCACCATGTGATAAAAGTGACTGATGTCAAGGTTAGTGGTTTCTCTCCCTCTAATGGATCACCCTCTTCACCTGCTCTAAGTAATGAAACTAGAACAAGCTATGGAATATGCAAAGCTCAGCAGCAACCCTTACACATTACATGAAACTCTGGTGTGCACAGCTGTTTATGTTTTGTCAGAGCAGTGTTTAGGGAGGGAGGACAAATTAGATATAGCCATGGGGGAAAGAGAAGGTGCAAATGAGATTTAATCCATTCACATGAAACTAATGGCAATGTATCAAGTACATAACAGGCTCGGTGATTCATCCAGGATAACTCTTCTCTATTTTCTTGAACTTTTTTTTTTAATCTTCTTTTCTTTTTCAGTTTTCTAAAACAGCCTTTAAATTATCTGAGAAGGCTCTCGGAGTTGTAGAAGATGACACAAGTTATAGCTGGTGAAATGAAAACACTTTTTAGTCTTCTTCTGACTTAAATAGTACCTCAGAGAGAAAGAAAAATATGGTTGTTCTTCAGAGTATTTAGCCTGTACAGTGGTATGTAAACATGCATATTATGCTATTCCATTTTCTACTGTATGAAAAATTACTGTAGGGTGAACCTCCATGTTTCCTCCACAGGAGAAAACCCAGCTGATGGCAACAATCCTTCTGTCCCTTGCAGTTCCTCCTTATTTCTACACATACCAACCGAACTGGATGTCAGTCCTTCAAACACACTAAATCCCGAGGGCTGTTCGTGATGGCAAAGTACAGAACAGGTTGTAGGCAGGCTTGTAATTTTCTTTGCCACTCTCTTCTGTCTTTTACCAAAATCTGTCAACGTAGTCTTGTTACCAGAAACGGATAAAACTACGAACCCTTTAACTCCAAGGTAGCATTAAGAAGCAGGCATTCTTCCTACAGAATACGCATTGTGTGGTTCCACAGGCCAGTGGTTTTTGAAGAACAAGCATTGTATGAACTCACCAGCTACAATTTAGAATCTGGCAACATTCTCCCCCTTTAAGGCTTGGGAAGCTTGTTTTCCCCTCAAATCTTTCTCACTTAATTTCTTTGCTAACCTCACAGAAGTTCCTCACCTTGCTTTAGCAGTCATGTTTTTATCGCAGTCTAAAGCATCATAATTGCAGTTATTTGTGCAATTACAACCGTACTTTGCAAAAATTCAACCAGTCAGAGAAGATCCAAGTTCTTTCAATGTTTTATTTAACCATCCCTTTTCTAATCCTGTTCTTAATTCTCTGCTAGATACAGCAATAGATTTTAATCTCTGATTATCCAGTTTAGCAGTCACATTGGAAACATGCACACAAGTGTTGTTGCTTAAATTCAAATGACTGCACACTCTATTTTCATATAACAACAATAAATCAGAAGCAAATCTGTTTCCTAGGCTCATTTTAGTAGTTGCTTGCAGTTTTTCCTTTTTTTCAACAAATCCTAATTGAGTTGCATTAGCTAAAGTTTCCATTTGTCCATGTGTCCATCACGAGGAATCCTCTCCTTGTGTTCCTTTCAAATTTGCATAGGTGTTATTTCCTTCCCACATGTGTTCCCATATTTTTGTCAAATTACCCACTAAGATTCCCCATGGAACCGGATTTTCTGCTGAGGTTGATATTGGCAAGCCGGCCGTTACAGAACTCTAAGCAAAAACACCAGTAACACAACTGCCCCCCACAAAAAATAAAATAGAAAACAGTCTTGTCTCCTTCATAATTTCGTGCATAAAGGATTATCTGCCAGTTCACAATGACAGGGGATTTCTGGTTTTACCCATGTGGGATGAAGCAAAGGCTGTCCCCTCAGGGAGGGATTTCTTCCTGATGTCTAATCTAAATCTCCTTCACCTTAAAGATAACAGAAAGGAAGATAAAGGTTGAAATCTGAAAAACAGAGGTTTAGAGGTATTTCAGTAACATGTAAAAGTGCAGTTCAGGAGCTGCTTTGAAATGTCATGTAAAATAATTGGGGAGGATAATCCCAATCTCTGGACAACCTGCACCAGTGCTTAAACTCCAGTGTTCTTAAAGTAAATTGCAAAGACTGAAGCATGTTAAACAGTGCTGGAATTAACATAAATTCCTGTCTCAGTAAATTGTTGCCTTAAGAATACATCCTAACCACTCACTGAACAAAATTAAATTGCAGTTCAAGGGATAGTTTATGATTACTGCTAAAACCCTGTGTTAAATTACTTCACACCTGTATCATCTATATTTGATCCGATATGTAGATTTAGAAATGTTAGATACAGGGTGAAGCATATAAGGCTTTAAAAATGAAGTACCCAGCTGATGTTTATAATCATAAAAGTAATGTTCAAAGATTGTATTATACTAAGAATATGGCAAATGCTATGCTGTAATAACACGTTTCTAATTCTCAGAGGGGTTGTTTCAAGCAACTAAGACTAATCCAGATAATTTTTTCCCTTGAAGGCTTATATTATCTTGAGGAAGCCTGGTAGATGTTTCCATGTATAAAATAGTTTTTTCTGGAAAAAATTCTGCTGTTATAGGACTTAGGTGAAATATATGGCAATGTATTTTTACATTGAAGAATGAACATGGAAATCAAAACCACATAAGTATATTTGCAAATGCATTTAGTAATATCAAAGACATTCTATTTTCCTCTTTCACATCCACTGTAAAAAAACCTGCCCAATAAAGATGTTTGATAGACAACCCTGGCAATAAATGTCTCATTTGGAAAATACATGAGGTGTTTGTACTTGCAAATTTCACTTTTACTTTAAAACACTTAAAGGAATTCTTTTGCAATTTTCTACTAGTATCTAAAAATAAGGAGGTAAAATTAATAAGTAATATGGGTACTAGAGTCATCTTCCAAAATATGAGATTGAATGCATAAGTTTGTAGGATGCTTTCATAAATAAAGCATTTGATATTCCCTCACTAGAAGTTTGCAGAATGAGTAAGAAAAAGCAAAAGGAAGTGTGAAATAGGCAGCAGCTCCATGCCTTTGGAGGGGAGAATGAGAAGACTAAATTAAATTAAAATTATTTAATCAAATTTAATTAACTAAATGTAAGAGCTATTCTTATTTCAAATCCCAGTTCAGTGACCTTCTTTTGGAACTTGCTGGTTTGGGGTTTCTTTTGCCTTTCTTTTTCTTGGTGGTACCTCTGAGTTCATAAACCTTTGCATTTAAATTGAATATATTGTTGAAATTGCAGGGAAACCTCCTCTAGAGAAATAAAAGCAGAAATACCACTGTTATTAATTAATTAAATTAGAGTTAATTCAGTTATAGATGTGTGTCAAGAAAGCAGAAGTTAAGACTTGATTTTGTCCTATTTGTAAATTAAAATGACCAATGTGGTACTGTTAATTTGTTCTTGATCAATACCAGAGAAAATACTCTTCCAGTTGATCTCTTTCCTGGTTGTAACATAAGCAGTTCTTACCATGGATGAAAATTTTCCCTCTAGAACAATTTTAGGATAGTTTCAGCAGCCAGAGTAGCAGAAAAATTGAAAATAAGATGCTTTATTCCAGAGATTAGTATGTGCAATTTATAGTTATCACTCCCAGGAGGCAGCTTCTTTATTTGCATACAGTTCTTACCATCTAAAAAACTATCCAAGCGTTCATGAGGCTGCAATTATTTGCCACTTTTGTGTTGTATTCGAGTTTAGTTTCTGAAATGTTTGCCCTAGTGGACTTCATTCACCTAGGCACACGGAACTAATTAATAGAATAGCAGAACTCCAAACAGATTCCTGAATTCTCGAGATTTTAACATCTTTCTTTGGATCCTTTTCCCAGAACAGGGAAGGCTTTCTAGTTACTAATATTTGGAAATAGATATACAGACCCTTTGGAAAATACTTTACAGCAGTACTCTGCATTTATTTTACTGATTAAAAAGACAGGAATCATTCCTTCCTTCAGTGGTTCTTATTAACTTCTTTGGAAAAATTTGTAGGAAAGATGGTCTTACAACATTCAGCCAGGTTTTTCATGCAGGAATTTATTCTTCTTGCAGTAAAGACCCATTTAAAAAAAGGGAAAAATTGGAAGGATAAGTAAGATGTGAATGTCATGGTTTGCTCCCTTTTCTCTGGCATCACAGTGGCTCCTGACAGGGCAACCTCAGCTGACTCATTCCCTAAATTCAGAGTCCTCCAGCAGAAATAAGGGTTTGAAAACAGCTAATTTAGGACTTCTTTGCCCAGAACCCTTTACCTACAGCTGATCACTTGCACGGCCCTTACAGTTTCCAGTGTTTCCACATGGACATTCTAAAAGTAGTGTAGTGGACTGAGAAACTGAGAAAAGTGTCTCTGATTTCAGGTGATTGAGCTACCTTTTCACTTAGTGCAATGAGGAGAGTTTGGGTAATAGTTCAAGAACTAAAATGTAGCTAACATAAATAACACCTAAGTTATAGTTTATCCATCAAAGTGTAGATATGATTTGGATTTTTAAATTATAATTATATATTTTTAAAATAATTAAAATGATTTAATTTTGAAGAAAACCCAATATTGTATTGTTCGGATATCTATAAAGCTCAGAATGTGCTAATTATTTTATAGAATTGGTTTACGTGTAGCATATTCTGTGTTGAACAAAGAGGAAGAATACTAATAATGAAAACAAATATATTTATTAAATTGAAATAGAATGTAACTTGTTTGTTAACATTTTAGTTTACAGGTTAAAAAATTCAATTCCTAAGAATGTAATAATAAAATTTTGAGGCAGCTGATACATGTTAACATTCAGCTAGATTACTGGACACTAAAGTCTTAAAGTCTTAAGGGACTTAAAGCCCAAAGTCCTATAAAGACTGGAAGTCCTAAAGTGTAGACATTTGCTTTGAGATTCTTCAATGAAAGGTCTATGAATATTAAAATTAACTGTATTTAATACTTTGGTATTTTTTTCACTCCCATGCATTTGTTAATGTCATCTATTAAAGACTAATATGCATGCTGAGTTTTCTTGATTCCTTTGGCTTATGACAAAGCCTAAGCGCTAGTTAACTAAAACTTTGAGCATGTTAAGAAAGCTGGAGATAATCTGTGGTTTATTTTGTAGATAAAATAGATATATGCTTCAATCCAATTTGCAAGCACTGAAAATAAGTTAATTATAAAATAGTACAAGGAGGCAGATTTGTGTTTCAGAATTTTAGGGGGTGCAGACAAATAAAACTTGTACCAGCGCAAGTTCTCATCCTGATGGGAACAGATAATCTGTAAGAATTCTCTTGCAAATTTAATTTTTTCAATCCACACCATTACAGTTGTGTTCCAACATCCAAATTTTAACTACTGTTGTTGTTGGTTTTGCTGTCGCTGTTTTCCCGAGTGACTGTAATCATATTTTTTAGAAAAAAAAGGTAGGGATCAAATTTTTCAGTGTCTGACATGAGTAATACATCAAGAAAACTAGTTAAAGCCTCATAGGTCTCTCTGCTCAAGGCAGCTTATGGCCTTGCCAGCCAGAGTGATTTAATTGACAAAGAATGGATTGGAATGGATTATTCCTAAAAGGATGTTCTGTCTAGAACCTCCTTATCTGAAGTGTTCCACTTGCCATCATTTACTTCAGCCTGCTTATCTAGCACAGTTTTGGTGAAGAACAAGTTGCACAGGCTAAAGGTACATAAACTCTGCAACTGGCCCATTTGTAAAGACCACCTCTGCTGCTCCTAAAGCTGTAGCAAGAAACCACTTCTCTTCCCAGATGGAAATTGTAGTTCTAGTTATTTCTGTGCCAGTAGGCTGGGTTACCAGGAAAAGACTGAGGAAAATTTTGGTAGCTCTTGAAAATCCAATGAAAGTCACTTTTGAGTTAATCTTTGGTGTTATCTGGCCCAATAATTTTATCAGGTTGTTAACTTTCAAGTAAAAAAAGTCATTTCTGTGCTTGAAAATATATCAAGATTGTTTGTTTTATGAATAACATTAATGACACAAAGGTACTGCAAGAAATAGTGTCTTGTTGCTTTTTTTAAAACTCCATTCAGTGAAATAACTTCTTCAATGTATTTGAAACTATCAAAATATGTCCATTTGCATCCCATACCTTGAAATGCATACTTCAATTTCTCTCACAAACACTGTGGAATATTTTCTCTGTAAGTGTGTGTCTCCCAGTTTTCACTGGAGTTAATAAACCCAGTTTTAAAAAACATGTGGGTTTATGAGGCCAGGGCACATATTTTCTATGTTCTCATGCTCACATGCTTCTTGGGAGATAAATACACTTTGTTTCCCTTTATTCATATGTGGGGTCATTCCTGAGTGGAATGTGGACTATGATTGTGTGTCAGTCCACCTTTATAACAAATTCACAAGGTGCAAATTTCCTTGATGGATCTTAGCACATAATAAAGATGTATGTTGCATACAGCCAGAGTAAGCTGCTGAAGTTTAATAAGGTTGCTTTGAAATAGCACTTTGGGTTTTACTGAGCTAGGGAGAGAGTATTCAAAATTTTCTCCCTTATTTTATGTAGTAAGAAGTAAAAGGGGAGCTGGGGGGAATGAAACTTTTTTTTAATTGCATTTAGCAAAATAGTTCAGTATTTAATCTGTTCAGGAGCAAGGATTCTACGATGGGGTTACAGCACTGGTGAATGAGGGAAGAGTGACTAACAGCATCCATCTAGGCTTGTGCAAAGCATTTGATACCATTTGTGTCCCTAAACTAGAGGGAAACAGATGGATTTGATCTGTGGACCACTTAGTAAATAAGGCTGGATGGTCACACTCAGAGAGTTGTGGCCAATGGCTCGATGTCCAGGTGCAGAGGAGGGATGAGTGGTGTCTTTCAGGGTCCATGCAGGGATCAATGGTGTTTAATATCTTTGTCAGTGACATGGACAGTGGGATGGAGGGCACTCAGCAGGTTTGCAGATGACGCTGAGCTGTGTGGGCAGTCCCATGCTGGAGGGCTGGGATGCCATCCCAAGAGACCCAGACAGACTGGAGAGGTGGGCCTGTGAGAACTTCAGGAAGTTCAACAAAGCAAAGTGCAAGGTCCCACACCTGGGTCAGGGCATTCCCAAACATGGATACAGGCTGTGCCATGAGTAGATTGAGTATCCCTGCAGAGAAGGACTTGGGGCTGGTGGTTGATGAAAAACTGAATATGAGCCTACAGAGTGTACTCACAGCCCAGAAAGACATTCACATCCTGGGCTGTATCAGAAATGTGTCCAGAGGATTGAGGGAAGAGGTTCCATCCCTTTGCTCTCTGAAACCCCACCCGTGTCCAGCTCTGGGTCACCAGTGCAAGAATGATGACTCTGCTCAAGTGGGTCCAGACAAGGGCAACAAAGATGCTCAGGAGCTGCAAAACCTCATATGTAAAGGTGCTGAGAGTTGGAGTTGCTTATCTTAGAGAAGAGAAAGCTCCAGGAAGGGGGCCCACAGGAAGTATGGAGAGGGACTCCTTATCATGCAGTGTAGTGATAAGAGGAGGGGTAAGAGTTTCAAGCTGAAAGGATAGATTTAGATTTGGTATTAAGAAGAAAATCTTCCCTGTGAGCCACTGGCACAGGTTGCCCAGAGAAGCTGGCAAAGGTTGCACAGCACCATCCCTGGAAAAGTCCAAGGCCAGGTTGGATGGGGCTTGGAGCAACCTGCAATAGTGGAAGGTGTCCCTGCCTGTTATGGTCTGGTTATTAAAAATCTTAGAGAGATGCCTCTGTCCCAGTTAAGGTGCAAATGAAACTACATGCCTGAAATAATTGAACAATAGTGTCCCTTATCTCGTCTCAAGTTCCCTTAGGGGGCTTAGCTCATAGTCCAAGGTTCCAGTCAGGAGACATATTCAGCGTGGGGTGGGCTTAAACAGTTTTGCTATAATGGGCAAAAGTTCTTCATCACAACGTTTGTAAGCCATGAACAAGGACATTTCAGTCTCTGACACTGCCCATGGCAGGGGGTAGAGCAAAATGGGTTTTAAAGGTCCTTTCCAACCCATTCTGTGATTCTCTGACTATGTGATTGCCTGATTCCACAATTCCATGATTTATTCCTCTTTGGTTTCAATCAGCTCCAGTCCTATATATTTTTTTTCTTACAAACACTCTTTTCCCCTTTATGAAAAGTTTAAAAAGCCATATGGAGTATTTGCACAGGTGAGAGAAGCCGTGTAATCATCACTTGTGTTTCCTATCTTCCTGACATCCTTGGGTATAAAATCACCTTGATTTCTGCAGCCATGTATTGATAAACAGAGAAGCCAGCATATAGACAGGATGCCAGGCAATGAACACTGAGAAGATGGTGTATTTACCATATATTGATTATTCAGATGGGAGAGCAGACTGTCCAGTAATCACATTGTAAAAAGCACACCTCTGAGCCTGATTATATGAGAAAAATCTGTGACATTGCTAAATAATTGTGATTTTCTGTGTCACATTTACAAAGATGTTAATATTACTACCGACATAAAATAAGACCAAAATAATATACAAGTATAAAAAATGTACTTTATGTACAATCTGCAATTGTAAGATACATATGAATAGAGTGGGGAATTTTAAGCTGTTAGCAATAAGCATTTAGGGGAAAAAAAAGAAATTATGTCATACTGCTCTTTCACCTTCAGCTCAGCAAGAATCTGTAGCAAGCTTTATTTTGCCTGTGATGCTTCAAAACCAAGAGCAGTTATAACTCGTTGCAGATATGGATTTGAAAGCTCAGCATGTTTATGTCATGGTTAAGGCTCTTCAAATTAGTTTTCCTGCAACAGCTTGGTCTTAAAGCTCCACTCAGATATAAGGATTGCAGTAACTATACTTTCATTCACTTGAAGTACTAAGTGTTGTAGTCATGTTCATCCTCAGGGTTATTGCTCCACAGACTATTAACAACTGATAGTTGTTGGAAAAACAACCATTAAACTACAGCTCAGTTCCTAGTGACTTACTAGTAATGGATATGTTATAAAATCATTAGCCAAGGTATCTGCTGAACTGCCTGAAATGTGATATATTCTCCATAAACAAGTCCTGCAAGCAAATTTTGTTTGCTCTTTTCAAATGCCTTTAATTCCTTAAAGTAGTTGCTAAAATCTTACACAAAAAGAACAATTTTAAGAGGTTGAGATTTAACAATTTTCCCAATCTTGTCAGTGATTTAGTTAAGATGGAGCTATGACCTGTGAGCAGGGATTGTGATCTCAGTTCTGTTGATGCAAGCTCATAATAAATACAGTGAGAGAACACGTATAAAATATAGGAACATCTCCAGAACAGAATATCTGTCAGAGCTGAATTAAGCCCACTTCTAAGTATTGAATCATGTCCCTGCATGTAAGCAGCCAGACCTGCCATCCAGCTTGGGCATAGCAGCATTGGAAAGAGTGTGTTATGGCATCCAGCAAAACCTCTTTTAAGCCTGTTCCATGTCTTTCTTGCTCAGGTAACACATCCATACCTGCTCTTAAACATGCCAGGTCCCCACGGCACTGCAGCTGAGATGGAGACATCCTTATGGATTAGAAATCTGTCCCAGTTTCTTCAAGACTGATTCTTAGCCACTCATTCCAAACTGTGAGCAGCAATTACCAAAAATAATGATGTTGTATTACTCGTACAACTACCAGCATGCCAATGTAAGTGGTCCAGTACGTGCTCTTCAGCAGACCAAATATTCAAACATGATTCATGGTGTTTATAAGCTAGTAAATTTTACAGAGTCCTAGCCAAGCAGTGTTGCTAATTTGATGCACCTATAATGAGCTGACCATCTCTCATTTTCTCTGAGGTTGTTTATTACTGTAATAGGGCCTCTTACTCATTAAATCTTGTCAACATGACTGATGCTTAATACAGTAGCTAAAAGATTATTAAGAAAAATGGGTATCAAGAACATGATGGAACAAATAAACCCTTCTGCTGAAGGTGTCTTTTGGGGAAGAATCTCATTTTAATACCATGTGAAGATTTGGTTAATTGTTGCTGCCCAAATACACGATTCCCAGAAGACTCCAACAAAAGGAAATCAAGAGGCTGAATGAAATTTGAGCAGCACAAAAATAACACTGTAAAGTTTGTAAAAATAGTAAGGAAAGTGAAATTATTTCAGCAAAAAGATCAGTTGAAAGTACTGAGCAGGTACATCAAGCAGGTCTGCTCCACAAACCAGGGCTTGTAGGCAGCAAGTGCCACAGGTCTCCTGAATGCCCCTCTGCTCACATCTGAGCTCCACAGTGGCAGAAAGCACTCTTAAGTGTAGCATGATTTGTTATTTGCAAATTTTTGTTCTACAAAAAAAAAAAAAGAGTAGCAGACTCAAATGAGGGAGATAAGCAACATTTGAAAATAGATCTGAAAACAAATTAAGCCATTAACGGTTCTGTTCCACCTCAGGAGCAACAGTTCTCAGCACAAACTGCTGCAGCGTGAGTCCCTCCCACGGGCACACAGTCCTCCCAAAACTGCTGCGGCGTGGGTCACTCTTCCACGGGGTGCACTCCTCCAAGGCCAGGCTGCTCCAGCCTGGGAGCGGGGCACCCTCTCTCCATCGGGTCTCCCACTGGAGCACAGCCTCCTCCAGGCATCCACCTGCTCTGGCATGGACACTTCCCCCGTGGGCTGCGGATGTATGTCTGCATCCCCCGTGGATCCCCAGGGGCTGTGGGTGGATCTCTGCATCCCCCATGGATCCCCAGGGGCTGTGGGTGGATCTCTGCATCCCCCATGGATCCCCACGGGCTGTGGGTGGATCTCTGCATTCCCCGTGGATCCCCAGGGGCTGTGGGTGGATCTCTGCATCCCCCGTGGATCCCCAGGGGCTGTGGGTGGATCTCTGCATCCCCCGTGGATCCCCATCGGCTGCAGTGGCACAGCTGCTTCACCACGGTCTTCACCAAAGCCTGCAGAGGAATCTGGGCTCCGGTACCCAGGGCACCTCCTGCCCCTCCTTCTCCACTGACTTTGGTGTCTCTTTGTTGTTCCCCAATCACGTTCTCACTCCTACTCTGGCTGGAATTAAAACTGCACCACAAACTTTCTTCTCAAATCTGTTATCCCAGAGGTGTTAGCAGCCTCTGCAATTGGCCCAGCCTTGGCCAGCAGCTTGTCCATCTTCAGAGCCATCAGGGATTGGCTCTGTCAGACACAGTGGAAGCTTCCAGCAGCTTCTCACAGCAGCCACCTCCGTGGCCCCCCTGCTACCAAAAACCAGGCCCTGCAAAACCAGCATAAGAGTATACAGCAGAATTAATTAGGGCTCTTTCTTATCAGTCTTCTTAATTTTTTTAATTCACCTAGCTGATTAATAGTCAAGGTATCATTACTAGTCATACTATCATCATTCATGTTGTGTGAGGCTTACATTTCTGAGTGTTCAATATAATGTGACTTCAACAAAGGGTCACAGTTATTTTAATACTGACAGTATAATCGGTATAATTGTGATTTATTAGGATAATTCACTGTTCACTGCATTTTAATAACCTTTTTTAATGAGAATCAAGAATTGGGCTAACATCCTATATAAAGGATGTTACTTAAGGGTATGATCTGGGGAATGGTGTAGGTCAGATTCTGATCTGCTTTAGTTTTGGTTACAGTCAGAGATTAATGTTGAATTATTTGAACTGAGCAACTGGCACACAATTAGAAAATGTGCTCTGGATTTATGGATCTGGAAACATAATGGGACCTAATTTCTCCCAAAAGTTTCTGAAGTGATTCATTTTGTTGGATTCATTAGCTACTATTGTGATCTTAATGATAGATTTTTTCAGTGCTCATGTTCTCTTTGAGGCATCCTGCTGTTGTTTATGGACAATATTAAATCTCCACTGAGACAGTGTTTAGCTCACCCTGTGCTATCTGTTTTTCTGAGTACACATATCATTTGTAACAAAGAAGTTAAAACTCCTGTTGTGGACCAATTTGCAACAGTGTACAACCATCGAGGATTCGTTCGATACCCCGAGGTAAAGGAAATACTGAGAGATGCCCTGAGATTTTGTGTCATGTCTGTATCATCTGATAGACTGAACTGTCCTGTCCTAGAGCACCCTGTGGCACTCCTGTAACACACCCAATCCTAGCTTGTTTTCCATGCAGACACCCTGACACTATGGCAGGACAATGTGCAGGAAGACCAAACACAGGCACTGGGACAAGGGAGAGGAAACTGGGAAGGGAGAGGTTCCTAAACACGCACTGCAAGGCCTAATGATTCTCTTCTTGAGACTCTTGGTGCAGGAGCCAGAGATGAAGATGGCACGTGCAAAGGTCTGTTTGTTATGATGTAAGTTCCCTGACAGTTCTGGGCTCCTCCAGAACACCTCTTTGCCATTCAAAATATTGCTGGATGCTTATGAAAAGGAGCTATAGCAGGGTTTGGACCACCGAGAGCATTTTCTCTACATGTAAAGAACTGAGGCGTTCAAAAGTCATTACGTTTCTCTTTGTGTCTAGGTGCACTAAACACTGCATTGTTGCCCCAACCATCAAGTCCATGTCTTCTATATCCAAGGCCAAATTATGCATGTTTAGATAGGAAATTGCAGAGTAGATGACTTCCCTTTAGACTGGTTTCAAAGGGTTTGTCTGACATGTACTGATGTATTTGTAGAAATGCTGTTGAGATGTTTTGAACACTGACTCAGAATCTTCTGGCATACCAAGCAGACAACTGCTTTGTTCATTATCAATACAATTATCATTTGTTCAATTATTACAGTTATTCAATTACAATACAATTATTATATGTTCATTATCAGTAACAATTACACATTTAAGATTCTCATTGAAGATTTGTTTTTCTGATTAATTTGATTATGATATTTTAAAATCTTCTACCTATACTGGTGATATTTGTAAGACAATCCTTAGTGTCTGGTGATTGCTTTTGCCAATCTCAGTCTTTTCATTCCTTTCCAGTGGCTGTTTGTGAAATGAGCTCTCATAGATGACATCCTGGCAGACTTAAACACTCTATAGGCAGATCATCACTGGTTTATGGTTGAACAGGGTCAATGAAAAGCAGTACATGCTTGGGTATAGAAGCGAGTAAGAATTATGTTTAACAGACTTCCAAGGAGTTTCAAGGAGCACTAGAAGCATTATAAAGTGATATGTGGAAGATATATTAGTGCAGATAGATGTATTATAAATAAAATAAAATAAAATAAATAAAGTAAAATAAAATAAAATAAACTTCCAAAGCTATTTGGTATTCCAGTACCATAGCTGTACTAGGAGAGCAGAGGATCTCTCGGTAGCGTTATTGCCATTCAGTTTGGATTGTTGCTCACTTTCACAGTTTGTCCCAGAACATTAAGTTACTAAACCAGTTTGTTATTCTGATGGCATTGTAGATAACATTTGAATCATCCACTGGAAGCTGAGAAGCTGCCTTGGCTGCTTTCTTCTTTTGTTCCCCTTGCTAGTGCACCCAGAAATAACCTCACGAGCCCCATCACTGCTGAACCTCTGAGACATTAGTGCCAAATGCACAACAGCCATTTTAAAGTGAGGAAGAGATAAATAAAAGGCAGACATCCTGGTGCAAGTGGAGTAAAGAAATCATAGGACTGAATGTGAATTATCAAGCAAATTTTCAGAAGCAAGGTGTCACTACACTGAAATCACACTGAGGTGAGATCATAGAACCACGGAAATAGGGAACCAGAGAACCTCAGGATGGTTTGGGTTGGAATGCACCTTAAAGCCCATCCAGTGCCACCCCCTGCCATGGCAGGGACACCTTCCACTAGCCCAAGCTGCTCCAAGCCCCATCCAAGCTGGCCTTGGACACTTCCAGGGATCCAGGGGCAGCCACAGCTGCTCTGGGCACCCTGTGCCAGGGCCTGCCCACCCTCACAGGGAACAATTCCCTCCCAATATGTAATCTAAATCCATCCTCCTTCATCTTAAAAATACTGGAAAGGAAAATGAAGTTTGAAATCTGAAAAATGGGGATTTAGAGGCATTTCAGTAACACGTAGAAGTACAGTTCAGGTGCTGTTTAGAACTGTCCCATAAAACAATTTGTCATAATAATGAGGTCCGATTTCATGTAATATTTTGATTTTTTTTTATTTAGAATGTCTCATCAGCTCTTCAAGAGAGGAAAGCTTTTTCATGCTTTTACTTACAGTAAAAGCATACACTGATTTTCAGGCAGAAGAATTATACTGGCTCACTATTAAAAAAAGCAAAGTGCTTTGAAAAGCTGAACTTGTGGGACATAGGGAAGAAACAGATTGGTTGCACATTCTCCACTCTCTCTTTTTGGTTTCCATTTATTTTAGCTACTTTAGTCTATATATCTTTATATATTATTTACTGCTCTATATTTTTCTAGTGAAAATTATATTAACCAAAACCATCTTTCCCTTACATTGTTTAATGTTCAATTTTCAAATGGTTATTATTATTTAATTCCAATTTTCAAATGCTGATTTGAAACATGGAGGAAAATTCATGTCGTTTTCTCCAGAAATAGTAAAGGTAAGTATTGGCAGCCTGGTTTATCTGTCTCACCAGCTAGACAGTTACAATGACAAATTAATTCCAAAAGCATCAATTTATTGATATTGTCACAATTAATGTTCTGCTTATTTGAACTTTACATTTTTATTGCACTGGCACATAGATGCAATGAACTCATGTTAATTTGCAGGATGAAGGCCTTTAAGATACTCTCAGAAGAAGAGTGTTCAAGTACATTGAATCATAAATCCAGAATGTTTAAAGCAGCCTTATTAGTGCTAGTGACAAGAATGACACCAATTTGTGAAAAGTTATGGATTTCCTCTCTACAGCAAGCAGCAGGTTGGAAGGGAACAGGTATCAAGAAGCCCTTTGAGTGCCACTGCATTGGATTCAGGTGTCCAGGTTTTGGCAGTGGGGGCTGCAGTGGTGTCTCTGTTAGAGGAGATCACTTGTCACAGACAACTCCACTTTATTTCAGACAGTTTCAAGCGCACAACAGAGCAACTACTGGACAAAGCTTAGCCCTGTTAGAAAACTGCAGGAATATTTAAGGAAGAGGCAAAATGCTGCACAAGCAGTGACAAAAAAAGAATTGATGAAAAAGTAGGCAATAACAGAAAAACAAAAAAAATAAGACTGAGGGAAAAAAAGGCCAGATAAACAGTTACTGAGGCATTTAGAGAAACATTTTTCCCTCCCCTCCTAGAGACTTCAGCAAGAGGAGCCTTTCCTGCCCCCTTTCCAGCCTCAGTTTTCTGTGGTTTTGCTGAATGTCCTGGTTTCTTTGGTGGGGCAAAAAGCAGTGCAGGCAGCTGGAATTGGCTCGTAATGTTTCTTTTCTGCCATACTTTGTTCACCTCATTTCCCTGCACTAACTCTTACTTCTTACTTGTTTCCTTCAGCATGAGTCTCTGGGCTGCAGACCTTGAGACACGATGGGTCACGCACAGCTGCAGTCCCTCAGGGCTTCTCCTGCCTCCTTCCAAGAGCACATCTCCAGCTGTGGCCCCAGCTAAGCCCATTCCAGAGATCTCCCCATTCCTCCTAACACTTCTCTTCCCTATCTCCCTCCAGGGACTGCCACTCAGCATATCTGAGCTGAGACTCCATGTGCTCCTGTGCTTGTGATTTTCATGCACATCAGGGTGTTTATGCCAGCTGCAGGGTCACCAGCAACAGGCTTTTGGGTTTTTTGGGCTTGTGAGCACAACGGAGCACGTCATGGTGTCCTGTCACGAGGGCACCCTGCAGCTCCTGGAACCAAAACAATGGTACAGCAATTTCTGTGTGTAAGCCTGGGTGACAGGTAAGGAGACAGCAACCAAGAAGGTCTGACCCCATTGATGGAGCCGAGGCACTGCCACTGACGCTGGCTGACATGGAGCAGGATGGCAGCATGTGCAGAGTAGAAGGACTGAAGGAGAACAAGGAACTGTGAAAGGTAAGAGTCCTTCTAAGGGAAATTTGTGAAACCTAAAACCGCTTTTCTGTGTGTTCTCTGTTTCTTTTCATTCACTGCACTCCTGGGGCTCAGGGGACTTGCAGTTCTCCAGAAAGAGCTGGATGTGGGAACTCCACAAGGTCCCCAGACATTGTTCTGTCTTGCATGGCTGCCACATCTTTTGTGCCCAGAAACAGGATAAGAGGCCACAGGCAGAAACTGACGTCCAAAAAGTTCCACCTGAATATGAGGAAGAACTTCCTTCCTGTGCAGTGACCAAGCACTGGAACAGATTTACTAGAGAGGGTGTGGAGTCTCCCTCACTGGAGATATTCCAGACCTGTCTGGACATAATCCTGTGCCACGTGCTCTGGGATGGCCCTGCTGGGGCAGGGAGGTGGGACCAGATGAGCCACTGTGGGCCCTTCCAGCGACAGGACAAGAGGACACGGTCTTAAGCTACACCAGGGGAGGTTTAGGCTGGATATTAGGAAGAAGTTCTTCACAGAAAGAGTGATTGGGCATTGGAATGAGCTGCCCAGCCAGCTGGTGGTGTCACCATCTCCAGAGGTGTTTAAGAAAAGGCTGGATGTGGCACTCAGCACCATGGTCTGGTTGACAAGATGGTGTTAGGTCACAGGCTGGACTCAATGATCTCAAAGATCTTTTCCAACCTGATTGATTCTGTGGTTCTGTGATTCTGTGATCTTCTTATTTGATGGGTTTTGAAGTCCTTCTTGTAGAGGCTGTCTCTCGCTGTTCATTTGTTCCATGCTCAGCATAATATGTTTAGAGACTGGATTGAAATCTGTATGCTATGATTCTGTTGACTGTAATAATAATAATATAATTCTGTTCCATAATGATACGGTCAAATTTAACACGCTCTGACCACAAGTACCCATGACCCCAATTCCTGGCACAATGCTGCATCTCCATCTCAGGGGCCCTGTAAAATATACTCTTGCATTGTGCCTGGAAATTTCATTGGCTGCTGGTCAGTACTTTCTTCTCAAAGAATTTGCCAACAAGACTTTCCAGAGGTGGATATACTAAGTATATTTATATATCTTAAACTATTTATATTATATTAATTACATTTTCACTCTATCATCCACATCTATTACACTGGGTAACTGAGGTATGACCAACGTCATTTTGAAGTGAGCATTAGTAAACTAAATAACTATAAATTAAACTCTTTCAAAGGTTTTAAAACAATAACTTCCAAAATGTTGATCCAAGCATTTCACCCACAGTTGTCTTTGTTATTGAAAAACAATGTCAGAATCAAGCCTTATCATGTTGAGAAAAAAAAATGTGCCTGAGGAACATAAGCAGGGAGCAAAGAGGATTAGTCACTCTTGAAAGGTAAAAAAACAGAAAAGAAAGTATAGAACCTAAGGCAAACAGTAACCTTAAAAAGGCAGAAATAGCAAATCCTTTCATTAAAACCTTCATGCTCTCATAGCTTTTTGGTGACAACTACTCAAAGAAAGTTGGTGAAAAGTGAATTGCTTAAGTAAACTGGGAGTAGCAATGAATTTGTGCGTGTGAATGTGGAGAGTTTAGCTATAGGAGTTATCAGGATGTATAACTGAGGATATAAATTATTCTTTTTACAACAGGATGAAAAAAAATAATTAGAGGTGCACATGTGAAATATATGAGTTCCTATTACTGCATCAGCTGCTTTTTCAAGCTGAAAGTTTTAATCTGTTCTTCCTGTTAGCGCTTTGCAATGCCTTAATTTACTGGATTTTCATCCTGAATTCTGCATTCCTGAAGCACTGTTTGAATGGCAGTGCTTAGGAAAACTGTAATTGAGAACTGGAGAAAACACTTTCTTTGAAAACTAGGTTTTGTAGTGCTGTGAAAGGAATCATAATGCAATTAAACAATTAGAAATTCTTTTTCTTGTTTTCCATTTTTCCGTGAATGAAACAAAAGGCTCTTGCAAAATACTGAAGTGATTGTCAGGGTTTATTTCCTGAACATCTTGGAATTGTGCACTTCACCTCATTTACTCTCATTTCAAGCTTTTATATTTGTATAGAAAATACTCCTTGGAAACCCCTCTCGAGATAAAATAGATAGATTTATGTTAGGTTCTTGAGGCACATTACAGGATTCAATAGAGACATATCCCTCTCCTAGAGAATAATTTGGAATTATCTAGCAAATGGCTTTACTAAAGTTGATGACTTTCAGGAAATCCTTGAACTAAAGAAAAGGTAAGAAAGAACCTGCATCTGCATTAAAAAATTATTTATAAATGTTGATGACAATTTAATCCCTATTAAATTTCACCACATGGATTCTCCCTATTTACCATTTTCTTTTTCTCCTGTTTATATTTGCATTAATGTAGTTTTGTTTTCATTCTAAAGTAAATTCTAGGAAATCTTTTTTGAATAGGCCAAAAGAGATATTTTAGTTATATCTATGTATATATATGTGTGTGTGTATAGATATACAACTGGTCTGAATTGCTGAATCCCCCTGTAACCTAGATACACAATTTTTTAATATACCTCTATATACAACAATATACTGAGACAGGGGAGCAAAAATCAAAGACTCGTTACTCAAAGACTCCAAGGTCTTTCCACCAGTAAACCAGAAGAGTTGACATATATCAGGAAAACAGCTTTTTATTTCTCTTTTTATGAAAGAGATTTTTAATGGTCACCTCAAGTAAATATAATGGTGTACCTTGTGTTCTGCATAAAAGATTTCAAGCCAAAACAAATATATATTGACTTATATGTTGTAATTTTTAAAATTCAATCTCTTCGAGCAACAGGCCAACAATACCAAGAGCCAGAAGCTGACCTGGAATACTGAATTAACTTTAGCAGTACCTAAAGAGTATAAACTGCACTCTTCAAGGTACAGGATCTAGTCCAAGGATTTTCAACAAGAGTCGAAACTCTCAGGCCTTCTGGGGCAGCAGCAGATCTGATCACATGAAAAGTACTTAAAGTTTGATTTAATTCAACTTCAGACCAATGCAAAAAGACTATAAACGAGTGCAGATTCTTCTTCCATGAACTGGAGGAAGTGCAGTGCTAGAGCACTTCCCAAATTTGCCAAACAGTAATTAATTGAAACTAAGAGATTCTGTTCGGGGTTAATAGTTCTGTTCAAACCATGTGCAGAATTTATTACAATGTGAAAAACTGAGACAAAACATGCAAAATTAAAACTGCCTGAAAGAACTCTGACTCCTTCAAAAAATTGAATTTTTCATTTCATATTTTGTGAGGAATTTTGTTTAAGTACAGTAAAGGAAACATCCATCTTATATGAAAAAGAAAATGCAAATGCAAATGAAAATTAAAATTAAAATTAAAGTTAAAATTTCAGTGGTTTTACTTAGTTCTTGTGTCATCAAAAAGCTTTTTGCAGGCTTTTAAACACAAACTTCAATAAAATCACAATGAATTCACATAATATCTCGATCTTTTCAAATCTTTCGTTCCTGATTAGTGGCAGTAAAATAATACAATCACAAACATTTAGTTCTGTTGCTTTGGAAAGTTATTTATGGGACAATGATAAGGGGAGGTTTCTGAAGTCTCCCTTCCTACCCAAGACACTAGAAAGATATAATTTACATTATACCTGCCTTATATATGCCTTTACATGCAATACATGCCCTGAATAAGGAGATTCTCATCATTACTGTATCATCAGGATAGATGAAACAAGTAATGTTTTACCTTTTAATCCTAGAATATAGCACAGAGAAAGAAATTATCTAATTATGTTTAAATGTATTTTGTAGTGAAAAACTGGTGATAGGGTTCATCATCCCCAATGATGCTTTCTCATTTGATCATCTATGTTGGAAGTCAAAACTTACGACAGTGGCAAAGAAGAGCACCAGCTCTAGAGTACTAATTAAAATGTACCAGCTCAATAGATCTTAGTTCATCTTCGCATGGAACCTCATTAAGGCAAAATGATCTGTACAAATTAGTCTTTCCAAATAGAACCACTGGCAATTGTTAATGAGGTTTCCATGTAAAGCATCATCTGTCAAATTACAAAACTAAACCAATCAAAGACATACCATGCTAGATTATGTCTAATGTCTATTTGTTTAATTGGGAGATTGGTTCATTTTTTTAATGCAATCTTGTATTACACATGTGACCTCAGAATTTAGTGACCTGCTTGCATCAATGTCAATATTTGGATGTTTAAAGAAAAGTGTATTTAAATTACTATTTATAACTGTTAGCAGAATAGACTTTCATTTATATTCTGTTTCCATTCTAGGAAACTAATGTCTTTCTAACAGTACTATTAACAAAACAGAATAATACATTAAAAAAAAAAATAAAAAATACAATTGCTAATAAATAAAGGCTCAAATTATCGGAAGATGCTAAGGCTCTCAGGTGCCAAGTAAAAAGAACAAGGGTTTAACATATTCTGTTGTGGTCTGTAAGGTATAATGAGAAAAGAAATTGATCCTTTAAACATTACTGTGGTTCTAAACAGTGGAACAAGAGGCAGAGGGTCTTAACTAAAACATGGAGAATCTGCTTCCACTTTGCACCTCCCCTCCTGTCCCACCTGTCCCGTTTAGAGTGCAGGCTACGAGGGAAAATAAAGGGTGCAATGAATTCCTCCTGTAGATATTCAGAGAAGAACCCTCATTTGTCTTTTTACATAGGAAACTCCTTACGAGTCAAAAAGCATGAAATAGGTGTTAGCAATCATATGAATCAGAAGGAAAGGTTACAATGACTGTTGGCATCTTGATAAAACAACCTGGAAAGGACCTTAGGGGATTTTCTAACCCTTCTCTGTCTCAGTCTGTATCATCTGAACCTAAAGGACTCCTGACAGATATTTAAAAGACAGCTATAAGTGATTTTTAACTAGGATAGAAAGGATGTCTGCAACAGGCAAAGAAATATTAGTGTATCTTAAATTTTGCTGTTTTGAAATTATATGGAACTGGTGGACTTTATCTGAGATAATAAAATAATAGACTGAACAGCAATGCTACACTCTGAAGAGAGTTCTGAGGAGAGCAGTAAGAATAATTATAGCCAAAAGAAATGTGTTTTAAGAAGGCAGACTGGAAGATTTAGGCCTGAATAGCCTTACAAAGGTCATGTGAAGTAGGTAAAACGCTGATAAAATAGCTGTTAGAAAGTAGGCAAAATTCTTGTTTAGCATTTTTTAACCTTTGCGAAAGTTACTTGTCTCCTTACGTTTTTTAAAGTTATTTTGCCAAAAATATATTTTTGTTTTTGTTTCTACAGCTAGCCCATCTGTTGTCATCCTTAATATTTCTTATATTAACTTTAATGTATCAGCTCCCACACACTGTTTTGCGAGGTACATGAGCACAGGCATGAGGGCTCGTGTAGTTAATTGTGCAGTAAAATCATCTACCTCTAAATTATCAGTTAGGTAAGGTTCTATAAATTGTCCTCTATTCAGGGAAACTAATATAACTAAATTAATCTTTATTAAGCTAACTTCTGAAACCTGATATAATAACTTAGTATAATATTTATACCTCTGCAAATCTGTAGTACAGCACAGGGAGAAAGACAACTGCAGAGTACTAAAGAAACTCCAGATCATGAATGAATGTACTGATTTACTTATTTTCTTCCAGTAATAATGCATTCAACTCTTCTTCATAGCTTCTTCAATTTCTGCCTTTCCTGACATTTCCTAACCCTCTCCCATAATTCTCTGTTTAAGCAATCTGCAGCACACAGAGGTACCATTTCAGTCCGCCCAAGAGCTGTGACTCAATGGTTTCCGCTCCGCTTGTTCCCCAGCTAAGGTGGGCGTTCCAGCAACTTCTGAATCTGCTTTGAATGATCAGCTTGCTTTTTCCAAATTTTGCACTGTATGTTCTAGGCAGGCATTCAACTGTGCATCTGCCCTTTTGTGTGAGATCAGTGTAAAACCATTATGTTACTTAATGTATTTAAATATTTAGACTATTAAAGAATTTTAAACTTCATTAATCCTGCTGTGTGTTTTCGTATTTCCTCAGCCTAAGTCATTTTCTTCTTATATGTATTTTCATTTTTAGGGAGTCTAAAAAGGGGAGGTATTCATGCTTGAACAAATCAAGTGGATTTTGAGTAATCTGCTTTGTCTTCACTTTAAAAAAATATACTGCACTTAGAAGATTTTAGGTTTAAGAACAATATTGCTGCTGTCAGATTTCTCCTGAGTGACTGGAAGTTGAGAGAAGATGATCCCAGACTTCTAGTCTTTTCATATACAACATATACAGCATTCCTCACTCCATTCCTGCTGCACAAGTTTTGCTTTCACTAGACATTGTCCTCCATATTTTTAAGGCTTTTTTCTTTTTTTTGCTTAACTAGTAGTCCTTCTAATCTTAATTTTTTTTTAAAGTCATCACCTCATCCACTCTTTCTGTTCAGATTCCTTCTCTAAATTTTAGATAGAGAGCAAAGTTTTTCTTTCCTGTGTTTAATTGTAAGAGTGTTCCAAAAGTAGTCCCACAGATTTTAAAATGATGAGCCAGGGTCCTGCAAAACCCAACTCCGATTTACTTTTAAGGGTGGTATTAAGCTATTTATTTATTATAATATCTATTACTATTGCTATTTAAGGCAGTCTTATACACATATCTCAATTTAATTGTAGAGATATGCAGAGTTTGATTTAAATGGCAGCTGTTCAACGTCTTACAGTTTAAAGTAGGAACATAACATCAGTTTTAAATTTGACAAAAATAAAATACAAAGCAAGACCAGGAGCTACAGTTACAAGGGTAAGTGACCCCATTTGTTTTCAGTTAAAAATCTAGTAGTAGGAACTCTGCTGAATAAAATACACAGTAGAAAGTATATTTCATCCAATTCACTAACACACTATTGTATCCCAGTATTGTTAAAGTATAATTCCCATATGGAATATATAGTTTTTATATATTTGTTGTTTATAAAATATTTATTTATAGTTCTGCCTGCCCATTTATCTCAAAGCAGTAGAATGGAGAAAAAGAAAAAAATGTTTTTCTGTACAGGAAAAGAGAAAAAATATTTATGTGTGACCAAATAATTTGTTACAGAGCAGGATGCTAATTCAGAGATTTTTACTTCCAGCCTGCTGGCTTTAATCCTTGGGTTGACTTCATTTTAATATAATAAAATATGTCTCTGAAAAATGGAAAATCTAGTAGATTCCATACAATCCTCTAACTGATCAATTTGAACTATAGTCAAAATTCAGTAACAAAAATAAGAACTTAAAAGTGCTCTCATAAAGGCCCTGCAAAAAACCAGAATTGCCTACAATGAGTACATGAAAAAGTTCGTAGTAGTTATTGTAAATGCCTAAAAACCACACACTGCGTAAGTAGAGACGCAAACTGGATAACCTTAAAGAAATATTTAAGTATTCAGAATTCTTTAGAAATTGTATCATCTTTAATGATACCTTTCATCAAAGGCACAGTTGTTGATGTAATACGTTCAGAGCTTCAGTTCCACGCAGTCTTGGGATTGGGTTCAAACCCTGAGATTTAAACCAAAGCTTCTTTCTCCTTTCCTCATTCACACAGGGCACATTGTTGTTTTGCAGGTTACATGTTTAATCCTTTTGCTACCAGTGAAAATAACCAGTTAGCCTGCTCAGTTCCTCTTTTTATCTCCTTTTTGGACTTTCCATTAGAATTAGCTATTCTGCCCCTCTGCCCCTGTGCTCAGGTGAGAGCCCACCTGCAGAGCTGCCCCAGCCCTGGGGCCCAGCACAGGAAGGACCTGGAGCTGCTGGAGAGGCCAGAGGAGGCACCAGGATGATCAGAGGGGTGGAGCAGCTCTGCTGGGAGGAAAGGCTGGGAGAGATTGTTCAGCCTGGAGAAGAGAAGTTTTGGGTTGACATAACTGCAGCCTTTAAGTGCCTGAAGGAGCTGACAGGAAACATGGAGAGAGACAATTTACAAGGGATGGAGCAATAGGATCAGGGGGAATGGCTTCCCACTGCCAGAGGGCAGGGCTAGATGGGATATTGGGAAGGAATTGTTCCCTGTGAGGGTGGGCAGGCCCTGGCACAGGGTGCCCAGAGAAGCTGTGGCTGCCCCTGGATCCCTGGAAGTGTCCAAGGCCAGGTTGGATGGGGCTTGGAGCAGCCTGGGCTAGTGGAAGGTGTCCCTGCCCATGGCAGGGGTGGAACTGGATGGGCTTTAAGGACCCTTCGAACCCAAACCATTCCACATTCTATGATTCTGTGATCACATCTTATCTGCAACTAAACCAGTGAATTTGCTGTCCAGGGTGCAAACAATCCCAGTCCTAACAGTGATAGTGGAGTACCTCAGGCTAGATGGTGTGCACAATAGATTCTGATGAAAATGTCCCAGGGGTGTACTGCAGCTCTGGACAGTTCTCTTCATAATCCAGTTCACACTAAGTACAAAGGTGGAAAAATCCATTATTGTACCAGCTGATGTTTTGGATAACTTGTGCTTTCAAAACCTTAACAAGATAACTGGGGAGGAAAATGTATTTGCAGTGACATTTAGACATGGTAGGCAGTTACTTGGTTAAGGACAAACAGTAGAAGTGTGATGCAATATTTCAATATTGCTGTTGTATCTGCAGAATTCCCCTGTGTTTCTTTATTCTTTAAACTCAATAAAATCTCTATTTGTAATGCTGATTAATTTTGTTGTTTCCTTAGGCTTGTTTCTTTTTATTATTCTTCCTTACCTTTGGTTCCTGGAAAACAGCTGAAATCCATTGGTAGGGCAGTAAGAGCTGTGAATAGTCTATACCCTGCCCAAACCTACTTTCTAGATAAATCTGCATTGCCAGGGCTGGCAGAATAGGCTATTTCATATGCACTGTCACTTTTTTTGACACAGTAACAATGTTCACCTTAATTTGTGTAGTTTCAAGCAAGCAGAGAAAGTTAACGAAACACTAAGGTTAAAAAAATACCAGTTACTCACATTGCTAACATTGCTAATAGAAAAAGAATAGTTTAATAATGTTTACACTGAAATCTTGATGAGTATATATATAAATTGCAAAATTAATTTAGCATTAAAAACCTCATTAAAATTAAGACATTTTAAAATACATCTACAGCAGCAGCTATGATTCACAGTGTGGGAGAAGGCAATTGCTGAGGATTTCTGTGAACTTTGACTGCAGCTGGCGTCACCAACCACAGTTCCCAGGAGAACAGCAAATGGTGTGACAGATGCCAAGCAATAAAAGTTACTTGTGGATTCATAGAAAAGTGCCCTTTCAAATGACCAATCCATCCTATTATGGAGAAAAATCAATGCACGTTGTGCCTTTCAGTTTATTTACATTTCTTTGCATTTTAAGATGGCTTTCCCTGTAGCTGTTTGCTTACTATACAATTAAAATAATGTTATTTGTGGATCCTTTTGTCAATGAAGGTAAGAAGGCTAAACAATATTGCATTGATAGGAAATGAGATTATTAGTGGCAGGTTTCTTTCTAATTGATGCAAAGTTCAGGAAATAACACATCTGAGATTAGCTCAGAGGGTCAGAGCACAGTGCTAATAATGCCAAGGTCATGGGGTCAATCCCAATACGGGCCATTCCCGTAGGGGTTGGACTCTGTGATCCTCACAGATCCCTTCCAACTCAGAATACTCTGTGATTCTGTGATATGGCAGGATGTCTCCTCACAGTGCTCAGCTGTGACTCACCTGGAGCTTTGCATGTTCTGATCTTTTTGGCTGAGATATTTTCTGAGACGATTGAGATACCAGTTCTCATCTTCTCTCTCAAGGATGAATGGTAATGAGCAGAAGTTCTTAAGGTGGAGAGAACTTCAGTTCACGAGACGGCTGTGAAATTTGTCAGACTCCTTCCAGAATGAGGTGAGGTTTGGTCATTTATCAGGCCTAGACCTGATATTTCAGAGTTGCTTGACAAATCACATGATGTTATGTATTCATATTTCCCCACAGGATTTCTGTTATTTGGTGTGTATATATATATATACACATATATATATGTAACGCATTATTGTTGCTCAGGATTTCATTTTAACCGATGAAGCTTCATTAATGAATAAACAGATCTTTACAAGTGGGTGATGAAAGTGATAGGTGACTTCTCCTCTTGTCTCTGAAATTCTATTCTGGGGAATATAGCAGTGGCATTATTGATTTCCATTGCTTAACCACTCTTGCATTGTTATTATTTAGCCTGGGAAGAAAGAACATTGTTAAGGATGCAGAATGAACAGATGGACGAATGCTCATCATACATACAACAGAACATATTTCCATTTCTTCTGTATTTTGGTTATCTGTGGGATACATCTGTGTATAAGATTTTCATGTATCAATTTATATTTGTGTGCCACAGAATGCAGATCCATCTTTAAATTAATCTAATGTTGGTTTGGGTTTTTTTAAAAAAACACAAAGTATTGCAAAGGAATCTGTGGTGGGGTAGCTGCTCGAGAAAAATATTCTTTATATCTGAACGTGTTAACTAAACAGGGTAGGAACAGCAAATGGATGGTAATTTACACCCTAAGTTTTCTATTCTTAGAAACTCACACACTTCACATCCACTCCAGTCAAGGTCTGCCCCTCCACTCCAGTTTAGAAACACACCCTGGTCCTAGAGGAGCAGAAAAGTCACTCCCACCACTCTGTGTCTGAGCTCTGGCCCATGGGTCAGCCTTTCACCTGTGGTTCCCGCTCGAGGTCAACATTTCACATGGGGTGTATGAGGCTCTAAACATCAAACATGAACCTCTTCTTGTGTTTAAATTTTTTTTCCAGTTTATAATATTTGTATGTTTTCTGAAATAAAATTTTATTCCAAAAATTGCTCCATTAATACCTGTAAAACCCCCTACCTGTGAACCATTTGACCTGGTTTTGTCAAATATAGGTTTATCATTCTGATATTGAGATTAGCAAGTATCTCTCAACATCAGGAATTTTTATTTAGCACCACCAAAGTTTCAGACATTAGTCTATATCCCCACCTGTTTGTTTAGTCTGGCCCTGTACCTCTGACCAAGAAAGACCTTATACCTACAAAGACTCCTAGTAGTGAGGAAGGAATAGCTTGGAAAACCCCAGGGTGGCAGGGGACCCTCACCACCAAGACCAGATGGAGGGGAGTCACAAAGACATCATTGAGACCCTTGGAAGGGTGGTATGTTCCCACCTAACCCCTGTCACTCTCTCCCTGTCCCCCCCCCACGTCTTTTTCTCTTTCTTTCTTTCTTTCTTTCTTTCTTTCTTTCTTTCTTTCTCTCTTCCTTCCTTCCTTCCTTCCTTCCTTCCTTCCTTCCTTCCTTCCTTCCTTCCTTCCTTCCTTTTCTCCTCCTTTCCCTTTGCATCTTTTACTATTAAATACAATACATCAAGTTTTTTGGCACCAACCTCTAACCTCGTCTTGTTTCAATCACATTTTTTGGGTATCTTTCAAACCTGTCTGGGTTCAACCTATTTTATTCACAGAGGCTTAGTTTCCATTGGTCTTCTCTGTTTAAACCAGTTGGTAACAGGGAGGACTAGAATAGACTAGTTCAGCTGAAAGGGACCTACAATAATCATCTAATCTAATCTAATCTAAGATGCTGATGCTTAAGGGCTGACCAAAACTTAAAGCATATTAATGACATTTTAATTTCCCATGTGATAGGCAGAGGAGGGCAGAGGATTCTGAGCTACCCAAATGAGCAGTACCCTGTCCACAGTGTACAACCTGATCAATGTGATATTGGATTGGATTTCTTTGTGCATGCACTCGTGTGCAGCTCTTTATATGCCAGTCTTTAGTGTAAAAATATAAGCTTAAAAAACAAATGATCTATTCCAAATTTAAAACTGTTCAATCCCAAATTTAATCATTTAGCCATTTACAAAGCAGATTATTCTCCATCTTGATAGTTTCAACTGTTTAGGCTCCCCTGAGGAAGTTAGACCCCCAGACACTGTGGGAATAGTACTTTCTAATTGCAGAGATGTTGAGGTAAAATCTTTAAAACACAAAGCAGTGTTCCTCTTTCTTCTCTACTCTCCACTGAGTGCAAGAAATAGAGTCAGCACAGTGTCAGGTCCTAAGCTGCATTCACAACCTCTATAAAGAGAAATTATACACTACTCTTACTGCCTAAAGCAACTACTTTTCAAAAAGAAAGTCTTACAATTTTTATGGGTTTTTTTAATATCTTACGTTACACAGCAGAACGCAACTATTCATCATTACATCACTAAAGATTCAGAAGCACAAAGAGCATTTTTATTAATCCAGTGGCAGTAATTTAACACCTACTAGACTGCACGTGGGATGTTTGCTGGAATAGGTATTTTTTTCCGAATGGAAAGAGAGGCACTTGAGACCCCCGCCTGCAGCGTAGGCTCTTACAGGTTAGGGCACGGTCCTAATTACACCAAGGCCATGGGTTTGATCCCTGTATGGGCCACTCAATCAAGAGCTGGACTTGATGGTCCTTGTGGGTCCCTCCCAACTCAGAATATCTTGGTCTGAGGCTCGGTGTCCAGATGTGTACTGTTTGTGGCAGCAGAAGAGCAGAACACATCTGAAAGCCATTTTCTCGCCCACAGTTTGTTACCACAATTTGAACCAGTCTTGAACCAACAGTAAGATAATTCACTTGGATTTTTGTTGGATCAAGCTCCTTCTAGAATCTGACAGATCGCAGCAGGCACGTTCTGTCCACGCTCACCAAATCTCACTCCAGAACACTGCGGCAAAAACCAAGTGAAAAGTCAACTCATCTCCTTCCAATCACAAGCTTCCAAAGAGTCTTAGCAGAGGTTCTTCTTTCTAAAGAATAAATTGCTGCCTTTATTTCAAAATTCATTTCAAACAAATGTTTTTGTCTGGCTACAACATGGATGGCCATTCCAGCAATTCTCTTTATCATCCAGCAATAACACACCATACCCAAAGTCAATGCATTTCTCAGTGAAAGAAATAATATTCACACACCTGAATTTAATGCCACCTAAGTCTGCCAAACAGGTATTAGAATGACTTAATTTAGTATTTTCTTAATACATTCTTGCTAGCATTCCCAACATGTATTTTTACTAATAACTTAAGAAACAAACAAAAAACCCAGCATACCCCGAGTACTGAAAGCACACATGGTATTTTCAATTTTTTCACAATTTTGTTTAAGTAACAATAAAAATATTTTTTTAAAAGGCCTGAGGATGTATTTATGCTCCTGAAACTGCAGGAGAATATCTCACACACTTTTCTGAAGTGCAAGGCTGTACGTTGAGAATTCCAGTAGAAGTTTGTCATATGTATGTCACTTTAGAAGTTTAAAAACCTTCGTGTCTCCAAGATAAAATTAACCAGTTTTCTGATACACTTGGGCCTTTGGATAAGAGGTCTGTTGCCAACATAACAATTTGATACAGATAAATCAATGAAGAAAATCATGTGCATGCACAAAGAACACTGTGGACAGGGTACTGCTCATTTGGGTAGCTCAGAATCCTCTGCCCTCCTCTGCCTATCACATGAGAAATTTAAAAGTCACTAATATGCTTTAAGTCAATGAAGAAAATCCAGACAATATTAGCAAATTAGAGTGCCCTGCCATTTGTCTTCTACCTGGGGAGAACAGGAATTTAAGAAATAGCTTAACTTAAACATGAGCAACCAGTGTCAATAAGATTGGCATAAGTCAGAATTTCCCAGCCTGAGAACAACGGCAAAAGAGAAAATGGTTGAAAGAGTTTAAGCTGGAAAGACTGTTATCACTACAAATGTAGAACTTAGCTTTTAAGTAGAGATTAAATGATACAGGTATTTTCCAATTCTGCCAGTTTCAGAATTGTTCTTTTTGGGGTCTGAGTTTGTTGTTTGTTTGGGTTTCTTTTTTAGAAATTGTATTTAAATTCCTGGAAATCGATTACAGTTTGAAAGTCATTCTAGTTCTGTACCTCTGCAGGTGCCTACTGCCATCTTGTGTACTTTTGTTGTCATATGAATGGACATGTCTTATAACCAAAAGGTCTGCTAAGATGTATAAAGTACATTCAGGATTTAATGGATAAAGCCACTCTGTATATCAAGGCATGGACAGTGAAACTGGAAGAATTAGAAAATACCTGTATCATTTAATCTCTACTTAAAAGGTAAGTTCTACATTTGTAGTGATAACAGACTTAGTCTTTCCAGCTTAAAAGATTTCAATCATTGTTTTCTCTTTTGCTGTTGTTCTCAGGGTCTTTTCCTTTTCCTTTTCCTTCTCCTTTTCCTTTTCCTTCTTCTCTTTTTCTTTTTCTTTTTTCCTTTTCTTTTTCCTTCTTCTCTTTTTCTTTTTCTTTTTTCTTTTTCTTCCTTCTTTTTCTTCCTTTCTGAGCTGCTTTGGTGCTGAATAGGCTCCTTGTGTAACTTAAGACCTCATTTAAGTGTTGTTGGCCCTGCAGGGTGAAGCTTCTGTATGTACACTTCAGTGCTGTGCATTATAGATCCTTTAGGATGCACCTTGCACAAAACAGCACACAAGAAGGTTGTCTGGAAGATATATTTGATCATTTTTCTGAGTAGATGTCTCAGAGGAATTCTCCTCTGCCTGGGTCCAAGTTTTCCACTGACCTTTATGTGCAAACATAGATTAACAAAGCCCCCGTCACAATATATGCCAGAAATCTGTGAAAAACTGCTTTGACTTTGTGTGGCGGGGGGGGCTACAGGGGTGTGTCCTGTGAGAAGCTGCTGGTCACTTCCCCATGTCCGGCACAGCCGGCTCCAGCTCCAAGGGTGAGCCCAGCAGTGAGGGCAGCAACGCCTCTGGGAGAGCAGCTTTCAGAAGGGAAGAAGTTCCTGTGCAGAGGGAATCGCAGCCGGAGAAGAGAGGAGTGTGCGGAGGAGCAGCTCTGCAGGCACCAGGGGCAGTGCAGAAGGAAGGGCAGGAGCTGCTCCCGGTGCTGCGGCCGAGAATCCCCGGAGATTCCGTGGGGCGGCCCGTGGTGAGGCAGCGGCGCCCCTGCAGCCCACAGAGGGCACGGGGGGCAGGGATCCCATCTGCAGCCCCTGGAGGAGCCCCCAGCGGAGCAGGGGGATGCTCAGAGGGGGCTGTGAGCCCGGGGGCAGCCCGTGCCGGAGCAGCTCCTGGCGGGGACCTGCAGAGCCGTGGGAGAGGAGCCCACGCTGGAGCAGTTTGCTGGCGGGGCTGGTGAGCCCGTGGGCAGCTCCGGCTGGAGCAGGATGGGCCTGAAGGACTGGCTGCAGCCCCTGGAAAGGGATGCTGGAGCAGCTGGGGAGAACTGCAGCCCGTGGCAGGGAGTCCCGTTGGAGAAGTTCACGGAGAGCTGTCTCCCACGGGAGGGATCCCGCATGGAGCAGGGGAAGGTGTCTGACTCCTCTCCCTGAGCAGCAGCAGGAACAGCTTGGGATGAACTGACCGTGACCCCCATTCCCTGTCTCCCTGTGACTCTGGAGGGAAGACGGTAGAAAATTAGCAGCAGAGCCCGAGAAGGAAGGAGAGGTGGGGGGAAGGTGTTTTTAGGATTTGTTTTACTACTCATTATCCTGCTCTGATTTTGGTTGGTAACAAATTTAATTTTCCCAAGTCTAGTCTGTTTTGCCTGTGGCAGTGATGGGTTTGTGACCTCTCCCAGTCCTTATTTCAACTCAGGAGCCTTTTGTTACACTTCCTCTGTGTGGTCCTGTTGTGGAGGGGAGTGATGGAGCAGCTTTGTTGGGCACCTGGCCCCCAGCCAGGGTCAAACCACCACAAAAGCCCTTTGAGATCCTAAGGTAAGGAGTCCTACAGAAAATATTATTTTACACAGGTGTTACACTTCTTTGGGAGATAGAAACTGTAATTGTAGAATAACTGGTCTAGTTTACAGACACGTATTATAAAACACTTCTTACCTGCCTTGTTAGTCTGTCTGCTAAGAGGGGATGAGCAAAACCAGCCAGGAGATACCTTAATTGCAAAGTGGGATCAGCAGGCATGTGTGGGATTTGCACTCTGCTGCAATTTCAAATGCTGTAGTTATAATATTAATTTTAAAAGATAACTTCAACAAAAGCACAAAAAGCTGTATTTAAAATATGAATGAAAATGTAATCAAAATGAAGAAAATACTATAAAATTTTTCTCAGACATTATATTGCAGCCAAGAAAAATGTTCAATAATTGGATGTATTGTCAGGGACCATAACACAGGCTTCTCAGGTTAGAAAGATCTTTGATTTATTTTAGAAATGAGGTTTGAAAACTGGCAATTCACAGTTTATCCTGTCAGGCTGAAAACAGCCTTGTTGAAGAGATAGCAGGAGATAGTTTGCTTCCATCATGGAGTGGGAAAGACAGGCAGTTATATCTTCAGTTATACCTCAAGTGTTTGCACTCAAATCCGTTGGAATCTGTGTAAAAATTGAAAATATTATAGCTCTGTACCTCGGCTAGAATAAAAATGAAAAGATAACCACCTCTGACTAAATAATTAGCTACCTGATGTGTTAGAACTCATCCTGTTCAGTACTTCAAATGAGAGAGATTATAACGAGGTTGAAAGGCAGTAAGAGGAAAATCTATGATCTCAGAGTTCAAACTCTAGTTCACTGTTAAGTCCAGTGAAGTTTGACATGTTTTGAAGGGAGAAAGTGGAATCTCAGAGTTTAAATTCATGCACGGATGATGTTTTGTTCAAGAAAATTCCCTCACAGAAGTGAGACACAGAATATCCTTATAAAGTGAACAGTACCACACTTCTTGGTCTTAGGTATTAGAGGCACCAGCACTGTAAAAGCTGAATCCATCCAGAATTCAGATGTATGCATCGTTACCAATTCTTTCCCAGATTATTTGACAAGTAGTCAATCTGCTTTAAAGCTTTAGCTATTATGTTTATGGACCTGATGGATGGGAGCCAGAAATACTCCAAGTCATTATCTGTCACTCTGTGTCCATGAGTATCCCTGGCCATTCCACTCCTCCTGCATCACTCTTGAAGAATTCTTCTCCACTTTATTCACTCTTGGTGCTGAGATCTTGAAATTCCCTCTTAAAAGTAACTCTTCTAACTAACCTTTAGTATCAGCCTTTCTTCTACTTTATAATTTTTTTTTCCTTTAGAGCAGCTCTACTTAGCACTGCTCCAGACCAAACCAAGCCCCAAATACTCTCTAGGTCTAAAAATTAAAAGGAACAGGAACTTGACCTGTTGGTGCACTTATGTGGAAAATCAATTTCTTAGATCCAATTATTGCTAACATGTTTTTAACAGTGGGGACTCACCTTCCTATACCTCTGTTTTCTTTCCTAAGGTTTTTTTTTTTTTACATTAGCTCTTTTTTTCAGGGATCATCTGCAATTCATATCTGTATAATTTAGAACACAGGTGTGTCCTACTCTCAGTTTAACCCTTCTAAGTGTATATTTCGAATTAATTTCATTAATTAGGTTAATTCATATAATGTACTCTATGCAAAAGGACTCCATAAAGTCCTTTGAGAGGATAAACTGCCTCATTTCTATAAAATAATTGTCTTTGTTAAAGGCAGTATAAAAGAATACATCTCCAGATTTAAGGTTAATTTATTTATTAACAAAAAAAAAAAGAAATTAGTTATGTATGAGTGTCTTCCATCAAAGTGAGAAAATATATTAAATTACTTGGTTTTGTCTTTGCTTTAACTGAGGACTGTTTTTTAATTGAAACAACCCTATTTATTCAGAATTCCACTTAAAAACCTCCTATGCAGTCTGCCCAAATAAATCCATTTCTTTGTTAATCTGATGTTTAATGGAGACTTTAAACCTTAAAACTATTACATCTTACTGATATGAGACTGCTATGAACAGCATGTGACTGGAAATGTTCCAGTCACCATCCCTGAAAGGGTTCAATAAATATGTGGTTGTGGGACTTGAGGACATGGTTTATTGGTGAACATGGTGGTGGTGCTGGGTTGATGGCTGGACTTGAAGATGATCTTAAAGGTCATTTCCAGACTTAATGTTTCTGTGATTCTAAGTCAAGAAAAACCAAAGCCAAATTATTCAGTCCTCTGAGTTGAAAACTTTCCTGATCCGTTCGGGATGTGAGGGGTTTTTTTTTGTTTTCTGGGGTTTTTTTGCAAGAATGATTGAAACAATCAAAAATCTGAGTATCGTAGGAAAAACAGCTGGAAGTCCAAGGTCATGATGTTGCTCTGGAACTTGGACTGTTGTCCTGCTCATAAGTGACAAAAGTTCTGTTATTGGGAAATAGCCCTGAAACTATTCTTAACTTATGAGGAAAGTACTGGTGTTGATGCTAAAGATTTTTAGCTTTTTCATATATTTGTAGCTTTGTAGATTCTTAATATGTAGTTGTATAGTTTCTACTACTTTTCTTGCCCTTTCTCACATTTTAGAACAATAAGATAACCCTTTCTAACACATGGGTGTCACACTCTTGAAATTCTGTTCAGTCTTATTTTCAAGAAAATAATTTCTAACAAGGACACTGTTTTGTACCAGAACTTCAGAGACATAACAAGAAACAGGGCAGAGAAGCCCATGGAGCAATTCCAAGGGGCAGACCCAACGGTGGGTTGCTGGGGCAACTGGTCTCTAATTGGATGTCCTACTAGATATCCTAATTAACTTATAAAAATTATGGGACTCCTGTGCCATGCATGAGCATAGCTGTACTTTTGCACCTGGAAGCTTTTGTTAAAGAACTGCTTTTTATCTTACCACTTTCACATTGTTGGGAAAAGCTTTTCTTCTGATTCCAGGCAAGAGTGTCTTCCAGAGTCCCTAGATCCATAATCAACCTCTTGTACCTCCTCAGAAAGGTAATTAAAATTAAAGCTAGTTGCCTTTACTAATATTTATGGTTTATCTCAGTTAAAAGAAAAATAAAATTATTAAGTTTTGCTTTAAAAAACTACATTGGGTTTTATAGTTTATTACATTGGGCTTCATAGAACATTTATCTGCTGACAATACAGCAAATTTTGCTTTCCAGTTGTGGCTGTGGCTCAGTCTACATGGTGGGAGAGCAGCCACCAGACCACAGAGGAGGGAGTGGTACCCACAGAGCCATCCCTTGTGCACAGGATAGAAATCGGGGCAGAAATTTAGAAATATTAACTGGCACAAACCACGACATAGAGCTGTGGGCTGAAGAATGGGAAAGTTACAGAAAAAGCCAGAAATTAGAATTTTTAATGCCAGTTGAAAACTTCCATTATCAGGGCTTGAACCTGACTCAACCATAGCTGGCTTGGCATGACATTTCAATTAAAAGTTGAGAAGACTTGTCACTGATAGAGATGAATAGTTTTTAATTAAATATCTCTTGAAAGATCCTGTGAAACAAACTGGGGCAAAGTTCTTCTAGTAGCCTAAATACAGAATAATGAGGACAAAATACAGCTTAGTGCAGTCTAATTATTCACTGGCTAATTTCCACAAGTACCTTTTTTTCTTTCTCTTTCATAGAATTCAGAATGCCTCATAAGGAACACTGCACTGAAAACACTGGGTCACCATTATTGAAGATATGCTACCAAAACTAAGGGGAGTAGTGCCCTTCAGCTGTAACAACAGGATTTAGGTATACTTCTGTACAAAATTCCATCCCACTTTGCCAAGAGAAAACCAAGACTGTACTGCCAGAACAACCAGAATTTCCACATATCTCTGAAAAAGTATTTCCCTACAAAGTACTTGTATGCTTAGGTCGTCCTTAACAGAGTTCATGTTGAGGCTTCAACTTCATTAACCTGACAGATTAAAAAATAAATGTGCAAATCAATATTTATGAAGAAGACACATACCAAGTTCGTGTCATGCAGCATGATTTTTATTTTTCTTTATGTTTTATTCATTTATATTTATTTATAACACATGGTTACAATCAAATATCTTTCTACTCATGCATTAAAAAAGGAAGGAAAGAAACCACTAAACACTGACATATCTAATACTATCTCAAATCTCAGAAATCGTGGGTCAGGTAGAAACACAAAAGAGCATAAAACTTCTACTAGTGGCAGCTTCTTCTCTATAAAATTTGCTTTGCCAGCCACTTAATCTTCCCATAATTAGGCAGTCCATTGGTAACATGTGGTTAAACTAGAAATTGATGTTGCAGTTAATAGTTTATATCAAATTATAACTGCCATAAAGCAATCAACTCTTAAAAAGGCAACTTTGTTTTCTAGTGTTTTCCGGCATTAAACTACAGCATGAAGTTACTAAATCCCTCTTTATAGAAAATTCCCTTCCTTACCTGCAACGGACAAAATAGTGATAGTAGATTTGTGATAACTTTAGAGCCAAATGATGTTAGAAAGACACTTTATCTCTGTGTCAATAGGACTCGGAATCATAAGGTGTTGAGTGAGTCAACAGAGAGCTCCACGGGCCCCAGGAATTCATGCTGGGAGAAACTTACGTGTCAGCAATTTTTCTGACAGAAAGATCATCTCCTTGAGGGACAGGCAGTGGTTGGTAGCATCTTGGAGCAACAAAGCTTGGAAAATACACCTTTAACTCCTCTCCCCACTCAGTTACCAGTATCCTGCAGCCAATATTGGAGTGGGAAGATCATGCTTACTCAGTAATACAGGGCTGGGTTATGAATTCCAGAGAGACATGACGATGTTCAATTGAATTAGTCTCATATCGAAGCTGCTCATCAACAGACAACATAAAATGACTTAACAGCTGCTATTTATGATAGATAATAAAATCTGAAGAAAAACAATGATGAAGAGCTTGTAATTTGCTGAATTATGTGCTGGAAGTGCAGATATCTTGGATATCTGCAAATGCAACCATGGAATAATAAAACAGCATTTCCTGACCTTTGACAGATAAAATGAATTTTTTACAGATAAAAAGAGTTTTTTAATTTGTGAATTGGGTTATTGCATTGGCCACCTCCTTCCAACATGGAATAATTCCATGAAGAGAGTTGGAATGTTACAACTAGAAGGAAACTTTAAGGAACTACATCTTTTTCAGTTCTCCATACCAGATTAAGTCACAAGTTTTGACATTGCATTTCAGCATCTTCCAGTTTTACATACACTTTGTATATCAGAGTGGCATCGACAGCTACATACACAGAATTTTTAACAGTTCTTGTGCCCAGCATGACTTCTGCAATTCTATTTGAAATCAAGAAAACTGATGGATCAAGATACAAACTGTTTGGTAAATGAAGGAGAAGTGGAAGAAGAGAGAAATAAGTCTTGCAATTGCAGGCTACCACTCACAACCTTTCATGAGTAGACCAGTGCCCTGACAGTTGCCAAGAAAAAGACGGCTAACCTTCCTAAACCTCCTCTTTTCCCTCTTTATTGATGATCATGACATTAGATGACATTAGATGACATTAGATGACCAATATCAATTAACTCAGGTTGCATACCTGTGCCCTCCCAAACTCTTTCACATCCCCCCGCCTCACTAGGAGGCAGAATGAGGAACAGAGTTTGGTGCTGTGCAAACACTGCCTTGAAATAACTAAAACATTGGCTGCGTTATCAGCATGGTTTTGGTCACAAATCTAAAACACAGCACCATACAGAATTAGCTCGATCCTAGCCAGACTTTGAGAAGTTTCATCTGTAGACAAAAACTGTGGTAGAAACAAGGTTTTGTGCACTGCTTTTCTTGGAAGTGATTTATCTGTGAAAGGTAGTGGGAAGACCCTGTACTATTTTTGAAGTTGTGGTCATCGTCCAGTAGTGTATTAAATATTGCCATATCATAATTCTGACTCCCATCAAGCTGCACGTCACAGAAGAAATTCAGTCCCTCTCACAGACATGAGGAAAAGTCAATCTCTCACCTTGAAAACTCTTATTTCCAGAACAGAACATCATGGTGAAGGCTGCATCAAACTGCAGGGCATTAAAGCTTGTCCTGCAGCACCACAGCTATTATCGAAACAAAAGAGGTATCTGATAGAAAAATAGCAAAACTAGCTGAACGCTTATAAAAACTTTAAAATGGCACCATGGGTAGGAAATTGTGAATCAGCTGAATAAATATGTAATGGAGTTTATTGCCTTAGAGAATACAGGACTGGGAGTGGCACTTGCTCAGATTCTGCCGAGGTTGGGTGCATGGGGTTACCAAGCATTCAAAAAGCCAGGAAACAAAACCTGCCCTTCTTTCTGCTATTACTGTGGGCCTGGTTCCTACAGTACATCACCGTGTCCCGCAGCCATAGGGAGGAGGAGGAGAGAAGATCCAACAGGCAGGAATTGTGCAGCAAGATTGATCCATCTAATCACTCCACAAACCTCCTATAGATCTTCCTCTCCACAGTCCAACTGGACAAAGGACCAGCCACCCCTCGGGGGTGATTGGCCAAAATCCTAAAACATCCACTGTCAAAACACTTTCCCGCTACACCACAAACAAGACCCTTCAAGGCTGCAGGCAGCCTGGCCGTCCACACTCCCCGCCACCCCCCCTGCAAGAGAGAAAAGTCTCCCACGGACCCAGAAAATAACAAGAAAATCCCCACTAACAGCATCTTTGTACCCACATTTCTGCCACACTGTGAAATGCACACTGCTATGCAGCAACCTGAACTCTCAGCGAGCTGAGGCACTTGTTTCCTGCATGGTAAAAATAGAACTTGGTGACCTGAGGTTATAGGATGAAACACTGAAATGTTTCCATTTCTTAAAAAATCATGGCTCGTGCGTCACTTATAACTCAGTAAAACACTTGTATTGACACTTTAAAAACCCCCCATGAAATATTCCAGCAAGTTTTGAAAAACTGTTTTTGCTGGTCTGATGTGGATGTGGTGAACTGTAGGACACTTGCATTTGAATATGCACCTTCAAATGGGAATGCTACATCCCTTGTGTTTGCCTGGAGACAATGCTGTTGCATCAGCAGCTCCTCATTCTGTTTGTGGTTGCACAGCAGCTCTTGGGGAAGAATCAAATGGCCTGTGTTAGCTGTTAGCCATGATCGACCGAGTGGTTTTGATCGTACTAGAACCACTGCCTTGAGAAGTTAAACTTTTATCACACTTTCAGACAAGTACTTGTGCTTGACAAAGGCAGATAATTAAAATATTTATCACTTCTAGATTTAAAATATGTAGTCACAGTGTTTAATCTGTCTGCTTATTTATCCACTTATTTCCATAGCAGTTCTAAAAATTTGTGCTTGATGCAAGATAGTATGAGCTCGGCTGATATATGTTTTTGGAAAGGCACCTCCTTACAAATTGTTCTCTTAGTATTTTGAGTGGGGCTTGTCATATTTATTTATTTACTAGGTCAGCCATAGATTCATATAAAATTTAAACCCTTTAAAGCCTAATAATTTATGAAGGTGTTTCAGTCTTCTGTAATTCTTGAATCAGCAGACAGGTTTATATCTCTTTTATTTAATATCCTAGTAGTGACAGGTAAAGAATATGTCTGCAAAACAAGTTGTCCAAAAACACGGTGGCTTAAGCATTAGGCAAAGACAAATGATCCAGTTGTGAGCTTCCTTTTAGTCCAGCTGAGAGCTAACAACAGCTCTCTGATCCAGTGGATGTGGTGTAGGTTACACATTTGTATAGATGGACTGTCAAAAGTAAAAATAATGAGTAGCTATTTATTCACATAAACATGGTAATCTATTCCATACGAGGACAAACAAATAAAGCAAATTATTTAGCATATTTCTGAAGAGAATAAAATCTGGCTTTCTGGGGACAGGTAAAATGCATTAGAAGGACAATTTATTTTGCTCCTCAAAAACAATTTTGGCAACAAACACTCTGCATGAGAATGACACCCACTGATCTGACCACAACTTCTGTTGACAGCAAGAAACCTCTAGGTTTATTCTTCACAAATAAATAAACATTGCAGCAAAATGCAATTCATGATAAATTTAATGTTCAAAAAATTGGTGAGTGCTACATTTTGAAGGCTAACACAAATATTCCTTAAAAACCTTCTGCAAAGTATCTTGTGGCATTTCTAAAAGGAAGTATTGAAAAACAGGAGGCTATCACTATAGCTGTGTGTAAATGGTCCAAGCTAACTGTAAAAATTCTATTACCAAGCAGTTCATTTTTTGCCCATTGCCTTTAATGTTACCAATTCTAATTACTAATCCGAATTTTAAACCCTGCAGAAGAGGACAAGACACCAGGGACTGCTACACCAGTACATTCTGAATTTGGATCCCCATGTGTTTTGAACCAGACAAAATGCTGGGTTGGATTTGTGTGGTTCTTTTTTCAGTGGATGACTTCTTTTTTCCCTCCAGTTTAATGGGGCTGTGTTTGACTTTCATTCTAACTTAGGAGTAGGACTGATTTCATAGAGAGTTTTCCCAGCCCTTGGTAAGGTCTTGTGGTGACGAAATTTAGGCATTTATCATGAAAAACACAAAGTGGCAAATGATACAGAGGCATTTTTCTGTTAGACAAAGGAATACAATCCAGTGCTTGCAACTGTTGGAAATTGAGAACTCCTTTGCACTAATGATTCATTCTTGGTGAAGCACACCAAGACATGTGGGGGATTTCCATAATTGCAGGGGAATTCAAGACTGAATAGTTTGATTAAGGAGAAGCATTGTGGTTTGGGGGAATTGAGACTAAATGCTTATAAAAAACATTGGTCTATAAACTGTACAATGACAAAATGGCTCGGTCTAGTAATAAAATAATTCAAAGAAACAAGCCAAAAGGAATGTTGTGTGGTTTTGCAATTGTGATACCTGTCTGTGTAAAGAATTTGATTTTATGTTATTTTTAATCTTGGTCTCCATGGTTATTTAGTGCAGGGCTATTTTTGCAGAACCTATGAGGAATGTATACATAATTAGTAGCATCATATTTTTGGGGATAGTGTATTGATCACTACCACCTCTGTTTGTACTTTTTAGGACCAAGAGAAAAAGGAAAATATTTTAAAAGCATTCAGAGCCTGTAACACCACAGGTATGTTCCTATGAATACCTGTCTTTCCAATTGGATCCCTTTTTATGAACATCTTCTCCTTAATACTCCTACGTATTTCTCTTATATAATCAGTCTGGAAAACAATGATGGTTCATGTTATAAGCTTATTAAGGAATTTTTACAAAAATAAGTAAACACATTCTTAGACAGGATGATGGTTTATCAGCTGCCCTGTTTCCTGTTTAAAATCCTTGTTACGAGAATATGTTTTCACATATCAATTCTTTTGGAATTTGAGGATGGAGGTTATCGTGTTCCTTTAATTAAATGAACTGAGACCTTGGACTGTGATTCCAATTAGAGTCAATACCATAGTCTCATCCTCATTGCCTCCTCCTTACTGAAAATCAAAACATGATATTGATTTTGGAGCCTTCTATTTTAAAGGGTAACTTCATTGCCAAATGCCACTCTATAGCAGGTCATCTCCCCTTCTTCCTTATTTATTTTAATTTATATGACCACAAAGTCTTTTCCTATCCGTTTTAACATCTCTTTTCAAAGACTTTTCAAAATCAAGTTCAAAATCAAAATCTTTGAAATCAAAATTTTTTCAAATCAAGTTTATCTTGATTGAAGCAATGTGCAAATTCTCTTCTTCACTTTTAAGGCACATCTTCCTTCAGCCATTTATTTTATCACTGCATGCTGTTTATTCCTAACATGATTACTGGAAGAGTTAGTCACCTCCTCAGATTCAGAGGCCTTTCTTGTACTATTTTCCCTGTTGTTCACAATATGAGATTAAAGAAGCAATATGTATCTGGAAATGAAAAATCCTATATAACTTTAAGCTCCTTAGTTTACTTCAGCAACTCATTCCCTGAAACTCTCAGAGGTTGCCTTTCAGAAATGAAAAATATTATCTAAAATTTAAAAAAAACTCAACAATCCGAAGGAACAACTCCATGCAACTTGTTATTTTATCAGTTCTTACAGTAAATGAGCAGTTTTCCTACATACTGTCCACTCGTTAAAATTAATTAATTAAAATTAATTTTTTAAATTAAGTCTTTGCTACCATTAACCCTCTTTTTATTTATTAGATTATTTGAAAATTGGAGCAGCTTCAGCAGTAATTCTTGTTTAATCTGTACCTCAAACACTATAGTTTTCTCCCCTAATGGTAATTTGGTTGGGTTCAGTTGATTAAATCCAGTGTTATTGAATGGGTGTTTATACTGCAACACATTTCTGAGACACAGGTTTCTGCTCACAGCAGCACTAAAATTCTGTCTTTCTGGCTTCTCTCTTTCCTTACCTAATTTATGTGTTCCTCCCTAAAAAAATCAGGCAAAATGTTTATATAACTCTGTTCTAGACATTTTTTCCCCCCATGACATTTTTTCTAAAACTCTTTTCAGCAGTCATGATACATTCAGACTCTTAGAAAGCCAGTACATCAAGTACTCAAATGCTACATATTCAGTCCATTTTCCTGGGGTTTTAGAGGCGTTTCATGCCTAAATGGTCTCTAAACTCACAGCCCTGATCCATGAGCATTATTTCATTTGAAAGCTTTCTACGCTTTCCCCCTTTGGGACCCCACCCAAAATTCCTGGAGTTAATGGGGAATATTTGCGTTTCTGATTCCCTGATAGCTAGCCTTGCTCCCTGATAGTTGATCTATTGTTTGTCAAGGTATAAACACACCTCTTCCCTACCATTGTGACTGTGATGATGGGGAAGATGTGCTTGGGAGAGAGGCTCCTGCAGAGATGGGGCAGCGTGTGCTGAGCCAACTCCCTGCTCCACCTGGAAACTCTGCTTGATCCCCTTTCCCTGCCCTTGGCTCACTCCCTGAAGGTCTCAAAGGGCTGTGCAGGTGTGAAGGAAAAGTCCAGGTTACACAAGAGGCTGCACCAGCTTCACTCCGAAAAGGAAGCAGATCAGGCCCCCTCACTCTTTTCCCTCCTTCTCTTTTGCTTCCTTCCTTCAGCTCTGGACCATCCACACAGCAGGATCGAGTGGGATCTAAGGACTGGTGATAATGTGTGCTCTCTGACTGGTGGGTTGTGACAGTTTTATATTACAAATTACTTCTTATTAGATGGTGTGTCGAACACCACTCTAATACTGCCTCTAATACTTCACATGGAATTTTTTCATACACAGAAATTCAGGTTTTCCCATTAATGTGAGTCTTCTCTCCTGCTCTCCTATCTGCACATCATATTTTGTCTTTTTGATTTGTGAATTCATACAGATCATCAGCCTTTCCTGGGTGTTTTACCTTCTTTTATGGACCTAGCTTTTCCTACTGAGTTAACATTTAAAACACACATGCAAAGGACATGGAAGAGTTTCTCAATTTCTTTGCCTGCATGCTTATAAATCAGCAATTTTGACCATGAAAATTAGATGCCTTTACTTCCAAGTAAACGAAAATGTACCAGGAATTTTGAAATTACTTATAATTACTTGCAAAGCAGAATCATGGAGGGTGCTCAGATTCAGCTTTGCTTTGCAAGCCTGTTAAAAAAATGATGTGAATTCGTGCTTATAAAGGGAAGGTATTTGGAGTGATATGCAGTCAAGGCCCAGGAAAAAATAGACTGCAGATCTTCATACCAAACTGGTGTGTGTATGGAAACATGAACAATTTGGCTGCTGTTAGGGTCACTTTGGCAAATTGTTTCCTGCATTACTGCCACAAAGTAAGAATGAATTATAACTATTAGAACGATTGAAGTGTAGTATAAGATGGTTGTTCGCTTTTGTTTCAGGCTAAATGGAGCTGGAGAGGTAAATATATTTGTGCACTGTCAGTGACTGGAGTTGTTAAGAGACAATAATCATAGAAATCAAACAATAAAAGACCTTCAGATACAATAGTTTCTTCATTAATGCCGTTTTATGTTAATTTGTCAACGGTTCCTGATGGAATAATCACAGCCCTTTTTGTAATTGCTGAGTACAAAATATTATATGTATTTATTGTGGATGAGACTTCAAGCAGGCAGTGATAACGGTTTTGTCCCCTATCACCTTTTTTTGTCTTCTAAATAGTTCTCCACTTTTAAAGCAGAAGTACAAGAAAAGAAGGAAATAGAAGAAAAGGGAGAGAAAGAGGAGGGAGGGATGTTGCCTCTTAGCTTACTCTGAAACTACAAGGGTTTTCTACTGCACAGGCAGGTGTGAGAGATGAAGTAACACCTTCCTTCAGCCCAAAAAGACTTTCCAAAAAGGAAAACTGTTAATTCTCTTTCTTACTGATGGTTACCTATGGTTTAGATGTGTTTTGTTTATATCATTGAAGTATCATCTACTTCTGAATATGAGACTTCATATAATCTAGAGATGGAGAGAATTTGTGAGGGCATTCACTACTCATGATGAGCAGTACCAGGTGGTCACTGCAGTGTCAACTTTGTCTTCCTTGTCTCACATGATAACCTAGGCAAGCTTATCATTGTACTTTTGTTGTATTTTGCTGGCTTTGTAAGTACTTTAGATACATGTGGTGGGTGCCATGTAAAGACCACAACACAGTTATCAAAGCTCTTATTATGGATTGCTTATATTTCAGTGATAATATATATTGAAGGTCACTTTTCATGACCTTTTTAAACCATAATACAGCAATTAATATGTCTATCTTCTTATACAGCAGAGTTTTTGCATTAAGGATATGAGAGGGACCAATTTTATTTTTATTTATGCCTCAACATATGTTATACATGAGGTGAAAAATTACTATAGGGGCTTCATGTGCCATGGGTTAAGGAGGCAGAAAATGGAGAGGAGCCCTGTCCCCGGGGAGCCTTCTCCTGGAAGCTGATCAGGGCAAAGAAAGCTTCCTCAACTGGGCTGCAAGTGATCCCCACCTTTGCCAGCTTGATTTCTGGTTCTCTCTCCATCTCTCTTTTCCCCTCTTTGCTCCCTTTTCTATGCCCACTTTGGTAGGATCACTTATTTTCTTTATCAACAAATAAGCGCTCTGTCTTCATCTGATAAATCTTATCAGAAAGAATCCTCCCCAACTCCCCTTTCACAGCAGGACAGGACAGACCCTACCTGATGTCCAGTGTACATATCAGTCACAATATTTCATTGAAGCCACTTTAAGCTGAAGGAAAGCAAGTTACTCCAGAGCCACTGACAATTGCAAAGTGGGAGCGTGTTGCTCCAACTCGTCTGATCAAAGCTCCAGCACTCTCTGGGAGGAACCTGAGGTGAGGCTCTGTCCTATCCTGCTCTGACACTCACATACAAATCCCTGCAGAGACAGGAATTCAACCCCTCTGAGCACTGAGTGGCAGCATGTCACTGCCACTTCTGAGCTCATCATTCCTCAGTGATTCGTGCATTTCTAGATATCTCTTTGTGACTTGTCCAAAGTAGTTGCTTACACACCACAGATGGCCAGTATTCTGTCTGCACACGTAAGAACATTCACTTTTGAATGGCAGAGAGACATTTATTCAGTCACAACGTATCTTCTACAAAGTACAGCCCTCTGCTCAAATTACGGGGTTTTTTCTTTTAGTTCTTCTGATGCAGAATATTCCTTGGAAAAATATGAATTAAAGAGGAGATACACTAAGGCTTGTAGTCCTGAGAAGGTTCTTTAATTCCATGCTGTCACACAGTGTGAAGGTCATCAGAAGAAGGTAGTCGAAAGAAGGCTGTCTTCTGCAATAGATCTGCTACTCTACCAGCTGATCAAAATCAGATGGTCACCAAATAACTTGGCTAGGCTTTTTGTCTTAACTCTGTAATCCTGTTTCTTGATTTAAAAAAAAAATCTTTATTTTACCAGCATTACACTCCCACAGGAAGAGGCAGGGTTTTGGGACAGCTGCAGTATAGTTGATGTAAGGCATGCAGTTCCATGGTGAGACACTAAAAGTAGCTGTGGAGTATCACACACCTGAATTCAGATCAGCTGAGAGCATTGTAGTGCCTGCATCGTGCTGAAATCTCCTGTTCAGCAGTAACACATCATCTAATATGAACACTTGATAGTGATATTGTTATCTGAGTGTAAATCACATTCTGCAGCATCAATGACCCCAATCAAAAATCTCTCCAGCATCAGCATCATCCACAGTCACTTCAGCTCCCCACTAAGTCATTAGCTTTGAAATAAGGGATTGAATACAATGTAAGTGGCAAATGTGAAGTATTCAGGAGCAAGAGGTTATTAGTAGACTTTAAACCATAAAAGCCTTTCCCCTTAGGCCCTGCAGGATGCTGCTCCAAAGAACAAACTGATTCATGTGCACAGCAGAAAACAGAGTGCACAGGCACAGGTACTGCAGCTGGGGCCTAAACAGGCAGGGAGGAAGCCTCCAGATCCCAGCAATGCTGCAAACTGGCCTCGAATTTGTCAGAAAATCCTTCCTTTCATTTCTGTTGCATTGATAAATAATTTGACTGGTTTTACACAGCATGCAATCCACTCTCACAGATAGAGTGGAAATGACTCTTTAAATTAGAAAAAAAAATTATCTGCTAACCTGTAAATCTTCCATTTGTAGTCTCAATATGTGTCATGGTTACAGAGGTGAGAAATGGGTGGCATACAACAGCACCTGTCTGCAAATTTACTACTTAAAACAGGATAATCCATGCTCCATCTCAGGCTGCACGGTGTTGCTGTGCTGGTCATGTTAGTCACATGATATTGCTTTCAGCTAAATCATTTTTATCAGTTAATCAAAATCCTGAACTACTAATTTGGGAAGAGAATGATAGTGTGTTTGTTTGGGTTTGGCTTTTTTCCCACATGTGATTGAACACAGAAAAGTGAATATGAAAATTCACAAAAGCAGTTCTGGGGAGGATGATGGGGTAGCACAACGGTGACACAAATATTTTTAAGCTTACATGCATTGATATAAATTTCCTTGCTGCTTTCTCAGTTTCAAAATATTAAATGTTTCTTTAGCAGTAAAAATTCATGCATTTGCACTAAATGTTAATAGTTTGAACACCCTACTGACACAAGAGCTTGACCCCACAGGATCAGCCTCTCTTATCATCCCTGCTACCCCTGTATCTCTTGATACTAACAAAGATTGTTTATTAATGTCCAGATTCTTTTGCTTTTAAAACTCAGGAAAAAAGAAAAAGAAAAAATGTCATGTAGAGAAATTAATAATAGTCATGAAGGACTGACAGACAAATTGACTTTAAGGAAGACTTTTCTGAGATCTAGAGACTTTAGTTCATTTTAATAATATCATAGCAGACAGTGAATATGTTGTTGCCTGTTAATGGATATAAAACTTCCTCCACTTCCAAAATACATGGATAAGGCTTTAAAGTTTTGGTTTTATTAAGAAAAGTTAGATCAAAGTATTGATGTTCCCAACATTACGGGTCTCAGTCTGAAACTAACAGCAGGTTTCTGTCCTTTTAAATAGAGGCAATCAAATTCTAAGCTAATTAGATATGGGAAAACCATAAATTACATATCAGGTTGAGGGAAAAAATTGGCTAGGAAGTAAACAGAATTCAGAATTTGGGGGAAAAAGGAAGTAAGTTGATGTCACATGCAAAGATTCCTTTGGGTTTGGTTTTTTTCCAAACACTTTCATTTGGGTTTTGGGGGGTTTTTGAAGCCGTTGTAGGGCTGAAGCCATGATTTACCTGCAGTGCCACCTGCTCTGCTGTAAAAGCATTATTTTCTCAGCCAGCATGGACAGCAGTCACAGTGCAGTCCTTTAAGACCCCCTTTTGGCTGCAAAAGCAGTGCCTTGGCTGTAATCATAAAGCTGTAATATTTCATTGCATTGACATCATATAGGATGTTTCCTCCATCTGCTGTGGTCAGCATTAATTAATAGATTTCTCAGTTTCTAGGAAGAGTCTAGCAAACAATCAATCTACTCCTTCTCTCGTATTTATTCATCACTGCAGCGCTGCTATGTAGATGGATATTCTGTTTATGATCCAACCATTCAACAGGACATCAAGTGAATAGCAAAGCAAAACTAACTAACTAACTAACTAACTAAATAAATAAATAAATAAAGTATTAAAGGGCCAGAGACTAGCTTTAATCAAAACAGGTATTCTCCTAGCACTGAATGCAAACAGTCAGCATGTGAAACAGAAGGCACAATGTAGTTTGTGCCTTGTTTTGGGCCTGCCTGGAAAAAGGAAATTCTGATTTCACATGTGGAAAAAAAAATGTTGACAATGAGATTGTTCATACCCTGGAAAAGGTTGCCCTGGAAGGCTGTGTAGCTGTTAGGAAACCTGGCTGTACAAGGGGATGGAAAGAAGTTGTAGCTTCGACTTTCTCAGGCTGTTGGAGCCATCCGGAGTTATCTTCCTTTAAGTGTTTCAATTCCTTGTCGTTTGCAAAATTCAAACAGACATGCCCCTAAGCTAGTTGATCTGATTTCAGAGTTATTCTTACTCTGAGCTGTTGGATGATCTGATCTCCTGAGATGTCTTCCATCTCAGTTTATTCCCTGGCTCTTGTGAAAAGTAGGATCTTCTAGCCTGGAAAAGAGAGGTTTCTGCGGAGACATTATTGTGGCCTTTGAATATGTAAAGAGGGTATAAGACCCATGGAGAGAGACTTTTTGTGAAGGTCTGCAGAGACAGGACAAGGGGCAATGCTTTCAAACTGAGAGTAGGTTTAGATTGGATAAAAGGAAAAATTTTTCTACAACAAGGTTGGTGAAACACTCGGACAGGTGTTACAGAGAATTTGTGGATGCCCCATCACTGAAAGTGCTCATTATCAGTTTGGCCAGTGCTGAGCTATTTGATCTACTGTAAGATGTACCTGGCAAGGAAGTTGGACTAGATGGTCCTTAGTCACAGACCACTATATGATTCTGTGAAAAACAGAATGCAATAAAGTTCACACTTCGGCGCAGACATATTTGCTATTTGTCACTTTCTACATCATTGCAATTACACCTTGTTAGCTGCTGAAATGATTGGTTGAGATTGATTTCCTTCCTTCACACTTCCTTCCTTCCTGTTGTTTCTTCACTCTTGGATTTTATTTTTTTTTTGCTATATTTCCTCTTTCAGTGAATTGCCTTTAAGTATCACTTTGCCCCCCACCTGGCTTTTTTTTTCAATGACAGCTTTTCACTTGTTTGTTTTGGGGCTTTGCTGCTTAAAGTCCAGCAGCCTCCTCATCTGAGCATTGTGCCCTGCCTGACCTTTTGTGTTGGGGCACTGGAGCATCTGTGTGGAGTTTCCTTTACAGCTCCATCACTATGCAAAAAGCCATAAATTACTGTGTTACATCTCACATACCACAAAGTATCATACCAATACTCACTCTACTGAAAAACTGGTTGGCTTACATAGACCAGACAAAGACCAGGAAATCCAGATGCCAGTGAGAATCTTGTAGACTACTCCTGCTGATCATTTAAATTCTGGGAAAGTCGTGTGAGGTACCACATTCTCTTGAAAAAGGTGTAAATACTCTAGGAGATAAACAAATGAGCTATTAATATTGTCATGCATGGTCATGAGTTTCTGGCTGGACTTTTTAGTATACTAATTCAAATGATCTGAAATTATATAATTTCAAAACAGCTTTTTCCAGATTCTAAGTATGATGGAGTTACATAGGGAGAATCTTATTTTTTCTCACTAATGTGCCACTGTCAACTTCATGCTTTGAAACTCAAACAAGTGAATAAGTTTCGTATGCCAAGGGTCTTGGAGCTGTGCAGTAAAAGACACAATTTTGATATATTACAAATGAAATTCATAAGACTTTTAAGAATATCTGAGCGCATTGCAGAGGCACGTGTTAAAATAGAAAATCTAGATAGTATTACATGTTTTTGTTTACAGGCATGAATAAGAATTCCCAATGGTTTTTATAGCAAAGAGGTTCGTTTTTAATTCATTTTTTGGTTTACAAAAAAAAGAAAAAACAAAGTGGCTACACATAATCTTGGTAAACCTGGTTCACATGTCATTATTATTGTTGCTGGTACTGTTTGTTTTCTTATCCCAGTGACAAAATCAGCTCACTTAACAAGGCACGAAGAAGAAGCAGGGCCCTTGGAACAGGTGGAAGAGGCAGAGACAGTCAATCCCTAACCCAAGGTGAGTTGCAAGGTATGGGAAAACATTTTAGCTGCCAGTCAGGTGAGGCCCTGGTGACCCAGCTGCTCCCATGCTGGGATATCATGGCCCATTGTATGAAAATAGGTGGCAGTGAAGCCAAGCAGCTGTCCCAGGATGTGGGCATTGACAAGGAGATTGGGAAGAGGACAGAAACTCTCAGCCTCTGAAGGAAACTCCTGTCAAGCATGAGAACAAGGTATTCTTTCAAGGATGATCTAATACTGACACTGAACCATGCTGTAAATCAAGTCCCTCCTGATGGGAGAGAATTTGCTGAAAGTCCTTGCAAGGAGTTTCAAAGATAAACCAAGACTTTGCCTTTAGTTTCAGTGCTTCCGGATAGTTGTTTATTAAGTCTTATCAGAGGAACAGAGCCACTAGCGTGACCCAGGTACAGCATAGAGCACAGAAAAGCAGGAGTGAGAGCATCTTCTGACTCTTTATCAAGATTTACACAGCCTTTTAAAGATATTTTACCCAATAGTTACTAAAAACGTACATTATTTTCACTTTCTTACCAATTATTCAGTAACACCGGCAGGAACTGTGGAATTCTCTATCCAATCATTCCAAACTACTTTTACTGCAGAATATGGAGTAGTAGAAGAAGGAGAAGAAGGTTTAGAGAACAACAACAATCCTCCATTTTCATATTTTTTACTCTTATCTATTTACTACAAAGAGAAGCCCAAAACCTCTAAATTTTTCCCCCTGTGACAATCTTACATAGTAGTCTATCACCTAATTCACACCACTGCATTTTCTAGTTCTTGTCTGACCGTTGGTAATTTTTTCCAAGGTTGGAGGTTAAAATAGTGTTGTTCAGGGGGGTAAAAACCCTCAAAAACAGGCAGAGAAATATTCTTGGCACTCTGGGCTCCTACATAATCCTGCACCCAGGCAGGTGGAACGCCACAGAGAAAGGGATCCATTTCCTGAGAGAATTAGCTGTCCTGGGGGGAATCCATAGGGATTCAAATAATGAGCAGTCCCCTGTGGATCCAGCTGAGGTCCCGTGTACCCAATCCACATGGCAGAAGCTTGCACAGAGCTCCATCATCGTACACCAACTCATTGGCAGTGGTATCATGGAAAGAATGGGAGCAAACGGTGCTTCAGGTGACTCCCCAACTCTGACAATACAAAGATCATCTTTTTCCTCCCCACTGACTCCACTTCACTCCTCATCTGTGGAAAGACTGTCCAAGACTGCAGACAGATTTGAAAGACTTACTCATCTCTAAATTTTATATCTCCTGCAAACAATAGCATACTCACCCGGAATTATGATTTTGTGAATAAACCGAGTATTTTATTATTTTGCCAGTTGAGGGGGGTGATAGAAAGGACACAGCCACCAATGGAAATAATGGTCTTATTTTACTATTGTTATTAAGGCAACACAAAAATAAAGTTATATAATTTAATAAAATAATAACCTTACATTGCGTTGGGCTTGAGAAACAAGCAAAATAAGCAAGGTAAAGCACCTAATCATTACTGTAGGAGGCAGAGAATGGTGACTGAGAAGGACACATCAACAATTGCCCCAAATACTTCACCATCATCCAGACCCTCAGTCGCTGGGCAGCCCCTGCTGCACGGAGGGCTTGGAGAACTTTCCCAGCAGCTGGGAGGTCCCACGCAGTGCATCCACTCATCGGTGAGGTCTCCAAAGTTGCTGTGAGGGGCGGTCCAGCTTTTGTAACTTTTATAACACACTTCCAGACCAACCAGGACCAGGGCTTGGCCAGAGCCCAGGCCACGGTTGGGGGTGGGGGGGCTCTTACAAACAGCATCTGGTGATGTCAGCTGGGGAGGTTCCCAAAAACAATACATTTAATAATGTATCTTGCAGATAATTACACACGGTCACGCGAACGTTTCTGAAGCAGCTGGTTGGGCGTTAGACCAGCTAGCATATACAAGGTTCTATGGTTAGATGACTAACACAGCACAGGATTCATCTAGAAGTCAACTCTGGCTCAGGCCTGTTGTCTTCATTTATGAAGATAGAGAGGATTTGAGGGAGAGATGGTGAAGGCATTGTGTATTTGTCTATAGACTAAGGATTTATGAAGATGCAGGAAAGCAAATCCCAGGAACACTGTTAAAACTCTGTTTTGAAAACCTATCATTTGTTCCTATCCTCTGTTCTCTCTTTCCCCCATTTGTGTATTCTTGATACCTACAAAAGAAAGTAGGTGGGTAGAGAGATTCTTCTAACCCTGCAATACACTCCTGTTACTGTTTCAGATCTGCATCCACAAGGAAGTGAACACTTATAACCACCAAACCATGGGAGAAGTTCAGTTTGAACCAACACTTTTTACTGTAAGGTTGCAGCTGTTCAGAAATTCAATTCCCATAGTGCCAAGACTACTTATTTTTACTAAATAGTGCTATGAGTGCAATTAAGCATAGACTCAGGCCTGAGACCGATACAAATATTTCTAAACTTTTATCACTTCAGTTTTTATTGTCCTTTCATTAATTAAAAAAAAAAATCACTGAATTTTTTTCCACTTTTTTAAAAAAGCCAGGGGATACTGTGGGTTTGGAGCCATTCACTTTTTATTCCAAATGCAAGCAAAAAACCCACCACAACAGAAAAGAAAATACAGATGCAAAGGGGATACAGGATACAGTACTTCATTTGAAAGTAAAAGAGGGAGTAAGCAGAGAACTACTGTTATTGGAAAATGTAATGTCATTTGAAAGAAGGGATTAGAAAATGAGTGAAAGAAAGACAAAATAAAGTTCTAAAGAAAACACAGAGTCTTGTAAAGAAACAGTGGTGTAGGGAACAGAGGAGTAGAAACTCCTGCAATTAAGGGAGGATTTCATTTACAGCCCTGGAAGAAATTAGGTCTGGCATAATTGACAGAGATTTATAGACCTTAAGCAAGAAAGCTAAAAACCTAGGTTTTTATAGTTTATAAGTAAAAATATGCACCGGGTGTTATGGTGAAGGGTTTTAAGTATAACAATGTGACTTTACAGGTTAAGTTAAGAATTTAAATGCTGTAAAAGTAGTCTTTGTGTGGATGTGACATGACAGGCTATTGGGTAAAACACAACCACACTGCAGTGAGAAGCTCCATAGGTGATAGGTCATAAAGTCAAAGTTTCGCTTTAAGTGCCCATTGGATTAGAAAGTTATAAATTACGATGGAACCTCAGATTTTGTGACTATTTCTTGTTGTGGCAACTTATTACTAAATCTCACACCTCTGGGACTGGTGCTTGTTTGTTATTTTAAGTAATAAATCGTGGATAACTGCGATAGTCCCATCTCTCTTTAATAAGAACTCCGACAATGATGAAGCGGCACCAAATTAAGCACTAATACATTGATATTTCCAGATGACTGGATATTGGTTACTTTTTGCCCAGTAATTTAGGAGCTGAAGGACTGCTAAAATATTGGGGTCCAAATTTGTAAATGCCACTACAAAGTACCAAAAAATTTTGCAGTCTGAAATTGTGAAAGCTTATTTGAATTAACCTCTGAGCTGGTGGAAAAGTTGAACAAACAGAATGCCCCGCTAACAGTATGATTTGGCTTGCAAAAAAAAATTATTTCTATAGCAAGCTTTTGCTTTCCCAGTGTTTTGAACTTCTCATAACTTGTCCTATTTGACAGGAAATGAATTAGGAGTCTTTTTCTTTATTTCTTTTGTTTGAAAGTCTGTAAGACAAGTCTTGAAAATATAAAAAGCAAAAAATTGCATTTGTTGATGAGGAAGAAAGTAGAAAGCTCATTCTACCCCTACTGTATTCAATGCCAAATTTCAAGATGTTCAAGACCAAAAGAAAAACAACTGTACTTTTTACACTGTAGCTTTCTGGAACAAGGGCTCCATCATGTCAGTATCAAGGTTTGTATCCTGGTGTTTTAATCCATGCAGGATAGTTTTGGATGATACTTCATTATTTTTATGTCAGTTCATTGATGTGCCAGTTTTGTGTTGTAAGTTTTCTGAAAGAAGACATGTAGTGATAGGAATGTTGTTTCTGCAACACTGAGCCCATAAACTACCAGTTTTGCCATAAATTCTCTTGAGGCTTGCCAGTTCAATCCCCAAGATTATGGTTCTATTAAATCATAAAACATAATTACTAAGAATAAATATATCAAAGTTTTGGAGCAAGGAGAGGAAATAAATCACCATGAAATAAAGTACAAGGCAGTTCTCTCAGTACAAATGGGCAGAGAATTCCTGTATGTATCCTCAATCTTTAATCATTTGTGCAGAGTATCCCATTTCCTAGTAGAGGGAAAACAAGAGAACTGGCCTTACAGATATTTTCCCTTTCTTGCAGCTGAGAATGAGTGGAGGGTTAGTTGCATTCCCCAGCCTTCTTTTGTCACTAATCTCAAATCTCGGTGGGCCATGAGCAGGTAAAAAAAAGAAAAAGAACCCATGCCTCAAAGGCACCATTCAATTGTTTTCTGGAGCAACATGGAACCAGGAAAGAAACAGTGTGTTTCTGTCACCCATTCCTTCCCAGGAGCAGTTATAATATTATCTAGTAAACAGTGCAAGTTTTCCCATAGAACTAACACACCAAAGTATTAAACTTAATTTGGAATTCCAAAAAGTATTCCTACTTTTAAGAATTATGCTTTTCTGTCTCTTCTACGAAAATTAATTTTTTGTTTTAAAAATCAAATAGGGCTCCTTGTCACATAGAAGAGAGTGCTCCAGAACAGATTAGGTGCTCAAAGTTCTGTGAAATGTAGATCAAATTCAGCACTGCTAGGACACTTTTCCCTGACAACCATATGAGAGGGAGATCTTTTAAATTGTATTTATATAAGGTTAACTCATAGATATGAGTCTGTAAAAGACAGAAAAAACACGGTTCATGCTATCAAAATCACATACTACTTCTACTGGGAACAGAATTACAAAGGCATCTTTTCTCTCTAAATGAATAATGAGCTCAAAACCCTGTTATATTTGATAAAGCAGTGCTTCCTAGATTATGATGCTGCTCTGAACACAGTTGGGACTGTGCTCTCAATTCCCACGTCATTTTAATGCTTAGATGTGTCAGACGTATTTACAGTGTTACAGCAGGAGCTTCAGAAACAATGGAGTTTTCCTAGTCACAAAGCCTTTTCTGTACCTTCTTTTTCTGTGTTTATTCTTGGGCTTTTTAAAAAATACTTTCCCTTTCTTCATATTTAATGTAGCTGTCAATAACCCTGATCTGCAGTCGAGCCTCAGGCAGTCTTGTGACATTGAACAAATTTGCTTCAAGAAAATACAGACATGAAAAGTTAATACTGGGACAAGACTCAGGATGAAAGGCTGGAGTGGCTGAAACATGCCAGCACATTTTGCAAGCTTAGTTTTGAATAAGAATAGTTGTCTTCATTGGTTTCCTGTATTCCCTCTTTGCCTCTTGTTATTTCAGCCTGAACCTGATGCTGGTATCTGGTTTTGTGACTTTGGTAGGATGAGAATTCAAGATGAAAAGTGCAATAAGGAATTTCTTTTCTCTCACCCTTTTCAATTTAAGACCACTTTGAACAGGAGCTGAAAGTAGCTCACAGGTCCCATGAATATTGCTAAGAAACAAGGACAGCAAAACCAGCATCACCTACTTGCCACCAATGGTTTCACAGGTGTCTGGGCTCTCTCAGCAGCAGATTTCAAACCTTAAAAAGCTTAAAGGGGTGCCTGGTGGTGAATTCCCCCCTTGGTGTTACCCTGATAGGAAACTCTATGCAAAAAGTAGACAGAGAGTAATATTTAACATGTTTAGAATTTTGCCCTTATGCAGACTCTTGTGAGCCTTCAAGTCAAGCCTCTCCTGTAGTTTTATAATAAAATCTTACTGAAATACTATGCTTTAAGATTCAGTGGACCAGATTTAGGCTTTATTAGGATTAATATTTATGGCAAGTGAAAATACTATTTTATTAGCTCTAACCAGACTTTCTAATCATTTAGTAGCACCTCTAAGCACATTTTCCAGGAAGACAAGCTGCCTTTTTCTTTCCCAATACGATTTTAACTTATATATGCTGTGATATTAGTCTTTAAGCAGGAAGATACAAATGAATGTTAGTCAGGCAATACTGGATCAGACAGATCAGTTCTGATCAATACTGATCAGATTGTATCATGTCTAATTTGTTGGCGTTGCCTGTCTAAACCAGTGGCTTTCTCTGATGCATCAGTAGACAAGGGAAGAGCTCCAGGCGTTATTTAGCTGCTCCTTTGTTCCTTGCCGTGGTTCCACACACCACCCTTCTCTCTAAACTGGGGAGACACAGATTTGCTGGATGGACTGTTTGAAGGGTAAGGAATCATCAGGGTGGTCACTCCCACATAGTTGCAGTCAACAGTTGATGTCCAAATGGAGATCAGCAGTGAGTGGTGTCCCTCAGGGATCCATACTGGCACAGATACTGTGATGTAGTAGAAATGGGCCCTTTTTTAATCTTTCCATGATGCCAAGAGCTTGATTTCAAACAGCTGATTCTTCCAAATTTACAGCTTTTTGTTTCAGCAGGGTTGGAAAGCTACATTTGGATTTGCACTTTCAAGTGAAATAGTGGAAGTGCTTTCTCATTTTCAGAGAAACAGGAAAATAAGCCCTGGATAAAGAATTATTTGCTACATTTAAGACAGATGCATACACAGTAAATAGACACTCCATACAGCGAATTTCCAGACATAGCTGTAACTTCCTGTTTCTTTCCCTAGTTAGAGATGCTTTCATAAAGCTTATCAAACCACCATATTTTTAAATATGCCAGGATTCAACCCCAAGCAAATACTGGCAACTAATGCAAGCAATATGCACTGCATTATCTCTGTGCAGGTAACTTCAGAAATCAATTAAGTGATGAAAACCATAAAAAAAAGATCCTAAGACCAGCTAACAAACTTATTTCCTGAAATACTGAAAAATGGGTACGTAAATATTTTAAAAACAAGCCAACAAACCTAAACAACCTCTTTTGAACTTCTAAGAAAAATATTTGGAGTGCAATGAAGAGGGAATCTGTATCTTCATACCTTCAAGCAGCCAAACACCTCATTTTAGTTTGCTAGCATTATCCCAGAGATCAAAACAAACTCTAAAATAGGTATTTTGGATGAATTTGCATGATGTTATTGTATGACCCAAACTATTTGGAATTTTCATGGTATAGGACTATTGGAAGGAGGGGGATAACCAATCTGAGTGCTCTGAGAACTTGAGGGGGTTTTAATAATTACATTTTAATCATCTTTTTTTTTAAGACATATCTACAGGACCAGCTTTTGTTAATCTGACAGTCTAGTTAACCTAGAAATACATTTTGTTTCCCGTGAGAGGGAAAATCATAATCTCTTTTATAAACAATAATTATATTCAGAAAGCAGCATAAATCTGTTTAGAGCTGTATGGGTGCTTGTATTTATAATGTTGTGGTTGATCACAGGTTCTACCAAGCTGTGTCCTTGTTGTGTTTACATCATGTCCTCACTAGGTCCCAGGTGCCAAAAAATAAAAGTTTAAAAATTTCTGTGCTTGGAATTTAATCTAATGATCCCTTATCTTGCAAGAGACTCTCTCACCTGATTTAACACATTAGGTATGCCTCATCTTTGGTTTTGATGAAATTTTTGGACGCTTCACTAACTGCTAATGTTTAGGTCAGCTGTTTTCACATTGATTTGTTGCATGGCTATTATCTCATGACTGTCCCTACAATAAAATGTGAAATGGGGCTAGTAGAGGTTATGGATTTTGAAGCAGAAAGCATATTTAGCCTACTTCTGAGAATTTTCATCTCTAGAAAGAATCAAAAGCAGGAGACTACACCCATTTTACCTTCATGAGAAGGTATCGTGACAGTATTTATTCATGAGAAGATAATGTGAAAAACATCAAGTTTCAAGAAAAAATTTTGGATATTAATTAAGGAAAATAAATAATACCAAAACCTAGAGGCATTCGGGAGGAGTGGACAGGCACTCCTGGTCACAAAAGACTGGCTGTGAATAAGAATGAATTTATAAAAGATATCTTTCCTGGTAAGAGCAAAACTCAGGAGGGAGGTCCAAAAACTGGTGGCTGTTTCAAGGCAGGACCTCTGCATTTCTCTGTTTCATTGTGAAGTTTGCATGGAACCTGGGCACCGTGGTCTATAACTGAATATCAGAAACTTCTGAGCTCATGGTAAAAGAAGACACAATTTCCCCTTTTCTTGCCTGGAGAATGCATCTTTCATAAAGGACAAAGTTTTGAAGGAATTGGATAGATGTGCTTAGTTAGTCTAATTTTGCCATCAATGCTTTTGGTTACCTTGACCATAACCTGATGATTTTCTTGCAGTCTCTTGTTCTATATCAGAGAGCATTATTCTTTAGAGAAATCTTTCTGATGGCCTACTAACGATGATTTTTACCACCACTAGCAAAAATTTTCTTCCAGAGGCAACAAAGAGCCTCGGGACTTGTCTGGGTTTGTGATGGCCTGAGATAGCTCATGCTTGCTGTATCGTCTGGTGTTCACATATCTGCTGCCTTGTGACTTCTTTTAGCATAAGCTCTGTGAGTATGGTAAGTGATAAAGACCTGGCAGACCTAGGGAGTTTTTGCTAACAAGCAAAGCTCCTTACATCAGTCAAATCTGGCAGAGGCTATTTGTGCCACTTGCAAACTTTAAATGGGGACTAATGAGAATGAAGAAAACTGTGTCGTAGAAAGGTAAAAAAATTAACTGAAGTGTACTCAAGACTAAGAGACCACCAGAACTTCATACTTCTCTCAGTAAAGGCTTGAGGATTCTGATGATTCAACACAAATTATTCTATCCCACTCTGCTTGAGAAAGAATGAAATTTGATCTTAGGACTCAGACACTGGAAAGCTGAACATAACACCAAGATCAGCTGTACATACTAGGAGGCTTTACTTCCTATATATAAGACTTTGAGTGCAATACAGATTGAGTTTAAAAAAAAAAGTAAACCTATAAGGAAAGGGAGAAAATGGAAAAAGTATTTTAAGCAATATTTTTTTCTCAGTTGTTTCTGTTAGTGCTCGGCACTGAAAAAATATTCGTGCTTAAACATTTTTAGCAGAACATGCCCACACTTGAACAGGTGAGTCAATGCAAAGCTACTCTTCCCTTTTTAGTGAGAGGGAACATGTCCTTTCTGGATCATCCTTTGTGACCAAGAGAATAAAACCTACTCTGGTAACATTATCACCAAAGACAAGACCTTCTTTCCAGAATGTGTAAGCCTCTGCTTTAATCTCATCCTTTGAAAAGATACTGACTACATGTGAATTCTTTTTGTCCCATGCCAAGAACTTCTGCTCGCTTCTGACCTGCTTGATATAATCCCAAGTTGTAATGGTGGCATCAGGAAATCAGATGAGCAATGTAGACTGGATAACCCTCTTTGACAATCATTATTAATAGATTCTTCTTCCCCCAAAACAGCTCATTTCCACAGATTGCAGGTTCAACAGGAAATTGTTTCCTTCACTGTTCACAAAAAAAAAAAAAAGAGTCACCAGTCCACTCTTCTGTCTCCCACTGTGGAGTTTGCAATTTTCTTTTCTCCCTTTGTTGTCAAAGACCAAACCTATTGCCTAGACTAGGTGGGTCGCTGCTTGCCTATGGCACACTTCCTCCCTCCCCAGAAAAACTACAGCCCTGCCCCAGGGAATAGCCAGCACCTTCTCACCAGTACTTACCATGCTTGAAGGCTGCTCCTGGAGAATTTCTGTGCTCCCTGTTTTACATCCTTTGGCCAAACGCCTGTGACTTGCTCGCTGTGTAAGACATAAAGCGCTGTGGGGGCTGTTCTGCAGCTGAAGGGTTTGTAAGGTACCTCCTCCAATGGCATGTAAGACCCAAAAAGCTAACCTGCTGTGGAGCTGCCTGAAACAGGTTGTAAAATGCTTTATGTGAGTTTTTATCTTGTCCCAGGTACTCAGAGGACCTTGACGTTCTGTAACTTTTACTCTACTTTGCTTTCTTCCTGTATGCCTCATGAAATTTACCTCTCCATCTCCTTGGGTTTCTTCGGGTGTTCTGAGTCATTAATACCCATATCTGTTCTCCCACATGGCATTTCATGGTCCATGTACATAAAAAACCAAATTTGGATTAATGTTGAAGATAAATTTAAAGCATGTCTTGGTTAATTTCGTATGATTTTTCACGTTCAAGACTGAGAATACATATTATATTTTTACCTCACCTAGTGGAAGTTATGCCTGCTCATGGCAGGAGGGTTGGTCTAGGGGCTCTTTAAAGATCAAGCCAAACCTTTCTATTATTATATTAAAGTCTACTTATTAGAATGGAGAAGTACTATTTTCCCATAATGTAAGCAAACTCCCACTGCTTCCAGAAATTTTATAACTTTGATTAAAATTCTTTGGTTCTAAATAATGTAACTGCCATGAGAAAATGCTAATACAGAAATTGAGGAAAATGTGAACTCCAATGTTAAATCAACTTCCTTTCTTGGTTACCATAGCAATATAATCTTCCTGTGGGGGAAACTGTCTCATGTTATATCTGTATAATTGCAGGAGTCTTCCTCAATACCAAAGCACACACTGTCTCGGTTTCCTGTAGTATATGGGGAAGGTAAAGAATATTTTCTCAACTGAAGTGTATCTGATTGTCTGGTTGTTTGGAAAGGACTCTGTGTAAGGATTAGGGACTCAGCAGCTCTGCATAAAGAGTGCACTCAGAGTGTTGATTTCAGCAGCATTCATTGTTTCCTAGTTTTGTGAGCAATGCAAGCTCTGACTTTTGAGAAAACAAATCAGCAAGTAGCCTGCTGAGAAGCAGAAGTGTCCTTACCCGGCATTTGCCTGGTGCCCAGAGTTCAGATGTACAACACAAGCTGACTTGTGGCTTGAAGCAAGAAGCAAAAAGTCTCTTGGATATTGAGGTTTCTGAAAGATACATTACTGTTCAAAGACTCTGAGGAGTCATCAATATGCACTGATGTAGCTTGAAGCACCCGAGTGCTAGGGATGAACCCAGGATCACTTTTATCCTTGCTGGGTTTGTTTGCACAACAAATACATAGTCTCAGCCCAAGGTATCTTCTACCTCCAGGCACAGCTGATCTAGCAACAGATGTCAACTCATATGTGAGAAACCCCTGATGTTCATTTAGTCCAATTTTTATTTGTTTCCCCTTTCCTACTTCCTCTCTCCTATTTCTTTCCCTTCTCTTTAGGTGCATTATTCAGGCTGAGGTTCACCTGTTCTTACTCATTGGCAATGTCTCTAGCACATCCTGAGGCGTTTCATAAAGATCAAGCCATCACAATTACATCATTACTGATATGATACATTTCCAATGTAATTCCAGTCTCACTAAACTGCAAATCATCATGGTTTTGCATCTGTCCATGCTAGCAGTCTGCTATTTACCTCAGTGATCCTGGTTTTATTTAGTTTTATTTACTTCATTTTTTACTAAAGCATGTTTTATTACTTCTAAGTATTAAATTATTCAGGAACAGATTTTTTTCCCTACGTGAGCTATAGCAGCAATGATTTATTGTGCTTGACAACCAGAAATAAATTATCCTGGTTTCGTCTTTTAACCTGCAAGATGTTGCAGAAATATGCCTAAATGTCAAGTCATTTTGGTTGAATGGGAATGGAGTCACCTAGAATAATTTCAGCACCTTAACATTCAGATAGAAAATTACTCAGAGGATATCTCTGCATTATATCTGATTTCTTCTATTTGACAGGCAGTGAGAAATTCTTCAGCGATCACTCAACTTATGCTACTCCTACAGGGGCAGAGCTGAAATGCTCTGTTACTCTTTTACACGAAAGCAAGACATACTAGGTTTTTTTCTGGATTCACGATAATAAATTGTCCTGGTTCCAGCCCAGACCAGCGGGAGGGGGTGTGCCCAGGACATTGTGTTACTCTTTACCTCCTTAGGTCGTTGCCAGGGCCGGTGAAAGGGGACTGTCTCTCTTCCAAGGAGGGAAGCTGTCCACCATTGTTTTCATTTGCCCCACGCCTGGTGAGCATTTCGCACGTAAATCACCCTTTGTGCACCTTTGTTGTTAATATTGTTGCTGTCACTGCTTGTCTTCTTATCTCATTGCTGTTTCCAGTGAATTCTTCTTAACTGTGATTTTCACCTTTTGTGCCTCCAGTTCTCAACTCCATCCCCAGTGCAGAAAGGAGGAGGATGAAGGTGAGGAACAAGCACGTGACACCTGGCTTGGGAGAGTCTCACTGGGGGAGTCACTGAACTGGGGAGTACCATTCCTAAACCACAACAGAAATATAAAGGGACAATACTACGTCGACTATTTCTTTAAAAATGAATTAATACTGAATGAGTTAATTTGTAGTGTCGGCTTAACATCATCAGCTAAAGGCAATGGAAAAATATTCCGTCTGAGCTGGTTCCAACAGAAGGCATCTACCTCATCCTTCTCCATTTCTTTTTTGAGGAAGAGCTAGACCTATCTCCATGTACGTAGGAACCCAGAGTACCGAGAATATTTCTCTGCCTGTTTTTAAGCGGTTTTACCCCCCTGGACACCACTGTTTTAGCTTCAAACCTTGGAAAAAATTACCAACAGTTAGACAACAACTAGAAAATACAGTGGTGTGAATTAGGTGATAGACTACTATGTAAGATTGTCACAGGGTGAAAAATTTAGAGGTTTTAGGCTTCTCTTTGTAGTAAATAGATAAGAGTAAAAAATATGAAAATGGAGGATTGTTGTTGTTCTCTAAACCTTCTTCTCCTTCTTCTACTACTCCATATTCTGCAGTAAAAGTAGTTTGGAATGATTGGATAGAGAATTCCGCAGTTCCTAGTTGTGTTACTGAATAATTGGTAAGAAAGTGAAAATAATGTACGTTTTTAGTAACTATTGGTTAAAATGTCTTCAAAAGCTGTGTAAATCTTGATAATCAGTCTTTCTCGCTCTCACTCCTACTTTTCCTCCTTCCATGCTGTACCTGGGTCACGCTAGTGGCTCAGTTCCTCTGATAAGACTTAATAAACAACTATCTGGAAGCATTGAAACTACAGAAGACGTCTCGCTTTATCTTTTAAACTCCTTGCAAGGACTTTCAGCAAATTCTCTCCCATCAGGAGAGACTCAATTTATGGCACAATAAAGTGTCACATGTAGACCTATGGACATCCAGCCTCCAAGGGATCTGAGGCCAAGCAGTGCAGAACTCTGAACCAATGATGGGTTGGAGCATATGTGGCCACACAGCACTGTCAGGGCTGCATAAACCGCCTGACCACACAACCAGTTAAACTTGTGCTGTTCTGTGTTTAATGAGGATTTTTCCTGGGATTCAAATTCCTCTCAGTTTTACCTACTGACCTAAAGAAATGTTTCCAGATGTGTATGCAGATGTGTGAACAATAATGTAAAAGAAATGTGAAGTCCCCAAGGACATGATATGTTCTGAATATTAAATCAGAGATTCATGCCCTCAAATTTTGACAGTGAATGTATTTGCTGAGGTTCTTACTGTGTAGGTAGGTTAAGTGCCAGATGTTAAAGAATGACTGTAGAGACATAAAATTCACAGATATCTTGAAATTATAGGCTGTAGTTTCCTTTTGAGTGTAATGCTTTATGGGAATAATGTCACCAAAGCATAGCTGATCCATTACAGAAATTTCAGAAACAGAAGATGCTGATTTTAAAGCTATTTTCCCACCAGTTTTGTTAAGATTGTAAATTGTACAGCCACATGGGATTTTTTTATTTCTTTCTTTGCACAAGATTAGGATCAGAATAAATAAGAACTGGAAATCCCAGAAGAAACTACAAATCTTACGAGAATTTTATCCAACCAGCAAAAATACTTTGGATAAACAAATACTCAAATACCCTATTTTTTCCTAGCTTCCAGTATACCTTTTCAGATTCTTTTATAAAGATATGCTGAAAAATATTTTGCCATTTTAGACACTTGTTGTTTAATGTTGTGTTCTTAAAATACGTAAGATAAAATCTTGCTCCATGCTATCTTCTTTCTAACAGGTTGAGTTCCCAAATATCTGTACAAATGTAAACTTACACTCTTAAGCATTTTCATACTCTCTGAGCATAGTGAGAATAATCCTTCACAACAGTTCTGTGCCATTAAGTCTGGGTTGACTTTGCTTACAGTTGGCTGGATGTGAAGAAAAAAACATAACCATTGCGGATTTATTTATGTTATGCTATAAATGTCAACAAATTCTGCTTGCAAACACACCTTTATGACTACTTTTAGTCAATGGACTTTAGGGAAATATTCAGATAAAAAAATGTACTTGGGAACAAGCACCTGTAATTCCTTTTGCCAAAAAAATAAATAAATAAATAAATAAATAAATTAGCTATCTTCTTCCATCAGTTTATTTGCTTTGTCCCTTCAGCATGTCCATGGGGAATGGATAATTACCAGTGAATCAGTGAATCTATTACTAAAAGGCATAGCACAAACACTGAAAGTAAGTCTGAGGGACTTTCCTTCTCCTCTTTGGTGGTTACCTCCACAGTTACATCCTGTAGTATCCCTAACCTACAAAGGGCTGGCTGTTCTGAATGCCAAATATCACTCCTGGAAGACATAAATCAGGTCCAAACTGTGTGGGTCTGGGAAGAGAAAGCATGGGAATTCAATAAAGGCATTCATTCTAAATATGTAACATGACCTCAAAAGCATTTATCACATAACTCAAGATGCAAGGTTTCAGTGAGAAGGTGTCTGAATTCCTAGCTTTAATGCCAGGGAAATTGGCTTATAAGAGAGGAGATATTGTCACCTTTTAAACGGGTCATACATCTACTCAGTAATCAAAGGGACTTGCCATGATTTTTAGTTTACAAAATTGTATTTCTTAGCTTACTGATTTGTGATATTTTGAGGAAAAGGCTCTATTTCTTTCTCCATTTATATCTACAACAAAGTGATATAGTAATCTCAAATGTAAGTATTTAAAAGGGTATATTGAATCACAAAAGGATGTCATAATTACTTCTGTAGCAAAAGAGAAAGTGAAGGTGGATATTGTCTCCAGTATTGAGTCTCTCTAGAAAAAATCTTGTACTTAGTAAATACTCCTCCTGAATAATTCCCTTTACAAAGCCTTTTTGGTTTTTGGTAAGCCTTTTCATCAGGTGACAAAATTTCCTTTCAGTATCTAAAAGACATTGGCTGTGGTGACTTTTCTCTCCTCTCCAAAGCAGCAGTTCAGCAATTCTTTTTTGTTACCAGCCAAGGCGTAGCAGAAGATAAACAGAAAGCAAGGGACAAGCAGGTCTTTTCCAGGAGGCAGAAGACTCTGGAGGATAAAGCTTAAAGGAGTCTGTCACAAAGGATGATTTCATTTCAATACCACAGCCCTCTGAGTAGTCCAACGTGCAAGAAAGAGAAGAAACCAGGGAGCCTGCTAATCATTCCTGCTCTCGACCTCTGTGCGGACGCCCTGCGGCAGGGCTCACCAGCACACAGCGCCTGCACTCTCTCGGGCCTCCTTGGCCCTGTGCGAGCAGCGCGCAGCAGCTCGGAGGGAAACCACTGCAGAGAGCTTGTGCCTTTTGCCTTTTCACCTTTCCGAAATGATGCTTTGGCTCCTCCAGCTGAAACGCCCAGGACGCTCCTCGGCTGAGGCTGAAGCAGCTGCTCCATCTCGCCTCGTTTCCAGTGGGTGAGGAATTGCCGCGGAGTAACTTCCAGCACGGAGCTTGTAAGCGGACTTTGCTGCTCCTTCTGCAGCCTTGTGCCGTGCTGAGGTGACTTCCCCGACGTTCTGGCAGCGGCGCTCGCCCGGGTCCCGGTGAATTCCCGAGGAGCAGCAGCGCCCGGAGGCGCTCGCAGCGCTCCGCGGTACGAGGGGGACGCCGGGCGGTCGGGGCGGGCACACAGCGGCCGCTGCCCGCTCCTTGCAGTCCCTGGCCTGTGCTGAAGGGATGCAAAAGCCTGCTCATCTTCCGCTTACGATGGAAGGCAGCACTCCTTTGCAGAGCTGCTTCACGCGGAAGAATTCTTTAAGCCTTGTAGCGCTCTTGTTAGGAATTTAAAAAACCAATTCCGTTTTCCAGCCGCAGAAACAGAGCAAGTCTTACAGGGCGTGTTCAAAGTCCCTCGAAAGTTCTGTGAAATAATTAGGAACAGAACCTCATTTCGGCTACAGCTGGCTTCCTCTTCCTGTGAGTTATACCCTGTTGAATTGTCAGGAATGAAATCATGTCCACCGCTGCTGATGCAGTGTAGCAAAGAGGCATCTCCTGCTCGCACCACATGTGCAGTCTACAGCTGAGAATGCAGACCCAGTACGGCCTGTGCTGAAATCCGTGTGCAGGGAAGGCCAGCAGCAGTCTGCCAGCACTTGCCTGTTCAGGGGAGCGCCAGGGGTGCAATGGCAGCAGCAGTGTCCCGTGCCTTGGGACTCAGCATTGCTGCAGCACCTGGGAGTGAGTGCCAGCTGGGAATTCTCAGTGTTGGGCTTTGATCCTCACCGTGAGAGCTGCTTTTTTTTTTTCCCCCCATGTTCATTCCAACGGGCTTTTGCAAACATTTGTCTACATACTGACTTTTAGTATAGAAGCACTTAAGAGGCTGGCTGTGATTAAGACCCTAAATTTTCAGAGAGCAAGCTTTCATTTTTTTAAGGGAGTAGTGGATAGGATGCCCTGGAAACTGCCCTCAGGGATAAAGGAGCTGAGCAGAGCTGGCACCCATTTGAAGACATTTTTCTTAGAGAATAAGAGCTCACAATTCCCATTAGTAAGAAGTCAGACAAGGAAGGCAGGAGACCAGCTTGGCAGAGTAAGGATCCCCTTGTATGAATTGAAGAAGGTAATATGCAGGCAACATATGTAATGCAAAAATGTTTTTGAAAGTATGTTACAACAAGAAGGTTATTGAAAATTAATATATGTGATGCAAGAAGGTACTATGCAGACAATATGCAGCAACACACATCATGGGGAAAATACAGAGCTACCACATGGGTGTGTGAGGATGGGATCAGTATAGCTAAGGCCCAGTTGAGGCTGAATTTGGAAAAGCATGAGAAAAATAATAATAAGGGCTCCTACAGGTACTTCAGTGGGAAAAGGAAAATGAAAGGAAACCTATCACATCTCCCCTATTCCCCCCCACCCCGATAAGCCAGACAGGACTAGTGACAACAGACAAGGAGAAGGCTGAGGTACTCAACAATTGTCTCAATTTTTCCTGCCAGTCACTATTCCCACATCTCTCAGGTTATTGGGCTGGTGGACTTAATTCCAACCCATTGTAGCAGGTCAGGTTTAAGACCACCTGAGGAACCAGAGCATGCACAAGGCCATGGCACCCACCCAGATGCATGCCAGGGCCCTGAGAGAACTGGGAGCTGTAGTTGCTGAGGTGCTCCCCCCCCCCCCCCCCCCCATTATTAGACAAGTCAAGGCAGCCAGCTGAAGTCTCCAAGGGCTGTGTTGTTCTAGCACAGAAGCCATTTGACTCCCATCCTCTGGCTGTTTTTTGTAAATCTTAAAAGCTCTGAGTAAATTTCTGCAGAGGATGTCCAATGCAGTTTCAAAAATGGCATCTTTGTTATTGGTTTTCATACTGATCTTGGATAGTTCCTTTTTTTGCACTCCTATATTTTCTAAACATTTGCAATGATTGAAAAGAAAACTGAAATGAGCCACTATGCTCTTTGCAGTGGTATGAATGTATGGCCAAGACCAATATCTTTTTAACACAAATATATTTTTGCTATGTCTAAGCACACATGCATACCTGTGTTTGGTTTATGTGTCCAGGTTTTGGCAATGGGGGGAGGCAGGGCTGGCCTGTGAGAATAGCCCAGGTGCTGTCCTGTCCCAATCACTTCCAGCTGGCTGCACTTCAGGATGTCCTCCCAGCAGAAAGAAGAGGCTGTGAAAGCAGCCCTTAGAGATGTGACTTTTTGTACTTTTATTTTTAAGTTAATAAAAACCTTCAAGCTGCTTTTTGGGAGGTTTTTTGGTTGGGTTTGTTGTTGTTGTTGGGTTTGTTTGTTTGTTTGTTTTGTTATGGTTTTGTAGAGTTATTGAAGTAAGATTGATTTGAAAACTGAAGAGTCCTCCACTATATTCTCCTGGAATCACCTGAGACTCTTCCTAGGCATCTCCCTGATCCTTTTCACAGTGAGTCCCACATCATTCTCCTGAAGAACCTGTCTGCTCATGGTTTCAATGGGTGCACTGTTTGCTGGGTGAAAAACTGGCTGATGGCCAGGCCCACAGAGTGCTGGGGAATGGAGCTCCTCCAACTGGTCCCAGTATTGGGCCCAGTCCTGTTTAATAACTTTATCAGTGATCTGGACGAGGGGATCGAGTGCACCCTCAGTAAGTTCACAGATGACACCAAGTTGGGTGGGAGTGGTTTTCTCCTCTGGAGGAAGCAGGCTTGGGGGCTCTCTACAGCTACACAGACCTGGTACATGTCCCTGTGCTTACCCCTTCCTCTGTCCATCCAGCTAAATCTGTAACCTCTACACCAGCAGCCTTTATTCATCATTGTGATTGACAGGGCTGGACATGGAGACAGTCTGTCACTCTGTTAAATGTCAGTCTTGACTGTGGGGCTACTTCTGCGTTATAAATGTGACATTTTTTTAATGCTCCAAAGAGTGTTTCATTGTGTACTGTGCATCATGCAGGTCGGGAAAGAAAACATTCCCCAGGTCAGGAAACAGATATAAAATGAAAGGATATGTAAAGTATTTACTTTTGTGAGCAGTCTTGTGGGGCTTTAACTCTGTGTCCTTCCTTCCCAGCCATTAAATAGCTCACAAAATGTTATCATGGTAGAGCCACTTCTGTAAGGAATTAGATAATCCTGATGGTTTACTTGATTTGGTCCAGGTAGAACACTGTTCATAATCATTTGTCAACTTAACTGTCACTACAAACAGCTTTTGTGCTGGTGGTTTTTGGGTGCTTGGGCTTTGGTTTTTTGGAAAGGACTTTGCTAATTGCACAAAACATGTATTTGAATTTATTCTTTCTATGAGTTCACTGATTTTAATGAAATGTTCTCAGTAAAAGGCATTAATAGAAAGTATTATACTAGAACTAAGCTTTCTTACTCATGAAAATTTCAGTTAATGAAATTTTAAGAAAAGAAGTGTACATTATCTACTTTGTCATATTGCTAAACACTGTAAGGAAAACATAATGTGTGACTGAAGTTGCATCTTCTTATCTGGAATGACTAGTGAAAGTATTTAATTTGGTAATAACATACCAAACCAATATAATTCTGAAACAAGTATCAATGGAAATAAAACATATATATTTTTAAATTACCATAGTTTTACTTTTATTGTTTTCTTAAGGGTTAGCAAAAAAGGACTTTTTTGCATTTTCTTTTCTTTTCGTTTGTGAACAGGTATGAAAAAGAAGACTATGTCTCAGCAGTTCCTCAACAGCTTTAAGGAGGAAGACTTCACAACCACTCTTGGCAACCCATGCCAGTGCTCAGTCACCCTCACAATAACAAAGTGTTTCCTGGAGATCACAGGGAACCTCCTGTATTTCAGTTTGTGACCACTTGCTCTGGGCACTGGGCCCACTGGAAAGAGCCCGGCTCCATCTCCTTTGCACCCTCCCTTCAGGTATTTATAGACATTGATAAGATCACCCTAAGCCTTCTCTTCTCCAGGCCCACCAGTTCCATCTTTCTCCATCTTTCCTCATAGCAGAGTTGCTCCAGTCCCTCCATCATCATCTTCACGGCCCTTCACTGCATTCTTCTGAGCTGAGGAGCCCCGAACTGGAGCCAGCACCAGAGGTGCTCACCAGCACTGAGCAGAGGAGGAGGGTCTTGGCCTGCTGGCTGCACTCCCAACACAGCTCAGGATACCACTGCCCTTCTTTGCCAGAAGGGTGCATATTCTGGTTTGTGTTGAGCTTGGTGCTCCCCAGGACCTCCAAAGCCTTTCCTGACAATCTGCTTGCCAGCCCAGCTGGGTGGCCCCCAGTGGTGCTCTGGTGCCTGCCTGGGAGTGTTCCTCTCCAGAAACAGAACTTTGGGCTTCCCCTTCTTGAACTTGGTGATGTTCCTGTCAGCCCATTTCTCAGGCTTGTTGAGGTGCCTCTGGATGGCCAGATGACCTTCTGGCATGTCTTCCGAGATCCTTTCCCTCTATTCAGCCCTGGTGAGGCCTCACCTGAAATACTATGTCCAGTACTTCCCAGAACAAGTGGGACATGAAGCTACGGGAAAGAGTAGACAAAGGGTCAGTAAGATGATGAAGTTTTAATTCTCACCTTTTTTCTAGACCACTCATACACTGAAATAATTTGAGCATATCTGTCTTTGATTTTAGCACCTAATTTAATCTTCTTTTTGATTCTGTCTGCCATAGAAGACCTGAAGTTTCACCTGTACCTAACATGAATTTTAAAAAGAGTTTTAACATGAAGCAAATCACTCAACTAACATGGTTTCAACAGAATCAGGATCAGAGTCATTTATTGTTTTTTAACAACTTAATTAACTGACAGTAAATGAAGGAGGAGTGGCTGAGGTCACTTGGTTTGTTCAACCTGGAGCAGAGGAGACTGAGGGGAGACCTTGTCGGGGGCTGCAGCTCTTCCTAAGGTGCAGCAGAGGGGCAGCTCTGATCTCTGCTCCTTCTGACCAGGGAAAAGAGACCCGAGGGAACAGCTGGAGCTGTGTCAGGGGAGGGTTACTTTGGATATCAGGAAAAGGTTCTTTCCCCAGAGGGTGGTCAGGCACTGAACAGGCTCCCCAGGGAATGGTCACAGTCCCAAGGCTGCCAGAGCTCCAGAATCATTTGGACAATGCTCTCAGGCACAGGGTGGGATTGTTGGGGTGTCCCGTACAGGCTCGGGAGTTGGACTTGATGATCCTGATGGGCCCCTTCCAATTCAGGATATTCTGTGATGCTGTGAGTGTATGAATTATAATTTCAGGATCAACATCAAAATGTACTATCACCACATGAGCTGGATGCTGGCACCTCCTGGTGTCCAGTGGGTCAGATGCTCTTTCTGTCCTGGGCAGGGAGAAAAAAGTTGTCTGGGTGACATCTGTCAGAGTCCCACAGGATGCTGAATATTCTCCTATTTTACCCAAGCCAACAAGCTTTCTGTAAGCCAATCAAGCCTCATGAAGTGCTGTCAAGTATGACTCTCAGCTTTTAAAATTAATGACCTGCCTGAACCTTCCTGACTGAAATACTGCAATCATTCTGAAGAAATACGAACTCGGTGGTGCAAGGCAAAGGAAAGGTTAAGTTCAGGTGCAGTTCTCAGCACGCAGTAAGTTGGGAGCCAAAAAAAAAAAGAGCTAAAGCCCCAGTTAAGCAAACCCTCAACTTCTACAGCCCCATTATGTAATGACATTTAAGCAAGTCACATTAACTGAATGAAGAGCTTCTCAGATGCCCTCTTAACAGTGAAAGTGCTATTCAGTCTTTCACGTACATGATGTAAATAGGCATATATCATGATACACGTATTTCACATGTGTCACCTCTTCCAAGTTCAGGAGTGATGCATTCCAACAAATAGGAAGTTGGGCAAAAATGCAAGGAGGCATGCATGGATGAAAAAGGAGCTCCCAGACAAAGTCAAACACAAACAGGAAAACAGGAAGCCTGCAGAGGGTGGAAGCAAGGACAGATAGCCTGGGGATTGATTGAATACAGGGGGATTGTCCAAGCAGCCAGGGATCAGCTCAGGAAAGCGAAAGCCCTAATGGAATTAAATCTGGCCAAGGACATCAAGGGCAACTTGGGGGCTTGGAGCAACCTGGGATAGTGGAAGTGTCCCTGCCCATGGCAGCAGGAGTGGAACTGGATGGCCTTTAAGGACCCTTCCAACTCAAACCATTCTGTGATTCTGTGAAATTCCAGTCACAGTCAGCTAATGGCAGAGACATTGCAAGGACAATATTATCCTTTCATCTCTGATGTTGAATTGTTCTCAATGAGAGAACCATACAGGACTGTAGGACACAAATTTTTACAGCAGTAACTGCTGTGTGCAAGAGTTTCCATTTGTCTTTTTCAAATAAACATATCATGAGGTTGTAATACTCAGCTGGCCAAAGAAGTTACTACTTTCAAGGCTCAAGGCACCCAGAGTGGATGTGTGGTGGAGGGCCTGGGCCATCCCTAAGGCTGGCTCAAGAGTCTGTAAGTGAGTAGGGGAGATCAGCAGTGAGGGTCAGGCTGATTGCCCAGCATGAGGTGTGGCTGTGGGAGGGCAGGAGCGTGGCTCCACTTTACTCAGGGTTCAAGATGGTCAAGTTGCTTGTCAGGGAGAGGAGAGGGCTGCTCTGATGGTCCTGGACATGGGGATGCCTTGCCAGCCAGGACTCTGCCCTGCTGTGTCCAGGGATGGTCAAGGGGGTGATTAGGCAAGATAATGGGCACGGACTGCTATGCTGGAGGCAGGCACAAGGACTGGGGCTCAGTCCTGAGCTGAAATGGATCCCCTGGTTCATGGGCAGAAGGTAAAAACCCAATATGTACAATACTAGTTCGGTCAGAGGGAGATTCAAAGATCTGTAATACCCGTTGAGAAAAACTTTCCATTATGAAAAGGGAAGATATTTCATTTCATTTCTTGAATTTCTATTTCTTTAAAGAAAAAAAAAAAGTTGTAATCATAGCACTGATTAGTATCTGTGTTTCCTAATTCAATTTTTAAACTCGTGTGTTAAGCAACTGAATTAAAATATGTTGCTGTAATTGTGGGCTGAGGCATGTATTATCTCCATTAATAGTCTTTATTATTTATGAGATATAGGCAATATTCAAACCTTTGCATAAAACTTCTCGGCTAGCACAATCTAAATACCTAAATATAATTAGTGGAACAGTTTGTTAGTATAATCATTGCCATGGGCTGTAATTAACATAAATTTTAATTTCATGACCTTGTAGAAGAGATTATAATTGCAGGAACCGTCATTGTGCTGAGAATGTTTTCCTCTTGAATGTTGTTTCTTGAAGACTGTCACCATAATGCTTTGAAATTTTTATTATTATCGTAGTACTCATCTGCATTCAGAGAATCAGAGAATCAGAGAATTGTTTGGGTTAGAAGGGATCCTTGTAAATCATCCAAGCCCCGGTTCCAACCCCCCTGCCACAGGCAGGGACACATTCCTCTAGACCAGGTTGCTCCAAGCCCTGTCCAATCTGGCCTTGAACACTTCCAGGGATGGGGCAGCCATCTCCAGGAAAGCCATCTCCAGGACAGCTTCCCCACAACACCTGTGCCAGGGCCTCACCACCCTCACATGGAAGAATTTCTTCCCATCTAACCCTGCCCTCTGGGTTAGTGGGAAGACATTCTCCTTTGTCTTCTCACTCCAGACCCTCGTAAATAGTCCTTCTCCATCTTTCCCATGTATTCCCTTCAGGAACTGGAAGACCACCCCAAATATGCTCTGACTTCTGTTCTTAGGGACAATTCACCAGAGCCTTACTGGCTGGGATTCTAATTTGTTAATTCATACATCTTACATGCTGGTGAATGTTCACATGGAACGAATTCTTTGACTTGTACTCAGCATCCTGTATCTGGGCACCAAGAGGTTTGTTTGGTGGGAATGACGGAATTGGTGGAATTGTGGGGCCATGCACCTAAAACTTTTGTCAGGTTCGGGCTCACTTCTCAAGCACCAACTATCCACTGCCACCTTGGTGAAGAGAATTCTCCATCCAACCAGAATTTTGCAGGCTGTGATCCATCCTGTGATTAACTGCAAACCATGCAGTGGGGTCCATCCTGCACCGTGCAAACCTGCCGTGCCAGTATTGACAGCGGGGCTGAGCAGCACCACTGGCTGCCATGACCTCGGCACAACAGCTGCCCCCAATCAGTACTGGCTGTGTGGGAACTGTGCCAAGGAAAACATTCTGTGGAGTTGCCAGGAGACCTGCAAAGTCAGGTGAATCATGCATGTTGAAGTGAACCTCTACACAATACATTTCCACAGTTACCCAGACACCCTGCAACATCAATGTGATTAACCCTCTGGCAGAAGGAAGATCATCATTCCTTGGCTATGGATCTCTGAGCTGGAGAAAGGAAAAACCAATCTTTCGGCTACCCTGGAAAATACAGTAAAGGGAACTACCACTACCATGCAAGCATTTCACAGTAAGTGGCTGAGGTATCACAGACTGCTGCTCAGAAGTGCCCAGCCTGAGACGAGTTGCTGGCTACAGAAGGAGGTGTTTTCATGTTAGTAAAGACTACCTGGTGCTGCCTATGTAAACCAAGATCAGTGCATTGAGACCAATCTTAAATTCTGGAGCAGGCTAAAGCCCTTGCATGACGTAATAACCAAAAATAATTAGGGTAAGATTGCTGAACTGTGGTCGTGGCTTAGCTTTTGTTTCCCAGGTGTCAGGGCAGCTATCAACAGGTTTTGGCAGTACTTATTCTCTAAGAAAAATGTCTTCAAATGGGTGCCAGCTCTGCTCAGCTCCATTATCCCTGAGGGCAGTTTCCAGGGCATCCTATCCACTACTCCCTTAAAAAAATGAAAGCTTGCTCTCTGAAAATTTAGGGTCTTAATCACAGCCAGCCTCTTAAGTGCTCCTATACTAAAAGTCAGTATGTAGACAAATGTTTGCAAAAGCCCGTTGGAATGAACATGGGGGGAAAAAAAAAAAGCAGCTCTCACGGTGAGGATCAAAGCCCAACACTGAGAATTCCCAGCTGGCACTCACTCCCAGGTGCTGCAGCAATGCTGAGTCCCAAGGCACGGGACACTGCTGCTGCCATTGCACCCCTGGCGCTCCCCTGAACAGGCAAGTGCTGGCAGACTGCTGCTGGCCTTCCCTGCACACGGATTTCAGCACAGGCCGTACTGGGTCTGCATTCTCAGCTGTAGACTGCACATGTGGTGCGAGCAGGAGATGCCTCTTTGCTACACTGCATCAGCAGCGGTGGACATGATTTCATTCCTGACCATTCAGCAGGGTATAACTCACAGGAAGAGGAAGCCAGCTGTAGCCGAAATGAGGTTCTGTTCCTAATTATTTCACAGAACTTTCGAGGGACTTTGAACACGCCCTGTAAGACTTGCTCTGTTTCTGCGGCTGGAAAACGGAATTGGTTTTTTAAATTCCTAACAAGAGCGCTACAAGGCTTAAAGAATTCTTCCGCGTGAAGCAGCTCTGCAAAGGAGTGCTGCCTTCCATCGTAAGCGGAAGATGAGCAGGCTTTTGCATCCCTTCAGCACAGGCCAGGGACTGCAAGGAGCGGGCAGCGGCCGCTGTGTGCCCGCCCCGACCGCCCGGCGTCCCCCTCGTACCGCGGAGCGCTGCGAGCGCCTCCGGGCGCTGCTGCTCCTCGGGAATTCACCGGGACCCGGGCGAGCGCCGCTGCCAGAACGTCGGGGAAGTCACCTCAGCACGGCACAAGGCTGCAGAAGGAGCAGCAAAGTCCGCTTACAAGCTCCGTGCTGGAAGTTACTCCGCGGCAATTCCTCACCCACTGGAAACGAGGCGAGATGGAGCAGCTGCTTCAGCCTCAGCCGAGGAGCGTCCTGGGCGTTTCAGCTGGAGGAGCCAAAGCATCATTTCGGAAAGGTGAAAAGGCAAAAGGCACAAGCTCTCTGCAGTGGTTTCCCTCCGAGCTGCTGCGCGCTGCTCGCACAGGGCCAAGGAGGCCCGAGAGAGTGCAGGCGCTGTGTGCTGGTGAGCCCTGCCGCAGAGCGTCCGCACAGAGGTCGAGAGCAGGAATGATTAGCAGGCTCCCTGGTTTCTTCTCTTTCTTGCACGTTGGACTACTCAGAGGGCTGTGGTATTGAAATGAAATCATCCTTTGTGACAGACTCCTTTAAGCTTTATCCTCCAGAGTCTTCTGCCTCCTGGAAAAGACCTGCTTGTCCCTTGCTTTCTGTTTATCTTCTGCTACGCCTTGGCTGGTAACAAAAAAACCAATTGCTGAACTGCTGCTTTGGAGAGGAGAGAGAAATCACCACAGCAGCTGAACATAAGCCAGCACATGCCCAGGATATGCAAGATGATCAAGGGCAGCTTGGCATCTACTAGCCACAGTGTGGCCTGCAGGACCAGGGCACTGACTGTCCCCCTGTTCTGGGCACTGCTGAGGCCAAACCTCGAGTCCTCAGGTCATTTGTGGGACCCTCAAGACAAAAAAGACTTTGAGGGACTGGAGTGTGTCCACAAAAGGGAACAGAGCTGGGGAAGGGGATGGAGAACAAGGAGCAGCTGAGGGAGCTGGGCAGGCTCAGCTTGAAGAAAAAGGGGCCCATCGCAGACTTTCTGGCTCTCCACAACTCCCTGACAGGAGGGTGTGGCCAGGTGATGGTTGGACTCTTCTCAGATAGCAAGTAACAGCCGGCCTCAAATTGCACATGGGGAGGTTTATCATGGAATCATGGAATAGGATGAGTTGGAAAGGGACCCATCAAGATCATCTACTCCAACTCCTGGCCTGGCACATGACACCCCAACAATCCCATCACATGCCTGAGCGTTGTCCAAATACTTTTTAAACTCAGGCAGGCTTGGTGCTGTGACCACTTTCCTGGGGAGCCTGTTCCAGTGCTCAACCACCCTGTGGGGAAAAAACCTTTTCCTGATATCCATCCTAAACCTCCCCTTACTTAGCTCAGGGAGCCAGATTATGCTGAGCCAGTGCTTTGGGGCTTTTGATTAATGTCTATTAATACTATTATTACTGATAATTTATCAGAGGCTGAGACAGCAATAAATCATAAACTTTCAGATCAAGTTTGAGCTTTACAGAACAATCCTTCAGCAGGGTACAGTCTATAAGCAGCTGGTTTGAAACATTATTCTTAAATATGAGCAGCCCATTCTCAGTCCCCTGAAACAAAAAGCTCCAGAGTTCCTTCACTGAGCTGATCATTCGCAAAAGCACTTGCCCATGACATCTGTGGATGACCAGCAGACATGATGAGCTGATTGCTCCAGCGCAACAGCCTCCGGGAAAGCCTTTTTTCAGCTCTAGAGCCCCCTCTTTACTTGTTGCACTTCTTCCCCATCCGAGCAGAGTCCGCTGCTCTCTGTGCTTTGGTGACTTTGCCGGCTGCTGACCCGCAGTTCCCGTTCGAGGCTCCCACACTGCTGCTCCCTCCCACAGCCCTGCCCGCTGTCCCCGGGATGCTCCTTCCCCTGTCCCGCACGCCAGCGGTACCGTGGACCACAACACCCGCGGGGCAGAGCCGCCAGCTGCGGCTAAACCGCCGCAAGGGCTGCAGAGCTTCTCGGTTACACACCTACAGAATTTCAAAATACTGTCATTAAAGCGGCCCCTTTTCCACCGAAGCACAAAACCCGCACACAGCGGGGCGGGGAGGCCGTGCTGGCCACGGGCGAGCGGCAGCTCCGGGCACCGCCGGGAGACGAGCCCCGAGCCCAGCCGAGCCCGGCCGAGTGACGCCGAGCCCGGCCGAGTGACGCCGAGCCCAGCCGAGTGACGCCGAGCCCGGCCGAGCCCGGCCGAGTGACGCCGAGCGCAGCCGAGTGGCGCGGAGCGGGGTGTCTGAGCGGCGGTGCCGCCTCGCCGGGCGGGTCCGGGCTGTGCTGCCCACAGGCTGGCGTGCAGGACAGCGCTGCCCGGCGTTGGAGTGGCTGCCCCTAGGGTTGGGGTGGCAGTCCTGAGTGCCCGCGCCCTTCCAGGGAGCAGAGCGCTGCCGCTGGTTTGGGAGACACTACCCAGCGGGCGTGCTCGTCCCTTGAGCTGCTCGGGAAAGCCGAAGGGCGACCGACTCCTGGCCGTGTGTCCCGGGGCGTGGGCAGGCGCAAACCTCTGGAACGGGGACGGGGAGCGGCCTCTGCGCTGTCCGTGAGGAAAGCTGTCCCGTGGGCATGCCGGGGGTCTCCTGGCTCAGCCAGAGCTGCCTCCACGGGGACGTCTGTGGGGGGACCCGCAGCATCCCTCGGGCGGGGACGGGACGGGACAGCGTGTCGGGATCTTTCTAATCAGAGAGCCCGTGCCAGAGTCCCTGGCGATGCCCGCCCAGCAGCCCAGGGCTCGCACTGCGGGACCCTGGGTACGTCCCTGGGGCGCTGGAGCCTGGCTCAGCTGCAGGGGGAGAGCAGGGACGTGGCGTGGCGCGACATAGCACAGAGCGCCATTATCTTAACTGTCTTGCAAGCAGTTTAAGAAACCGGCTGAAATCCAGACAAAATATATTTTTTCCCATTTCTGCGCATTTACCTGCAGACCAGAACAATGGCATTTCTTAAACGCAAGGCAAAAAAAGGTGCTAGTCTAGTCTCAGAAATGGCAACAGCTTAGGCACTGAGACACCATGTATAGGGGAGACCTTAGAGGTTTCTCCGCCAAGTGCAGGTGTGTTCTCATCCCCGCGCTGAGCTGAAGGGTCCGGACCCGGGCAGTCTGGCCTGCCTTCTGCAGAGACGAACACAAATTTCGGTTTGCGATGCCCGGCTCCGCAGCTCTGCTCCCGGCCGTGCCGGGCGGCCTGAGCCGGGCGCTGCTGGCCGCCGGGGGGCGCTGTCGACGGGGCTGCGCCGGCCCCGCCCCCTCCCGTTGGTCTGACAACGGCGCGCGCGGCGCTCGGCGCGAGCGCGTCCGAGCGGGAGCGCCTGAGGGCAGCCGGGGGGGGGCCGGGAGCGACGCCCGGAGCGACGCCCGGAGCGACACCCGGTGGGACACCCGGTGGGACACCCGGAGGGACACCCGGAGCGACACCCGGAGCGACACCCGGAGGGACACCCGGAGGTCCTGGAAGGCGAGAGGGAGGCGTGGGGTTTCACCGTTAGGAGTCTCGGGGAGGTTATGAAGGTGCTTTGAAGGCTGGAGCTCCTCTGCGTCTCTGAAGAGATGGCTCCAGGGAGACCTTAGAGAGCTGGAGAGGGACTTTGGAAAAGGGCCTGGAGTGTCAGGACAAGGGGGAATGGCTTCACACTGACAGAGGGCAGGGTTAGATGGGATATTGGAAAAAAATTCTTCCCTATGTGGGTGCTGAGACCTTGGCACAGGTTGCTCAGAGAGGCTGTGTCTGCCCCATCCCTGGAGGTGTCCAAGGCCAGGTGTGAAGGGGCTTGGAGCGAGCTGGCCTAGTGAAAGGTGTCCCTGGCCATGTCAGGAGGTTGGAAGAAGATGATTTAGCTTTAAGGTTCCTTCCAACCCAGACCATTCTGGGATTCTGTGATTCAAGGAAGGCCCTTTTCCAGCTGAAATGTTGTATCTCCTCTTGGCTCCCAGCTTGTAGTTGCCAGTTCTTCTGGAAGCAGGCCTGGCAGTCAGCTGCGATGAGCCATGTGTTGTTCTCAATAGGACGTGCGTGACATGTTCGCAGAGAGGAAGGCTGTAAACAGATTGTCAAGGCCAAGGTAAAAAAAGCAAAGGATTGAGTAAAAGCCAAAGGAGCTGGTTGTGTTAGTTTGCTGGCTGTTGAAGTGACCTCAGGTCATTTTCAACATTTCTGGTTTTGGTTTGTTTTGGTAGAAAATGAATGTGTTATCTCCAGCATATGCTCTCCAATGCATCTTCATGTGTTCCCATCTCTTTGTTGTATATCAGGTTATATTAACTGAAGGCAGAATCATAACACAGCAGGAAAACATTCAGAGGCATAGCTAGCCAGATTCAGGCATTTCTCGCTCTGCTGTTGACTTTTCTGGTAACTGTGAGCGAGGCAGCACAATCCAGTCACTCCTCTTTTCCTCTCTGAGGAAAAAAGAATCCTTCTTTTTTCTCATTTTGAAAATAGCCTTAGATGAAAATGGTTCTGCATGCAGCATGTAGGGTTTATTATTTTACCTTTCTTTTCTGTTGTCTTTCCCCTGCTATTTTTATTAATTATTTTGTTGCTGTTCTCCATTCAATAGGTTTGAAGGAATTCTAATAACTGTGATTATGGTTCCTTGAAGGCTCACTTAGCACACCTTTTGGATGAAGGAAAGAAGAAGACAAGGTCCTCTAAGAAGAGTAAAAGCCGCACTTTAAATAGGCATTGGGAAATGTCTGCTGATGCCATGCCATTACCGTGTAATCAGCAGAAGTGTGTTGGAAAAACACCCATCAGTGACTTCAGAAAAAAGCCACAGTCAGACAGGTAGAGAACAGAAGCATAAAACCCCAATTATATGTTCATGACTAAAGGTATGAAATGGACACATTTTCACTGGAAATTAGAAAGTCCTGAATTCTTGGTCATAGCACTAACAGCTTGTAACTGTCTCCTTGCCAAATGTAAATTTAGTATAATGAACTGCTGCCTGTTGAAGTGCAGGCTAACAGAGGAATATTTGCAATGGCAGGCATATCGTTTGGCTTTCCTTTTAAAAAGAAGTTGTCTTTGCTCATAGCAATCTAGATATACACCCAGTCTAACACATATTTTTTAGGCTATATTTCAAAGTAAATGGTTTACATGATGATGCAGTAAGATTATGTAGTGAATAAAAACAAAGTTAGTGCATCCATTCTTTTTCACCCTAAGCTGGCTGCTGATGCATGGATTCTCACTGGAGAAACGCAGTGCCCAAGCTGTTGGGAAAAGCATTGGGCAGATAAAGGCTATTTCCACATTTCTTGCTAGTGTCTGCTTCAGCATTCATAGGGTTTTTTTACCTTTTAGAGCTATTACATATGTCTTTGTAGTTTACATGTACTAGATCTAGCATGTATAATGCCATCATAACAGAAGTTGGGATCTACTCAGGCTTCAATTAGTCTCAGAAGAAGCAACATTGATTCTTTGAATTATATTATTTAAAGTTAGAATGATACTTAAGTTCACTTTAATGTTCCATTTTGCCAATTAAAGCGAGCTATACTATTATGTTAGTCCCTCTTCTAGTGCATTTAGTACAAACTGAAGGTTTATTCTCTTTCTGTTTCAGACCACCTACAACTCTTCCAAAGGCATGGGGAAATGTAGATTCAAGTTCAGCTGAGAAAGTCAGAGGCCTACCTGATGTCGTTGGTAAAACTGGTTTCCCTTAATGCCATCCATTTTAGTTTGCACTTGTAGGAGACGTGATACATGTAACGGTTTCAGCTGAACAAGGGATAAAGTTGTGCTGGTTTGAAAGTAAACCAGTGGGAGAAATTAACCCCACACAAATACCTCGCGAGAGATTTCAGATCGCAGTTACAATTTAATAGAAAGATTACAATAAATGCAATGATACAGAAAACCTGGTTTAAAACCACAAAGGACAGTCTGGCACCCTGTTGGTCAGGGTAGTGGCACAGTCCGATTAAGCAGTGGTTGCAGTCCTGTCAAAAGCAGTGGTCTTGTGGAAGTTCAGGTCCTCCTCTGGATGTCCAGTGGTGTCCCAAGTCCCCAGACTGCCCAGATTGTATAAGGTAGGGGTCAGGTGGTACATCCCCCAGGGCAGGGAGTTTCACAATGGAATGATGTAATCCCATGAGTTATTGAGTATTTTTGGAGTCCCTGATAGTTGTTGCAGCTGCCTGTTCTGCTAGTGCATATTCAGTTCATTATAGCCCATCAGCAGAGATGACCCTCTCAGGATGGGTGGTGCTGCTGCTTCCCCGGCTGAGTCATTGTAAAGATAAAGAGACACTTGCAGGGTTTGCCTCTTCTCATTGTATCACCCAGATTGTATCCTGGGGGGTCTGCACTGAAAACAACCCATCATTAAGAGTTCATCACAAAATGAACGCATGTAGAGGGGAGTAGGATACACAGTGTGGTTACAACCACATGACACTCTTTCTCTTGCCAGCAAAAATCAAGCTCAGAAATGGCCTGACACATTTTTGATGATTTGTAGGTAATTTTGAAGATGAAGAGTCTTCTAACAGAAAAAAAACACAGTTGTGAAACTGTGAATCACAGGTTATGTTTAGATAATAAATTCCAGTTCTGATGTAAGCAGATCTCGTTCCTGAAATGATGCAATTTTTTTACATCATGCCTGAGCTTAGTTGATAGTTCCATGCTATTATCCTCCTGAAAATCAGAAGTTAATAAAGGAAATTTTAAAACACACTCCAGTATTTTTAAGCTCCATTTGCTAAGATTGCGCTTCCAATGGAAAGATGTTGCACACTGTTGCACAAAAACTGCAGCAGTCATAGTGTAGATTTAGGGATTTATTATTCATGCATCCCATGTTCTGCAGCAACAGTTCCAGGCTACAGAATCCTCATTTCTTTCTTGGCAGTTCCTGAGGAAACAGGCAGCAATCCATGGAAGTACCTGGCAGAACGGCGGCAAAAGCGTCACGATCGAGCAGTGGCCGAAATGCAGCAGGAGCTGGACTGCATTGGCAGGGTAAGGCAGGATTTTTTAATCCAGAGTCTAGAGTGCTCTTCTAAAGTCAGGGCCCAATAATTAAATGATCACCCTGACCTCCCGTTTTAGGAGAAGGAAGCCTCTGTTTTGAAGCTTCAGGAATTCCTTCAGCTAAAAGTGATGGAATCAGATAAAAAGAGTAAACTTCTGTTTGAAAAGATTGCGTCTGACGTGGCTCTGGAAGGTTTCTCTTTTGAAGTAAGGCAGCTCAGAGCATTGGCTCAGCTTCAGTTACTTGTACCTGCTCTGTATAACATCATCTTATGTCTCACCGGAGTCCTAAGTTGTTGTTTTTTTCCTTTTTTAATTTTTGTTTTTTAATATTCACTTCTCAGAGATTTAGAGTAGGATTTTTATTGCAGGGTTTGGAAGAACTGTGGAATATGATCGACCAGGAATCCTCAAACAGAAAGAAGTGGGTTAGGGCAGTGGACGAATCCCTAAAGGAGATCGAAAGGAGTCGAGCCGTTAAAGTGAGCTGAAGTCTCAGTAACTGTTATTTAAGCGTAAGATTATTATTTGCTGATAATGCTGGATGCAGAGCAAAGAGTAGCTTGTTTCCACAGGAGTCAGAGGTCTGCCAGTAGTTCTGTTGTGTGGTGATTGCTTTCTTTTCACCAATAACTATTCACTCATTTTATGCCCACATAATCAGGAGAAGATACTTTTTTCCTAGTTTTAAGGTGTTTCTTTCTTTCACAATTATCTATACTAAAGGTGCAAGGAATATGTGAGCTGCTTTTCTTTTCGTGGAGGGTTGTGTAGGTCAAACTTTCATCTGGTCTGTTAGTTTTTGGGGGACGTACCTATTCTGCAGCTGAGAAGGAGCACAGGCATGACCTAGCTCAATTTTAGTTTGGGTTGGCTGGGTGTCAGAAGCAGACGTCTTGCAGTTTTGTAGTCTTCAGCCTAAGCTATAAGAGTCAGTGGACATCACAGGAAATGTTTGGATAAAAAAAATGGATAGACCATGGAAGAGCTTGCTGCACTGTCCTTGCAGGCAAACAAAAGCTGTTTGTTCTACCGGTGCCAGTTTCTCCTCTCTTTGTAATGCAGGCATGATGAGTAGGTCCCCGAGTATCACCAGTAACCTTTCTGTTGGATTAGCTACAAAAAATGTCAGAGATGACCACATTTACTTTAATTTTGTGTTCACTTAAAACAGGCACTGGTGGATTCCCTTCAGATACTTAAAAGGAAGTTGGTTTGATTTTTAAATTCATATTGCAGCCCGTCTGCAGAGCACTCAATTATCACAGATATCAAAGAGAAATCTGTTGAGTAGTAACAAAGAGGAATGTTTTAGTTACTATCTTTATGAATTACTGAGAAAAATCAGTCTTTAAGGTAACTAAGATTAATATTCTAAAATTTACTTCTCAATCTGTGTATCATCCAATTGAATTCATTGTAATGGAAAAATTGTCTTGTTCATGTGGTTTTTTAACTTGGGAAACTGATATTTGAGTTACACTTTTTGTTGTTGCTTTTCTTTATTCTTTTATTGCACAGATAGCAGATGTGCTGTCCAAGTATACCGTGCAGCTGGAGGAAATTTCCTTCTTCTTGGCAGCTGATGTTCACAAGCTCATTAACGATAAGGCCATGGTAAATGTTTTTACCTGGGGCAAGATAGCAGACTGAATATTCCTAGAATGTCTGTTTTTCCCCACTGAAATTTGTTTTTTCTACCTACCAAATACGGAAGAGATTTCTACTTTTCAGGGTATTCTTTATCATTTGTGTTCTTTTCTCCCTCATTTTCCATAGAAGACACTTTTTTTTTTTTGCATGTTGTATGCTGCTTCTACTCCTGGTTTTATTTTTTAATACACAGACTATAAACAGAGCACTGTTGCATAATGAGAGGGCAACTGCCAAGCTGCTCTTTAATCTAATGAAATCAGAGCTCGAGAAAGAAAAATTGCATCAACTAAAATGGCAAGAGAGAGTCAAGGACTGGAAGCTCATCCAAAAAAACCGTGTAGTTCAGAGTTTCAGGTCAGAAATTTTGCAGTCTTATTTTGGAGAGTGAATAACACAAAGTGACTAGTGTTCACTTGGGGTTTCTATAAACAGTAATACTTTATCATTTTGTCCTTATACATATCATGTATGATATCACATGTATCATGTGTCCATTATACATATTCTTCTTCCATCCTGCAGAGAATTTATGGCAAGTGAAGAAATACAGAATCCCCCAACTGTGAAAACGGAAATGGAAAATATGATAAAGGAGCAGATTGTACTTAGTGAACAGAGACTGAGGGTTTTGCAGCACACTGGGTATGGCAAAAGAGGGTATAGCATAAAGGAAAACAATTCTTTCTGGAGTTAATGAGGGACTTGGCTACAAACTGCACTTTGCTTCCTGTCAGCGTGTGGTTGTTAAATTCAGCACTAAGGCAGGGTCTAAACCTATTTTTGTACCGCTCTTTTTAATGGAAAAAATGCATTATTGATTTTCACTGCACCAGCTACACTAAATAGGTGGTGATTGAGGGCTAAAAATGCAGGAATGCAAAAGTAATTCTTACTGACATTTGAAACATGGTAGAAATGGGCAGACAAAGATGGGTGGAGAACTAGAAGTTGGTGCTTTTGTCAAAGCATTGTTTCTCCATGGGACTTCATTTGTCTAATAAATTAAGAGAGGAGTCTGGATAGAAATCTAACACTGCTGTATTTGAATATCCACCCTGCAAACAAGAAGCATTTTTGGGTGCAATGCATTACAATATTTACAGGGAGATTTTTAAAATGGATATAGGAACAAGGTAGATTACAGTTAGTTGCTTGTTGGGCAGTAAACAGTTGGCCTCGAACAACAACAGACTCTTTGGTTTATTTTCGTTGCTGAGATGGCTTTAAATAAAATAAAGCACAGTAGTATGGCTACTCTGATGCATAATTTTATATTTTAAGTACTGACTGATTTGTATTTTAAAATACCTGACTCTTTTTTCCTACTTTGATAGCACCTTGTTGCCTCCAACACACACAAAATCTGAGATAAATGAATGGTACAGAACTCTGGAGAATTTAAACAAAGTTATAGGTAAGTTGGGAAACAGTCTGGAATTCAAGCAATACTTTCTTCTTTCCAGGTAACAATGAGGCAGAAAGTTGCTTTGAAAGTGCATGTTTGCTCGCTTCTTTGTTCTGTGTGTTCCCTCATACCTTCTCAGTTGCTTTGAGGTTGCAGTGGGACCCAAAGAAGCTGCCTGTGACATCACTTTCCTTTGGCCAGTACAAACACTTGTGCATGGTGAGATCCAGCAGGAACTGGCTTGCTTAGAATTAACCTGGGGGAAATAGAGGGTTAATTTTGACATGGATCAGTTCTCAATCACACAAAAATACTCAATTTTAACTCTTGGAGAAGAAGATGGGAAGCACTGGAGATACTTCCTTTCTCTTTATCCTGTAGTGTGCCTTCCCTGTGGTGTGTCTGCCTTCTCTTGCTGCAGAGCACATCCTGTTGTGATGTCTGTAGCCTGTATGGTAGCAAAGAAGTTGGTAGCAATTGTAAATGACTTGCTACTTTTAAGCATAATGATAAACAGCTTTGTATTAAAACATCTTACTTGATTCCATGGTGGTGTCACACAGGTGTGCAGACACTGCTGGCATCTGTTCCCTGTGCTGAGATAATATGGGAATCTGTGACTGTGAAATATGGGAATCTTGACTGTGGTCTGTTCCGTGTCATTCAGACACCCGTAATGCAGAGTGCGTGGAGAAAATGCGTGTCCAGTATGAGCTGGTGCAGGGCAAATGTGAGGAAAAAGTGCAGATCTGCAAGGTGAGTGTCACAGCTTTGGGTGTGGTAGCCATGGTACAATTGTCGTTACAGTAAAATGTGTCTGAGGATCCACCAAACATTGAGATAACAAGTGAAATTACTTTTTAACCTCTGTCTTACTCTGTTAAAAAAGTAACCATGCATTTGGTTTCACAGTAGTGTTTGGTATTTGTACTTGAACTGTGTAAAAGCCATAACAAATGCTGGGAATGAAGGGAGTGCTGTCTTACATTTACATGGAGGATGCAAGGACCCTCAGCCTTTGTGCTAAATCTGTCGTATCTTGGGAAAGAAATTCTACCTCTCTGCCTCAATTTCTCCCTTAGTATCCAATGGAATTGTATTGTTTACTAACAGAATGTGGGGTCTAGGAGGCTGAATCTTTCTCTGTCCATCACAAGAGAAGAAACACTAAGTTTAGCCATGCTCTCTGAAAGCCATGCAGTATTTGTTATATGCATGTCAATAATTCACTGTTCTTTCATTTAGATGAGCTTGTTGGATATGAACATTTGCCCAGGAGTTGTTGAAATTGTGTATTGCGACATGCTTCAGATGACTGAGAAACTAAAACACAGGTTTGAAGAAGAACTGGAGCACATGGATGTATGTTTATTCCATTTACTTCTATCACTCCCTGGGATTAGTGTGTTTTTCCTGTGCTCCCACATGCAATGCCTTCTGCATTGTAGGCTATTGATGTCACATTGGAAAGACATCCACAGTGTGACTAAACACTACAAAGAAATGATGTTTGGTGTGATTCACACAGAAGAGTTCATAATTACTGTGTTTATTATTCGTAATACAAATATATTGTATTTTTATTATCGTTTATGTCTGAAATATATGTGATAGAGACGAATAACATATGGCCCAATCCCAAATTTCTTCCAATCTGAGCTTTTGTGATTCTATGCATAAGAATGACTGGGCAGTTGTTCCTAAAGTGATAGATTTCAGAATGTGATTCTGTGCTTTACAGTGCCAGAATAAACAGAAGTTTTGGTAACTCTCACTTGTAGAATAAAAATCCACATTCTTACTCAGTTTACTTGGATTTTTTTTTTTTTTAACTCTCCAGATAGAAGACGCTATGTTGAATACTGGTCGTGTAATTCCAGGCAGCCTTTTATCATGTTACGTATCCTCTTTCTCATTCATTTCACCTTCCAGCAGTTTAAAAATAACTTGTTCACTTGAATATTTTTCTTTAGAGTGATTTTAAGGAGATGGCTGAACAGCACAAGCAGCATTGTCAAGGCTTGTACAGCTATGTTGAGGAGGCTGTGGGTCTCTGGGATGTCCATCAACTCCAACTGTCCCAGCAGGAAGATGTGCTTCAGAAGAAAGTAGATGAATACAGATGGGAACAGGATGACATAATACAGGTATAAACATAAAAGCGAGGATGTGGTATAATGTAAAGAAAGGACTTCTTAAAGCAAAGAACCATCTGGAATTCAGTATGATGCCTTTCCTGGTCTTAAAATCCAAGAGTCAAACACGGTTAGAAGGGAAAAGGGATTTTACCTTGGTATTTATTTTAAGGATCCTTAGGTGCACTATGTCTAGGTTGAATGCACCTACATGCACACCAAAATAATCCACCCCAAAGATCTGGTCTAATATTATAGGTCTTACTAATTGACATATCTATCAAAGATTCCCCAATGAGAGGCTCGAGTGAGCCTCTCTCCCCAAGGAGCCTTCCCCTGGATGGCTCTATCTTAGTTTACAGAATGTGTTCTGGGGAGGACCTTGGGGTCTGGGGCACACTGATCCCTGGCTACGAAGCTTCTGAGATGTTGAGTCTCCCAGCTGAACAAACAAGTCCAAGAAAGAAGGCAAAGAGCACTAAGAATACAGAAGTTGTAAAAAGGTGTAACAGGGGTATAAAAGAAAAGGCAAAAAATCTTCATGGCATCAAATACAGCTGCTATAAAATTAAAAACGTAATCTCTGACTTTTATATTGGAATTTCTACTTTTCAGTTTCATTCTGTCAGGTGCATTTTTGCTAACTGCTTGATTCACACTGAATGGACAGTCCTGTCTTACTCTTGATACAGCAACAGTGATAAAGATCACTTACTTCCTGTATAAAGTGGCTGCAAGTTGCTATTATGAGATCTTGTGAAGTGTAGAGTCTGGTTGGATGTCAAGTTCTCATAGTTACTACAACCACCTTGGGGTGGCAATGTCAGAGATGTTCGTTATCTAGGAAGATCTTCCTAGGTGATGAGTTTTGCTAAGGTAGCTTCTCTTCTTGGTGTAACATATATGTACAAAATTAAATTACTTGAATCCTAAATATTTATGGAGGTTTTAGTAGATACTAAACCATTTTTACTGGCTTTTTTATGTGGCTTTAGACGATGAAAGATGATCTGGATATAATTCTGGAAAAAATGAAAATGGCGAGCTGTGAAGAAGAGCTGGAGGAATATTTGGAGAATGCCCTTTTTTCTTTAAATGAAATTAGAACGAGGTATGAATTTTGTGTTGTAAACTTAAAAAGTAAAGCATATTTTAACATTGGTTGTACTACTTAGGCCTTGTTTATGCTATTGTGTGAAGGTGTGGAAAAAGCCTGCTTTTTACTTCATGTAAGAATGTAAAATAATGTACTTACTGAATGAGGTTAAGGCAGATAATACCCACAGTTTAGGAATAGGACAAAGGAGGACTGCTATCATTCAAAAACCATTCCACATCAGGATTCCTGTGCATACCATTACATCCATGCCTTATTCAGAAGGTAAAAGTAGTAGTTGAATCACAGGGATCAGAGGTTGGTCTGCACCATCACCTCTGCACTCAGATTTGATCTCATTCAAAGTTGCAAGGACCCAGATCTTTGAGATAGCCAAAGTGTTTATTTTGGTAAGCTCTCTGTTGCCCTTCTCACAATTAGGCATTTGTAACTTTAAACACCATATAAAAATTAGTACAATACTGCTCTCCTTGCTGAAGATCTTAGCAGCAGGTGTGAAGCCCGAGAGGAAGCAGGTCTGTTCTCATACCCAGGAGGTTTTTCCTGTCTGTTAGATCAGAGGCACATTAGAAGAGCAATATGGACCTGAGGAGCAGATGCACACACCTTAAACGCCTCACAGTGGGATTGTGGTTAGAGCTGTGGCTTTGGTACTCAATACTCATTCAAACAATTCAAAAAAAGCCAGAGGTAACAGACTGAGTGAAAATATAATGCCAGGTTGCAGAGACAGAATGTAACCTATCTGAACACATACATAAATTCCCCATAATTATCTTTGTTTAGGAGACACAGCACATGTAAATGTAAATGAAAACAAGTGTGAACATTGATTTTTCTTGAATCAAGACTCAGCTTGAACTGTTAGTTTTTATTTTCAAGTAAAAGGAAAATAAACCAGAAAGGCTCAGTCACAGCTGAGCACAGTGCAGAATTAACATGGAAGACAGTAAATTGACCTCTCTTATGTAAGCAGAGTGTCTGAATGGTTCCCCATCCAAAAGGAAGGATGTAAAAGGCTTTATTGTAAATATTTCTTAACTTTTGTGCATTTATTTATTTGTAATGCTCTAATCTCTAACAAGCCAGGATGTGATTGTATTCAGTATAAACAGATGAATGGCAATGTTTAGCCTAAAGGTTTTATGAGATTGATCAGAAAGTTAGATTTAGATTTTAAGGCACTGTAGTCATACTTCATTTTATTTCTATACATACATGAGTCTCCTAAACAGTGACCTTAAATTTGACAGGAATGAGACACTCAAGCAAATTTTAATGGATGAAGTAATGGCTTACCCAAAAGCTATTTGGGGGGAATTGACTTCTTACACTATATCCATCACCCAGCATTTTAGTGTGAAGGAAATCTTCAAACAGGTAAAAAGAAAATTTCTCCTTGTTTAAAACCTTAGTGGTGTATTAATTTTTTGTGTTAGAGAAAATTTACATTACCTTTAAAATTCAGATTATATAAAGTATTGTTTCAGCCATTGAATAAAGTGCTTTTGGTGGAGATAGCAGAGGGAAACAAAAACATTTCTCAATCCCACACTTTTCTCTCTGTCCTTGTTACAAATGGCATTTTAGCAAATTCATTTGCCTTTTGAACAGAAAACTACAAGGTTAACAGACTTACAGTAATCAGTTTGAGTGTTACAGGTTCTTGAGATAGTAAGTGATCTATTAAAGACTTGTATCTTAGTGAAATAGATACATTTTGAGAAGGGATATGGATTTCTTATAAGAAAGCAAATCTGTATTTTAAAATGGTGTGGCAGGTGTTTGTTGTTGTTTTGCTTTTAGAACTTGCAAGGCCAGATAGACGCCACAGTTCAAGATCAAAATAATACCTCAACAGTCCAAACAGGTATTTTTGCTTGGTTGTTTTTCAATCTTCATTTCTTTGGCTTGTAACCAGTAGAACTCTGCTTTAACTGTAAATAACTAGTTGAGGCTTTAGGAGCTGAACATATGGTGGAGCAGCGAGCTGAGAGCATTGGGAAGGAGAGGAAAATCCTAGAGTATCCTGGGTTGGAAGGGTCCCATAGGGATCATGAAAGTCCAATTCTTGGCCCTGCACAGGACACCCCAACAATCCCACCCTGTGCCTGGGAGTGTTGTCCAGACCCTTCTTGAGCTCTGGCAGCCTTGGGGCCGTGCCCATTCCCTGGGGAGCCTGGGCAGTGCCCCAACACCCTCTGGGAGGAGAATCTTTTCCTAATACCCAGTCTAATCCTCCCCTGGCTCAGCTCCAGCCATTCCCTTGGGTCCTGTCCCTGGTCACGGAGAGCAGAGATCAAAGCTGCCCCTCCACTGCTGCCCTTGAGAGGAGCTGCAGCCCCCAGTAAGGTGTGACCTCAGTCTCCTCTCCTCCAGCTGAGCAGACCAAATGCCCTCAGCCACTCTTTGTATGGCTTCTCCTCCAGACCCTTCACTATCTCTATGTCCCTCCTGTGGACGTTCTCTAACAACTTTAGATCTTTCTGATATTGTGGCATCCAAAATTGCCCCCAGGGCTCGAAGCAAGGTCATCCCAGCCCAGAGCAGAGCAGGACAATCATCTCTCTCCACTGGTGCCAGAAGATAGGGACAGCTGTCAAAAACCAGCTGGAGAAACAAACCCAACTGAGAATCACATGATCTTGGCACAGGAAATTGAAGGAACAGAGGAAGAAGAAGATGGGGAGAGTATTCCTCATAAAAGTAAAGAAAATGAGCATGCAGAACAAGCAGTAAGCATTATGCAGGTAAGTGAGCAAGAGAGTAAGTTTGAAGGTGAAAGCAGTCTTGTCCAAAATAAGGAGGAATAGGAAGTCTTTTTGCTGAGAATGAGTAGAAAGTCCTTTTTTGCTTAGTCTTGCTTACAAAGCACACCAGATCCTTACAAAGGGCTCTAGATCCTTTTATGGGGAAATAGTGTGTATAAAACAGTTCACAACCATTCTTTTTGATCTACTTTTAACCTTGTAGAAACCCTTTGCATAGATTTTTTTTTTCATCTGTCTTTCATCACAATGTTCTCAGCCCATGGTGAATGATTGAAGCTGTATTTGTACCTAAGTTTTAGGTTTTCAGTTTCTACAAATTTATTACCATAACAAAAACCTTTTAAAACATTGTCGACTCTGCCTATGTCTTGCTGGCATATATAAATGTATAAAATATTGCCAGCACTGTGTAAATGTCCAAATTGAGAATGAGAACATTATTCTAAATCTCCCTAGGATTCTTCCAGTAGCTCGTGCACTGTTGATTCTGTGCTGATACCTTTAAAGGTAACGTGATGATTTCCAACTGTTTCCCAGTCAGTGGCCGAGAGCAGCAAGGCAGAAAGGACTGAAATTGCCATGGAGTCTCTTTCCACTGCTAGTGGAAACACTTCCACTGTTCTTGGAGTTGAGGAGGCAGGAAAGACTGACAGGACAAAGAGTAATTTTACAAAATACAGAGAGGAAGAATCACTTCCTATGTACCTGAAATATGTACTTCTCACAGAAAGTATGTTTGTCAAGCTGAAGAAAAGGTGAGTAGCAAACAATTTCTGTTCTTTCTTTCCCTTATGTAATAGACAAATTTCAGCTGTTTAGAAGAAACATTAGACTATAGAGGCAAAAGTTATCTAGTTACTGTTATATAATTAGATATTTATATAGTTAGATATTTAATTATAAAATTATGATTGTAAAATTAGTGTGTTATTCCACTTTTTAAATTGATACAAATAAAAGAAAATGTTTATATTGCTTTGTATCCATGGGCTGTCAAAGTACCACAAAAACATTTACCTTTACAGAACATGCATATTTTATGGAAAATTACATAGTGAGAAAATATATTACAGAAAGACAAGTAATTTGCCCAAATTCCCTGCAGAGCCATGAAAGTAAAATGCTTGGTACTCAGTAGTATGCAGCTAGCTCAAAAATTCTACCAGTATTGTGCAAATGCTACTGAAACCCTATCTTCCTATAGCCAGAAGTTAAATTCTTAGAAATAATATATTTAATAAACTCTCATTTATTATTTACTATTCTTCACTGTAATAGTTCTTTTTCAATCATAGGGTTCGCCTCTGCTTTTTTGAACACTTGGAGAAATGGTGCGCAGAATCCTCGTCCAGCTCCTTTATCTTTGTAGCTGCCAAGAAAGAGGAGCTGAATGCAATACTTCTGCTGCATCTTCAGATGCATCAACAAAAGCAGGAGGAGATACAGACAAATATCTACAATGCTCGAGCTGGTATTGACTGTTTTTGGTATTCTGAGCATCACGTCTTCCTTTAGAGATGGTCCTAAGTGGGCCAAAATCTGTTTCAGCATTAGTTAACTCAGTAGTAGAGGACAATAGAAAGCAGCTGGCTGTCCAGAAATTCCCAGTATATTATGTTACTCATATATTTAAAATTTCTTTTTTATTTTATTTATTTTAATTTTTAATTTATTATTTTTATTTTTTTATTTATTTATTATTTATTTTCTATAGCTCTTCCTGGTTTGTGCTGTGTTACTTTTGGAAAAATAGACAGCAGTGCCTTGATTGACAACTGTTAATGTTAATCATGTTCAGCTGAAGATGTTGAACATTCTGTTGTCAATGTTTGCGAATTCTCATTCACCTTGACATTATTTAACAAGAGTTTGAGGTGTACAAAGAATATTTTAAAAGTGTTGAAGAAAAAGAAATTAGCAAGCTGGGAGAGCCAAAATGGCAGGGCCAAGCTTCTGAAAACATGAGAGGAAGGATTTAACTCTGTGAAATACCACTGAGCAGCTACAGAGCATCCTCCAGTCAAAACTCTTTTGGCATGGGCAGTGTCAGGTTTTTATGGTGAGAAAAAAATATTTTAGACAGGTTTGTTGGTCTCTAACACATAAGCTAAAAAATTATTTTGGGGAACAGGCAAATAATTTTTCAATTTCCCTTTTCCTGCAAAGAGGACAGGTGCTTCTTTTGGCAGCTTTCTTGAGGTGATTGGCTGGCTCTTGATTTATCCAGCTATCATTCCAGAAGGGAGACCAAAACTGATTTTTTTGTTTCCCTCACAAAACCAGGAAAAGTGTATTTTCTGTTAAAAAATATAACCTTTAGTTTTGTTACAAGACTGAGAACAGAGGGATAATGGAGATGTCAGCAATAATAAAGGAAATAGAGGAAAAAGAATGCTTAGAGCAAACAAGAGACATTTGTGGTTTGAATGGGTTAGGAGCTGTTAAGGATATATGCCTTACACAGAAGAAAAGTCAAAGAAACCAAATTGAATGTATTTAATTTGTATGTTTTAGCTACTGTGAGGTCTGGCTTTGTTTATTTTGCTGCTGCTGCTGATCACAGGTTGACTGGGCATTGTGATAGTTCACAGTAAAACAGGGAATAACGTCCCTGGTGTAAACTTCTTTTCTTCTCAGCGGAACTGGCGCTTCACAAAGAGCGTCTTGAGTGCCACTGTGCAGTGCTGGGAGAAGGCTTGAAAAAGGAGAAGGCTGAATTTCTCAAATTCTCCGACCAGCTAAATAACCTCAACACAAACTTTCATTCCCGAGTCCAGAACTTGGAGCATGACTTCCTCCACGCTCCTGTGACTGAGCAGTAAGTGTGCCACTGCTGATGCTGTCAATCTCCGTAGTTAAATACTCCTGATTGCTGCCTGAGATGTTTATGGTCTACATTCTGAACCTGGTTTATATGTCATTGCTCTTCAGTGAAGACTATTTCATACAACTTGAAAACATGTAAAGAATTTCATTCTCTTTCCCTGAAGAAATTAAAATCAAGATTGAACACATGGAAATTTCATCTCCTTTCAAAGCGCTGGCAGTCTTTAAGTAGAAAAGATGTTTCATCTGTTTAGGTTTTATCCAGTTTACTGAACGTGCACAGTAATATCAGCTGACTAATTGGTTTTGAAGAAGAGTGCTCAATAGTACTTTCTGTGGGTTCATCCAAACTGTCCCAGCTCAGGGTGTTGCTTTGAGAGTCATAAATCACTTCTGAGTCCTCACATTTTTTCATGTCTTTACAGCCAGCAGTTGCCAAATCATCATGTGTGTTCCTCTTCAGACATGCTTTCCCTGTCTTTTATTATTTGCTGTTAGATCAGCTTCTTCCAGCAACATTCTGCAATCAGAACTCCACAACCATTTGGAATCAATCAGGGTTACTGTGAGAAGTTACCAGCACCACTTGGAGGAAGCTCTAGGAAAATTAAGGAATTTGAATGTGGGTTTTCTCAAAAGTTGCAGGTATATAGATTTCATGGAAGTGTTGTTTATAAATGGTGACCTGTTTCTGGGAATCAGTGTTTGTTGCCTAGGCAGAACAGTAAAAGTAAAGTTTGTCTTGTTATTCATCTAGCTTCCTATTTAAAAAAAGAAATTTATCTTGTTAAACCACAATTACGATACTGTTTTCATCACATTTGTGTTGATACATATGTTTCAGGGCTGTTTAGCTAAAATCATCTTGGAGAAAAAAATGACTCGTGGCCAGTTGCTTTTATGTTTGCTTTCAGATTATTTTCAGAGGCAGGTGACTTTTCTTCTGAGGAGGTAAATGTTTTCACCAAGTGTCTTCAGAAAGAAAGTAAGCAAATTGACTCCTTTGAAAGTTCAATCAAGACAGATGTGAAGCAAATAGAATCGAGCTGCTTGGAGCAGGTAGGCAGAATTCCATTATTTCAAATGATGTTTTCTATTGACATATTTGATGTGATTTGCACTCAGCCTGCTTTCAGAATAGAACACTGTAAGACTGTTCTGTTTGGCAATTGCATGATGGAAAAAAATAGTAGAAATGGCAAGTTCTATCATTTAAGTTTTAAAAAGTGGAAAATTGTCTAGTCCTGTCTCTTGTTTCTGACATTCTTGAAGGCTACTGAACTTATCAAGAAGTATGGAAAAAAGTTTGCTTCTCTCTCTCTGAGTCAAGCCTTTATGGAGAAGGTCCATCAGTCTTTGAGACAGCTACGACAGCAAATCAAATTAGAGGTACAAACAGAAACATCAGAACTTTGCTTAAATTCATTATAATAATTTTCTTTCGTACCATTGAGATTTTGGCTGAATTCGGAGTGGACAAATACTAAGTGATTTTTTTACATTAGTTTAAAACCTCTTTTCTGTCACTATCAGCTGTAAAGTGTATTTTTAATACTGCTGCAGCTGTGCTGGAGCGCTATGGCCTTGCAGCACACTGAGTATGTACATCTGAATTCACCAGTGTTTTTGTGTGGTGCAGCAAGTGACATGAAGCATTGCTTTTGTGAATTACTGTTTTAGCTTCTCCTCTTGAGTACCAGGGATTTTTAACCAGCTTTTATCAGTGGTTCTAATGGTTTGAAAGTGGAGCCTCTGAAACTCCTGTGAATGGGGACTTTACTTCTCCAGTATTTCCTTCTGCTTTAGGTAGCAAATTCCAATTTGCAGTCAGTCACATTAAAGTCTTACCTGGAAAAGCTCCAGAGGAAGAGAGATGCATATGTTCATTCTACTGCAGATAAAGAAGTAAGTTCTAATCAGCATGAAATGGTATTTAATTTGACTTGTTATTAGTTGTTATTGTTATTCATTTGCCTCACTGTGCATGTTTGTATAAACTAGTATTTTTGAGGAAGACTTACATTTCCTTATATTTGGGGCTGGGCAGGAACACAGAATTTTTTCTCGGAAAGGTCCTTGTCCTGGATTCAGCTGGGATAGAGTTAATTTCTTCTCAGTAGCTGTTCCAGCGTTGTGTGTTGGATTCACAATGAGAATGGTGTTGGTAACACAGTTTTTGCTAAGTTGTGTTTATCCTAAGTCAAGGACTTGTTTTCCCTTGTCTCCTGCTCTGCCACTGAGGAGGTTCACAAAGGAGACTGGGAGGGAGCACAGCTGAGACAGGTGACCCAAACTGCCCAAAGGGATGTTCCACCCCGTGGAAGATCCTGTCCAGTCCATAAACTGGGGGAGTTGTCTGGAAGGGCCAGTCTGGGTTCAGGAAGGGTGGACTGGCATCAGTCAGCAGGTGGTGAGCAATGGTATTGTGCATCACTTCTTTTTCACTTCTTATTATCACTATTGTTATTATTATTTACCGTTATCATTGTATTGTAATTTACTCTGAATTATTAAACTGTTCTTGTCTCAACATACAAATTATCCTTTGATTCTCCTCCCCATTCCACCAGAGCAAGGAGGGAGAGAAGGAGGGTTGAGCTGTGTAGTGCTTAATTCCCAGCTGCATTTAAAACCCCAGCAGTCCTTTTTGGAGAGTCAGTACCTGTTTTCCTGTTTGTCAAACCAAAACCTCAGCCTCTTACACAATCTCATTGCTTCCATGTATGTGTACATAAACTGGTGACAGAACAGAGGCAATTAATGTTGTTTGCAAGAGTCAGCATGTTTGAAAAGGTTAGAATAGTTAGTTCAGTAAATACCATTTGTGTTACCATATCTTTCAGGCTTTAACTTCTGAAGAGTTGTATGATTTTGCCAGAGAGGTGTTGAAAGAGCTGAAAAAGAGGAGCCAGTATCTTGACTGCTTCTTAGTAAAAGCAATGATCCCACGTGCCCCCGTAAGATAACATTCACATTCTCTGTATTTTATTTAATATTGAGAGAATTTTCATGTGTACATGTTCTAATTGCTTTTCAGAATCTGTGCTTTGAATTTGCAATTGGAAAAAGGATCTGCATTATGCCGAGATGTCCAAGACACTGTAACATTAGGACAGCCTTTTTAAGAGGCTGAGTAAATCACCAAGTTTACAAAATGCTAAAGATACATGGCATTGCAATGAGTTGCTCAGTTCTTCATAAGAGTTTGTTTTTAAGGTGTAGCACTTATTCAGAGATAGATATTTCACAGGTTTCTTTAAATAATTAAAAAAAAAAAAAAAAATCCCAAATGTGTCCTGAAGGGATTTTGTTTTTATCAAACAGGTTGTGTTTTCTTTCCTCCCTTTTCTGACAAGTCTGTCTTTATTTTGTAATCTCAGTGGATCATCATTTTAAGATTATATCCTTAAATACTGTTTATGATGATTATGGAAACCTACTGTTAACTGCTTTGAAGTGTTTGAGAGCTGTATAGCTGTAACAACATTGCTATCAGAATGACAAAAAATTTATTTCAGCCTGTGAAGCAAGATATTGTCTGTTTAGAAAATCTGCTTTGGTAGTCACTCCTACATGGAATGCTTTCACCTACTGCCTGCTACGGTCTGCAGGACTTCATTTTTCTTCCCATTTCAGGAGGACTTCACCACTCTTGGCACAGATGGGACATTGCAAGAGGACTTCACCACTCTTGACAGGGATGGGATGTTACAAGATTCCATTGCTCCTGCCATTCAAAAAGAGAGTCTCAGAGCTGAGAGCAAAAGGATGGTGATGGGACTGGATCCTGACAAATTCCCTTTGTTAAATCCAAGCAGAATGGGTACATCAGTACTTGATGATTTGGCAGTAACTGTTATCAGAAAATTAGCAGGGTAAGTACTTTGCCTAAAGGTATTTCTCTGTCCCTTGTGGGGTTTTTGTATTTTCTTTGCTACATATCCACTTCTCTCCGTAAGGCTCGTAATAACACTATAAGGGGCTTCACTACAGTATTTTTAAAATTTGTATTCCAGAAGCATATAAAGGTTCTCCTGAATTCATAGTTTGTAGCTTACCTTGTATGCCCAGAACTATTGAATAGACTGTTCATAGGTAATATTACTACATATTTTCTGCTCAGTTTAACTTTAAAAATCAGTCTAGCTGAGACTGCTTTCTTTTTAAAAGCAAGATTTCTCAAAGCCCAAAATGCCCCTTTGTGAGTAATAAGTGACATCTAGTATACAATGATAAATTTTAGGTATTTAATTTTTCTCTTCTAGAGCCTTATTTTAGTTGGAAGGTGATTACCTGCTACGTAGGTGACTAAATATACAAAGTGTAAAATGAAGAGAATGACAAATGTTTGATTTGCAAATACTGTCTTAATGCAGTTTTGTTTGTAGAAATTCCAAAATTCCAGTCAAACAGTCGGTTAGTCCCATGAAATTACTTCTATATACACGGTCAGTTGTAAAAGTAACCCTATCTGTTAAATATGATCTCAGAAATATAACTCACTTAGCACATGATAGGGATAGAGAACTTGCCTAGTTTGCTATATAATACAGTATAGAATATAAGATAACAGGATATTCAGTCGTTATTAGCTTTTTTTTTTTTTTTTTTTTTCAGGTTTGACCCATTAAAAAAATCCCAAGACCTAAATCAGGGGAGAGGTGTGCCTGTATTTCTTCTAATATTTTCTTTTCATCTAAATTGTAGTTTCTGGCATTTTACTGCACAGCTCTAGCATGTTCCAGGCCAGTGGCTTCTATGCTAGGAACTCAGGGATAGTTGTGCTTCCCAGCTCTTTTCCTGGACATCTTTACTTACACTAAGATGATTTTGGGCTCCTAAGGCAAGGAAAGCCACAGAATAAGATAATAATGTTATAAAGAGTACGTGTGTTTGTGATAGCAAAAGGGAAATGGGGTCGAGAAAAGAAGTAGAGCAGAAATCATGAAACACATAGGGGATCAGGGATCCTTCTCACAGTGTATGATGTAAGATGAGCACAGAGGTAACTCCAGATGCTCCCTGCCCCAGGTGTTCCCATTTCCTCGTCTTTCTTCCACAGACCTTGACTCCTCCAGCCATTTCCAAAGCTATCCTCAATCTCTTCCACATTTGCAAGTCCCCATGACCACCAATGCTATGAATGTAGCCCATTCATTCTCCTTACTCACCTGCCTCCAATTTGCTTTAAATCTCCTCCCATCTACCATGTATTTTCTGTGACATTCCTGTGACTCATGCCCCTGCGCATAACCTTTATTGCTGTTGCCACTTCTGGGTTACTTCAGGCCTGTCTGACAGAAATGTTTGTTCCTGTAGTCATCCCCTACATATTGTAAGGAAACATTATAGAAATAAGAATACAAAATATATATACACACTTAAAAAGCACTTTAGTTGGTATCTATGCAATATTCTTCTTCTTTCCTTGTTAACTATAAGCAATTCTTCCCCCAGCAAAAAAGAAGAAGGTATCCAATGCACATTCTCAGAAGTCTGCAGTTCAGATCAGGAAGAAATCATCTTGTGATGAAACAAAGCCAAAAAAAAGGTAAGACCCCCTAAAAGGAGGAATTCCACTTAAAATATTCCTATGCAGGAATTTACCTAAGCTTTGTCTGCTCATTGGAAGAGTCTTACTGCTTATTTGTATTAGCCTTCTTTCATCTACTGCTAATCATTTGGAATCTCTTACCTGTTTATGTCCGCTTTGTGGGGTTTTTTTCCCCAGATTTTGACTGGAAAAATACTGTTCTTTTTCTGTCTCATCTGCTGCTGTTTTGTATTTTGAAGTTGTTGCAATATAGACTAAGCCTTAAATCAATGTGGCTTAATTTTCAGGTGTGTCTAAATAGTTTGTCTTCAGCTTAGCCCACAGATGGATGAAATGAGCTACTGTAATAGTGAAAACAACAGAAAAGTTTTGAAAACTGAGAGTTTAGAAGAGAATTCCAAGAATCTTTTCTCCATCAAAATACTATATTTATATTGTCATGGTTTGGGAATGGTATTCCCCAATTTTGTGCTTGTACTGAAACACTCCAAACCATGCGCTGCTTGCTCACTCCCCTTTCCCTGCAGCAGCTGGAGAGGCAAATTGGAGGCACAAAAGGTGAAGATAAAGGTTGAGATAAGAACAATTTACTAGAAACAGCAATGAGATAAGAAAACAAACCCTAACAGCAGCAGTGTTATTAGCAAAGGTACAAGAGAGGCAAGTGGCTCGCATGTGAGTGCTCACCACGAGGAAACCCCTGACTTACCCCACTGCCACCACATTCCCCAACAGCTGGGACCCTTCCACCCACTTCCAAAATGAGGAGAGGTGGTAGAGAACAACCTCCAGGTCCTGGCCATACCCCCTCCTGGCTACTGCAGGAATTAACCCTCTCCTGGCCAGAACCAGGACACATAGAGTACTAGTTCTAGAGTTATATTTTTTCGAATTTTTCTTCACTTTCATGCCTGTCATATGACTGACAAGCTCAAATCATCAGCCAGGGAAGGAAAACACTCGTGGATAGTTTCAAATCAATGTTTTTCCTTTCTAGTGAAAAAAAAGGCAGAAAATCTCTTTCCATGGAAGAGAGATCCCAGCTATTTGGAAAGAAGTCTATGAAGTCTAAGTGAGTCTTATCTTTCCAGAACAAGAAGTTAATCTATAAAAACCCTCTATGTATGTATGTACACATGTATGTATCCATCTATTGTGACCTATAGAGTTCACCACTGAATTTGGAGGTATTCAGCCTTGATATTTATAGGTCAAAGTGCTTACAGCACAGTTCTTCTTTGCAGCATAACAACAGTGAAGATAGAAGTCATCTGGTTCATTCTGTCTAATGTCTGAAGTGGAGTCTTACTGGAGCCCATTTTGTACATTTACAAGAAGTGGGTGGGGAATGTAAAATAGCTTTTCTTTCAATTATTTTCACATCTAAGAAGACCAATACATTTTACACCTTCATTCTTGTGCTCAGTGTTCTATTAATAGAAATAAACAAGGAACAAACAGGTTCCATTCCCCTTCTCTAAGAAAATTATCATACTGTTTCTTGATTTGTGCATCTACACTCTATAGAACTGAGATATTTTTTACATGCCACACAAAACTGTTCAAATTAATGCCTAAGATGTTTAAGCATTTGGGGATTTTATTCCATACTGTTCTTGATTTGTGCATCTACACTCTATAGAACTGAGATATTTTTTACATGCCACACAAAACTGTTCAAATTAATGCCTAAGATGTTTAAGCATTTGGGGATTTTATTCCATACTGTTCTTGATTTGTGCATCTACACTCTATAGAACTGAGATATTTTTTACATGCCACACAAAACTGTTCAAATTAATGCCTAAGATGTTTAAGCATTGGGGGATTTTATTCCATATTGTGTTTCAAAATAATTCCAGTAAGCAGCTAGACGCACCTTCAGATATTTTTGCTTTATCTAAAATACATGGTAAGCTCTTTGGGCACAGGAATTTGGCTAAGATTGGTTTTTTGTGACAGTGATCTGGCAGTGCTCTCCAGTGAGCAATTACAATAGCTCCTTGTCCTGGCTGCATCTGAAGAGAATCTGTGTTAATATGGGGGAAGGTTTTTAGGCATTTTGGTTATTGCTTTGTGTATGCTCTAAAAAATATACTAAAATTAGCCTGAGCAAAATACTTGAAAAACAGTGAATATTGCCAATGTGATCATTTAACAGCGTGATAACATTTTTAATTTTTTAACATTTTTGTGGTTTTCAGTACTTTTAAGGGGACTGTTATGAATATTCTCTGGAGGGGTAACAACACCTTGCTCTCCCTTGGTGAGGTAAGGAAATGTCATGTTCTTCAGTCACTTCTGCTTTCATAGGTTAATCCTGTGTCAGAGAAATAATTTGATTCTTTCAATGTTTGGCAGACTGTCCAAAAAATTTTCCTTTCTTCTCCTGTTGTTATATACCTAGATGTGACATGTTTAAATGTGTTAGCGACCTTTTTTCTGGTTTATCTTTCCCTTCTGCAGGAGTTCTATGGAGGAAAGAAGAATCTTCAGATGAGAATGCCTGAAGATCTGCCAGAGACATTTGAACATTGGGCAGAAATGCTCAGACTGAAACTATTGGCATACCAAAGGCAGACAGATGATTACTACAATTTCTGTCTTGGAGGTAAATCCATTCAGTTAAGACTTTCATTTTCTTGTGTATGTAATTTTTCAGTATGTCAGCTGAAAATTGCAGTGACCAAGAATTATGTCATTGTCATTGAAAAACTGCAGTTGTCTTTACTGGAAATTGAGGCAATATTATTTTTTATGTATTATCAGCTATAAAAAGTGTAGCAGAAGGGTACTCGACTAAGTTAGAAGACCTGTACAAAGTCACATCTTTGAGCAAGTGTATATTTCTCAAAGCATTGCACCTAGAAATAGGAATGTCAGGGACAGAATTTCTGTGAGAGAAAATTCCAGGCTCTTTGTGTCATATACACACCCTATCTTTTCCAAAAAGAATTTCGGGATCAGCTGACGTGGTTTGAGGAGGAGCTCTCTTCTGTTTCCCAACTGGTTGTGGAAAGTCTTTTAAAAGAACATGAGCAGAAACTCAGCTCTTTTACTGCTTATACTCAGCATCTCTTCAGCAGACAGCTGAAGGAGTGGGAGGATGTGAAGGTATGTATCATGGACATACTGGAATGCTTTTAGTGTAACCAATGCTAAATGCATCAGATTGATGAAATTTTATTGCTCTCATTCTCACTGTTTGCTTCATCACTCTCTGCTGAGCTGGCCACATATGTAGTTTCTGTGTTTGCAGTTAGTCTGCTTACTTCTCCTGGAAGCTTTGTATTTCGTGGAACTCAGTCCCTTCTCTCCCGGCTTCCAGCACTGGGCTGCCCCTTTCTAATCTCCTCAGCTCTGCCTGTTATCTTACACTTGGATTGTCAACTCTGTAAGGGCTCTGACCTTGTGCTAGGGCCAGACAGCTCCTACTGTATGGGTGCACTCCTTTGTAAGAACTGTGATGTAGAGATAATGAAATGCTGCTGTTTACTATCATTCATAAAAGAGGCATATTTTGTCAAGTAATATCAGAACTGAGAATAGAATTGTAATGGAGATCATGCAGAAAATGCTACAGTGTCTTGAGATTCTGTCTGAGTATTAAAAATCAGGTTAAAATTGTAGTTATAGAGATACAAAAAATACCTTACTTATCACGTGGTAGAAGAGATGATTATTAGTTGGAAAAAAATCCCAGAGTGAGACCAGAGGCCAGCAGAGAGGCAATTTGGTGCATGTTGCACTGCAAAGCTTATATCCAGACTGCCAAGATGTAGCTCCATTTTCCTTGTCTTTCTGAATACCTTTATAGAAAATGTTTGTGGTTTACTTCTTCCTTTTTATGACTCACAGTACATTCTTTACTGAAGGCATTTCTTTCTTATGTACTTGCTTAAAGACTATGCACCAGAGAAAATTACATTACTCCCTGGGACACCCAGATAACTCCTTTCAGCTGGAGGCTTTGTGCCAAGAGGAAATAAAAAGGCAAAAAGATCAAACTGATGGTGTTCACCTCAACACAAAGATGCTGCAGGTAATTGCAAAGCCCTTGCTTAAATGTGAACTTAAAAGTTGGAAAGGAGGGTGTATTTTGGATACATTTTTCCTCCCCATCCAAAGGAAACTTGAAAATTTTTTCAGTTTTAAGCAATCCTGTTCATATATTGCTAAACTTTCTAATGGTGTATTGTCAGCATTAGATCAATACAGATATAAATACATCTGCACACATACTATGGGTGCTTAGATACAAAATATCAGTAAGTTCCACAATGTATCATTCATAGAACCTACTGACTATGAGCATAATAATGGTGGCTAGGAGTATTGGCTGTGGTGGTCACATCCTGTGGTTAGCTCTCTTACTTCCAGACAACAGATGTCTGGAAGGGCTTCTTCTCTGTGCATAATTGACACTTTTCTACACAAGATTAACAACTGAAATAAGCTGAATTTACAGAAGAAATTCAGGAATCAAAATCTTTTTTCCCCTCCACCCCCTGGGTTTATTGAAGGTTGGTTCCCCAGCTTTAAAGCTCTTTGTTTACTTCTCTCAGGCCACTGACTCCAAATTCTACACTGCCTGCAGAGTACATGTATTTTTAATTCCCAAGCAGTGTCACCTTCTACTCCTAGCTCTGCATACAGACACAGAGACACAAATACCGTGTTTTAGAATAACACCTGGGCTAAGCACTTCCACCCAAAGTACCTGAATTCCAAAATGATCTTCTCTTTGGCTAGAAGCTGGTTTTATCACATTTAACCCAAATATGTAACTACTAGGTACCTATACACAAACCTGTACAGTTTTTTTGAACTTTAGATAATCAGGCCATGTTAAGAATACTGCAGAGACACTTTGAGACCCTTTTATGTGCAACTCTGAGCCTTATGTCTGTTATCTGCAACTGCTGCAGAATTTCAGGGTTGGATATTTGTGTAGTCTTTCGGAGCCAAGTTAAAAGGAGAGGAGATCAAATTATCAAAGGATAATTTGTCACTTGTCTCCAATGTCCCAACAGGATTGTGCTGCTGAGTGTGCTCAGAGCTTTTTTTCTGCACTGGCTGCCCTCACTGAAAAGCTCCTCTTGGAACTAGATGAAACCATCACTGTTGATGACATACAAGTAGCAGGTAAGAAAAGAAGAGATTGCTTGTTCAGGCCTCCTCTTCCTTCTCAAAGATTGCAGCAGTCTGTCCCTAGGACGAGGAGGCTTTGATATGCTACAGTATTTTAAATTAAAAGATTTCTGTAATAAAGCACGCAAAGCGATTTCTTGAGAGTGGAGAGCATCGAGCTGCACCGTTAATCCAAACAGTTGTATTCCTGACATTGTTTTATTTCTGCTGAGCATATCTTCTATTACCTCCCAGAAACTGAAATACCTAGAGAGAAGATGTCGACTTTAATCCATCCTAAACAAGCTGGACTTCCTCTAGGAACCTCTGAAGTTCCACAGTTACTCAAACGAGGAAGGAGGTAGTATTTGGAGATACTGAACACTGTTCTGTCTAATTTCTCTGCTCTAAACTGATAACAGGCCCTGTCCTCATAGTTTTTTGCTGCACTTGTTGAAACTGCTGCTCATCATTAGTAATGTCATTGAACTAGTTATGGGGTAATTTGAGTGAATAATGATTTTAAAGAAAGAAAAGCAATGGATCCAAATAAAAGTGAATTGCATACAGTACTGTAAAACAGTACCATGTCATTGCTCTGGCTATGCCCCTTGCCTGTCACTAGTTATCAGTTCAGTACATTCAGATCTATGAATAGTCTGTGTATTGTCATTCAGAAGAAATGAATTCTGTGCTGTGGAGAGATCCTGATGCTTTAAAAGAAAAGGTGGTTGTACTAAACAAGTTTTTAGGGTAAACCTTTTGTGGAGAAAAAAAAATAACATTGATCTTTGGCACCTTAGTAAAAGTAATGTGAATTAGTGTGATCTGTTCCCTTTTCTAACATTATTCTCATGTGTTGGTTGGTTGGTTGGTTTGGTTTTTAATAGGAGTTGGCCAGGAATACCTGAGACTATTCTTCCTGACGCTCCAGACTATACTCTTTGCAGAGGAACTGCATCAGTTCCAACTGCTAAGACTACCCTGGGCCATCTAGCAGTGGTGGACGCAAGACAAGCTGCATATAAGGTGGGTCTGTGGGGAAGGACTCTGGAGTGGGCTGCTGCTGTTGCGGGTTTGGTTTTTTAAGAAGGTGGTTATAGAATCTTGGTTATTTGTGTAAGTTTTTAATGTACACAGTGCTTTCAGGTCTTAGAGCCGTATTATCCATGTGCAGAAATCCTTTCTCATGTCCATTTCTTTGTGATGCTGTCAGAAGCAGACAGGGTTGGTTTCTCAGGGAGTCTTCTTATTCAGAGACATGACAGAGGGGAACTGTTTCAGCAGAGAAGCGTGGATGGTGTCAGAAACAGGACACTGCTTTTTGGCAGCATCATAGTTCCAAAAGCAGCTGTGCCTCAGTGCCATTCCAGTCCTGCTTGTTTTCACTCACCTTTCTTTCTGAGGCCTACAGTTTCAGCCTTAGATCACAAAAGCTGGTTTCCCCACAAAAGATGAAGGGCTAGAAAATACTTCATACCTATCTTATATCCGGAAAAATCACAGATGCCTGTTTCCACCATAAAAATGATCACTCTTTCTTCACTGAGTCTGTTAAAAGAATGCAGACAACTCCAAGCCTCTGAATCACACAGACAATTGTTTTCAAAACAGCAGTGCTCAGTAGTTAGGAGAATATTTTTATGTTAAATCACTTAGAAATGTGTTTCTGCATCTGACCTGGAAGTAATCATATTCCCACTGAACTAAATTAACTTTTTAAATAGGGGACTAGGATAAAATACACTGTCAACGATGGCAAATGCCATCAGAACTATCGATTTGCCTGCGTGTTTTATGTATCTAGTTCTGGTGCCCAAGAACCTGGTTACAGCACAGATTTGAAGGGAATGTGGTTGTTTGGAAACAAATGGTTTAATACAAATGGTTGGATAAAAGGATTGGATACAGGACGCATGCCACAGGAATATTTTCCTGCATGTATGTTGCATTAAAAATACAGTACTTTATGTTTTGGAGCATGGACTCTTGAACAATATTAAAATGCCTTCAGGTTTTTATGGTAGTCTACAAGTTTCTGTCTAGAGGAAATAACTTTTTAGCAGCTTTGTAATAGTTCAGTTCATACTCATGAGTTAAGAAGCTCCAGCAAGAGCCTGAGTGCATCCTGTGTTTGAGATGCATACTTGGGTCTTGAGAGAAGGCAACTCCCTAATCTTAGGGAGTTCCATTAGAAACTAATGGAAGTGAGATGAAGACCTTGCATTTTAGTAAAATATAAATATTACTGGTAATTTAATTTCAGAAGTCTTTAAAAGGAACACGGCTAATAGTTAATTATTCATAGAGTTCTATTGTCAAAGGCAAGAAATAAGTGGCCTCTATGTGGTCTTCTGACACAATGGATCTGGACCTGGATTTAGGCAAATAAAATTATATTTCGTCACTACCAATTTTGTCCTTAATTGTTGGGGTTTCTTATACAGAAATACAAATGTAAACTCGAGCAGATGTTTGCCCAGATCAAGGAAGAAAGTGCAGCTCAGCTGCGGGCAATTCAGCGCTGGAATGATTGGTGGGAAGAATCTGTCCGGAAGATAAAGCTACTCTACGTCTGAGATCAGCCAAATTCTGCTGAGCTTTGTTGGTGTAAATTGACATGGTTGTATGAATGTCACTGATGTTTTTCTTTTATCTTACTAATCTGTTGCACTGAAAGAAGCTACTTTTGGCCTTTTTGTTTGTTTTGCCACGTTACCACTCTTGTTTCCTCATACGCATTCTTAAGACTGCTACTATACTCATCTTTACAATTTAGTAACCACCTGGTGCAGCTTACAGAATCATCTGTTACCATTTGCATGTGTTTGTGCACATGAACCCTCTGTGCAAGGGCACTTAATGTGTATTTATTAGCAGAGTTTACAGGATTTTGTTGCAGTTTTGTCCCTGTGAGCTGGTTTGGTCTGAAAACTCTCCAAGGTGTGGGTGAGAACTATCCTAACTAAGCACCCTTGTACAAGGTCCCTGTGCCCAAGCACCTCTGCACAGAGACCTCTGATTGGAGATGACCAGCCTGAAAAAAAATACATTTTATGTTGTCTTGGTTCAACAAGCTTTGCCTTGCCTACCCTTCCCATCCCTTGCCTTGCCTCTCCTACTTCTCCCTTGTGTTGCCTACCCTTGCCTACCACTTTCTTTAATTGCCATGCCTGCCTGCTCCTCCCTTGCCTTGCCTTATCTACCCCTCTCTTGCCTTTTCTTCCCCAGCCCTCCTTTGCCTTGCCCCTCTATTACCCCCTGCTCTCCTTGCCAAGCTTTGCTCCTCCCTTGCCCCTCTCTTTCCCCTCCCTTTTCCCGTTTCCTGCCTATATTGACTTGCCCTTCCTATGCCACTCCCTTGCCTGGCCTTGCCTTCCCTCACCTTGCCTTTCTTTACTGTGCCCCTCTGACTTACCTCTCCTTGCCTTTCCTTGCCTCCATCTTGCCCCTCTTGTGTTTTCTCTCCACTGCATTGCCTTGCTTTTCCTTGCCCATCCCTTGCTTTGCATTTGCTTTCCCTCCTTTGCCCATCCATTGCCTTGCCCTCCCTTGTCTCACCTTGTCTATCACTCCCTTGCCATCCCTTGCAATCCCTTGCATACCACCCCTTGCTTTGCCTTCCCTACTCCTCCCTACCCTTGCCCCTCCCTTGCCTTGCATTCACTTTCCTTTCTTTGTCCCTCCCATGCTCCACCCTTGCCTTACTCCACTTTCCCTTCCCTTGCCTTTCCTTGTCCCTCCCCTGCCCCTTCTCTGCCTGGCTTTGCCTTTACCCTCCTTTGCCTTACCTACCCCTCTCTTGCCTTACCTTCCCCTCCACTGCCCTTTTTTGCCTAGCCCTCCCTTGCCTTGCTGTCATTTTTCTTTCACTGCCCATCCCTTGCCTTGCCCCTCTCTTGCCTTGGCTTGCCTTTCTTTGCCTCTCCCTTGCCCCTTCTTTCCCCTCTGCTGCCTTGCCTTCCTTGCCCCCTCCATTACCCTGCCTTTGCTTTCCTTCCTTTGCCTGTCCCTTGCCTTGCCAACCCCCTCCCTTTACTTTGTCTTGCCTTAACTTGGTCTTGCCTTTCCCCTCCTTGCCTTTCATTTCCTCTCTTGCGTGCCCTTGCCTTGTTTTGCCCCTCCCTTGTTTGGCTTTGCCTTACCTTACCTTGCCCCTCCATGGCATTGCTCCTTCCTGTCCTTCCCTTGCCCCTTCTTTGCCTTATCCCTTCTTGCCTTGCCTTTCCCTTGCCTTGCCTTGTTTTGACTTGGTCCTTGTCGTGGGTTTAGGTTTCTCAGTGCATTTCTTCCCATTGTTACCAGGGAGATGCTGGAAGGGGGAGGAAGTTGCTTTCTGGGTGGACAGTCAGTGATCAGGACACAAAAGGAAGTGCCGGATGGCCCTGGCATTCCAGTGGAGCAGTTTTGGGGTTGGGGAGTTTTGGCTGGGGAATGGGCTTTTCTGCTTGGGGTTTCTCAGGAGTTGCGGCTGGGTGCTGTGAAAGGTCTGGCCCGAGACTTGGCTGCGGGTGGGTCCTTCCCTTCGCTGGGGATCCAGAGCAGTTGCGTGGTGTGCTGCCTGGAGCCGCGCAGTCTCGGCCAGATCTCTTTCTGCACAGTAGCTCAGCACCGTGATCGAGCCCTGGCTGCCTCCCCCAGCTTGTGCCTGCTGCTGTTGGCAGTGCCAAGACCAGCCGCCGCCCGTGTGAGCGTGCAGGAGGAGCAGTTTTCTCCCTTCCCTCCCTGTGCCGGCTGCGAGAGCATCCCTGCCGCTCCTGCTGCACCGGAGCCGCCGGCAGGAGCCACTGCAGCCTCTGCTTCCCGAAGTGTGCCAGCACCCCTGCCGGCTGTAGGCATGACTACACCAAAGGGGAAAAACAGGCTTTAGCCGGTGGGACATTCCTGTTACTGTCTTCTTGTTATGTTGGGGTTTTTTTGTAGTAAAGAACTGTTACTCTTTTTCCTATATTTTTTCCTGGGCGCACCATAATTTTGAAGTTACAATAATTTGGAAGGAGGGGTCTTCTTTCCATTCCAGGAGGGTTCCCACCTTCCTTGGAGTGCATTTGTCTTTTAAACCAAGACACTTCTCCCTTGCCTTTTCTTTCGCATTGCTTTGCTTTTCCTTGCCCTTGCCTTTCCTTGCACACCACTCCCTTGCCTTGCCTTCCCTACTCCTCTCTTACCTTGCCTTGCTTCTCCCTTGCCTCTTCGTTGCCTTGCCTTTGCCCTCCCTTGCCCATCCCATTCCCTTCCCTTGGCTGGCTTTGTTTTGCCTTGCTTTACCTTGCCCCTCCAGTGTGTTGCCCCTCCTTTGCCTTATCCCTCCCTTGCCTTGCCCACCCTTTCCCTTGCTTTGCCACTCCTTTGCCTTGCCTTGCCTTGTTTTGCTTACCCCTCCCTTACCTGGCTGTGAACTGCCCAATGTTCCATTGCTTTGCCTTGCTTGTCCCTCCCTTGCCTTGCCTACCCCTCCATGTCTTTGCTCTGATTTCACTTACCTGTCCTGCCATTGCCTTGCCTGCCTTTCCCTTACCTTGCCTTGAACTGCCTAATCATCTCTTGCATTTCCTTGTCCCCCTGCCCTTTCCTTGCTGCCCTACCTGTCCCCTACCCCCCCTTGCTTTGCTTTGCCTTTCCTCTGCCCCTCCCTTCACCCTTTCTTGCTTTGCCCCTCCCTTGCCCCTCTCTTTTCTCCTGCTTTCCCCTTTCTTTGCATTGACTTGCCCCTTCTATGCTCCTCCTTTGCCTCTTCCTTTCCTGTCCCTTGCTTGGCTTTTCCTTGCCTTGCCCTTCCCTTCCCTTGCATTGCCTTCCCTTACCCCGTTTTTCCCTCTAATGCTTTGTCCCTTCCGTATCTTGCCCTTCCCTTGCCTTGCCCCTTCCTTATCTTGCCCTTGCCTTGCCTGACCCTTCATTTCTTTGCCTACCCCATCCTTTCCTTGCCTTACCTACATGTCCCTTACCGTGCCTTGCCTATGCCTATGCCTCCCTTGATTTTCAGCAAGGAAATGCAAGGGAGAGGCAGGAAAGGAAAGTGAAGACAATGCAGGGGTAGGCAAGGCAATACAGGAGAGGTGTTGGCAAGGCAAGGCAGGGGAAGGCTCCACTACCTCCTAGGGCAGCCCATTCCAATATCTAATCACCCTTTCTGAGAAGAATTTCTCCCTAATGAATAACCTAAGCCTCCCCTGGCACAGTTTAAGACTATGTCCCCTTGTCCTATCCCTGCTTGCTTGGGAGCAGAGCCCAACCCCCAGCTGGCCACACCCTGCTGCCAGGGAGAGCATTAAGGTCACCCCTGCGCCTCCTCCAGGCTAAACAATCCCAGCTCGCTCAGCCACTCTTCGTAAAGACCTACACTCCAGACCCTTCATGAGTTTCATTGCCCTTCCCTGGACATGCTCCAGCCCCTCAAGCCAGCACAGGGGACAGTCACTGCCCTGGGGCTGTGCCCACACCGTGGCTGGCACAGTCCAGGGGCCACTGGCCTCTTGCCCACCTGGGCACACCTGGGCTCCTGTCCAGCCTCTGTCACCAGCACCCCCAGGGCCTTTCCTGACGGGCACTGTCCAGTCACTCTGCCCCAGCCTGGAGCTACAGGGGGTTACTGTGGACAAAGTGTAGGGATCTGGCACTTGGCCTTGCTGACCCTCACACCATTGGTGTTGGCCCATCCATCCAGCCTGTTTGGGTCCCTCTGCAGGGCTGTCTTAGGGTGGTTTTCTATTCCCTGGTCATCTGCTCTATGCCCAGAAATGGTTGCTGTAGCTTTAAGGTGGGTCTAGGGCAGGGGGAAGCCTTGGGGGTCTTGGATGGGCTTTATTCAAAGCCTCACTCCCCAGGCATCTGTCCTGCCATGTGGACTGGGTTCCTTTTTTTGCTCAGCTAGCTTGGGTTTTGTTAGCTTAGGCAAGAAGTTGGTTTTTTTCCCTTTCCCTGGCCTTGGAAACTGCAACAGCAGTCCTTCAGCAGCTTTTTTCCTGAACTGGACGTTTGGTTTTGGTCTGAGATCAGAGAGGACAATTGATGGGAGACGAATCAGCCAGGAGCCGGCAGGAAGGTGAGGGGCCGCTCCCTCCTGGCCCCAGACCTCGGAAAAGCTGAGTGAACAAGAGAAAGGACACCAAATGCACCAGCTTCAGCTGCTGTGAAGGAGGGACCCACGCCAGAGATTCACCAGGTTCTCACCTGTTTTGCCCAAGCTGCTGCATGAACCTTTTGGGGTTTTTTCCCTTCCCTGAAACAGAAGCTGGTGCCATTCTTTTTCTCCCCACCACGTTGTGGCTGTTGAGGGTTTTCTTTTTCTTTCCCTGGCATTTTGAGGGTTTTTTTGTTCCAGTGTGGGGGGGGTGGGGGAAAGGGGGGGTAAGGCCTGGCAATTCAATATCTAACATTTATTCTTTTTTTTGTTTTGCTGTGCCATGTGGGCACTCTGTTTTTCAATAAATGGGATTTTTTTCACTTTCATCCACTAGTATTAATCTCTTATTGGTAGAAAGGGATTGTTGGAACCCTTTTTCATTAGAGGAAACACTCATTCCAGAGTGGTTTTCTTCTAAACTTGTCTCTAAACCAAGACAAGTCCATAACAAAGGCGAAACCAGTGCTAAACTAGGGAGGAGGAAAAGAGGGATAGACACTCTGGCCAATGACACCTCCCTCACCTCTTTCCTTCACCACCACCTGCTAAAGCCTTTTTTACAGCTGCAAAAACAACCTGAAGCCTTGTCTTGGAGTGATTTATGATGACAGTCTATTCCATGATCCTCTGCTTTATGCCCAAAAATGGTTGCTGTTATCTTTAAGGCCTGGGATTGGGTGTGTGTGAGGCTGGGGAGGGGGGAGCTTTGGGCTTTTTGGCGGGCATTTTTGAAGCCTCATTGCCCAGGTGTTCCATGGTGCTGTGTGGCTTGGTTTTGCTTGGCTAGCTCGGTTTTCTTGGCCCAGGCAAAAAGCTTTTCCCTGGCATGGAGAAGCTGCAGTAGCAATCTTTCAGCTGCCTTGAGGAGAACTGAACAGCTGCTGGTCTGAGACTGGAGGAGCAGGACCAGCAGGAGCAGAGTCACCCATTCCAGCCCCAAGCTTCAAGAAGCTGAGCTGGGGAGTGAAAGCACACCAAGCAGCTCCAGCCCAGATGCTTCGTCTGCCCTGGAGAGGAGGTCGATGCCAGAGAGCCATCAGGTTTTTGCCTCCTCCTGGAACTCCTACATGGAAGCTCCACTTCCCTCAGCGCAAAAGCCAGCACCACCTCTCTCACCCTACGTGTCAGGAAGGGGTATTTCTTCAATGTTTGCCCCATTCTCTGGGCATTCTTGAGTCTCTGTTCCTGTGCCTGTGTGGGGTGGGGGGTGAGTTCTGCGAGCAGTCTGTTGTTAATAAACTGTTGGTTTTGTTTTCTTTTCACTTTCCTTTGTTAGTATTCATTTTCCACTGGTGGAGGGGAATTGTTAAAACCCTTTAGAGGAGACTACTCATCGCAGAGTGTCTTCTCTTAAATGTGTCTCAAAACTGAGACAAGCCTCCAGGAGTCAAGATGCCACCACCTTGGGGGAAACACCGCCTGCTTGTGCACTCCTGGAATGAGCAAGCACGAATGTACCAGAGCCACGCGTGAGCTGCAGGAACCACACGCTGTGTCTGCATTCCAGAAGGCAACTGACTGCATGCCAGCTAAGCTGTCAGCCCCGAGACCAGAAAACACAGATAAAGCCACTTCAAGCAGCAGAGAAAAAGAAAAGGCAAAAACTGCTTCACCTTCCCCCCCCCCCACCCCTTTCCCATGTTGCTGGAAATACGGCAGGTGGTAAACTATCCTATGCTTTTAAAGTAATCTTAGCTTTTTCCAGCTTTTCTCTACTTTTCCCTTTCCTTCTTTTTGCCCCTTTTACAGTTAGTAAAGTGAAAATACCAGATTTTTTTTTCTTATCAACATATAACTTTGAATTTTAATCTTGTTTCGGGGAATATTTGAACCTGAAGTCCTTTCTGTAATTCACAGAGAGCTCTTTTTGTTGTAACAATGTCACATGAGACAACTGGTTCCGTGAGGTTCTGAGGTGTCACAATGGACCCTTGGTCACATGAGGCCTAATAGTGTCGCAAAGGATCCTTGGTTACACGGTGCCCATCTGTGTCAAAATGGCCCCTTGGTTCCGTGAGACTCCTCTGAGTCACAATGGCCCCTTGATTCCATGAGCCTCCCTTGTGTCACGGTGGTTCTGTGAAGCCTTGGATGGACCAGTGGACCCTTGGTTACATGACACAGTGTCACAATCGACCCTTGGGTAGATGGGGCTCTGCTGTTTAACAAAGAACCCTTGCTTCCATGAGGAGCGTCGGCGTCACAGTAGACCCTTGGTTACGCTGTGTCACAAGGGATCCCCAGTTCCATGAGTTTCCACAGTGTTACAGTGACCCCTTGGTTCCAGGAGAGTCTGCAGTGTCATAGTGGTCTCCTGGGTTCCATGAGGCTCCAAAATGTCACAATGGGCCTTTGGTTCCATGAGGCCCCACCGTGTCACAATGGACACTTAGTTTCATGAGATCCCACAGTATCACAATGGTCCTTATGGTTCCACAGTGACACAATGGTTCCGTGAGGCTCCATAGTGTCACAATTGACTCTGTGGTTCCGCAGTGTCACAACAGACAGTTAGTTATGAGAGGCCCCTCTGTGTCACAATGGACCCTGGTTCCCTTAGGCTCCTCAGGATCACAATGGTCTCCTTGGTTCCCTGAGGCTCTGTAGTCTCACAATGGCCCCTTGGTTCCATGAGCTCCCGCTGTGTCATGGTAGACCCTTGGTTTCATTAAGTTATTTAGTGTCACAATGGTCTCCTTGTTTCTGCAGTGTCACAAGGAACTTTCATTTCTCTGAGTCTCCAAATTCTCACAATGGGCTCCTTGGTTCTCCAGAATCACAATTGACCCATGGTTATATGGTGTCCCTCTGTGTCACAATGGAGCATTGATCCATGAGGCCCTGCAGAGTCACAATGGACCCTTGGATACACAGGGTGCTGCTGTGTCACAATGGCCCTTTGGTTTTATGAGGCCCCTCAGTACCACCATAGACCTTTGGTTTCATTAGTTTCTTTAGTGTCACAGTGGTCTCCTTCATTCTGCTGTGTCACAAGGGACCTTCAGTTCCATGAGTTTCCCAAGTGTCACAATGGACCCTTGGTTCCATTAGGTCCCGCTGCATCACAGTCGAGCCTTGGTTCCATGAGGTTCCACAGTTTCACATTGGACCCTTGGTTAAATAGGCCTCTCTGAGTCTCAATGGACCCTTGGATTTCTGGGATTCCTTAGTGTCACAATGGAGCCTTGGTTCCGTGAGGCTCCTCAGGATCACAATGGTCTCCTTGGTTCCAGAGTGTCACAATGGACCCTGGGTTCCCTTAGGCTCCTCAGGATCACAATGGTCTCCTTGGTTCCAGAGTGTCACAATGGACCCTGGGTTCCCTGATGCTCCAGTGTGTCACAATAGACATTTGATTCATGAGGTTCTGCAGTGTCACAATGGTCTCTTTTGTTCCACAGTATCACTTGGTTCTCCAGTGTCACAATGGCTCTTTGGTGCCATGTGGCCCCGTAATGTCACAATGGACACATGGTACCATGAGATTCCGCAGTGTCACAATTGTCTCCTTGGTTCTACAGTGTCACAACAGACCCTGGGTTCCATACAGCGCCATGGTGTCACAATGGACACTTGGTTCCATGAGGTTCCGTAGTGTAACAGTGGTCTCCTTGGTTCCACATTTCACAATGGGCTCACGGTTCCATGAGGCCCCATAGCGTCACAATACACCGTTGGTTCCATGAGGTTCTGCAGTGTCACAATGGACCCTTGGTTCCATGTGGCTCCACAGTGTAAGAACAGATTCCTTGGTTCTGCAGTGCCACAAAGGACCCTTGGTTAGACAGTGCCCCTCTGTGTCACATTGGTTCCATGAGGTCCCGTAGTGCCACGCTGCCTTTGTTCCATCACAAATCCCTTTGATCCATGAGGTTCTGCTGTGTCATAGTAAATCCTTCGTTTTGTTAGGTTATTTAGTGTCTCAATGGTCTCCTTTTTTTCACAGTCCTCTTGGTTCCATGAGGTTCTGCAGTTTCAAAACGGTCTTCTTGGTTTCACAATGTCACAATGGACCCTTGGTTCCAAGAGTTTATGCAGTGTCACAATGGCGTCCTTTGTTTCATAGCGTCACAATGGTCTCCTTGGTTCCAAAATGTCAGAATGGACCCCTGGCTGGTTCCATGATTCAGCAGTTTCACACAGGACTCCTTGTTTCTATGATGACCCTCAGGGTCACAACGGCCCTTTGGTTCCATGAGTCCCCAGAGTGTTAACAATGGTGTCCTTGGTTCCGCAGTGTCCCAGCGGCCCCTTGGTTCCATGAGCAGGTGGATCGGAGCTCCTGCACTCTTAGGAGCTGGAGGAGAGGCCACAGGGACACCGTGCAGACAGTCCCATCACCCCTTCTGTCCCCGTGTCAAGCCCAGCCCCACACCTGTTTGTGTCCCTGCCACACACTTGGCATGTAACCCGCCACGTCCTTACATGTGCAGGTGACCACGTCCAGTGCCACGAGCGGCAGCAGGGCTGGTCCCTGGGGGACCCCTGGGGCAGGAGGCTGGGAGGGATTCGTTCCCCACATGCTGTAGCTCCCTGTGCCAGGCAGGACTGACACCGTCTCCAAAGCGAGTACCCCCGGGCCCAGTCAGGGCCCTGCCACTCTGCAGCTCCCTGCAAACCATGGTGATGGCTTTGAGGCCAAAACCCAAGTCACAGAAAGTTTTCCACTATTGATGTCTATATTTGATCAAGAAATGTCCCGTTGTGGGGTGCCCCTTTCCCACAGTCACTGCAATACCAGGGACCATACATGGACTGTGCAGAGCAAGCTCTGGATCCAACTCCCACAGGCAAAAAACCATAGAATATTAAAGTTTCTCATTGAGGACATCTCAGATATTTAACTGCTAAAACCCGATCCTACATTTCCTCTCAGCCAACAGGCCACAGCCCCACAAACACAGTGAAAAACCCCACAACCCCTCACGCACCTCACACCCACCCCTGTGCCTTCCTGACCCCCTCTCACACTGCCTCCCCTGCTTGTCCCACACCTCTCACCCACACTGCATTTTTTGGATTTGGACTGTTCTCTTCTGCTGTAAACCATCTGTTACAGCTGACATTGTGGAGAAGAACAAAGCAAACACCAGGAGACTTTGGTTTCCCTCATGTGGCTTAGGAACTGTTTCCTTGCCCACCTGAGAGCAAGTCCTTCCCCAACAGTCTTTCCTGTAAGCTTTCTGTTGGCACTCTTTATGGCTCCTTGATAGTTTTAGCTCATAGTATATGTTAATCTTTCTGGGTTTTTCCCTACATATTACAACAATCACCTTGTTGTAGATTTTAATAATTTAACATAGATTTTTCTGTTTCAAAAGGTGCAAGCCATAGAAACATTTTCATTTAGCCGGACTCCTCCCTTCCTTTCTTGCTTTCTCACTGCAGCGGCCTGGTTGCAGCCTTGGTGTGGATTCTCTGGGAAATGAAAAACTTTCCAGAGTGTGCTTTTCCTTAATTTGCTACAGTGGGGTTTGACATTCAAATCGCAACTTTGGTGTAACTTGTTTTCTTCAAGTCCATTGCTCTGATTTTCTCTCCATCCCTTCTGAAGAGTCATTAACTTAATGACCACTATCACCTGTATAATCTCCCAAATCTTTTCAGAGTAGATACCATGCTGTTTCAAGTATTATCACCAATTCTATGGTTTGGATGATTTTATTCAAATTAAGGCACCATGTACTTTATCTTTTTCATTTTTGGGTTGCTAATGGGTCTTTGCTGTGAGACTGTTCTTTTCCTTTTTGCCATTATCCAAATACTGTCACTTGTTCTGTACCTTATGTCTCTTTTTTCCTACCTAGGCTTCCCGAACAAACTCTCTATTTCCAATAACCAGTTATGACCATTTATTCATAATTCTGGTCAGGAATATAATGACTTTCAGTTCCTCCTCTTTATTACCCACATTGATACACCAGTGTGCAGTGCCTGGGTACAGTGCCAGGGATACTTTGTAATTATTATTCCTCTATTCAGTAAAATAATTTTTCTCCTCTCCCTGAATTCTTCTGCTTTCTGTATGCTTTTGTGGTTTATCTGAACCTGTGATGTGATAAAAGTAATCTGAGGGTAATTTAATTTACACCACTTACAGACAAATAGTAACAATTCTTAAGTGGGGAGCTGGCCAGACAGTCCTGCTTTTTTTTTTTTTTTTTTTTTTTTTTTCCTCCTGTGAAATGCTCTCCTTTGCCTGCTTGCCTTGCCAGCTTCCAAGACAGGTTTGTCAGAACAGTTCAGCTCAAAAAAGACCATGGAACAAATAAACCTCTCGACTCCAGTGTCAAGAAAAGAGCCTAAAATCAATGCCCACATGGACAGTCTGGCTGTCCCAGAGGCAACAGGACACAGCCCACTGGCTTTTATGCTAAAGTTGTTTTATTGAAGGCTGTGATCTGACATTCCTTAAGGTTTTGCTGAACTACATCTGAAATGTGAAGAACACAGACAAGCTGTATAAATGCTGTGGTTAATTTAAATGTAATTTGTTTCACACCCAATAAGACAAGCTGTCGTAATTTAAACATATTTTATTTAAACATAAACAATGGTGATATTTAATTAAGCATAGATATTTAGTTTTAAAATATTTGTTTAACCATACCAAACCACTGTCTATAAGCGAACACAATCTTGGCGAAACCAGAGTTCCAAATCTGAAGGCAAACTTAACTCGTTTTTTCTAAATAGCACCATGATTTTTAGGTTGCTTCCATTGTCCTTCAGTTATGGGCAAGGATTTTGACATGTTTCAGTGCCAGCCGGATGCTTTCTGACAGGTGACAAAGAAGCATATATCAAAATCAGTGTGGGCAGCAGGAGAGGGGAGGATTCTGCTCAGGTGAGATCCCACCTGCCTCCAGCTCCAGGGTCCCAGCACAGGAAGGACATGGACCTGTTGGAGCGAGTCCAGAGGAGGCACCAGGATGAGCAGAGGGGTGGAGCAGCTCTGCTGGGAGGAAAGGCTGGGAGAGTTGGGAACGTTCAGCCTGGAAAAGAGGCGGCTTTGGGGTGACCTAATTGTGGATTTTCGGTACCTGAAGGGAACTTACAGGGAGAAACTACTTACAAGAGCATGTAGTTACAGGACACAGAATAATTGCTTACCACTAGAGAGCAGGGTTAGATTAGATATTAGGAAAAAATTTTTCCCTTTAAGGGTGGTGAGACCCTGCCACAGGTCGCCCGGAGAAGCTGTGGCATCCCTCGAAGTGTTCAAGGCCAGGCTGGACGGGGCTTGGAGGAACCTGGTCTAGTGGAAGGCGTCCCTGCCCACGGCAGAAGGGTGCAATGAGATGGTTTTTAAGGCCCCTTCCAACCCAAACCGTTCTATGATTCTGTGTTCCAGAGGGGGCACTCCCACGGGGCCGCACAGGACTCCAACACCGGCAGGAAGCCGCGCCGGGCCGGGCCGCCGGCGGGGCCCCTCGCCCTGCCCAGGGTGCAGCCCCTGGCCCCGGGCTCCCGGCGGGGCTGTCGCCGCGGAAGGCGGGTGCCGTCCCCCTTTCACTCCCGCCCTCACGCCGTGTCAGCCGTGCGCGCGCACCCGCCCGCCCTCTCGCCGCCGGAATGTGGGCGACGCTGTCCCGGCCCTGAGGCGGCTGCGCGGCCCCGCCGGGCTGGAGGCAGCGGCAGCGCGGGGAGGACGGCCCGGCTGCACCGGTGAGAGATCGGGACGCTGCCTCGGGCCTGCCCCGCCGCGGCGGGCGGAGCGGAGCGGAGCGGAGCGGGTGTCGCGAGGGGCGCAGGCGGGGAGGTCGCCGCTTCCTCAGGAGAACGGGCGCGGGAGGAGAGGGAGCCGCCGGCCCTCCCCGTGTGGCGGGTGATAGTGCCCGGTGACCTGAGGTGGTTCCTCCGCTGGCCGCGGGCCCGCAGGGCGGCGGGGCAGCGCGGGGGCGCGGGGTTCCGCCGGTCCGTGTTGTTCGGTGTTTGTGTGTGTGCGGGGAGTTCCCTGGGCAGCGGCGCTCCGGGAGGAGAGGAGCTCGAACACAGTGCGGGCTTTAAAAAATAAAGTTGTTTTCGTGGTTAGGAAAGGGAGAGCGCTATGGAAGCGTTCATCTCCCTGCCTCCTCCGCGGGAAAAGTGAAGTCACTTCCCAAGAGCCCAGACGAGCAAAGTACTGTCCTAAATCTGTGCCATCTGCATGCGTCAGTTTCACCTACGTTATGTTTTGGTTTGGGGTGGTTTTCTTTTCTTTTTTTTTTCCCTGGTGATTTTTTTTTTCTTTGCTTTTTAAGCCCTCTTACATTCTCTCCCGACCTGTGAGCTGGTACAAAAATTCTTGTCTTTAGATAAAAAGTACTTGAAAACCTGCTGAAACCATCTGAAGCAGGTACGGCACTGAGTGAAATGGACTTGGTGACTCTCCTCGTGTGTAAGTTCCTGCAGTGTCATGTGTACTTTGCTCCTGCTGTCACTCTCAAAGCTGTGTTGTTAAGACTGCTCAGTTTGATAGTTCTGTAAGTCACCGCCTACCAGATTTCACAGCTGTCTGCGTGTGTATATCCATCCAGTGTGTGCCTGAGAGGGGAAAAAAAGAGACTCAAAATGTCAGCTCTTCTTTAATATAGAGAAAAATCTAGCGACAGTTAAGAAATAACTTGCTTAGGTAACCATTGCTTGTCTCTTTCGGTGTCGAGCTCTAGTCTCACAACCACGTTGGTTTTCAGCTAAAACTTTCAGAAGGGCAGGTGTGCTTTCAGTTTCCAGAGAGAGATCTTGTTGGCGGTACAGGCAGCATGTTATTATCCCTTTAAATGCAGAAGAGGTGCCGTGGCTTTTTTTAACCAAACCTCTGTGCTATAGGCCAAATCCTGACTGCCTGTCACACCAACTTGGCTCCAGATTGTATGAAGGTTTACTGGGCATGTAAGGTTGGTTCTGCAAGTTGTGCCTCTGCCGAGGTTTTAAGTAGGATTGTAGTTAACTCTGTTTATGTGGGTTAGATGGTATTAGTTATATGATTAAGAACTTACTTTGTAGTTTAAACTTGAAAAGACTACAAATACAATTTCAGTAGGCACTAATTGACTCCAGTGTTGCAAGAATGCTGCCAGTGAGTATCCGGAAAGGAGCCAGCAGCAGCTGATGGACCCCAGAACTCAGTGAGTGACAGAGCCTTCCACTACTTCCTTCTGTTTTAGGCAGAGGTGGGAAATCATGCTGGGTTTGTATTGTTTTATTTATTTGATGGATTTTTAAAGTAACTGCTTTTTTCCAAAAAGACTCTGGGGCTGTGAACAGCTTGGCTTTACGTATGAGAACTATAAAAATTGTTCTGCAGTGTTTGCTTTAAAATGATTACAGTGATTACATGTATTGCTTGGTTAAAAATAGCATTCAGTCCTTTAACAAGTGATTCACAGAGTAAGCTTTGGTGGTGTTTGTAAGGGCATTGCGAAAAGAGCAAGTGTATAATCTGGCTCTCTTGTGTCCCCCAGGGTATTCCTTAGCATTTCAAGACAGTCTGAGTTGTGGCTGCTCCTTCCCTTCTCTCATCAAAGGGACTTCCACAGCCAGGAAGTGAGTAAAAAGAACTAAGCTGGTCAAAAAGTTGTACTTTTATTTCTTCTTTTTTTTTTTTTTTGTTCCTTGAGGTACTCTGGTTACAACAACTTCCTGACCCAGCTCACTTGCCCGGCCATGTGGTCATGGGCTCAGTCTGAAGGAGGAAGTAGAGTGCTGGTAGAGAGTGTAAGTGCAGTCCTGGAACAATCACAGGTGTTGTGAGGGTCCTTAGCTGGGACCTGGCTTTATGGGCAGTAAGTTCATAGCACGAGCCAGTGCTGCTAGAAGCAGCTACATTGTGGATTTGGTTGACTTAAGCTACTTGGGGTGAAGGTGGCAATGATAGTAAGGGTGGTAGCTCTTTTTTTTCTGTCAGTACTGGCTTAGATTGATTATGAAGCCATGGTGTAATTTTTTATTTACTGTTGACAACATTAAATGGACTCGAGCCATCTCTGTGTCTGTTCTTCCATGGGCCCACAGAAATTGTTGTGGTTTTCTTCTTCTCTCTCCTTTGTTCATCTGTTCTTCTCTCTGAACTTTTTGGTGAGTTCTTAATTTCAGGGAGTGTTCTTGGCATTGTTAGAGGGTTTTGTAAATTTGTTCAGCTCTAATTTTAAAATAATTAGTTGTATATTGCTGTTACCTCTGCTGTAATAGGAAGGCTATTTCAGACTTGACTGACCTTAGTAATTACACACTTTTTGATTTCTAGTCTATATTAATTTGTCATGGGATTATACCCATTTTATTCACCCAATGGACTGATATGTTTTATTGGCACTCTTGATCTTGGTATCAAAAAAAAAAAAAAAAAGGCATTTTTAACAAAAAGGATGCAAAAATGCGTGGAAATGCACCATGGAAGGTTTATTTTCTCTTTGGGCCACCAGCTACACTAATCATTCCTGTAATAATTCTCAGCTTCCCCCCATGAATTTTAATCTTGGCCTATTAAGTAAGAATTAAAATGCACCTTTCAGGCATTAACATTGAGCTTCCTAGAGGTGTCCTTTTAGTGAAGGTTAAGTTGTTTTCAAGTGTATTTTGCTAAGATGTGTTCTTTGAAATTCATACCTTTGGCGGTTTGTTCTAGTCTCAGTCTTACTCTGTTACACTGGTGCAGCTGTTGAAGGAGCCTTTATTGTAACCTGGATTGCTGAAGGGATTCTTTCTTCTTTGACAGAGTCCTGGTCCATAAACAAAGCCCGACATGTTTGAAAATTATTTATTTCACCTTTTTCCTGTATTCTTAACTTTAAAAAGAAACAAAACCAATATGTAGATTGTTAGAAACACCTCTGTGGCTTTTAAGGTGTTTATTTAAATTTGCTATCAGGAGTGTTCCCAGATGGGACTTTGTGAAGCTGAAAAACTAGTTTATTGGGTGTGACTGTTTGTAAACAGAACAAATACATAAACGGGGTGTCAAAATCTGCTTAGTAAAACAGATTGCTCTGAAAGATGAGAAAGGCCCTCGTGGAAAACCCCTGTTAAGATTGTGTCTTCCATGGCATGTTTCTTACTCTTTGGAAAGAGTAGCAGGGACGACTGTCTTTCCAATGTTTTGAAGTGGACAGAGGAAAAAAGTAGCTTTTGCCACAAAATGAGATGGGTCACAGGCCTCTGCTTTCCTACTTTCACCATCTGTGTATCCTGAGTCACGATATTGAAGAAGGTTTGGGGTTTTTTTGCTCAAGTAAGCTTAAAAGTGCAAAATTTTTCTGATGCTGAAAACATGTTCCCCAGTTGTGGGAGAAGCACAGCCGTACAAAGGGAAGAAGTCCTAAGGGCAGGAAGATAAGAGATACGTACACTTCTGTGTACAACACTGGGAGTAGGCTTACTGTATGTACAGGAGAACTGGAGTTTTGAAATACATGATAAACAGTAATAAACCTGATGCAAAACCTGCTGAGGGAGAGTTTCGGAAATAGAATCATTGGCAGGTCAAATGGTAAGTTCTTAAAATAGAGTCATTTAGGTTGGAAGGGGCTTCTGGAGGTCATCTAATCCAGCTCTCTGCATAAATTAAAGCAGGAGTAATTTAGATAAGATTGTTACAGCCTTTAACACCTTTCTGGGTAATCTGTTTCTACATTTGACTGCACACAGTGGTTTTTTGTTTACTCCTTCCCTTTAAGATGAAATTTACTTTCCAGTTTGTGTCTGTTGCCTCTTAACATGTCAGTGTCCATCATCCAGAAGAGGCTAGTTCTCTCTTCTGCACCCTTTCATCAGAGAGCTGACAGTAATAAGGATTCTTTAGAGCTCTTTTCCTAACCAGATTGTGCAAACTCAGTTCCCTCAGCCTCTCACTGTCCACCATGTGCTCCTGCCATCCGGCCAGCCTGGCCACTGGCCACGGTCCAGAGTGTCCGTGTGAGTCCCGTAGCGGGGAGCCCAGAGCTGGCTGCACTGCAGGCACGGGCTCACAGGTGCTGAGCAGAGGGCACTGATCCTCTCCTGGGCCTGCTGCCTGGACTCCTGCAAACAGCCCCCGCTGTGCTCTGCTGCCTTTGCTGTGGCCATGTACTGGTGACTTGTTCTCAAACTTCTGTCTGCTGGCATCTCCAAGTACTTTTCTGACAAAGTCACTTTTTATCTAGTTGGTGTTGAGCCCGTCTTGTCACAGGAGGTTGTTCTGTCACTGATACAGGACCCAGCACTTGCCTTCACTGAACTTCCCAAGGCCTTGCCTTTCTCCAGCCTGTCCAGGTCCCTCTGAGTAGGAGCTGACCACTCCTCCCACTTTGGTGTTATTTGAAACTTAGTGAGGATGCACCCTGTCCCATCATCTAGATGATTAGTAAAGGCATCAGATGGTACTGGTGGTTTCAGTGGTGATCCCCAGGGGATGTGACTGCAGCTGCTTGGATGGAACTGATGATGGCTGTTCTTTCAGCTCAGCAGTCCAGTCAAATTCCCAAACACCTTACTGCTCGCTTACCCTGTGCCTGTCTCACCAGCTTGGCTGTAGGGATGCTGTTGTTAATGGCCTTCTCTATTCAGTGCTCTTCCATCATCTGCTAAGCCAGTCATCTCCTTGCAGTAAGCTCTTGTGTTCATCAGGCATCATTTGTCCATGGTAAATCCTTGCCAGCTATTCCCCATCATCTTCCTGTGCTTCTTGAGCAGAGGGATGCCTTCCAGGAGAATTTGCTCTATAATCCTCTCATGGACTTAGGTCAGGCTGGCTGATCTGTATCTGCCTGGATCCTCCTCCTTGCTCTTGAAATTGGGTGTGGTATTTGCCTTTTTTCTGGTCAGAAGGAACCTCTCTCAGTCTCATGGCCTTTCAAAAAGTGGTAGAGTGTGGTATCTCAGCAACACTGGCCAGCTCCCTCACGATTCTTTAATAGCCTGTCTGGTTATATAGATTGTATGTTTCCAATTTCCTGAAGTGCTTCCAAACTTCAGCTTTCTCTTTTGGAGGTAACTTCTTACTCCAGCAGACTGCTACTGGGCTCGAGGGTCTGGAAGGCTTGTGAGTGGACCTTGCTAGGGAAAACTGGGTCAAAAGAGTTGTGTGTATGTCATCCTTTGCCATGTGCTTTGTTAACAGGTGTCTTGTTCCACTCAGCACACTTCTTCCTTACCTTTCCATCTGCCAATGTTGCTTTTTCCTAATGCAATCCAAAAGCCTGTGTCTTTGGGCTCCTCTTGGCTAGCCTCTCCATCTACCTGCTGGGTGCTTCTGAAGCAGAGATCAAACTTTCATATCTGTAAATAGGTAAAACTTCGAAATTGGTTGAAGTTTTGGTTAATAAATGTTTCTAACCTCAGCTTGTGGTGTTTGAATGAAACATGTCAGTTCCCCTTAAGCAAGCAGGAGGCATTATCGAGCTCTTGTATAAGGGGGCAGGTCCTGCCTGAGATGTAGATCGCAACTTATACCAAGGAGACAAAACAGTGAGGAAAATGATCCACATCTGTTCTTTTTTGTTTTTTCATTTTCTTCCCGCCTTCACTAAAATAACTAACTCCACGTAGAAATCTACAGCTTCAGTGTATGCCCTTCCCCTTTTGTGTATTGTAGTTGAAAAGGAGATGGTAATATTTAGCAGCAATATGGGTGTATGGGTGGAGAAATACTTGATGCCATCTGTACATGAATGCTTTCAGTTGAAATTAATTTTTTTGGTTGATGCATAAAGCCATTTTAGAAATCATTGTGATAAACTAAAATTTTGGAAATAGAAGCATTTTTTATTCAAGAAAAATAAAGCAAGGAGTTCTTGAGTTACAATCTGTGTAGACAGAGAGTCTGAAACAAAGTTCTTGGTTAGTTTGAACCCTCAGCATGTGCTTGATGTTTCCTACAGGTTCCTAACTGGTGTAAGTGTGATTTGTGCTGGTGTTCGGGTGACTTAGTGGTATCAAGTCAAAGCCTTGGGTGTGTCAATTACTGGTCTGGCTGTTCTGTCCGAATAGGGCTTTGGTATCTGTTTGGACTAGAAATACCCTTTTTAGCATGGTTGGGAGTCCTGAGGTGTTTTCTGGTGTAGTAGAAAGATTTTGAAGTGGAGTTACACTTTGATGCACAACAGTGCACAGTAACTATGGTAATTAATGGTAAAATTACAATCTGCACATTTGCCTTCATGTGTGATCGTTCATTTTACGTCAGGCTACTGGCAAATTCTTAAATAGTGAAGCTCTTTACTAATGATGGTGGACAACTTCCTGTCTTAGTTGCTCAAATTCTTGATATTTCCCACATGATTTCTAACTAGGGAAAAAAAGGTAAAAGGGTAGAAAAAAGGAAAGTGAAAGGTGTTTTTAAGAAGCAGGAAACTGTCAGAACAGGATTTGAGTCAGTGAGTGAATCTGAGAGTGGAGTTTGCTAAATGGTTTAGTAAGTTTTCCATGTTACTCTTGGGCTTAGAAGTGAAGTAACTTGGTTGCTGTTGTATCAGTGACCCAGGAGAGGAACGAAACCAGCGTGAATGTGACCGACAACAAAGTCCTTTCTCATCACTTGGTATAAAACTTGTGTAGTAGTAATTCTTTTAATGAAAGGAATTAGTTTTGAGTAACCAGTCATGACCAGTCCCTGGTCTTCTCTTGCAGGCAAATAAACACAGTTGTCAGGATGTCTCTTACGTTTTGTGTGTGTATATATATATTTATTTATTTATTCTTTCATCACCAGAACATCTGTATGTTGTATGGCAAGGTGTGATGGTGTAAGTTTCCGGAAGACAATTACTTAGTAATTATGGAATAGTCTTGAAGTTACACTTCTTGTCAGTGATAAGTGATTCTTAAACCTCTGACTTTCAGGGTGTTGAGCTAAGTTAAGTAGCTGTGCTTTCAGTTCAGGTATTGCTGACCTTTTTGATTAGGTCACGTGTGTTGTATGTACCTTAGGTCACCCAACCAGGTTTTTTTGGGGTAGAAAGAAAACTGCAGATGCTGATCTGTTGCAGTTGTCCACGCATATGACTTAATTTTTCATATTGGAAGGAAAAAGAGTGAGAGTTGAGGCTTTGTCCAAGAATTTTATTCGAAGGATTGACTTTTAGTGTAAACTAATTGTATGGTTAATTTTGATAATCTTTGCTACTGTTTAGGGAAGTGGGTCCTGTTCTGGTAAATCAGTTTTTGTTTTAACCAGAAATGAATTTCCTCCTCTGTTCCCCACAATGTTTTATTTGAGAAGTACTTGCATTTGAATACTTTGCTTTTCTGTTCAGTATAATTGCTCATGTGGTGCTAGAGCTTCACAGTGTAATGCTGTCCATGTCATTAATTGTTGTCTTCACTGATGGGGGAGGCGTTCAGATTTTTGCCAGGAGGAAAAAGGAGGCGAATGGGACTTCGTGTTTCTCAGCCTCCGGATAGGTGTCTATTAAATCTTATCTAAGGAGTACAAGCCACTGGCATGGCTTAGACATAGCACAGAGCAGAGAATGCAGCAAGAAGACAACTTATCAAGATCTCACAGCCTTTTTAAAGGTAAATTACCCAATGAAAGCTTAAAACACAAGGTATTTTCACTTTTTTACCAATGTCCAACAAGCTCCTAAATCACGTAGACAGGAACTGCGGAATTCTGTATCCAATCATCCCAGACCACTATTGCTGCAAAATATGGAGTTAGTGAAGAAGGAGAAAGAAGCTTTTAACTACAACTTATCCTCCATTTTGAGGTTTTCTACTTCTGTCTATTTACTATGCAAATAGACCTAAAAACTCTAAATTTTTCACCCTGTGATAATCTCACATGGTATTCTATCACCTAATTCTCACCAGTGTAGATTCTAATTCTTCCCAGAGGCTAGGCAAATTTTCCCATGGACAAAGGTCAAAACCAGTACTGTCCAGGGGGGTAAAACCTTTCAAAACAGGCAGAGAAATATTCTCTGCATTCTAGGTTCCCACAGCAGTGGTGTAAGAGTGGCATGTTTCCAGGTGGTTTTGAATGTTTTGGTTATAAATTCTGTAGCAATCTGCCTTTTCTGAAGATCCCCCAGTGGAAAACAGTTTAAAGAGGTTCAATTTAGATATTTTGACTTGATAACTGCACTTTGCAGAGATCTAGAGTTATCTGCTATTTCAGCATAGTAAGACAGTTCTAATTTGTACTTCTGTTGTGTATGCGAAATACTATTTTTTTTCTGAAATTAGACAAAATTATTTTTCTGAGATCCACAGATTTGTTGCAATACACAAATTTGTGTATTGTGTGTACATGTTTATACATATTTGTATTTTTAACAACTATGTTGCAATTTAAAAAGTATGTTTTATTTTTCTTTTTGTTTTCTAACTCTTTATTTTCATCCCAAGATTTTAATTAAGGATGAAGGCTGTGCTGTGCCTTTTCAGTGCTCAGGCCTCTGCAGGCAAATCAGTGTGAAAGCAAAATGCAAGTATTCTTAATCTAGTGCTTTGTCTCTCCCTGTGTGTATTTACATACAAAATATAAGGTCCAGAATTTTAATTTAGAAGTCAGTGGAGAAATTTAGTGGCTGGCTAAAATTTGAAAATAATTTGGAGTTTTTTTCTTTGTATGTAGGTAAGATATTGGTGTATTTCCCTTTATTAAGAGTTTGAGTACTGCAAGCTGGTATTTTTTTCCTTAGAAGCTTGGAGTTTTTTAATTAGCTGTTACTGAGAAACAAATACTAGATTATATGATTTAGACTGACTAATCTGAAACATAAGTGGCAGAAAATGGAATTTTTTTTTTCATTCTGTAAACCCTTCATTTTATTTTTTTCCACTGGTGTATACTTTCATTATTTCCTGTTACTTTGAAGAGAACTCTCAAACAGCTGTTTGGTGGCAGCCCTGCATGGCTGCCCCCAGTGCTGGCTGCTGAGTTTGATCTGTGTTCTGTGCCTTGTTGTGCTCACTTTAGTGTGCACAATCACAAATGTGATCATAGCAGAGAAGGTAGGAAGATTTGCAGCTTTTTTTAGGCCATTTGTCACCTCCTGCATCTTCCAGATACTCCTGAAATCTGTGTAGCTTTTAAGTACCATCATCTTCCACTTGAACTTAAGTGCAAAACAGGAGTGGAGTTGGATGAGAGCTTCTTGTGCGTGCCAGCAGTTGTTTTCAGAGTAAAAGCTAAGTTGGAGCTTGGATCAGGCAGTATGGTGAAGACTGGCCCTTGGAGACATTGGTCCCTTCTCTTTGTTAAAAATCAGTGTTGGCAATATAAACTTGCAAAAAACTGGGAACTGATAGCTGGAATTATTCTTGGACATAACTGTTAAACAGCTCTGAGGAAACGAGTAAGGAATGAAAGTCAGTGACTGATTTTTACATTTTTACAATGAGGAAAATGATCCACATCTCTTCTTTTTTTTTTTTTTTTTTAAATTTTCTTCCCACCATCACTAAAATAACTAACTCCATGTAGAAATCTACAGCTTCAGTGTGTGCCCTTCCCCTCTTGTGTGTTGTAAAAAAAAGCTTACTGTTTATTCCTATTAGATGTGTATAAAAGCTGTGGGGGGAGAGGGGAAAAGAGTTGATCAAAATGTCCAAGGAAATATTTTGTCAGGTTTCAAAACAGTAAGGTGAAGCTGAAGGTTCTCCACAGTTGTTCGGAGTGATAAGTTGCCTTCGACCCTTATAGCTTCCCCTTTCTGATTCTTCTTTTCTTTCATCATATTGAGGCATCAGTGAGTCAGACTGAACATAAAGGAGTCAGACTGAACATAAAGGGGTCAGACTGAACATAAAGGGGTCAGACTGAAGTGTGGTTTCGAATTGAGCTTTTGATAGCCAGAGAAATCAAAGGGTATATAATAAGACTGATAAATGCAAGTGATCCTTGTTCCAGCAGTCCCCCCCAGTTTCTCTCTCTGGCCTTTGTGATTCTGTTTTTTTGTTATTTTGGCAGTAATTGAACTCCAGGGGTCTTACTGGGGAGTATGGAAAAAGCAGGTGAGTTATTGTGTGCACTTCCCAGGAAATTCATGTGAGGTGCCACAGCAATACTACGTTTGCTTGGTGTGGTTGTGCAGTTGTTACCATTGGTTTTACTCACCCAGCTGGTGAGCTTGCACAGACTCAGCTCTGACTTGGATGAGGGGTGGGATGCTGGTGCTCCTCTAGGTCACACTTCATGTTTAGGTTTGGATTCCTTGTATTGAAAATGCTTTGCTTACTCCATGGGTTTGTTCCTGGTGGGGCAGCACTACCTGCTTTGGCTCAGGCTGCTTGGGACACTCTGCCTGTGGTGGTTGCAGTCTCTTAACTGTGTTTGACACTTTGGTAGCTTGTCCATAACTTAACACTCTCACTTCAAGGAGACAGAGGTAGGATGCTTAAAACAAGGTTGTGAAAAAGAGGCTTATATAACTGCTTCATAGAGCATGGCCTTCTGTTCTATTTCACCTTTCTGTGATTTTTTTCTTTTAGGTTAGCTGCCTGTAACTTCCTCTCTTTGTTTCCATGAGTGAAAGTATTTTGTGGAAGTGTTCAGTATGTAAATGTGGGTAGTAAGTTTTCATATCTACATTTAATGAAAACCACGCATCATTTATGTTGAAGCTGGTGGTACAGTGTGGTAATATTTGGGAAGCTCTCTGAAACTTTGAGAGAGAGGCTCTGATAAAAAAAAAGGAAAGGATGAAAGGCATAGCAATCACAGATACAGATTTTTGGCTTCTCATGTCTTGTTTTATGCAATCAAGTGAATTTATCAAACTAGAAATACGATGAAACACTTAAAATTCAATCTGGTCTGGATAGCCTGTCTGAACAGACAGGTACTGGGTTTGTTCATGATTGTTGGCTAGTGTGAGACAAGAAAATTGCATCAAGAAAATTAATGACTTCTGTTGTATTTTTTGCAAGATTTTTGCAGTTATGATATAAGCAGCTTATTGTATTATTTTAGAGGTACTTCCCCAGCAAGAGCTTACTCTCTGATTTTTGTAGACTGTTGTAGATTAACCTGAGGCTTAGACCAAAAATAATCGACGAGATTCATTCCGTTTAGTAAGTGAGGTGCATAAGATCTGCATAATGGTAACCTGGCCAAGAGGCCAAGTTTATTTATTAAAAAAAAAAAAATCGAGCCATTTTTATTTGAGCCCAGTGATGGTTTAATCCTAAGAAGGATCTGAGAAGTCTTTTTGGTCTGATGTTTTTAACATAGATTTTGTCCTTTATAGCAATTCTATTTGCTAGTTTTGATTACTAGAAAAAAAACTGCAAAAGCAAGTGGAAAACTTGCATTGGCAGCCCCAGATGAATTGATTATTAATTGATTATTGAAACCCTTTCTTTCTTGTAATCATTGTGTGAGGGTGAATTTTTGAGTCTCTTCTGTAATACTTTGAGATGTGTTTGGTAGCAGTTTCAAGGAATTTTTAGGAGAAGGAAGTAACACAGAGTGATGAAATGATCCTACCTGTCTTTTGATTATATGAGTTTGTTGTTGGTTGCTTTTTTTTAAAGCTAGTTTTTTCTTTAATCCTTTAGGATGGAAAATGAATTCTGATCATTACGAATGTCTGGGATGGATAGAAGAGAAATTGTGTCTTGGAAAAAGGGCGTGTGTTCTCTTTCCTATTACCCTTTTTAGGCAGTCTCTGAAGGAAATACTGATCTTAAGAACTGCTTAAGCTTTTCAGGATCTGGTTTGGAAGGGAACATTATGCACAGCATTTGCAGAAAATCAAGGTAGTAGGCAGTGTGAGATTGTTTATACACAGCATCCCTGGGTCTGGACTTGGAAGTAACTGCAGGTAGTGCAAGAGAAACATCTTTCTTTGTGTAACGTTTTCAATTGCTTGCTCATATAGATTTGAAGGATACTTCCTTTAGATCAAGTTTTTTTTTTTTGGTGGAAATTACAAAATATTCTTAACTGTTTATTAACTGCATGAGCAAGTTTTTGTATAGGGATTAGTTGATTGATTTCATACTGCCTTTCCAAGCTGCGGTTCTTACTTGAATTAAAGAATGAATTTGAAATAATTTGATTAGTGAATTTGATCACATGGAGAAATAGTCTCAAGGAACACACTGTCATTTAAAAAAACAGTAAATCTCTTTCAGTTAAAGAAGGTCCACATCATTCCTTGATGCCTGTCTTCCAGAAGCTTTCATATGCATAGCTCATACCAGTTCCTAGAAGAGTTTAGGTAATTTGAAAGACTTTTAACGGTGCTCTGAATGTTGAGGCAAAACCTTGTTCTTTTCTCCTCTTTATCAATGTCATGAGCAAAGTGGTTTGCTTCTTCAAACTTCAAATGGAAAAACCAAAAAAGCAGGAAGCAAAGGAAAGCCTTTAGTTTTTTTATTCTAGTGTGGTTAGGGGGATAAAGTGGTGTGTTGGTACCAGGTATGTCTGATTTCTTACTGACCTCTTCTTACCAATGGAAGATCATCTTTCTGTTAAGGAAATGGTCTCACTGTCTTTTATGCATTTCCATTCTCCATTCTTCTAAGACCTGTCAAGGCCTTTGGAATTAACAACAGAGCTGCATTGTGGAATATATTTATAAAAATGTGCCCTAGCAATGTGAAATGCCAGCAGATCTGTTCTGGCATGTGGAGTGCATTGAGAATTCACTGGTAAGTAAAAATTAGAGTGGTAGTTGAACCAGCACACTTCATCATATGTAGGACTGGGAGGGCCAGTGGTTAGAGGGAGGGTCATTTGATGAGGCTTTTTGTTGTCATGCACATTGTTCCTTATTTCTCAACTTCAAGCAGGTAACTTTCAGAAGTTTCACTTGGTCTTTAAAATAACTGTGGTTTCTCACTCCATCTTCTCATGTTATATCTAAATATGTAGATGTTCAAGTGATAATGTAAAATCTTGGCTTCTAACCTAAAAGGTTTTAAATATATGTAAAATTTGTTTTCAACATAAATGGAAATGTTTATATTTGACCTATGTGGGAGTATTTTATTTTTACCAAGAAGCTTGGTTTTGTTTCATATTACAAAGGAAGGGGGTTTTGTGCTTATTAATATTATTATAATTAATTAATATATATAATAATATTAATATTAATATTATTAATTAATACTTACTAAGTATTGGGGACACTGTTGAAACTACAGTTTTGATACAACAGCAGCAGAAGTCTAGATACAGCCGTCTAATCACAATTCATAGTCCTTGCAATTTTGGAAAATCTTTGAACTATGAAAAAGGCACCTAGTGTTGTTAGTCATTTACAACTTGTGATTGCCTTTGACAACTATTAGAATGAAAGACTTAAGATTAAAAAAAAAATCTGAAGAGAATGAGATTGGAAAGGACCATGAAGCATTGTCTAGTCCATCGCACAGTCAGTGCTGCGCTGACTGCAGGTTAACAGCTTTTGAGAAATACTCCCTGCAGTTGGTATGAGCTTAAGAACAAAACATTGTGATTTCAAGCTAAATCTGCAAAATCTAATATTCCCAGAATGCATGTTGCAAACCTCAAGGTAATAATTGACATAACTTCTAATTCTGGCTTTGAGGAAGGAGGATTTTACTAACTCTGCAGGTGGTCGGTGCAGGGCAGTGAATCAGGATTTCTGGTGGGTTTCTCTGACGTTGTGACACAGCATAAGGCACTTGTTTGGCACAGAGAGGGACTGGCCTTGGGATCACTGCTGCGTTGGCTCATACTGCTCTTCCATATGGTCTCTTTTGCTCTCCATCATGTGATTATTTCTGGACATTGTAGCATGTGGAGAAAATTCCTGGTTGAAATACTCAATATATTTAATGGACAGAGGTTGTTCCATTGACTGCATCAGAGCAACACTGTTATTTTTACAGTTAGGGAATAAACCATTAAATAATCTCCTTAAAACAAGGATTGCATTATGCTGCTGCTTTCCTCTGGAATATAGGTCATTATTTTTTTGTGTGAGTGATCATACGATTCAGTAACTTGGCTGGTGATTGGTTTCAATTTGAATGCTGCCTACAAGCTTCATGTCACAATGAAAAAAAAATAAGCAACTTGGGTTTGCCAAACTCCAGCTTTGAAAAATTGCATACTCTTATTTGCTACTTTATATTTTCCAAAGTTAAAAATGAATTACTGGCTGCAGAAATGAAAGTGTTCATTTTTAGTTGGTGTCAGGGAAACAGTGTGAAAATGTACTAGAGTTGCTTTATCCTTGAGGCAGAATGAGCTACTGCTTAAATGAGTAAACGTGTTTGCCAGAACTTGATGTATAAAGTGTGGTTTGTTGTTTTGTTTGTTTTTTTAATAAGATACACATAAAGACTAGTAACATCTCTATAGAGTAGCAGAAGAACACTTATTTGTTATATACTTTGGAAGGGAATAGATAGAGAGGAGAAAGGTTTTTCTCTGAAGTGGCTGAAAATAAAATGTATTTCCTTAGGTTGGTTAAACACTAATTGGATAAGCTAACATCAACTATGCTTTTAAACAGCATGAATCAGTCTGTCTCAGCACAAAGCATGTGTGCTGTAATCTTCTACTGATGTTTCTGCTGTGTGTGGACAAATCTTAGGCCTGAAAGTTTATTTAAATAATGGTTCAAAAGAATCCCACCAACACTGTTTTTAGTTCTGTTTTGTCTAAGGTGTAGCTTGTCACCCAGGACTCCTGCTTGTTCAAATTGTACAAGTAAACAGAAGGAAGCCCCCAATTTGCTGGGAGGTTGCCTTTGTAGCCAGCACCTTACCTGGCATGCTTTCACTTACCTGGCATTTCATTTAATGTTCATGATGCTTCTGCCACCCCATATGTAAATTTTGGGGGTTGAGATCAGTGGTTTGTTTGGTTTTCTTTCAGTTTGCCTCTTGTCTTCCTTCAAAGCTTTAGCTTGCAGTGAGTGGTGGTCTCTGCTGAGGAGGAGGGGTGGTGCTGCTGTGTTTAGCTGTAAGTCGTGCTCCAGCTCAGTACCAACCATATGGCACCACGCCTCTGCAAGGGTTCTTCACCTTGGTGGGTTAAACTTTAAGAGAAATAAAAGCAGTATTTTTTCCCTCAAGCAGCTCTGTACTGTGACTGTGTAATATTTAAATGGTTCAGTGGTTTATGTGCAACACAGAGATTCAAGTCAGGAAAGCTGCTTCTCTCCGTTACAGTAAATCTCTCAGTATTCACACTGAGATGTGTTTGACGAGTGCTGCTTATCATTTATTTGAGGAGATGCAGATGTTTTTGAGGGAGAACAGACATTTTCTTGTTTGTGTGGTTCTCTTTTGGTTCTGTTTTCCTTAAATTGTTATTCTTTGGCTGTGAGATTGAAGTGTAAAAAGAATCTGGAAAAACCTCTGTATCTAGGCAGCCGGTACAACAATTCCAAACAGTTTGCCATCATGAACAGACTAATTATTTGCTGTTGGCTACATAGTGGAGGTTTGCTTTGTCAGAGGAGACAGTGCTGCCAGAATAAGCCAGTGGTTACTTTCTTGTGGGTTTTTTTTGCTTTATATTTCATGGGTTTGTTTTTTTGTTTTGTTTTGTTGTTGTTGTGGTGGTTTTTTTTTTTAATTTCGGAAAGAGGTTTGTTCTTAACAGTGCTTTTAGGGAAATAAGAAGGATCTTTTATATACATATATATATGTGTTTAAAATACAGTGATACAGCTCTGTTGCTTATTAAGTTGATTTTATTCCTGGAAAGTAGTATCAGTAGGCCAAATAAGTGGTTGTTTGTTTTTTCCATTATGTGCTTTACATAGTGTTTCAGAGATAAGACACTGGGAAACAATTTATGGGTAATAAAACAGTTTTTAATATGAGCACAGAGAGAGTTTCTCATAAAAAGATTACACAGAGAGAAGTTGACATTAAAGTTGAAATTAAAATTACGGTGCTGTTGTGGTCAGTGAGATTTAAACAAACTGGTTTTATGACACCTAGAATTTTCTTCTGCATGTGTGTCCACTCAGTCAGGGGAGAAAGGGTTTTGGGGCAGATGGTGAGCTGTACTGCCTCAGCATAGAGTATAATACGGAATTTTACCAGGCTGTTGAGTCTTTCAGTGAAGAAGCATTGAAAAGGTAAAGCTTTGTGTATTTGCAGCACATCTTGTTTCCTGGGGAAGGCGTCCCCCATTAAAGCTAGAGAGCTCGTGGGGTGGGTGCCAGGGGAATGCATAGTTCTGATACATTTCTTAAAAGAAGGTGCTGTGGCTGAGACCCTTGGTTATGTGTGTTTGTGCATGTGGAACTGTCAGGGTCCTGTTCCCTGAGGGGCAAGGTGGAGTGTCACCACCCCACTTCAGTAATCCAGAAATCTGAGTCACGGAGTGATTGCAAGTCCAGTTAGCTTAATGCTCGTTTTGCTGTCATTCACTGTATCCTGTAGCTCAAAAAAGGGAATAAAGCATGCCTTTTGGTGTATATTTCTACTTCAGACTTCTGTTAGCAGAAGGTGAATTTCTGCATAGCTCAGTTAGACCTTCCTCTTCACAAAGGTCCCGGAGATTCTCTTGAGGAATCATGGTTCTGAAAATGGGTATAACTTACTTCTCAGTATTTTTTTTTTTTTTAGTTTGAGATTGTCAGGCAAACTGTATGGCCTTGAAGGCTGCCTTTAATACAAACCTGTCTGTAATACAGGATGATTTTGTTTCTCTGATAAAAAAGGGTATGAATTAGCCTGCTCTTGACTGTTTTCTTTCAAGCAGGTGAGAAACTTCCTTTCAAAACATGTTTCTTGTTGCTTACTGAAAATAGGTCAACATTTATCTTCCTGAATTGCTTTCTTTTCATAGCTCCACATTTTCTGATTTTTTTGGTGCTTATAGTGCTGAAGCAAAGGACTTTTTTTTCTTTCCACAAACCAACAGTGACCTAGAGCAGTAACTTTGAAATATTTGTTGAACACAAACTGGAAGTAAACACAAAAAAGTCTGGTAACTGCTTCAGAAGACTGATTCATGTTAAAATTGTGTTTACTTTTGGGGACCAGTTTGCAGAGGAACATTTGGATCTATCAGGTCTTCAAAGCAGTTTCCTTCTGGAAAGTCAGTGGCTTTCCAGAACCTTTGATTCTTTCTCCTGTGATGATGAGTGTGTGTTGCCAGAGCAATGCCTTGTCCTGTGTTGCTCTGCCCAGCAATCCCATGGACATACATCCCTACCTAGGCATTTGTGTTCTCTCTGTGATGTGTTTTTGCAAGTCTGGATTCAGTGTGATTATGTGGAAGAGTTATGGAGGGAAGGAATCAGAAGTATTTCTATCCTGTGTCCCTTACTCTGATTCAGTGCTGAAATGCTCTGGATTTTCTAGGGTCACTGTTCTTCACCTTCTCTTGCTCTTTAATCACTTAGGCTGCTTTACAAAGGGAGCTGTAGTGAAGATGGGATGCCTTACTGGAATGAAGTGGGGAAGCTGCTGAGTTTGAGCCTTCCACAGCTTAGTACTGTACATATGTGAAGGTAAATTCTGATCACTGGTCCCAAAACACGTATAGTCCAAGTAGGATCGCGTAGTTACCTCTTATCAAGGACTTTGTATGAGCAAAGCACTGGGAACTGATGTACATCAGAGAGGTTGGCTTGACCAAACTACATGATAAAGCTCACAGAGAAAAGCAACAGTTTTTCTGCAGTCCTTGTATTGTCCCTATGGCTTAAAATATATTTTGGAGCAAGATCCACACACTGTCCCGCACCTCCACACACACTCTCTCTTAAAACTATGTTTGAATAATTTCTTTGTGTCTCAAAAGTTCTTTGGTTTGAAAATCTTTTTGCCAGAAAACCTTTTCTGAAACTCTTATTTTTAAAAATTTTAATTCTTTTATCATAGGAGGCTTTATTTCACTGAGTTTAGAAAAATTTCCTCCTGTGTATTTGTTCCTGACTTTTTGTGTGTGTGTGTTTGTGATATTGTTCACCAAAGTGGGGGGGAAAAGCATCTTCTCTGTAGGAACCAGCATGACTGTTCAAGGTACCCCTTTTGTAGCGTTGACTTCCTCACAGTAGTAGTGCACACTTCCCAGTATTTCCTACTGTGAAGAGAACTTTGACAGCAGAATCTGTTGTTGTCTTTTGGAAGGTGTTGTTGGAGGAGCAGCTCTGGCTCCTGGCTCTGATGATTTGGGAAGGTACCATCTGGTGTGAGGTTTCAATCCTTGGATCAACACTGGCAGAACAGAGAGTGTATTTTTCATTTGGAACTGAACTCCACCAGCAGCTTAAACTAAGGAACTGGGCTGGGAACGGAGGTAGCTGAAGTGCATTGTATTTGCTGTCTTTCCTGTCCCTCACTGTCTGCTCCTCACTGCTGGTTGCTGCCCTCCCAGAAACTTGAAACTGGTAAATCAAATGGTAAACCTCATTCCCTCAGGCTTCTGAGCCAGCATTCAGCTGCTGAGGTCATCAGGGAGTAAACCCGATGCACTTGTAGACTGCACTACTGTCTGTATGTTCTTGACTAATGCAATCAGAAAGAAATTCTTACGTTCTTAACTTGCAGCTTTTAATCAAAAAGGAGGATTAAAAAAGTGTGGTGCTTGATTTTAGTAGTAGGGGTCTCTTCTTAGATTTTGTTCGTGTCTAGTAGGTCAACTGTTGTTTTTTCTTTACATTTGTAGGAAAAGGGGGATTTGAAGTGAATAATTCAGTAATGATTAAAAAAAAAAAGGACTAGAGCCAATGACACAAGGGAAGTGACAGTAATCATCCACTGACTGCAGGTGACTGGAAAGTCCAGAATGCATGTGTGTCTCTTCTTGTTACTAAAGAGTAAAAAAATCTTCAGATGTTTTCCCCTTCCTCAAATAACCTTAATGCATGATTCTTTTAGAGAGGTTTTTATTCTTTTTACTGCTTTTCCTCAAAAGCACTTAGCTGAAGTGTTAGATAATGTGTCTTTATAATGAAAAAATAGAAAATTTTTCTCTTTAAGTAGCTTACTACTTAAGATGGTGTAAATCTCAATAATCTTCATGAGAATCACAGTTATACTCTTGAGTAAAGTTCATGTCAGAGTTGAAGTTGTTTAGTTTGAAAAAATGACTTGTTGGTGATTTTTGGTGCTTAGTTTGTCTCTGGCATTAAAACCTATTTTTTGGTCAAAGACTGATAATAAGATATGGTGTATAAAGCTTTTCCTGAATGCCTGATCTGCTTGTGTTTGTGTTTTACTGCTAAACTGAAGCTCTAGTGGCTTGCTTTGTACTGCAGTGGGATTGTGTAACACTGACAGGAGGTTGGAATAGTCTGTAATGAAGGACTGGAATTAGGGGTTCTGGGGTGCTAACTTACTCAGTTAATACAGTTTATGTAGAAAAAGGGATGTGTCTGCACTGGCTATGGTGGTGTAAGCTGGTTGTAAAGGCAAGCTTGGAGTACACTCTTAAAGGCCTTGTAACTCAAAAGTAATTGCAAGAATGTGTATGGTATGCTTTGGAGTATCTGATCTGAATAAGGAGCTCCTTGCAGTCATCTGATGTTTATAATACATTCGTTACTTTCAGGTTAATATTTAGGAAGTAGAAATTCTCCTAAACTCCCTTTACCCACATGGGGCAAGAACAAGTATTTAGTGTGTCAGTGTGCTTCTGTAGTTGTGTTATCCTAATTTTCTTTGGCTTTACAAATGGTACATTTTCCCTCATTTTGTTAGTGAGATAGTGCTACAGAAAATATTTTGTAGTTCACATTGTTCCTGTTGGTTCTTACTTCATTGCAGAAAGAAGAACTGGTGATAAACTAATGTTAGCAACCTGCATTTGGCTTTGATAATAGGTAGAGTAGAACCATCTTGCATTGGAGTTTCTGTGTTACTCTCCCATATGTAAGCCCAAAAATTAAACTTAAATGGACTGAAACACAAAGAACTGTCAAAATAGGATATCTTGTGATCCATATCTTGTGATCCCTTACTTTTGCAGATGTGCTGGTAGCGGTCGAGGCTTCATTTTTGTCATCATCAGGTCCAGCAATAACAGGTGTGAGGTGGGAGGAAGAGAGGCCTCTGATAGCCTGGACCTTTGCCCCTAATGTGGTTGAGAGTCGCCTCTGCTGTTTTCTCCAGTGGTGCTGTCACTGCAAAGATGATGATTCCTCAGGATATGCTGTATTTGGGGGCCATAACTTGCGACCTTTCATTGCCTTCAAAGAGTTCTGTAATAGTTGACCTTCACTTTCATATGGAGGATTTACTTTGACATTAATATTTTGAGCTAGACTTGCTGTTCATTGCAAACAAGCTCTTCAGCAATGTTTTTGCAGCACCTGTTTAAAAACACATGGAGTTAACAAACTGTTTGTAACATACTTAAAATCTTGTGTAGTAAAACCTTGTCTTTCTTGCCAAGAAAATCTTTAAAGCAAAGATGCTTTAAAAAAATTGAAACAAAACCTATTGCAGCAGTGAGTCCATGATGTATGCTGGGTGGAGCTGAGATGTCATAATTTGTCAGGAAAATATTCCTGCCTGTGAGTTCATGGTTAGTCTGGAGACACAAAAGATGTCAGAGCATGTGAAATTGTTCATCCAAATTTGTAGCTGCTCTCTAAATATTCCAGCTGTTTAGTGGCTTTTTTATAAGATGACTTCTGACGAGATTTTTTGTGCTGTACAAGTCAGTTATCTGAAGAACTCAAATTCTTTTTCTGGGATTCCTACATGTAATACCCTCACTGGGTGGGTGGGTAAGACTGTGGCTAGGTTAGGGAGAGGAAAAAGCTTTTTGAGGAGTTGCATGTAAGTTATGCCAAGCCATGTCTTTGAAAGGGCAAAAGCATGTTGACTGTAGTTTCAAAAATGATAGAAAATACTACAGTACTGAAAATTGTTGAAGTTCCCACACTTGCCTTTTGGGTTTGAAATTGCTAAACTTTCTCTTCTGGCTAACATCATAAGTAACTCCTGTTCAAAATGGTGGAGAACATGCACATCTTGGTTCTTTTATGTGCTGTTTTTGTGGTCCCCTACAGCTAGACCTAAGTTAGCATTCTTTTCTTGGTCACTGGGTGGTTGGAATTGCAAGAGAAGCAGGTGTGGCGCAGTTCTGCTCCTTGGTGGTGCTGGGAAGGGCAGGGTGAAGCTTAACCTCTTCCTGTTCCTGGTCACAGCAGATGTGGGTTGTGCTGTCCCTCCTTGGGCACTTTCCAGCCTTGCAAAGGTGACAGTCACAGATTTTTCCCCCTGTGCTGTGTGTGACTCTCCTGAACTCTGAGTCTTAAGCACAGTGTATCCCAGCACTCAGCCAGAGTAGTATTTTTCAGGAAACTGGAATGGAAGTAGGCCATATGTGGAAGTGCATGTTCTTTATAAAGTTTATAAAGTCTGAAAGTCTCTTTTTTGACACAGAAAGTACAAAAACATAGATGCATTTAAAATACAAAAAGTCTATGATCCAGCTCTTTATTCTCTAAGGAATCAGGGAAGACATTCTGAGTTAAGGTAGGTGATGCTGTCTTTGGTGGATACCTACAACAGCTGTCCTCGTGCTGGCATGCTTGCAGTGTTTCAGCTCTGTATTTTTGTACGAATTTGTAATGTATAGGCTATTTTTTTTCCCTTTTTCTTTGTTTCTAGATTTATTTTTATTCTTGTGCAGACATGGGAAAACTTGTTCTTGGTTGCCGTAATAATTATAGTTTTGTTGTGGCTTGTATTTATATTTTTTAAATTGGTGTAGTTAATTTTAACTGTTGCAGGTGGTTTCAGGGAAATTAGGTGAGAAGGAAATGATTGTGGTTTAGTATCATTTTTGACTTCACCACCCGTAGATCTAAAGGATAACAAAAGCCCCTAACATAAGCAATTGCTAAATAAGGTTTTTATGCAGAGAGCATACACTTTGGTGTGCAGTTTTTGGGAAATTAGTCTTCAGGTAATCTGTATCTTCACATGACCTTTGTGACACTCTGGGTGAAGAAAATACCTGTATGAGAGAGAACCAAGGGCACAAATTAGGGAGGTAGAGGAAGCAGTCTCTGAAAGATTAAAAACAGGGGAAGTCCAAGCTCTGGGGAGAACCTCTTCATTTGTTATCTATACACATCGATAACAGCCATTGCTGTTAAATCAGGATTTTTAAACACCAACCTGAAAATCATAAGATTCATTATACCAATTGTCATGGTTTAGCATAGTTTGGGTTTTTAGTTAAAGACCACTACACCAATGAAATCAGAGTTTGAGAAATACAGTATAATACAGTAGTATAATTTTAAGTATTATAATATTCCACAATAACTTATTAATAATATCTATTAACATAGTATGTACAGCTTCAAAACTAATTATTTAATTTTTTTTCTTTATTAAATAGGTTCTGGTGGCAGGAGGAGAATACTGACCTGAGATGGAAGTCAAAACATCATTTAGTAAAGCCAGGAGGATTCCTGAGACTGTATCCACATTAATTAATGAAGAATTTGTCTTGGTTCATCAGAAATCCGAGGACACCTCTGGAAATGATGGAAAACCACAGCTAAAGGTTTGCTATGACTTTATTTTTAAATGTGTGGCAGGGTTTGTATTGATGAAAAGAGTGCATACTTGGTGTGTGCTTGGTGAGGAGAGTCTTGGACTGTAATTTTTGTCCTTGCTGGCTACCAGTGAAACTAACAGCTCAGATGAAGCAAATCTGTCCAAAAATGGCAGTTCAGGTTTTCTTTCAATAACATCTTCGGAGGTTAACTTTGTTATATTCTGTGGATCTATACATTAGTAAAGGACTTTACAAAGAATGAGCTTTGGTTTAAAGCTTAATATTCTTTATTGAGGGATCAGAGACTCTGTTAAAAGCGTGTAATTAGACTATATAGGAATAGATTGCAGAGGGTATTGGACTTCAGTTTCTGATTTAGTTTTCCTGCTTAGTGCTACTTTAGGCACGATTACAACCTTTCCTAAAAGCTTTCTACCTCTAAATAGCAGAATATTTTAGCACTTGGGTGGCAGCTGATTGGTTAAATACAAATTTCTCCACTCGAGCTGCAGTAGCTGATGTACTGGTTTTGGTCTGCTTGGAACAGTAGGAATTTGTTCCCCCTGCAATGACAGTAAGTACCTAGTCTGTCTTTGCAGTACTCTTTGGCAGTCATTTACAGCTGATAATTTCTGCCTGTGTTAGACATTATCTGCTGCTTTAGTCTGGAAAGGGGCTGGTGAACTGGAGGCAGAATCTGTGATGCAGCTTTGGCCATGGTTTTCTTTTGTCTGAAAAGCTGGTCCTTGTGAAAGACACTATGTTTCTTTCAGGGAGTGTGTATCTCCAGGTTTTTTTTTTTTCATTTCTTTAGGCTTGCACCACTCGCATGTGTGGGAAAATCTGTGGAGCAACTGAAATGGACTGGTTATGACTAAGAAAGTAAAATTTTCTTTAAGACTAATCTGTAGCAAAGTCTGTTGACCTCTAGTCTGAATGGAGGCTCTAAATACACAAACCTGTTATTCTAAGAGAAGTCTGTCGTTTTTTGATGGATGGTTTTTGGATTAGCAATGAGAACGTGCATTTTATGTAAGGGGATGTGACACTGGATTATATTTGCTTCAATTTTGTTGATTCTGGGTTGGTTGTCTCATTCAGCAGCGTTTCTTAACATTTGCATTTAGTAAGGCAGTATGTTTGAAAAATAATAGTGAAAATAAAACTACAGGTACCTTCAAAAAGTAATTTCCTTCTGCTTACAGGTATTTTCAAATGGAGATGAGGAGTTGGAGAAGGCAATGGAAGAGATCCTGCGGGATTCTGAGAAAGACCAGTATGTCACTGCACTCCGAGAAGGTTTCAGTGATGCCAGTGGCCAGGCAGCTGCAGATAGGACAGCAGGACAAACAAGCCAGCCCTCTTTGCAGCTGGTTTTGGACCCTTCTACTACAGGTATTGTCTGGGTGCTTTCCCCCTTAATCACACAGGGCAGGTTGTTTCTTTATGCAGTTTCAAGTTAACCCTAAAGTGAATACAAATCTTCCCAGAGCTTCCTTCCAAAACTATGTTGGTGAATACCTTGGGGCCTCCTCTTATTTATTAGTTGAAGATTATAGATAGGAATAGATTATCATCAGATTGATACCCTAAGGTGCTCTGCTTTGGTCAAGATAATGTTCATTTTGTCTTCAGCCAAGGGTTAGTTGGGACTAAGGATTGTATGAGTTGCTGAGTGGACGATAGTTGAGGTGGGTGTGCTGCTGCTGGAGCTCAGGAAGGTTCAGGGCAGTGTTCATTGATGGCGCTACCTGCAAATGAAATACACCCTGAGCAAACTGATTAAACTGTCCATCTCTGATCTTGTCACCAGGTAGCAGCAAGTTTATCTTTGGATTTGATATTTGCTTGGAATGATGGTGGTACTTCCCTGGTGTTTGAAGTTTTCGTGAAAGGGGGAGGACTGACAGCTTTTAATGTAAAACTATACTGTATATATTTTATGTAAAATATATTGTAGCTTTTTTAGAGATAGATATAGATATATATATAGATATAGATATAAATATATATATATATATATATATATATATATATAAAGCTACAATATAAAAATGCATGTATTCCGTTACATATATTAGGAATACAAGGCTGTGGTCATCTCTGTGTGCCTTGAACTACAATTCTTTTTTCCTCAATAGCATGCAGGGCACTTCTGTGGTATTCTGTCAGCTAATTCTCATAGCATCTGTTGGAAATAAAAGAAAGATGTTCTTGTGGTAGAATAAGATAGATAGTTTGTATGAAATGGAAACACCCATATCTCAATTACATGTGTGCTGTATATCTGAGAAACTTACCTCACTGTCTTCCTGTTTGACATTCTTCAAACAGAACACACCCTTAGCATGAGTGAACAAAGAAATACTTGTAGATGTGTTTCTCTTGCCCCATTCCAGCCCCAACAGGAATAATTCAGTTTCCCTGCCTTCATGATTCTAAGTATTATGGCAGTATCAGCCCTGGTAATAAGAACTAGAAGTAACAGGGCACACAGGGGGGGTCGGGACTAGGTGATTTTCAAGGTCCATTCGAACCCCTTAACGTTTTATGCTTCTGTGATTCTGTGACTGCTTAGAAAGATTTAGAATGTCCGTGCTGTGTTCCAGTGATGCTAAAGAGAATCAAAATGCAATTTGTCCCCATGCCACACTTGGAAACATGAATTAGAGTAGACTTCACAGTAATATTAAACTGCCAGATGGATTTCTTGCTATTGGAGCTGAACTGTCTACTCTCATGTCCATTCCTGGAAAATGTAGAAGATTTTGCCGTGAAACTCATTGGAAAAAAGAAACGTGTACAAGTAAAAGCAAATGGCTAAAGAAGTGGTTTCTTCATTTTCAGAAATCTCTGCACCAAGGGCATCTTCTCCCAGTGAACCCCTGGAAGAGGACAGCGTGTTGTTTAATAAACTGACTTACTTAGGTTGCACCAAGGTGTCAGCCCCACGGAATGAACCAGAAGCTCTGCATGCCATGGCAAACATGAAGTCCTCAAGTCAAGCCCCTTTACCTGTAACGCTCTATGTTCCAAACATTCCAGAGGGCTCTGTAAGGTAACACACAAGGGTTCCATTTGTTGCTTAAGCAGACACATGAGAAATGGTTTCTGAGTTTGTTACTTGCACAGGGAAGTAGAATTGCTGGATTTGTGCCTGAGGTTCTTGCTGAAGACAGTTAATTTTGAGAAATTCCTCTGAAGCAACAAAATGTGTGCTCAAATTTACCATGCAGTGCATGGCTGGTGGTACCAGTTGCCACACAGTGTCAGCAAAAGCATTTTACCTATGTATCTCTTTTTACCTTAGTATCTGTTCAAATATGATAATAAGAGAGCTACTGGAAAGGGAGAGCTGATAATACCTGTGCTCTCCTGACCTCCCTAGTCTGTCCACACTTCCAAGGTACACGTGTTGCAGGAGTCCTTCTGGCCTTCGGTTTGCTGCAGAAGTGTCGAGTTCAGACTCTCCCATCTACGTTGCAGAGTTGAGATGCTGGTCTTTGCTTCCAGTCACTGCTGTGCAGAAGGCAGCTCTGACCTGTGTCTGCCTCATGATGCACATGCTGACAGTCTCCAGATACTAGAAAAGATTTACTTTCCCCATGTGAGAAGGGTCTTTTAATTGGTGATGAGAGAGTGAAAGGTTCTTAATCAGAGTGCACCAAACATGCACCGGTAGCATTCTTGCATCCAGAAGTAGGGAGCATCTCAATATCCAATTTGTTTAAGCTCTGATACCAAGGTATTTGAAGGATATGATTAGATTTCCTTTCTTGCTCAAGCTGTGCTTATGGATTGACTGTCACCTTGTGGAGAAAGAGAAGGACCTTCAAGAATCTGTATTATTTTCTTCCATTTTATTCTTTGAACCCAATTTAAGTTTCATTTGCCATTAGAAAATATTTCATTTGTATACTTCTACTATGGCAACAGTCAGCCAGACATAAGAGGTAAGGTGTTCTGTGCCATTTTTTGCACTCAATGTGGCCATTCAGGAGGGTTATTTATTTAGCAAGTGAAACAGCAGGTTCCTTTGATCTTTAATGTCAGAGGATATCAGTAAATGAGGGACTGCCTATGAACCTGCACAGAACTGGAAGGGTGAATCCATGTGTGACATAATACATTCCATCAAAGCTTAGGTGATACCAGTGTTGGCTTTTAAGAGTGTGTCCATTCCTGGTGTCTAAATACTTGTCCTGTGAGTTTCCAGTTCTCATGTCCCACCAATATTACAGCATGCTGAATCCTCCCAGGGCTTCTCTTACCTTTAGATTAGTCCTGTATTTTTATTGTTACAGACTTGGGATTTTAGGTGACTGATGTTTATTGACCCTTGATGTGAATGTGCACATGGACGAGTAGTGAAAAGACAGAGAACACTGTGGCTCTAACTATTACTCTTTAAAAGTCACTATCCACCAGTCTGTTCTGAAACACCGCTCTCCTGCTTCTAAGTTTCTGGAATATTCTTTGGGTTCTGTGTTTGAGAATATTTTAAATTTTTGTATGAGGTCTTAGATGGGTGATGTGGCAGCGTTTGCTAAGCTATGTAGTCCTGTTGATTCCAAAATTGTTTTCATAACAATTTCTTAAACAGGTATTTAAATTCCTTTATAATGTTGCATTTTCTCTGGTCTGTATACAAATCACATTTTCATGGTTTCTGTGGTTTCTACATTTCTTCTTTCATGTTTTTCACAAGCAGTGGCCACTGCTTATGATACAGAGGTACTGTATTTGTCTATATTATGGCATATAAAAGAAATTCAGTCAGTGTTACAACCAGAAACATTTACTTCTTAGCTGTGTAAAGCATAACATTTCTGTTCCTGCTGTCCATCTCATCTACTCGAATTTAGTAGTATTTAGAGTTCAGATGGCTGTTTATCTAATTGCAGAAAAGCCTTTTAGGTAGGCCTGTCTGTTTTACTGACCTGTTCCTTTGATCTTCCCTGTTCCTTTTCTTGCAAGAATAATCGATCAATCGAGCAATTTGGAGATAGCCTCGTTTCCCATCTATAAGGTGTTGTTCTGTGTGCGGGGGCAAAATGGGACTTCAGAGAGTGACTGCTTTGCATTTACTGAAAGCAGCTGTGGCACAGAAGAGTTCCAGATCCATGTTTTCTCCTGTGAGATTAAAGAGGCTGTAAGTATTCTGTGTTGTGCAGTCCTGCCTGGGAAAAAGGACCCAAGCAGTATTTGAAGAGGTCATTCCCAATGTGGAAATGGGAATTATGTACTTTTATATTTTATATATTTTATATTTCATATAACATATGAAAAATATGTTAGCACATGTTCATGAGTTTTGAATATTATTACAATTTTAAGTTTTTGCTGTTAGTGTCTCAACAACATTCCAAAGTGCACTGTAGTGGGAAGATCTGGAAAGCCTCATCTGGGGCTTTTGCAGGCCTCATTGAGTCTGTTTCATACTGAAGTTGTGATGTATACCGTTTGAATTACGGAGAACCGTGTTACGATACTCTCCCCTAGATATTTTAGGAAGAACTGTGTGACAGTTTGGGAGAAAAGGACTTTTTTAGGGCGGAAAAAGAGAGGTTGAAAAAGAAGAAATCTCCTTGGGTTTTGACATCTGCCAGAGCAAGCTGTATGTTGCATTGTTAAAAACACAGCCTGAAAAGTACGTTTTCCAGGTCCTCTAATGAGCTGCATTCCTAATCTGTAATCTAATTTATATTAACTCACTGAGCGTGACATGAGCAGGGAATGTGACAGGAATGGAAATAGGAGATGTTGTTGTTGAAATGGCTTGGTTAGTGAACACATCATGTTGAGTGCTTTGTGTTACATGAGGCATGATTTGTGTTCAGTATAAGAGGCAAGTGATGTTGTGACCTTCAGAAACATCACAATGCCTCGTTAAAAAGACCCTTATTTTCCATCAAAATACTAATGGTTTTGCTTTTCTGCAGGTCAGCCGAATTTTGTACAGTTTCTCCACAGCATTCAAACGTTCTTCCAAACAAGCATCTGATCATGTGAAGGACTTTGTTCTTCCCACGCCAGATAGTGATGTGTACACTTTCAGTGTCTCCTTAGAAGTCAAAGAAGATGACGGAAAAGGAAATTTTAGGTAATCAGAATGGGAAGGGAAAAGTGGGAATGTCTTTGGAAAAAGCACACAGCTACTTTGCACATGCACAACTACTGTGTTGCAACAAAATTCGTTTGACCTCTTTTCATAAGCAGACAAGCTATAAATAGGAAGTTGCTCTTTTGATGTTACAATTTTCTTCTCTGTATTTTTTCTGTAAAAAGATTAAAATTCAGGATACGTTTTTTCAAGTTAGTTTCTTTTCACTACATCATTTCTTTTAGGGATGCTCAATGTAGGCCTGTGCAAATGGAAAAGATAGTAAGAAGTCTGTTAAAAACTTCAGTCAAACCAAGTTTCTTGAGTAAATGCAGTCTAGTGGTCTCTTTTTTGGATTTTTTTTTAAACCTAATGAGTTTTGAATTAATTGAAAATTTAGGAAATGGAAACTCTTTTCTGTATTTAACAGTTCATGTTCTATACCTGCTGAAGGATGTTTCTATTCTTTTAGCCCTGTGCCAAAGGATAGAGATAAATTGTATTTCAAGCTTAAACAGGGAATTGAGAAGAAAGTGGTGATCACAGTTCAGCAACTCTCGAACAAAGAACTGGCCATTGAAAGGTAAAAATCTTACAAAAGTGATGAAGGTTAGATTTTTGAAAGAATGGTATTTAATGTAGTTTTCTCTGACTTTGCAATTTATGTGATAGAAAAAAGAATGTACCAATAATACCAAATATGATTGCACGATGGAATTAATGCCACCAGATGGCAGTCTTATCAAAAGAGTAACAACAGGAGAATTCAGTTCTTGTGAAAAGGAAATGTAAGATAACAAGAAAACCTGCCCCCAAACCCTCCCAAAACCTGACTGATCTCTTGACTTGGTTTCAAGCTTTTACTTCAAAACAGAAACTAAAATTTTAGACAAGTAGACAGTATTTTAGACAGTGTTCTTGTGTTGTAAACTTAGGCTTTTGCTACTCATTGACTTTAAAAAAAAAATATTTTCGGTGTAATTTTAATTTAAATAATTTTGCCTTCAGGATTCAGTTAATGAGGAATTTATGAATAGCATTTGATTATTGCTTTTCTCCCCAAAGTGCAACTACTTTTCTTAGAAATTAGCTTTTATTTTGGTGACATTTAGAATATTCAATTGGGATGTTATTTTTATCACCACAAGCTTTGCTGTGAAAAAGTTACTTACTTGGAATGACATACATGGGCTTGTAAGTCATTTTATGTACTTAACCCGATAATATTAAAATTCAAAACTGGTGAAAGATGAATGCAGGTTACATCAGACTGAGCTTCTGAGCATTTTAATGTGTCTTCAAAACTATTTTGAAGTGGAAATTACAATGCAAAGAAATATTTCTAAAGAAATTTGGTCTCTGGTCTAAAGATTTCAGTAATCTTTTGTCGTGGTTTCAGGAGATCAGACTTGGTTGCTGCTCAGAGAAATTGCCCCCTCCTGGTGTTCAGGCAGAGCCTAGGGTTGGGTCAGGGTGATGGAGAAAGTTACTCTCATGCATTGCTTTGGCCCTTCCTGCTCTCATGCCCTGTTTGACCTGGGCTTTGCCAGTTTGTATTTGGATCAAAGCAGCTAAAGAGATGGTGTTTGCTTCTGAGTCATGTGTGCCCCTCCATAGGATCAGTCCCACAGTGGGGGGCAGGTCAAGTCCCACTTGGTTATAGGATTCAGGAAGAAAATTCTGGTTAATGATCAGGGGGTTTAAGGAACTTGTTCTGAAGAGTGAAATAGCCTTTCATTCTGAGCGATGGAAGGATTGATACTCCTCTCAATGCAGTGGTGTTTAGATCCAGTTTGCTACCACCCATACACGAGAGTTAGTCCCGAGTTATGTAGGTATACCTTAGGTTAAAGTCTAGGCTGGTATCCTTAGAACTGAATTACAGAATATTGGTTGGTTTCACATCAGTAGTGGAAACTCTTAAAGGTCACAGAATACCAGAATGGTTTGGGTTGGAAGGGACCTTGAAGACCACCCTGCTCTGTCATGGGCAGGGACACCTTTCACTAGCCCAGGTTGCTCCAAGCCCCATCCAGCCTGGCCTGGGACACTGCCAGGGATCCAGGGGCAGCCACAGCTTCTCTGGGCAGCCTGTGCCAGGAACTCACCACCCTCAGAAGGAAAAATTTACTCCCAATATCTCATCTGATCCTGCCCTCTGACAATGTGAAGCCATTCCCCCTTGTCCTGTCATCATGTTAACTTAATACTATCAGCCTTGTGCATGGGTAGCATTTGTATTTTTATAAATGAAAATATACATTAGTGAATAACAATTACAGTTCTTTTGGTTTTTTCCTGCTGCTCTAGAAAGTAGTGGAGTATGTGCAGTTGCACAGAGCTGCTCACTAGCCAGCTTCAGGTGCAGAAACCCAGCAAGTCTGAAGTGAGACCGAGGCCCGCAGTCTGTACAGGTCATTTTGAATCTTGGGTGTATGGTTGAGCCTCCTCATGTTGGAGGCTGAATGTGTTGACAGCTGTTCCTGTAAAATCCATCTTCTGCAAGTGAGGGTCCTGACCTGGTTTTGAGCTGATTTTCCTTTTTGAAATAAGAGGGAGGAGAAGCCCTGACTCTTCTTGCAGCAGGATGCTGCTAGGCATCATAAGTCTCTGGTTCTGTGAGAGGCAGGGGTTAGTTGTTCCTGACTCCCATTCTTTTGGAAACATACTTCCCCAAAATTTTGGCTGTCATGCATCAGAACTTCTGTACATCTGAGCAGTGCACAGCAGTAGGATCTGGCAGCTGTTGTCTTTGAAAGGCACAGATATCTTGCCTGCCTCTGGATCTTGGCCTTACGTGTCTCTGTAGCAGGTGTACCAGAAGCTGGTGACCCCCCCTACTTCATCAATTACAGCTCTCTCAGAGCTATTTCTGCCCCAGGGACAGCAAGTAGTATCTCTGCTGTTAGTTTCTGCCCACTTTAATTAGTCCCTCAGAGAATCTGGTTTGTGTGGCTAAATCCAAGTCCTGTATCTGAGCTGCCTTGGGTGCTTTCCATGGCACTGCATTATAGATATAGGTAAATCAAAATTGTTGTCTGCTGCTTTATTTACCACTTAGATTTGTATGATTCTGGTAGGGAAAGAGTATGGAGAATGGGAAGTACAACTGTGGATGTAAGTTCCTGTTAAGTGTAATGAGGTGGCAAAAGAAAGCCATATACCCCTAATGTAACAGGGGAAAGCTAGGTGGTGTAGTAAGTGCATTATCTTGAGACTCCTACAGTTAATAGTGTTATTAAAATTTTAGTTGCTGGTTTTCATATGTCCAAGCAATATTGTTCAGCATATTACATAATTCTGAGAGTCAGTGAGAAAAAGTGGTTTGATTATCAGAGAACCAAACAGAAGAAAAGTTCTTGAAACAAAACCCTCTGAATTACAGCCCCAGTTTTCCATAATATTTCAAATTGCACTTACTTTCAATTTTTTTTTTGCTTTTTTCATTTGAGATCTAAGGTTTTTAAAAACCTGTGCAAATATGTAGTTCTGTTTGGTGTTTTTATTCATAATGGAGTATGTTCAAAGGAGAGAAAGATACAGATGATTTACAGAAACCTCAGACCTGGATTTGTGCCTTCAGTAGTCAGGAAATTTGAAAATCTGAATGTCTGAAGAATTTTTGGGTTTGTTTTGTTTTTAGGGTTTTTTTTTTTTCTCTCTTAAAAATATCAAGAAAATTATCTTGGAAAATGATTGGACTGGAATTCTAGAATTCAAGGCCCTATGTAGCACACAAATTCAGATTTTAAAAAATGAGGAATGAAGTCTTAAAATTGAGCAAATTGTTGTTTCTTGTTTATTTTTTAAGGGCCCATGATGCTATGTGGTTTTTTTCAGCAGAGCTATTATGAGTGGTAGAATGAATGAATTTGTATTTTTTCCTATGATTGCATGAGAACAATTTTTAAAATGACCTGGGGAGACAGTGAATTTCTTCCTGCCAGTCTCCACCACTAATGTATAGGAATTGTTGATATCTTTGAACTCAATATTATAAATGGTCTTTAGGAATAATTGAGTTTTCACAGGTCAGATGCTAATTTCTGCCATCCTCATTCTGGAAAATAATTTCATTGTCTTTTCTGTAACATGTATTGTGTTGTTTCCCGAGCGTTGCCATAACAATAACAAACAACTTCTCTGAAAGGTACTCTTAAAATTAGAAGCAGTAGGTGGCTGTCCATTATGTTCAAGCAAAGACTTTTGTATTGTGAGAAGCTAATACATGTCCTTTGTTTCCTTTTATGTTTTTTGTTTTAAATAAACTTCACAGGTGCTTTGGGATGTTGCTAAGCCCTGGACGAAATGTGAAGAACAGTGACATGCATTTACTAGACATGGTAATACTTAGCCCTAATAACCTGTTAAATAAGATAAGGTGATTTGGAAAAATAACCAAAAAACAAATAAACCCCAGCAAAATGAGCTTCTGATATCTTGTGCTGTGTTTGTGTTTCTGTTTCTTAAATCCTGGGATTTGATATCTGCAATCATAAGATGGACAAAACATTTCAATTAATGTCAAAACCTGGGGCATCTGGCTTTTATTGAATTAGTGAAGCAGAGATTAGGTTGTTACAAATAACTGAGCATTCTGTGTTGTGTTAAGCATGCTCCCTAAAAATTCAAAGCGAATAATTTCTTTTATATTTCAGTGCCAGGGGAGTGCTCTTATTTTTCCAGGGGGCTGAAACCTTTGCCTTTATTTCCTTCATTTGATTTTAAATTCTTGCCCAGAGTTTGAAGTATTCACTTGTCTTCTATGATTTTCCGTTTCTGAGAGTTGCTTCTGAGAGAACTGCAAAACAGTGTGATACTTTCTGTGATAATACCAGTTTACTGTCTCTCTGTGGATAATACAGCCATTTTCAAGTTATGAAGTGCTAGAGCTAAGCCCATCAGACCTTTTGTGACTCTACAGTTGTCCCAGTTTTGCCTAGTTCATTTCTGTACTCATGCTGCTGGTTCTATCTATCGGTATTTAGTTCTCTTGTCAGACTCATTTATTGGCCTGATTGTATTTACTAGCTCATCCTTTTCCTGGTTTTATTTGCTGAAATTAGTTCAGTTTTTCCCTTTTTATTATTTGATTATAAAACTGAATAAATTATAATGAGTTTTGGAGTGGTGTTGTTCCTATAAATCTGTGTAACACCTCTTTACTGTATTTGAATTCTTGTCTTTACTCCACCTTGAATTCTCTTTATGTTCACACTGCAAGGACGTTTTAACTGCTGGATGTAATGAGTTGTTAGTTCATTTCTTGACTATAGCACAGAAATAGACATTTGTGATTTCCTTTCCACCTCCTTTCTCCATATGTAAATCTGGAGAACTAGTCACTTTTATTTCTCTTAACTGGGTTGCGGAGAGGGAACATCAGTCTCCTTTCATCTCTAGAAAGGCTGCCAAACAGGCCTGTTGGATCCCTAGGGACTGTTGCAGAAGACTTGAGGAAGCATGTGCTTGCCTCATACTAGTAGTAGTTCATTCCACTTAATTCATTTTCTCTAAGGTTCCTAGAGCTGTTTCTCATCCCCGTGCTCCATCTCTTTGATCTCAGACCACAACTGTAATACAATCCTGTATGATTTTATTTTTAGGAATCCATGGGAAAGAGTTCTGATGGGAAGGCTTATGTCATTACTGGAATGTGGAATCCTAATGCACCCATGTTTCTAGTACTTAATGAGGAAACTCCTAAAGGTAGTGGAATGTAATCTGTGTGTTTGTTTCACCCAGCAGGGGTTTGGTGTGTGTACTCTCTCCTGGCAATCACGGTGCATGGCTAAGTACATGAACCATTATGTTCCAAGAGTCCATTGCTGGGAATTTTCCTGCATAAACATGTGCAACACAGAGTTGTGAAGAATTGTTTGCAGAGCAGTGTGGTGCTGATGTGGAGGTGTGACATTAGTGTGTGGGGCTGATGTGCCTGTCCCTGGTTATCAGGACTTTTTGGTTCTAAGCATTTCCAAGTTGTTTTCTACCCATTGTACTCAGCAAAGCAGTGTGAATAGCAGGCGTTGGGGTTCTCCTCCTTCTCGGTGTGAGCTGATTACAAATAGCATTTCATCCCCTGCCTCTTGGGGCACCTGGCAGTGATGCATTCAAGTGCTTGATTATATAGCACAGTTTCTTATTGCTGGAACTTATATCCTCTGATGGGATTTGAAAACTTGGAATGTAAATCTGGAGTTGGTTTTCTGTCCCAAGGCAGAGCTCACATCAACTTGCTTAAAGGCATATCTGAGTACCTGCAGCCAGTGTCAGCGTTGCTGCTGATGGATTTTCAAACCACGTTATTTACAGAACTCCTTACACAGTGTGACCTTATCCTCTGCATGCTCCTTTCGTTTGATGGGGATCATGTACCTTAATGGTGTTTGCTTGGTGTGATGTCTTGCCCCTGTCTTTAAAACAAGAACATAATATCTTTGTTTTTGAAGTTATCAGAGTTCCTCGGTGCACTGGTTAATGCACACTTTCATTCTGTGCAGCAGACACGGAGGGTGTAGAACTCAGGCAACTAAACCAGGTGCAATAGAACCATTAATTAAACAGAAAGGATTTTCAGTTTGAACAGCAGTGTGCAGTTTGAACCTGACTAAATGCTTCTCATTTTTGTGTTTCAGATAAGCGTGTGTTCATGACTGTGGCTGTGGATATGGTCGTCACTGAAGTAGTAGAGCCAGTCCGGTTTCTGCTGGAGACTGTTGTGCGTGTGTATCCTGCCAATGAACGCTTCTGGTACTTCAGCAGGAAAACCTTCACAGAAACTTTTTATATGAAGCTAAAACAGGTAATGCCTTTGGTTTTTTTAGAACATTGGCCTCATCTGTCCTAATTTGGCCTTTATAAAAGTAAGGATGGCACCTGCTCCTCAGCAGTTTGTTTCTTTTAACTGTTTGTTTCAGGGATGCTCTAATGCATAAGCATTAAGTAGCACGTATATAGTTTCACTGCCTTTGTGTCATGGTTTAACCCCAGCTGGCAAGTAAGGCCCACACAGACACTTGCTCACTCCCCCACAGTGGGATGGAGGAGAGAATCAGCAGAGTAGAAGTGAGGAAACTCGTGGGTTGAGATGGAGACAGTTCAGTAGGGAAAGCAAAAGCCGTGTGCTCAAGCAAAGCAAAGCAGGGAATTCATTCACCACTTCCCATGGGCAGGCAGGTGCTCAGCCATCCCCTGGGAAACAGTGTAACGCTGGCTTGGGAAGGCAGATGCCATCATTCCAAACATCCCCTCTTCCTTCTTTCCCTCCCAGCTTTCTGTGCACCTCAAGCCCTTTTGCTGGTGGGGTGGGATGAGGAGCAGCAAAGGCCCTGTCTCTGTGTAAGCAGCTGCTGGGCAGAGGCTAAAACTCCCCTGTGTTATCAATACTGTTTCCAGCAGAAACCCAAAGCACAGCCTCACACCAGCCACTGTGAAGGAAAGTAACTCTAACCCAGCCAAACCTATTTTGTACCTGCCTATTGAATTATCTTTAATTCTCTACAGTGAGCTCTAAAACAAGTCCATTTGACTGGTAAAATTGGGAACTGACTCTATAATTGTTCATTTTAAAATCAAAGGGCTACTGACATTCACAGTATGAAGGCAGGTAGCCTATTAAAGGCGAAGGAACCTAACACAGAGGTTTAAGAGAGTGAGGCTGTTAAGACTGTAGCTCAAGTCCCTTCTGATTTTGGCATTGGCTGAGGTACCTACGAGAGATCTGTCTGCCCAGGGTCACTGTACAATGGTGTGCAGCTGCATTCTCCTGCAGCCACTGCTGACCTGCTTTCTCCAAAGACTTACGTCTTAGTATTGGCCCAAAAGGTGAAAAGCAGAGGCCAGTCGTACTGTGTGCATTGGAATGGTGGTGCATCATCTCTGACTAATGGAACCAAAGAGCAGTGATTTAATTTTACTGAGCCTAATGGGAGTATTTGAGTCATCCTCTTTCTGTGGGGCACAGCAATAGGTCTGAAAAAACCAAGCTGTGTTGATATTACATGGGAAAATTGCTGCTGTGTTTAACACTTAGGGAGTAAATAAATCTCAATCAATGTTGTTTCTGTATTTCTTCTGGAGATTAGCATAGCAACTTAGAATTTGCGAAAATCTGAGAAGGCCTACTGTTAGATGCAAATAAGAATATCTGCATTTTGACATGAAAAAATACATTCGAAAATATTCTGCTCACAGCAGCTTGATACTTATCTCTAATCAGTTCAGCTTGCCTTTTAAATCACTTGCAACTGTACCATTTTTAATTGAGTAATATGGATGCTTTCTTTTTCTCACCCCTTACAATGTGACAAACATACACATGCCTCTCTTCCCTGAAGAAACACATGCATTTCTTCCTGCTGCAAAATTCAGAGTCTGTTCTGCAGATCTTCAGAAAAGGAATATTTTTAGTCCTAGTAATCCTTCTGCAAGATGAGGTCCTGATTGTGGTTGCCAGGATCTCTTTGGGTGATGTGTATCAAGTCTTTATTTCACCAGTTCTCAGCTGGACAGTTTGTGTTGAAGTAGCTGTTCCTGCTGTTACCTTTGGAAGATCCTGTAGCTCAGGGCACTGTTACTCCTTGGGAGATAACTCTGCAGATGGCGTTGGGATCAGCCATTTGTGAACTTCCTGGGAAAGCACTTGAGCATTAAGTAGATTCTAGAAAAATTAGAACCCTTCTGAGGAAGGATTCAGACAGGTTTAGCAGGCTGAGCTGAGATGGGTGAGGTGCAGTCAGTTACAAAGAATGACAGAAATGCAGGTTAATGTGCAATTTAGGACTGTTCTTTCTGGTTATCTTACTGTATTGCTTATGCACGTTTTCATTGTTACAACGTGGTCCTTGTCATGGTGGGTTTGTGCTTCAGAGAAAGCCAACAATCACATTTTTTACATTTTATACAGGTGGGTCTTGCAGTTAACCAGAACATGTGCATGGAGCTGAAGACTTGTAATTATTGTAACAAACAGCAAACCCTACAGTACCTCATGCCTTACTCTCTCAAACATAAAAGCTATAGATAGCTATGGCTAATAACATTAGTGGCAGCAATACTTGATTGATTTAACCAAGTACTTTGTAATTAATCAATAATGGTGTTATGTGAGAATAAAACAGGGATAAAGGCCCTAATATTACCCTGCTTAATTTTACAAAATGCAGGGTATTTGTGCCTACACCCCAAAATTCATTGAACTGACTTAACGAGAAATGCAGTCAGCAAAACTGGCTGATAATTGGAGCCTTTGCTTTAAGGGAAGCAGGTCTGAATGATTAATGTAAAGTAAATGAGGAAAGTTTTCTCACTATAAAATAATTGATATTGTGTCAGTCCATACAGTCCCTGTTTAAGCTGCTCATCTGCATAATTTCACCAGCTGGTTGAAATTGCAAGTGTTGGTCAGTAGTGCATGTACATCTCCAGTGAGCTATCGTGGAGCCTTTCAACTTTATCATAACTTTGTTTTTCAGACAAATTGAGGCTACTCCAACTGCAACTGTGTTCTTTTTCATGGTTAATTTGATGTTTTCAGTGTGTTCCAAAAATTAGCTTATTTTAACTGATTAGGCAAGATGCACAAAGAACAAAACGGCACAACACTTTGGGCTGCTTCATTTAATACCATCATTAGTTTGCAGTTATTTACAATTCTCTAAAAATACAGTAATCACTGCATGTCACTGAAAAATAATTGTGTTCATAACTGTAACTCAGAGGAAAAACTAATCCTCCTTTTATTTTAAAACTTGCAACTGCTTAAACTATAGTTAACTGACTTCTTTTTCATAAGAAAATCATAGAATCATTGAATGGTTTGGATTCACAGGGACCTTCAAGATCATCTAGTTCCAACCCCCCTGGCATGGGGTTCCATTACATTTCTCCATTGGAAGGAGCGTATTTTAAATTATATTCTGCAGAAGAAAGATAATTTTTCCTGGTTTTTTAGTGAGCAAAGCACTAAAAAGGGCTTTTCACAATTTACGGCTTTTCAAAAGTGTGAGGTTTTGTTTCTTCTTTAGTCTTGTCTTCACCTCCAAAAAGCTCTTACCATGATTTTTTTTTTCCCCTCAGGCATTCAGCTCCTGTTTCAGTTACTCCAATATTTTCCCTTTGTTCTCTCCTCTTTTCTTTAGCTTTCTCTTTGATTTAATGTCATTACAGCTGTTTAAATTGGAAAGCTTTTTTTATCGTTGTTCTGAGCAATACTGAAAATGATTGTTAAGGGGCAGCTTTGGAAATACTGAGGTTTTATTTACATTTTCTACCTGTAAAACTGGGAGAAACAACTGTCAGATACTGCCATCTGTTCGTGCCAAGGCAAAGAAATTTGAGGCACTCTTGACCAAACTACTTTTTAGCCTTTCACAGCCTTATTTTTCAACAGTGGCAACCTAATACATACCCGTATTTTGGTTTAGTCTGAAGGAAAAAACCGCACAAGTGCTGGAGATGCAATTTATGAAGTTGTCAGTCTGCAGAGAGAATCTGCCAGAGAGGAAGAATTAGTCACCCCAACAAGTGGAGGAGGGCCTATGTCATCCCAGGAGGATGAGGCAGAAGAAGGTAAGGATAAACGAGCACTCACAGTTTCCATGGATAGTACTGTTATATTTCTGCTGTTAATATACTCATTTAATTCTTAATACAACTGTTCTGGACAAAAAGATCACCCGTAATTTTCTATCAGCAGTAGTAGTATTTTTACCAAGCCATTGTTTGGATGTCTTCCAACAGCAGCAGCAGACACCATGTGTCCATCTTTCTGTGTGCTGCAAAATGCATTACTGAGGCACCCGTGCTCTGCCAGCAAGTTAGAAAATGGTTTGCAAAGGTGTTTTCTTCTGATCAGAAGTCATTTGCCTTGAATGTGCTGTGCTGTTAAAGAGGACAGCATGAAATTAGGCTTTGGAATGGCAGGTTTTAAATGCCTCTTTGTAAAGAAAACCAAAAAAATATCCCAGGCAGACTCACATGGGTATTGTCCTCATTCCCTGACTGACAGCTTAGCATGTGATTTGTTTTCCCTCACTTATATCTAGGGCTTATTAAAATGTCTCTTGGTTCAGTTGGGGATTGCTACAGGTCATGGACCCAGAGTATTTGCCTGCCTCTTCCAAAGCTTACAGTACCTCAGTATATTTGATGGTTTGGGGTTTTTTTTCTCAGGGGGTGGTATTTTATGTTTTGTTTTGTCTTTTTGAAGGCCCTTGGCCTACTGTTTCTTTGTACTTTGAGGGTTAGCATTCAGGATAGGCTTTCTGTGTGCTATTTTTGATCTGGATGTCTGACCTACCAGGAATTGTGATCGTTCTACCAAGTTATTCTTCAGATTTCTGGCACTGTTCTGTCAATACTGTAAAAAGTCTCACTCACTCCTGTGGAAAAATTCTTCCTTGGTTCTTAGTTATAGGTAAGTATTGGATATTAGCTTATGCAGTAGGAGTCAGAAGCCTGGGATTAACAGGCTGGAGCTGGCAGGTGTGGTTAGTCCCAGTTACAAGCCAAACCCCCCCACATACCCCAGGTGACACCAACCTTTCCGAAAAAACCCCAGTCACGTGCTCTTTGAACTTTGATCTTATTCCTGAAAGGGAGGGAATAGGCACAGACTAGCAATGTCAGCCCCCTTTGTGTCATTTCTGAATAGTAAAACTACTATTTTCTCCAGAGGAATTCTTCTGTTCCATTGCTGTTTGGGATTGCTTTGCTGTTCATAGCAAGAATTAGTTCAGGTTTGGCCTTTGGAATTTGTAGATCAGTGTAGTGTAATTCAGCTGCTGGTGTTCTTTTCCTTGCTGGATATATGAGTTGTAGAGCCAAATTGATTTGTTTGATAGGGTAGGGTTTAAATAATTGAATATTTTTTTTTCAACATTGCTTTTATTGGGAAGAATAAAACTGCTGCAGAATGTGGTGAATGCAGCACAGTTGGGAATAACATGGATACTGTCCTCTTGGTACTGTTACAGGATGGCTTTATTTTATTACAGAGAAAAAGTATTCCACTGGAGTATGAACCTAGGTTTAACTTTGGTTTAGCTCCTTAATGCTAGTTTCCATATTTTAAATGTAGATGACTTCCTAAGAGAAGACATTAAAAATATGATGCGCCTCTGTTCTCATGGAAACCACATTTAGAGTTCTGTGCCAAGAAGTTCTTTATCCTGGAGGATATGCAGGTTCAATGAGTCATTTGCAGTTTTTCTAAATAAATCTTTTCATTCTTTTTTTTTCTTTTTCTTTTCAGGGTACTAATTATGATGATGGAAAAAACCCCCTTGAGTTTACAATGTCTTGTCTTAGCCTTGGAAGAAGGCTTTTTCTTTTTTTAATGTAAAGTATGATAGCTACCTGGCTATATAGGTTCTTTTTACTTTTTACTTTTCTCCTTTTTTTTTCTTTTTTTGCTTTTTCCTTGTATGCCCACAGAATATTCCTTAATTGATTTCAAAAGCACTATACATTGCATTTTTCTTGTATGAGAATGCACTGTATCTGATTCCTGTGTACTCTGCATGCACACAGCTCACTGGGATATCTTGTGCCGTGAGTATATGAATAAAGATGGTCATAAAAAAGAAGGCATTTTTTCAATATTCTTTTCTTTTTGTTTTAATGAAAGGCCAAACATACGATACCTGCCAGTAATGATTTTAAATAAACACTAGCCTAAAGGTAGGCCTAGTATCTTTCCACAGCTGCATGTAGGAAATGGACATCTTATACTCTCTAAATAACATTCTCAGCTTTTAATATTTTTTCTCATTTTAGCGTGATTTTTCATGTGAACAGCTATATAAAACAATTAAGACCTTTGCTAAGATTGTGCAGTTGTTACTTAGAGATCTTTCAGGTCAACCTCACTTTTGTTTTCTAATTACTAATATTGTGATAGATATTTCTGGCAACCCAATCACTTATGGTCCTTTGCTTTGGAGATAATATTTTTAGAAGTATATTTATATTAATAATCTCTTGTCAAAACCTAGAATGCAAAGTGCACTCCTTAATAAGAAGCTTTCTATTAAATTCTAAATTCTAAATTTTAAAAAGATTAAAATGTATAATGAGGTAAGTCTTACACTTTCTGGAAAGGTTTCAAGTAAAGTGGATTTAAGTATCAACTTATATGCAGAAAAGTTCACTGTTAATACTTAATTTTGAGTAGAACCTTGTAACAAGGTGCAGAGCACAGATGGTTGAACTCCTCTTTCTCCTTTTTAGGGCATTAAGAAAGGTGAGAGCATGCCCAGAATCGATGGTGTGGATACTGCAGTATTGAGAAAAGCAAAGCTCAGAGAGCATTTTATTGTAGTATTGTTCTGTGGTAGGATGAAGTGGCTGCCCTTGTGAGCTTAAGGATTGGGGAAAATGGCTTTCCAGCAGAAGCATTTAAAGGAGGATGTAGGCCTAGGAATAAATAACAAAGGGAGAAGGGGATGAATACGTTGGCTGCTTTAGCAGCCGTGCTTGCTCAGACCGTCTGTGAAATGATGACCTTCCTTTGGCTCTAATATTGGAATGATTTTTTTTTAACTCTGTGTAACATTTCAGGAGAACACTAGAAAGCTCCATTTGCGTTTGTTCTGGAGTCAGGATAAAGTTGCAAGGTTAAGGATCACTGTGAACAGGAGCAGTGCTGTTCAAAACCAGAAAATATTCTTTAAGCTGATTGTTACTGGGTTGAAGATACTTTTGCTGAAGCTTTCTGTGGTCCTGGGTGTCTGGTTACAAGCTCTCATTCCCATCTATGAGTTGGCTGCAGAGAAAGCACAGATTGTTTAGCAGATACCCTGAAACAGATAAAAGGTAATTCAGGTAAAAGATGACTTGCCTACCAAAAAGAAGCTTCTGAACATGAGCTGTAGGGTGCCTCTGGAACACTCTCAGATGACTTCCAGGAACGCAGAACTTTTCCGTTTGTGTTTTGTTTGCCAAGAGAAGAAATAAAAAACTTCAGAAAGGGAAACTTACCTTCCTACTCCCTCTGTCTGAACACTAAGAGCAAAAAGCAAGAGATAGACAACAGAAAAATTAACTTCAGAGGTATGGAAGTTCAGTGTGGAGATGGTAGGATGTGACATTGAAAAGAGACATAAAAGAACAAGGGACCGTGAAAGTTTCAGAAGAACTCGGGATGTGTTGTGTTGGTCGCACAAAAAGAAGGTGTGTGCAGTGGGTAAGAGGTGGGCGACACTAAATGATTGGAGATGATCAGCCAGGCTAAATCAAAATGCTGGGTCAAGTGTTGTGGGTGGGTAGAGGCTGTTCTCAGTATTCAGGAAAGCAAAGGAGTAGAGGAGGTGATGATTTAGGAATGAATAGAACTCCTGAGAGAGTATTTAGTGATAAAATAGGGGTTATGATGCGAACAAATGAGGGTGATTGTGTGAGAAGAATGACATGAGTAGTGTTGAAATAGTCAACTCCACATTTTAATCCAAATTAAAAATAGCTTTATGTACTTCGCAGGAACTGTTTGTTATATTAATCCAACAGAGTAAAGTTGGTGGGTCCTAAAGAAGATCAGTTGAGTCAGTCTTGAAGACTTTTTGCCATCTCCATAAAAATGAACTAAAATGTCACAAATCTGAAATTCGTGAGGCCATTTGGCCAGTAGCTATCTCCAGACAAGAACCCTTTGCTGCAGTTCCACAAGAAATGAGTTTTAAAATACAGACTCTACTAAGAATAGCATCCAAATGAAAAGAAAATACTCCTGGCAAGCCTGATGTCATTTTATGGACTCTACTGTCCATAAAATAATCCAAAATGGATTATTTTCACACCTTACAAGTTTGCTTGTGTTATTAAAAATCATAAAATAAATGCACTCAGGTGATTTCTGCAGCTATTACTGTGCTGCCAGGAGGAATGTGATCATGTGATACTTTCCTTAAAATGTAAAAAAATACTGGGTGCAGAGGACTTGGTATTTTGAATACGGTGGCAGTTAATAGTTGAAGTTGTATTTAGATTTGTTCATGCAAGTATGGCCTTTGTGTTACAAGGTGAGTATTTGAAATGTTTCAAATTTGAAGCACTTCTGTGCATTGCAGAAGTATTTAATGAAATTGCAAGGTTGTAAATGAAATGGAAAATGGGGGATTTTTAAGGTTGTTTCTGTTCTGGGAAGTGGAATACTCCCAAAGAGTGTGACTTTTCCTGAGCTCTTTTATCCCTCTCCTCTTCCCCAGTGTCCACTCCACACTCCTGCACAGTGGGTGTGGGAACACTCTGTGGGTAGGGGTTTTTTGTTTGATAAAATTTGTTCCTCACACTTACTTTGTGAGGTTCAAGGCAAAACATAATTCCCTAATTCTGGCCTGTGGTTCATGAGTGTTCCAGGGAAATCTGTTGATGCCTTTGGTTTATTTTTGCAGAATGACAGAAAGAGATCTTTTCAAAGAAAGGTAGTTTTCAATTCTGTGGGTACTGGCTCAGTTCTGTTTCAGTAGGTGAATTCTGTTTCTTGGATTTCAGGCAGGCTTATTGAGGGTTTTTTTATAAATTTCATAAAATCTCTTCAGATTGTGGTACAAAATAGGCACAAAATGAGCATAAATTTGTGTTTTCATCTTGTCTGGAAGCAATCACAGATTATTTTGAATGATTTGGATGCTTTGTTCATTAGTGGTTGTCTTTCCTTGTCTATCTGTAATCAGTATGAAAGCAGTTTGAAAAAGGATTTGCAATCCTCCTGGCTTATTAGGAATTCAAACTTGCTACTGCTAAAGGATCTTCTCAGGTTTTCAGTCACCAATTTTGGGTGGCCTCAAGCTGCCACTGCTTCTATAATTTCACACATTCGCACATTTCACATAATTAAAAAAATTCACCTACTTTTGTATAAAGCTTATTTAAAAGATCGTTCTCAACCAGCAGTTCCCCTAACCTCAGAGTGAGATTCTTCCTTTTTTTAGTTTTGGTCATTAGACTTCTGGTGTTCTGTGAGTGTAAAGGCTTTCTAATCTAAGTGCCTTGCATGCTGCCTTGGCACTTAAAGTAAATGCCAGGCAATCCACCACTTCTAAGTGTTTCTAACACTGATATTTGTTTTTTCTCATTGATTGCCTCAAAGATGGGAGTAGATTCTAATCTACAAATTCATAAATTACTAATGCATTGCCTTAGAGTTGTGACAACATCTCAAATTTTATTTCCTTGCCTGTTCTCTGAGATGTCAGCTATCAGACAGCACGGTACATGTGGAGCATGTTTGTGTTTACAGGACTACCTCCACTGTGCAGCATTTAGTTGCCTTTGTCATCTGTGTGGGAGCAAAACCACCAAACTGAAGCGATAATTCTTCCCCGCTCTCTTTTATTCAGCTTTATGCATTTCTGCATCAAGTTTAGAGATGTCATGGTGGCTCAATTTTATGTGCACTACACGAGGGGAGGATCTTCTCTTGGATGCCCAGTTAAGGTTTATTTCTGGGACATATTAAAATAATTCTCATTTCATGTGACAGTGGTGCAGGGCATGTGTTGGAAGGATATGACGTAGAACAAAGCTAGTGTTTTAAAGGTAAGGCATATCAGATAAGGATATAAGATAGGGTTTAAAATGCAGGATTTGTTGTATTAAAAAGAAAAAGGTCATTTTGGCTGCCATTGCACACAACCAGCAGGACTGCTCTCAATACAAGTGTGGGTCCTTTGGGAGATTTTTGCACAGTCTTTAACATGTTCAAACCATGGTGGTCTGCAGTGAGGGAAAGGCAGAGGTCATACAGCTGTGTGCTCTTCCCCCCTCTCTCAGTGTTTATCACATACAGGGTTTGGGACCCACATTTTGCATTACCTAAAGAAGCAATTAAATTTGCAGCCTGTTGGCAAGGTAATCAAAATGTTGTGATTTGTCGGCATTAGGTGTTGCTTGAACGATTCTAAGTGAAAAATGTGTATCTTATAATTCATAAAAAGGAATGACAAAATAGTGGGGTTTTTTATTACTGGTTTGCTTTTAGTGAAAAATTGTTACTTTATTTTTTGTTTTTGCTCTCTTTACTTGTACTTGTGTAGCTGCCAAATTAATATTGCAGGTTAATTATGTGACTAACATAAGCAGAAGGTTCTTTTGAGCAGAATTCAATGCAGGTTGTCTTTGTTCAGATTCATTAATCTCTATTTTTTTGCTCCTGATTATTCCTCTTCCCTCTAAATAAGAAAATACACTGACAATTGTCATTTCATTAATCGGTTATTTGGAAGACATTTGGAAATCCTTTTGTGTTCATCAAAATATTTTGTAGTGCACTAAAAAGTTGGACGTCTCTGAAAATTTGCCTTACTTAATACTGGAATGACTTTCATGACTTAAACTTTGCTTCACTCTCATCCTCCCTGGCAGAACTGTAGTTCATGCTCTATAATTTCCTGTTACCTTCTAAATGAAAACTTGCTCTTTTTTGTGGCCTTTCTCACGATCCTCTTTTATCTTGTATGTATGGAAAGGTTCCATGTCAGTAACACTCTATCTCGTGCCCTGATAATATGCTGCCAACTTCAGCTCCTCCTTCTTTTTTGTTCTTCTCTTACATAAAAATCAAACTGTTCATATTCGAAGTATTCCAATTCTATTCCCACTTATCTTAAAGACCTGAAGATTTCCTTCTCCTTCAGACTTCTCCTACTGTATTATTTTTCAGTTCCACCTACTCTTTTTATTTCATGTGTAACAGCTTCTCAATTAAAACTCATTAAATACCCTTTTTTCTCCTTCACATCAGTGCTCGAATCCCACCTGTTCATTTTTTTATCTGCTTTATTCATGCTTTTCTACTAATTTTGGAGGTACTTATTTACTTCTATGCTCAACGTCTCTGAAACAACTCTGTAGTTTTCCACCTTATTTCCCTTTTTGTTAACTGAAAAAGGAGTTTGACTTCTGAGGTATTGTCATGTTTCAGGTGAACTAGTAGAATTTCCTGAAGAAGAACTGAATCAATTGGAAAAGCTGCTCCATAGCTGTATCATTGGTGTAAAACATGGATGAGGGGAGTATTGTTTAAAGCCAGATTTTGAAGTGTTGATGCAAAAAAACCAGCCCACTGAAAAAAAACCAACCATCCCAAACAAAAAAAACCCCTTTCACTGTAAAACTGGGAAGATGAAAAACATTCAAGCACCTTAAATACCTCAGTTTTTGTTGGCATGAATAAAAGTCTTCCGCCGGAATTTATTTCCTCAAGCCAAAAATGGGTGTGCCAATAAACAAAGTTGAGTCTGTTCATCCCTGCTGAGAGAGAGGAACCTCTGTGCTGTCTGACTGGGCTCTGAGTTGGTTTCTCATAGTATTTAGTTCCAGTCTTTGCCCAGTGTGTCAGTGCTGCTCTAGGTACTGGTTTTACCATCTGAGGATGACCTCTATTTGATACCCTGCACTATCAAATTAAGAGATGGGAAAGAAGAGGCCAAGATTTTGTGTTTCTCTGTGTATGTTTCTTTTCCTGTGGTGTATTTGCTTGTGCTGATTACTGTGTGTGTAATTCTTCTGGTTTGGACACTGGATGCCTCAGTATTTTGCTTGAACATCTCTCAAGAAAAAACACAGGCTGGAGGAGAAAATGGGAAATGAGAGCAAGTGTGGAGAATTTGTCCTTTGAGGAAATAAGCAGAGTATTCTAGAGAAGAAACAATAAAGGCTAAGTTTTTTTTTTTTGAAAGTGGCGTACTAAAATTGTTTAGGAGAAGAACAGTAATTGGCATAAATTGCAGATTAGAAAAAATTAGGCTTGAGCTGAGAAATATAGTCAAAAGAGCAGTGAAATCCTTGGAATGAACTGACAAAATTACGTATATCCATAGACTGCCAATCTTCTTTTCTATTAGATTCACTCTTTTCTAGCTTGTTCTTGAATGTCCCTGCAGGTTTTTGAGAGAGATGACTTTTTACATGTTTGTTTGTCTGTAGGTGCACTAACAAAACAGATTCCATGCAAAATCTGGCATCCAGGGATCCTCTCCCGTCCCAAGGGATACCTGTGCAGGCTTGTATATTCGTCTCATGCAAGTGGCAAATATCCAAAAGAGGAAAGTGCCAAAAGGAAGTTCTAGGTTGATCAATCTGCCTCAATCTGTGGGACTGGTTATGGAGCAAATACTCCTGGAAGTTGTTTCTAAAGATGTGAATGTCCAGTGGGGTCAGTGGGAACCCCCAGCACGGATTTATGAGGGACGAATCCTTGTGACCAACCTCATCACTTTCCTGTGACAAGGTGACCATGCTGTGGGCAAAGGACAGGCAGTGGATGCTGTACACCTTGGTTTTAGCAGGGACTCCACACTGTATCCCTTAATGTCCTTATCATGAAATCAATGAGATAAGGACTGGACAAGGGGAAAATGATGTGGTCGGAAGGTTGGTTGAACTGCTGGGATGAAAGAATCAATCAATGGTGTGAAGTCTGGCTGGCAGCCAGCGACTAGTGGTATCTTTCCGAGGTCGGTGTGGGGACCAGTGCTGTTAAATGTCTTTATTAATTACCTGTGTGACAAGACCAAGTGCACCTTCAGCAGATCTGTGGATGACAGCAAATTGAGGGGAGTGGTCGGTGCTCTGGAGGGCAGGGCTCCTACTCAGAGGGACCTGGACAGGCTGGAGAAAGGCAAGGCCTTGGGAAGTTCAGTGAAGGCAAGTGCTGGGTCCTGTACCAGTGACAGAACAACCTCCTGTGACAAGACGGGCTCAACACCAACTAGATAAAAAGTGACTTTGTCAGAAAAGTACTTGGAGATGCCAGCAGACAGAAGTTTGAGAACAAGTCACCAGTACATGGCCACAGCAAAGGCAGCAGAGCACAGCGGGGGCTGTTTGCAGGAGTCCAGGCAGCAGGCCCAGGAGAGGATCAGTGCCCTCTGCTCAGCACCTGTGAGCCCGTGCCTGCAGTGCAGCCAGCTCTGGGCTCCCCGCTACGGGACTCACACGGACACTCTGGACCGTGGCCAGTGGCCAGGCTGGCCGGATGGCAGGAGCACATGGTGGACAGTGAGAGGCTGAGGGAACTGAGTTTGGTTCAGGCTGGAGAGGAAAACATGCTGCTGCCTACATCTACTACGTCAGAGGAGTTAGTGAAGATGGAGCCAGACACTTCTCAGATATGCCTGATAACGGGCTGAGAGGCAACAGGCACAAGTTGGAAGCTGGGAAATTCTGGTTAGCTAAAAGGATGTGTTTGGTGGTTTGGTGTTATGACCCAAATTAACACAGAAGAGCAAGGAAAACTTGAGTCTCTGTGAATAAAACAGATCGAACCCAGAAAGGTTCGAAATACACCCCAAAACTTGGTTAAAACCAAACGAGGTTAGATGTTGGTGCCAAAAAACTTGATATATTTTATTTAATAGTAAAGGAGGCAAAGAGGAAGAAAATAGAAAAAGAGGTGTGTGTGTCGGGTGGGGGGACAGAGATAGAGTGACAGGGGTTAGGTGGAAGCATATCACCCTTCCAAGGGTCCCAACAACGTCTCGTTAATCCCCTCCATCTGGTCTGCTGGTGGTGAGGGTCCCCGTTGCCCTGTGCCGAGAAGTACAGAATCCCATGGATTCATTTACCTTTGGGCCAGGTGGGAATGCCCCCATGCCTCCCTTGGGGAGGGCGAGTTTGACACTGTCCCTTGCAAGACTGTGGATCTCTTGCATCTTGTGCAGTGCTCTGGTGTAGGGTCTGGGGACCCCTTCAACCTTTGATGGGCCGTGACACCCCCTCTGCTGTCCCTCATGTGGATGCGGCTTTTCCCGGGGTGAAGGGCCCCACAGCGGGGCTCCTCTGCACAGCAGATGGGCATTCACTGCCTTGGACCAGAGGGTTTTTCACCACACACCCAAAGCCTCTCCTCCCCCCACCCTTTGGTGTGAGGGTCTGTGCCAGCCTGGCAGCTGATAGCCCCAGGGCTGTGGTCTCTGCCCCGAAGGTGCTAAGCTTGATCCCTCTGTGAATGGATTCTTCTTTCCCCAGCCCAGACCTGAGTCACTTTATTTTATCTCCATCAATATGCAGTGCAGGGCCCCATTCAGGGTGTGGTGGTCTTCAGCTTCTGTTTTTATCCAGTTTTGCTGTAATAGACAAAAGTCCTTCATGAAGATGTTTAAGCCATAAATGAGAACATTCCAGTCTCGGACAAGTGGTTGGCTTGTTTGTTTTTAAACCATCAGTGTGGTCGAGTAGTGGAACAGGTTGTTCAGAGAGATTTTGCAATCTCTTTTCTTGAAGGCGTTCAAGACTAACTTCGTATTGTGGTTTAACCCCAGATGTCAACTCAGCCCCACACAGCTGCTCGTGCACTCTTCCCTGGTGAGATGGAGCAGAGAGTCAGAAAGGTAAAAGTGAGGAAACTCGTGGGTTGAGATGGGGACAGTTCAGGAAGGAAAGCAAAAGCTGTGTGCTCAAGCAAAGCAAAGCAGGGGATCCATTCACCACTTCCCATGGGCAGGCAGGTGCTCAGCCATCCCCTGGGAAACAGGGCTCCCTCGTGTGTAGCAGCGGCTTGGGAAGATGAATGGCTTCTCTGAAGTTCCCCTCTTCCTTTTCGTTCCTGCTCTGCATGCTGAGCATGATGCCCTATGGTCTGGAACAGCCCTTGGGTCAGTTGGGGTCAGCTGTCCTGGCTGTGTCGCCTCCCAGCTTGCTGTGCACCCCCAGCCCTTTTGCTGTTCCCAGCCAAACCCAGCACACCTCTTGCTCACGTCCCAGAGTGACCTGATCGAACCAGAGCTTGGAGTGGATCAGACTAGCTGATCTCCAGAGGTCTCTTCCATCCCAAAGTATTATTCCATGCTGATACCATACAGAGCAATGCTTGCTGTGGGAGTGTGATCCTTCAGGCTTGCTTTAAAAAGGCTCTAAATTCAGGGAATTGATTCATGAGGCATGACCTTCTTGTGAGTTTTGTGAATCATGTTGCAATTCAGAACAAAACAGAAAACCTTTGAGACTTAACTGTTCCCTGGGGTAGTCTTAAAGCCTGTGTGTATGCACACATTCACAACCCCAAGGTTTGCTCCCTTGAGATGGCTTCCATCATCCACTTGCTCTGACCAAGTTTAAGTTTTACTGCCCAGTTGATGGCTCTGAGAGGTCAGGGCAAATACAGGAGGAAGGGACAACGTTTAGAAGAAGGGATTTGTGGCTTTCCCAGCAGAATAAGGGTGGATTAAATCATGCTTTGGCTAATTCTTCTGGCTTACAGATGCTATGGAGTGTGGAAAAAATGTATAAAAATACTCAGAGAAGAACATATGCAGTTAAATATCCCTCCCATGGCATCTTTGTTTTTGTAGTTTATACCTTAATGCTTTAACAGGTTAGAATATGTAAATGCTCTTTAGAATGGAAACAAAGGAGAGATTTTTAAGGCTGTTTATTCTCTTCCCTTTGCCCTGTTCTATTTTGAAGTTTTTCGTTAGCGTCTTTTGAAAGGGAGCATATGGCATTTCTAATTAAGGCCTGGGATTTTCTGACATACAGCTGAATAATACATTTCAAACACTGCCAAACCTTCCAGATGAAAGAATTTTCTGCCTGAAGCACTGGAGTGTATGTGCTGTGTAACACTGGTCTCCTTTAGAACTTCGAAGAATTTTGCATGGAATACCAGCATTGTGAGAAATCAAGGGGTTTGTTTCTTCAGGCTGGTGGCAGTATTCCTTGGCAAGCTCAGGTTTGGATCTGATAAGAGCTAGTGTGCTTTGTGCTCAAAGGGTTCAGTGTAGCTTCATTTTGAAACGTTTTGGTCTGCTGGGGGATTTTAGTCATCTTTACCAGATTTCATTCCAGGCTGCAGGGTTTGCTTGTGTGTATTTGCAACATTAACTCCTGGAGAGATGTGCTGTAGTTCTTCAGTCTCTCCAAAGAAATTCTGATCCCTTCAGCATTTTGTGCCAAATTTTCTTCCTTTACTTGGAATGCATAAAATCTTTCTGAAATTGTAGTTTGTGATGAATTCCTGATGTGAGCTAGGTTTCTTGAGATTCTTAATCTGTACCAGTATCATTAACATGTATCTTGTGTCTCCGAATGGCAAATGTGCTCATCTCAGAGGTTTCCTCAAATTTTTTTCTTCTTTCCATGGCAAGTAGAAGGGACTGCATTTATTGTTGATCCCTCTGACGCAGTTGTGCAAATCAGGAGAGGAGAGAATTTTAAAAATGTAATGCATTTAGTTACTCTTTTTTTGTTGGTTTTTTGTTAGTTATTGCTGTGTGTGGTGAGGAAATTGGCCTTTACATTCTTTTTGGTAATTTTAAAAGGGAAGCTGAATCTTCAAATACATTTTTTCCCTCAGAACACAACTGATTACTGGGAAACCTGTTACTGTGATACCAAATTTTAGTTAAAATTACAAACTTGGGGGTTTTAGATTTTCTGACTTCCATCTTTAGCTCTAGTGAATGCATGCAAAAGATTGGGAAACCTTAAAATCCAGGGTTTTGTGGATTTGTGATGCAGGTGGGTGGTTTTTTTGTTTGGATTATTTTTAAATCTATTGGGGAAGTATTTAAATGGAGGTTGGGCTTGTACTTGGGGACTGTAAAACTGTGCAAACAGGTTCCAAGCTAAAGGCTTTCACCAATGAAGTGTTCATTTTGAAACACAGAGATTTCTGCTGTGCTTCTCTCAGGGCAGTGTTTTTGCTGTTAATTGTCCTTGAAATACAGTATATGCTGTCTTTGTCCTCACAGCTCACTGTCAAATTCAAGCACTGGTGGTATTTTATTAATGACTTGTATTTGACAGCTGCTAAGAACATAAATTAGAAAGCTGTAATTGAAGTGAGAATGATAAGGATGAAGAGTTAACAGGGTAATTGCACAAGTACTGAAGATCCTCTTCTACCTGAGCTACTCTGTTGTCGACATAAAACTGGAGTTGAAGTGTTTAATGTGCCTGAGGGAATTCGGGATATTAGGTCAGCAACAAAATGTGACAGAGCTGTGTGGAAGAGAGTATTGGAGGGATTTGGGGGCAGATGTAGCTTCAGTTCTTCTTTTTATGTTACGTTTTCACTTCTGGAGACAGTTCAGGTCATAGGAAAGAGCAGCCTTGGAGCCCTCTAACATCAAATTGTCCGTGGCTTCAGCAGCCTCTGAGGGTAACTGATTGCCCAGAGAAGCTGAGGCTGTGCCATCCCTGGAAATGTCCAAGGCCAGACTGGACAGGGCTTGGAGCAACCTGTGCTAGTGGAATGTGTCCCTGCCCATGGCAGGGGGGTTGGAACTGGATGAGCTTTAAGGACCCTTCCAATCCCAGTCTGGGATTCTGGGATGATTAACAGGGCTGTTGCTGTGTCTCTTTTTGGGTTGTGTTTCCTACTGAAGACACGGAGAGCTGAAGCCTGTCAGCATCTGGTGGTGTTGAATTTGCACTTGTTTAATTCTTACCAGTATTTTATTCAGATAAAACTGGAAAAAGTCCAAATAACTGCAAGACCATATTTGCATAAGGACTTGCCACATGGAGTTAGACTGTCCAGCTTACTGTGGGCAGCTGCACAGGCCCACAAGACACTTGGAAACTTAAGGGGCACTTGGATTGGATGGTTATTTGAGCATGCTATTCCAGGCCCACATGATCCCTTCCGGGTTTGGCTGTTAGTCATATAATGGCACATATCCCTCCCTAAGTCTTTCATTCTTAGTAATTATGTGGTTTCATTTGAAGCAATCCTCTCTGTTCCATGCACTGTGACCTTTAATGTCACAGTCTTGGTTTTTTTCTGCTCATCCACGAACTTACTTCAGTAAAAAAAAGATTTTGTGGCTCAGAGGAGGCTTCGTGTGCTCAGGGTACCACAAGATAGCCAAAGGGACATGGTGTAATGAAGTAGCATTATCTACTATGCTTTAACAGAGACTTCTCTTCACGTGAACTCTGGAGTGGATGTGACTTCTAGGTAACACTGTGAAGTTTCGTTAAATGGAGAGCTGACAGCCTTGAAACTTTTCTCTCGTAATGCTGTTCTAGGTCCCAGTCCTTCCTCTGGTAACACTGCTGTGAATTATTCCTTAGTCCTGTTCTTTTAAACTTTATGATAACTTTATTAATATACTTGTTTTTTAATGTCTGCTAAGCATTCTTTATGATTCCATTAAAATTTGGTGTCTTTTTATGCTTTTAAAACTGATATATGAGAAAAAAATTGTCTGAGACCTGTATGTATGCATCTTTAGTGTCTGTGCTCTTGGGTAAACCTGTGCATGCTTTTGTCTTCTTGTTTTTTCTTTATTTTTACAGAGAGTGATAATGAACTCTCCAGTGGCACTGGTGATGTGTCAAAGGATTGTCCTGAGAAGATTTTGTATTCCTGGGGAGAGTTACTGGGGAGATGGTAATGATTTATTTCTTACATTAGATTTTAGATATTAACCTTTTATTTGGTTTATGATACTGTATGCTCCTGAGCAGGAGGCTTGAAATACTTCAGCTTACACAGTTTAAAAACTAAAATGCAGGACACATTGAAGTGTAGTTTTTAAACTTAATTTAAAGGGGACTGGTATAGATAACTTGGAGGTTTTTCTGACAAATCTTTGCCATAGCATGTGCAAAAGTCTGGTTTTGTTCAGCGTTCGAGAGTTTATTTGTATGTGCTCACAGAGCAGGTATGAGTCTTCACAGGCAGAGCTTTCTGGTCATTTGGGGCTGGGTGTTAAATCCTCGTGGATCTCAGTGCCAGGATAGGGCAGACGCAGCAACTCCCACGCGTCCCATCTAAGCCATTCGTGCCAGCTGGTGTACATTGAATTTGTTTAGAAGCACTTTTTTCCCCTATTTTTTAAAATGTGCTATATGTAAGCACTTGAAAAGGAATCTAGAAAGACTCTGAATCCTCACTGGAACTGTTTCTGTTGCTGAATAAAACCAAGACTATTTGTAAGCCCAGACTATGTTCTCAACAGTGTTATTTCTGTTGTTTAATTACTTGCTTCAGTAGCAGTGCATACTGTGCCAAGAGAGGAGAAAGTCTGGCTGTTTGCTGCCTCACAGAGACCTCAGCAAGTGCCAGAACCACTTACTTGGTTTTCCCTATGTGAGGAGGAGCTCCTGCTGCCAGAGACAAAATAATCAGAGGGCCTTAATCTGGAATTGGTGGTTCCCTTTTCCTGACTCCAAAAAGAGAGATGAACAACATTTTAAGGATTTGTTTGGGCAGTTCCTCCCTTTACTTGGCTACTCCGTAGCTTTGGAGAAACAGCCTCTTGCTGGTGACCTCATCTGTATAGCCATCTCACACAAAGGTTTCTGGATGAGGCATCACAAGGTTTTACTGAGCTTAACTGAACCCTCCCTCTGGAACCCTCTCCAGGGTGTTTTTAACTATTCTGTCACCCAAGTTTCTGACCTTAATCCAAGATCCAAGATTGGAAGAAGCTACTTTTCAATTTAACTTTTTTTTTAAAATTCATTTGTCAGTTGATTCTTCTCTTTTTAACCTGTGTCCTTGACAAATACCTGAAGTCTGTGGATGAGCATGCTGAAGTAAAAAGACACCCACAGCTCATTGTCTCCAACTATTTCTTCTGATTACTCAAGTATACTGATCGACGAGACAAAACATTTAAGACTTCTGGAATAAACTATTTTGGAATTCTACCATAACTTACACATAAATCAGAGAATTGTTCAGTAGTTAAAACAGCTTAAAATCAGTTAAAAGTGTGGTGAGATCCAAGCCTGTTTGAAGACTAGCAAACATTTCTTCAGGGGTGTCTCAAGCAATATTACCTCTTGAGAGAAATTCAAGTCTGGAAACTACTTGAATTCTTGAATAGTGTTATGCTACATTTTACGAACAAAACTTAGAGTAACAGATGAAAAATGGTAAGGACCTGAAAGCTAAAAATAAATTGAAATAATACCTTTTAGTGTGTTGAAAAGTGTGCCATATGTTAGTAGAAGATCTGTGCACTTGTGAAAAAAGTAAATAAACAAAAATTAACATACCCACTTGGGGAACTGGTATGCTGATTTGTCTCTTAGATGAAAAATTTCTTGGATTTTAATTGCTTTTTGTCATGTCATTAAAATGTCACTGTAACCTATTGGACTCAGCAGAAACACTCTTCCAAGACTCCTTCAAACATTTAAACAGAAATAAGAATAAGATAATTTACCAAAAAGATAGAATTAATAATTGAAAAGTAATGGTATATCTATTTATTTTGCTATTTACTGCATCCTCAGCATTAAAGTTGCTCTTGCCAGCTAAGGTGGTTTAGCTGACTGGTCAACTATTTCTTAAAAAAACCCCAGTAGCAATGATCAATAGCAGTCTTTGATCAGAAATATGTGTTTGTCAAGTTGGAGCATAGTCTGTGCATTGCTGCTCTGTGTCCTTGCTCTCTGATATTTTAAAATTGGGTTTATGAGTTTTGTGCAGGAGAATTGCAGCATTTTGTAACAAAGATGTCAGCATCCATGAATGGTGACCCCCCATGTGATAAAGGGTAAGGTTAGAATAAGACAGGATTATTTTATGCTCTTTTCTGTTGCTCTGAGCAAGGATTATGGATGCTCAAGCTGTTGCCCATTCAGTTCTTGGGAGGCTGACAGTGGAACTTAGTAATGCTGTCCAGCATGGACTCCTGTTGCTAAAGTATTATTATATTATTATATTGCCATATTATATTATATTATTATATTACTATGTTGCCATAAAATACAAGCACAGGACAGAGCCAGTAAAGTCAGGTTGTGTAATTCTGGGTCGGGATTATGTTCAGGAGGGTGCTACAGCATGTGTGTTTGTAGTGGTTCCTTGGTGTTGCTGAAAATGTCCCTGTTACATTTCTGTGGGAAAGTCCCTTTTTAGCTGTTCATTTGATTAGCTTGCCCAGTCCTCAGCCCTTCTGTGTATCTGACATGACACGTATGACCAGATCTGTGCAATAACCAAACTAATCCACAGCTAGAGCTTCAACTTCCTGATGTATTTACTATTGATTTATTCCTCAGTGTGCATGTCATAATTCTGTAACTGCTTAGAGTATCTCGTCATAGAATCACTGAATAGTTTGGGTTGGAAAGGATCTTAAAGCTCATCTCATTCCAACCCCGTGCCATAGGCAGAGACCCCTTCCACTGTCCCAGGCTGCTCCAAGCCCCTTCCAGGCTGGCCTTGGACACTGCCAGGGATCCAGGGGCAGGCACAGCTTCCCTGGGCACCCTGTGCCAGGGCCTCCTCACCCTCACAGGGAAGAATTTCTTCCCAAGACCCATGTAACCCTGCCCCTCTGTCCATTTAAAACCATTCCCCCTTGTCCTGTCACTGTCTGCCCCTATAAAGGTTCTCTCCCTGCTTTTTATAAGCTCCTTTAAGGTACTGAAAGGCTATAACAATGTCTCCCTGGAGGCTTTTTTTCTCCAGGCAGAACACCCCCAGCTGTCCCAACCTGTGTCCATAGCAGAGAGGCTGCAGCCCTTGGAGCATCTCTGTGGCCTCCTGTGAACTCGTGCAAGTCCTTTAAGCCACGTGCTTAGTGCTTTTAATGTTTCTGTGAATATTGGTTTTCTTTCTCGCTCTTTCCCATTACTAGGGTAATGTGACTGGCTGCAAAATGGACTGAAAAAGAGGAAAGGAACTAGTTTTTATTTGGTTATCTGAGGGATAAAGATGAAATTACTTCGCATTCAAAAATAAAAACAATTATTGTTTTTAAAAGAATAAGGGTATTTTATAATCACACTCTTCAATTCTCAGGTCATTTGGAAAAATGGGGATATCCTCCCCAAAGCATAGGAAAAAGAAATTGGGTAGAGTACCTTTTAAATTTAAACAGCAGTGGTAAACTGTTTATGTCCTAGTGACCTGTTTCATAGAATGAGTACTCTAAACATTTACTGCCAAACCAGGGTCAAATTGCAGGTTATTTAATTAATCACAGCTTGCTGCCATTCGGCTAAACAGCCACTCTCACTACTCTCCTAGCTGGAAAACACAACAGTGGTCAAAGCACTTGGAGAGCACAGCACTTCCCACGGCAAAAAGAGCAAAAAATCAGTTTGGGCAGCCTTCTGCTGATTGCTCTGAAATTGTCCTGAGTCTACGAGAGCTTTCCTCTAGATCAGCAAATGCTGTTCCTCTGAAAGCTTTTCAGCACCTGCGACTGAAAGCTGTGTAGTGTTGTGCACGTGCAGTGATGTTTGTGTTCCCACATGTCTTGGGGTGTGTGAGTACAACCAGGCAGTAAAGCCCCAGCTCAGACCAACAGGCAGATCTGTTTGAAATCGTGGGATTGTGCAAAGGTGTGTGCAAGAGTTCCTGTCTTGTGGGACTTGGAACACACTCTTTGCATGAAGCATGGAACTAGAATTTCAGTCTTCATAAATAGTACTCTTGTCTTTTATTTGTTTCCCGAAATGTATTTTTCGGTACAGCTCACGTTATTTTTAATTTATTTTTCTTAACCTAAACAAAAACGTATATGTTGAACAAATATTTAAATTGAATTGTCTGCACAGATGGCATATTTTTCTCTTTCAATTCAAATTGATCTTCATTAGCCAACTTAGTTCAATTTCTGCAACCATTTATTGTTAATTTTCATTGATGTCTCCACACCTAGAGAATTTGGATACCATTACATTTTGCCACTGGTTCTTACTGTAAATCCTTGCAGAGTTTTTGCTTTCCATCTGACAAATACTAGCTACTGTAGCCAGTGGAAGAAAAGTTTGTGTTGCCAGTTGCTGACTCTGCTTTAGTGAATAACTTCAAAGATTTTTGGTGTTTTTAATCTTTATTTTGACTCTTGTAGTTGAAGTATAACAGGCAAATGATCATCTTTGTTTCAGGCACAATAACCTTGTTGTGAGACCAAATGGATTGTCCACTCTGGTGAGGAGTGGTGTTCCAGAAGCACTGAGGGCAGAGATCTGGCAGCTGCTGGCAGGATGCCATGACAACCAGGCAATGCTGGATAAATACAGATTACTCATCACAATGGTGAGGGATTTATAATTTGTTCTTGCCTTCTTTTGTTCACTTTCCTTTGGTTAAGATGAATTCTGCTGGGCAGCAGTTTTAGTCAGTGGCAGGGCAGCAGAAGAGTGAAACAGTTTGCCTTTTTTTAAGCAACTGAAGTTGTGATTATGTGACTTTACCTCCTGCCATGGGTGCCTGCTGCATGGCATTAGCAATAGAAATTGCTGACCTATATCCATAGTAGTGCTTGACATTTAGCTTTCTATTCTCTTGCTGTGATGATAATAAGAACATCAACTTGTTCAGGTGTTTGCTTGTGGGTTTTTTTGTAAATTCACATCCATCACTTTGTTTTTTCAGAAGTTTGTTTTACGGATGCCTTAATCCCAAACAAACCCAAACAAAATGGCACAAAGTTGAGGGTTTCTTCTTTCTGTTGTTTATTTTAAAAAAGAATGTTAAAAACATTTTGACCTAGCAAGGAATCACTCTCCTTGCTGTATGGGTGAGCTGAGAGGAGAATCCTTTTGGGAATCAGTTCCCATTCTGCGTCCTAATGTCATCAGTGCAGTCAGTGAGCATTCTAAGAAGTCTGCAGAGCTGTTTGATCTTCTTAGATCTATGATGGCAAGAGGGAGGACCTCTGTGTTGTGTAGCACGAGCTGTGTGCAGTGTCAGAGGTGATGTCAGCATTTGGGGTTCTGGAGCTCTGCCGCTGCAGGGCTGTTCCAGCTCTGAGAAGAGCAGCAGTCTCAGATATGCTGTGAATGGCAGAAGCGGATGGGGATGGTTTCATGTGCTGCTCAGAGCACGTGCTGGATTTGTTATCTGGGTTATGAGTTATCACACAGAAATTCTGGGGTTGTTACTCACAGTTTCCTTTCGTAATGTTCTCATATTGTTTTGCTACTTGTCCTCTTAATTTGACGTAATGAATTATGTTTGTGAAGTTTAGAAGCATGCCCAGAGTGAGAGCAGTCCTGGTGGCTTCTTTTTTCTTTACCAAGAAGGAAGAATGCTTTGATAGTGTAAACTTTTCATTTTGATGTTGCAGCTGTGTTATATTTTCCTTAGAAACCATTCACAGGACATGTGTCAGCTGTATGGTGCATCAAAGCCACCTCCCTTATTTGCTCCTGCTTTCCAAAATTGGGAAAGATGTTTGTTTCATGGCGGAGGAGGGAGTGGAAAACTTCTAAAATGCACGGTTTATTTTGATGCTGGAGCCTTGTGCCTTAAAAATACCTTGTTACACTTGGCCTTTTCACTACAGAAATATTGCAGTGATGTGTATTTTGGAAGATGATATTTCATACAGTATTTAATATAATATATATTGTATTTAATATAATAATAGGAAATATTTCAGTGTTACTTATGAAAAATTTAAATCCTCTGCTGAACTGGAGCATTTATGCAAGCAGAGTTTTTTTCTAAAGTAAATAATTTTCCTCCTGAAATGACAAAACTGCTTCTGTAGTCTGACTGTCTAAACTGCTGGTGATCACATCATTTGGCAGTAAAAGACTCATGTAAGAAATGAACAGGGGAGAGCCTGTGCCATACCAAAGCTAGGCCCATCTTTGGGAAGAGTTAATGTGGGATACTGCAGAAAAAAAGCTGATTTTTTTTTTTTTTAATGAATTATTATCTGGTATTTATGTCTGTGAACAGAACTTCTCTGTTTCATTTCGTGTGTCAGTAATGTGAATTAAGCAGAGAGAGTAGTAAAACGTATATTTTAGTAGTATATACTACTGAAATCATGGTTGTGGTGTTACCTTATGTGTGTCAATAATAACCTAAGAATAATAACTTAATAATGTTAAGCTTCAGAGTTATTTGGGTATTAATGACTGTTCACTTGCTTCTCCTGTATGAGGAAGCAGAACTGACTTCTTTTCTCTGCATTATTTGTATGCTACCATCCTAATATACCAACAACATGAACTTTTTTTTTATTTTGTAATTATTTATTCTTCCCATCAAACCCATAATTTTCATCTTGATTATTTCAGTTTATGTATATGCTTGCACAAATTCCCCTGGTATTTTGGTCTTTCTGCTTGATGTTTCTCTTCTGGAAGCTGGATGTGTTTGTGGGTGTGTTGAGCCCTTCAGCAGTGTGTTCTGTGCACAGACGTGTTCCTGAGCGTGCTTCTGGAAGCCATTCCTGCTGGGGAGAGCTGGTGATGCTCTGCACTTGCAGTCCTGGGAATGAAGTGGGCTGAGACAGCAGAAGTAGGAGGTGGTACAAACACCTACGAACTTGAACCATTGCCTACTGACACCCCACAAGCTCCCAGAACCTCTCTCCCTCTCAGATAGCTCCCCATTGCTGCCCAGTTCCTGGAGCAGTCCTGAGGTTCTGTCCCATGCTGCCCAAGGTAGCAGATCCTTCCTCTGAGCCTGCTCTCCCAGCACTCCAGCCCTTCATCCAGCCTGACGTGCACTCCTGGGTTAAATTGGCAATTGCAGCACCTCAGTGAGAAAGAGGGCACTGGAGACCACTAGAAAAGTCTCTGCTGTGATACTGTCACAGCTTGAAAGATGAACCTGATACCTGAAATTCTTAGTGCTGAAAACCTGATGTATGGTTGCCTCTTACGGGGACAGAGTGAAATCTGGTAAAAACTCTGACTTTACTGCAGTGTTACTGGTTAACTTCAGGTGAAACTGTGCTCACTGGTGAGAGTTGTGTTGTTGGCAGGCCAAAACTGTGTGCAGTGTGATACTCTGAAAGACAGCAGACTCTCAGCATTTAAATTTAGTGCAGAGACCATGATACAGACACATTTGTTGCTCTATTCCAGTCTCGTGCAGCAGTGCTGTGTTAGATTGGCCAGCTCCAAGTCCCGTCACCTAAGAAATCTGGCTGTGCATTTATGCTGTATGTATCCATCTGCATGCAGAGCTGGAACCTGCTGCAGTGTTTCTCAGCTTCAGGAGTGCTTGGTTCAGTGTGTTCTGGAGAAGAGGGTAATTTGGGGCTTGTTTTAGAGTCTCAATTCAGCACTGAAAGCAAAATAAAATGTCTCATTTAGAAAAATCAATGCTGCACTCATTTTCTCCAAAAGGCCTCCATGTCCTCTGGTCCTGTGCACTGGAGATCAGCAGTCTGTTAAGAGTGAACTGTGTTCCCTTTCCCCTAGATCAGAGCGTTCATTTCCCATCTCTAGGTGAGTTTGGAGTTCCAGGAGGGAAGGGAGGAAGAAATACTTCGGCTCTCACAAGTACTGACAAGCACTACCTTGCACTCTCTTAGGTCTTCTGCTGAGTTCCAGCTTGATGATTACCATGAGTTGCTCAGGAATTTTGACTGGAGCACAATAGTAGGCCTTGCATACAGTTTTAGAGAGTAGGAGTTGAGATCTGGCAGCTGCTTCATTTCTGACATATATGTAAATCTGTTCTGTGTGACAATCAAAAATCTGCCTTACTTTCCCTGCAGGCATGTGTGCCATGGGATCTTCACAGTGCTGCACGTGGCACCTGACAGGAAGGGGAAAGTAAAACATACATAAGAAGGGAGAAATGCATATTTTTATTTATGTAATTATTTTAAGAAAAATCAGATCAGAGTGAGAAAAATCTGCTTATGATAATGAAGGGGTCATATTGGTATTTTAAGAGCTTCTGAAAAAGCGTGTCTGATCTGTTTGTTAAAAGAGTATAAGTAGAAAAACATGCACGAGCTGAGGTCAGTTCATTGACAGAGTGTTTTCTCCTGCCTGTGTGACATTATTTCATGTTCACTGGTTCCTCTGGAAAGACTCAAATGAATTTTTCCGTGATGAGGTGTGCTCAGAGCTCTGATAAACTGGTGGGTGCCCAGGCACAGTGTACCCTGTTTAGGACTGGAGTGCTGGTAATTGTCTCGTGCAGGAATGGGGCTCCCCTTGCCCCACTGTGGCCTTGTCAGAGCAGGTGTCAGTGTGTGAATGACAGAAACCTGCTGTCAGGTGATGACAGTGATGCAGCAGCTCAGCGTAAAACACTTGTTGCCTCTGCATGGGGACAGATGTTTTATTTATTGCATCTTACACTGCTTATTATTAGAATTCTGCTTCTCTGTTTTAGATGGTTTCATTCCTGCGTGTGTTCTCACTGCTGAATTTGTAGGGTGAGGCTTCTTTCCTGTCAGAGGTGTGTGTAGTTGTGTAAGTGAAATGAGAGCAGAAACAGAAGGCTGTCGCTCACATTCTGTAGTTCGAAAACTTCTGGGTGGGCTGTTTTAAGGTAGCGTTTCTGATTGTTAAATGCATCATTTATTCATAAAACATTTCCAGTTTACAGTATGAATTCCCTTAAGAAATGAACTTTATGTTCATCTAACAACGTATATAGACTTATTTTAAATGCAGCTGCTGCTGTGGTTTAAGGAAGAAAAACTTGCTTTAAATTTATTAGTATTATTTTTTAAAGTAAGATCAGAAAAAGAAGCCTATTCTCAGATAAAGTAGATGTTGGCAGTATTCTATTACTCAAAACAATGAAAGTTTGCGTAGGAATGAGAATGCCTGGTTTTGAACTGGGTGGTGACATTGAGTCGAAGGTCTTAAAGAAAGATTGAATGGCTGTCCTTCCAAATGACTGGTAAGAGAACCAAAAATAAGATTATTTGTTTATTGTCATAATTTCCTTTGTCAGTATGAGCTCATGCCCAGAACAGTTAGAGATAATAACTAATTAAAGGGTCAGGCTTCAGAAGACTTGGCCAAAACATAGCTTTTTCTGCTGACTGTATTTTTTGGTGTTTTGTGTCTGGACCAATAACATTTCAGGTCACTCCACATAAGAGTGAAAATCCTAGGAATTCTTCCAAGCTCTGAGAGGCATTGATTTGGGGATTAAATATTGCCATATCATGAAAATAACGGATGTCAGTAATTTAATAATTTGAAAATGGCACTAATCAGGGTTATCACTACTCCAGCAGTATAATTCTCATACAATAGTGAGGAAATACAGGAAAGAATTTTCCATTGCTGCAGAAGATGGAGCAAGTGGATTGGATTTGGGGCTGGATGAAATTAATCAATTTAGTGCTAATGTATGTAGTTTATATGTTCAGTTTGCACCAGCATTATTATTTCTTGATTCCTACAAGACAAATCCTCTTGTTTTAAAGCAAAAAGAAAAAAATCCCAAATGTTAGGGTTGCAGGTTTCTGGAATTGGGTCTTGTCCAAAATTTAAAAGTTAGGATAGATGAAAACAGCAAATCCCCTTGCTGAAGTTTCAACATGTGCTTAAGCACAATCTTCCATGTGTTGAATTAACTCTGATTATTAATCTGTTTCTTGGTGCATCTGTCTTTGAACTGAGCTCCAAGGACTGAAGATCAACTTCCATGTAAACCTAATGCAGAAATCTGTTTATTTTTTAAACTTTGAATTTACCCAAACTGTTCAAACAAGAAAAGGTATTTGCAGCTTTATTTCATACTTCATATTTACTTGGCTTTTTAATTTTTATTGCCAGTTTGCTTGCATAGTTAGTAAAAGGAAGACTGAGGAGATAACAAGTGAGTCACTGTTTCATTACAAAGAAGATTAAATCCAGTTGACTTTGAAACTGGTGCCTTGATGCCATGTTTGTGTGGTTTTGTTCATTTAGTTTTTAAATTTATTTTATTTGTGTGAAGCAAATGCAATTTGTGTGAAACAGTTTAGCAGGGACTTGAGAGAATTCCTTACACAGGAAGGCTATTTTAGTGTGAGTAGAGAAAATGAATCAAGCTTGTTATTTGCAGCAATACCAAAGGATGTTAAGTTAGCACTAAGAAGGGGAAAAAGGAATATTTTTTTGTCCCAGTGGCATCGTGCAGGGTTCCACTGCTCAGTGTTCTGAGACTAATTAATCAGTAAGGGTGTCTAATTAAAAAGATGACTGTTCACCAGCTGCCGCAGCAGGCTGGTTAATGGACTGAAACATTAGGGTATTTTTGTAGGAAATATTTGTGTTCAGAATGCTGCATCTGTTTGTCCTGATTGAAAATGGGGGAGTTTAGGCCTCTGTAGCAAGGAATAGATTTTTTTTTTGCATCTTTATTTCATCTCTTTACTAATTAGGCATTGTCTCCCTTGACTTTTAAAGGAAATAGATTTCAAGGATGGCATAGCAGCATGCTAAGCAATTATAAAAGATCCTCTCACACAAGGATCAATGATCATTATAATAAAAATGTGATTTTTGTTTTCAGTTGACTAAAAAGAGAAAGAGCTAATACCTATTGTTTTGCTTTTTGAATGAGGTACTTGAGTATTAGGCAAAATAATTCGGGAGGAACTGGTCACTTTTTCAGAGTTTCCTGTTTCTTTTAAATTCAGTATGTATAGGCAGTTTCTTAGGTTTTACTGTTCCCCACCTTTTCTTAAAGGGTACGGATAGGATGACTGTTACTTAACTCTTCTCTTAAACTGAGATCATTCATTTTGTGGCAAGTACGTTCTTGATATTTTTATAATGTGATGTAGTTTGTAGAGACAAATCAGCTCATGCTGGTTAGAGTGATGGGAAGCCTCATTTTTGGTGTAAGCTGATGTGTTGGTGCTGACAGTTACAGTCACCTACTTTGAATTATTTTAGTGGTGCTGCAATACTGTGGGACAATAAAGTATGTATGAACTGAAAATACTTCCCAGAAATCAGTGAAAAATTATTGTCTCTGAAGAGTAGAAGTTGATAAAATTTTAATTTCTTTAAACAGCTTCATTTAAATTCAGACTTCAGATAAAAGGTTTAGTTTATGATAAATGTACCAGGGTACCTAGTTCCATAGCAAATGTTAATATTACTCATACAAACTCAGGAATAAAATGTCCCTAAGGTGAATTTAATTTGCCAAGTTTTGATTCATTTAGCACTCATCTGGAGAAAGTCTTTCAATTTTGTGTGCACAAAAGGGAAAATCTTCTGCTCACTCTTGATCTTCAAAGGAATTCATCAGTTTAATGACAGGTCCCTTCAGGAGATAATGGAGGAGCATCAATTAGTAGTTTTTATTTTTATGTTATCTAAATTTTAATGTTTATGTATGATACTTGAGGTGGAAAATGCCACCAGTAGTATTTTATATTCAGGACCTGCATAAAATTATAAAATGTTAATGCTGCGTTAAGAATTTTTCTGCAGTTTGTTTTCCAAACAAAACCACACATGAGAACACTAAAATGACACAGTACAATTCCTGGCTCTTGAGGTGATGTATGACCTCTCTGCCCTAAAAGTCACATAAATTGACACATTTATTCTGAAGGATGGAGTATAAATGGGATTTGCATGTGCCCTCTTGGAGTCCGTGTTCTGTTTTGTCTGCGTGAATTTACGATCCATTATCTGCAAACCAGGGGAGCAGAGTTGCCCACCATTTCAAACAGTGATAAAACCAAGGGTGTAATCAGTATGATGGCCTGAATAGGTTTAAGTGATGGTTGCTGGAAGAATTGATATTGCAGCAGATAGTGTCATAAACTCCGGATATATGAATATTGATGCAGATGACAAGTGGTTTTTAAGTAGGATGGAGTTGGGATGTGTCACTGCCTCGCTGTTCCCTTGGAGTGTGGTAAGAGCTGCTAGTTCTTGGCACCTCAGAGCTCGTTTGAAAAGTCCCTGATATTCCTTCCTAGATGAAGCATGAATAGGTATCTCAGTTGAATTTGAACATTGGTTTGTCAGTAGGTGTTCAGTTTTCCTGTGGCAGTAGTGATGCTGATGCTGAAGGAGCAGCTGTAGTAAAGAGACATTTTCAACGACGGCATTCTGCACCCCTGAGTAAAACTGGATCGTTGTAGTGCTCTGCAGGGTGTGTTGCCTTCATGGAGTTCTGTGTGTATGATCTTCCCTGTTAGCACAGGGCACTGCTTACCTGAGGCAAGTGGTTTTGTCTGTGTCCACTGCAAGAGCTGGGATTGCTGAGGGATAATTTTGTTTGAAGCAATCAACTTGCTCTTGGTATTCCTCTTTGCTCTCAAATTCCCTTCTTCCCAACCGGCCTCTGCTTTCAAATAAAGCTTGCATAACTGGCATTCAGGAGGCTGCAGCACTCCAGAGCTGGAGCTTTAGCAATCTTAAATACCTTTACTGAAGAGAGCAAACCACCTTTTCCTGACTATTAGTGGCTGGTTTCAGTGTGTTAATGTTTGATGCCATGAAAATGAAAGAGCGCTCCAAATGCTTCGAGATGAACGCTAAGAATCCAAACATTTGGTGTTTAAAGGCTCCTAAAATGCCTTTGTTAGCACCAATACTGGTGGTCAACACTTCATTAAAGCATGTTTTACCATAGCTGTGGACAGCAGTTCAGAACAATTGAAACAGGAGCAAACCCACCAAGGCTTGAGCTGCATGTGTAGAATATTAAAGCGTACAGAAGTGATGACTACCTCACTTAAATCCAAACTGGAATTTGATATAGGAGTGAATTCTGAACCTTTTGCTACCTTACTTTATGTATGACTTCTTCATGGTAAACCCCAAATGACAGTTATTTGTGTGTTCTTAGGACATTATTCTAGCATGAGCTAGCATGAAGGTAGATTTTATGGTAATCACTTCAAAAGAGATGAGAAACCTATAGATCTTCTTTACAGTCTATATCCATTAAGGAATTTTTTCCCTTTGCAGTGATGAGCATGGTTGTACAAATTAAGAGTCATGTCCCCTATCAGCGAGGAAATTTGCAGCTGCTGAGGTAAACTAACCAGAAGGAGATTGATTGCAGTCTGCTACTGCATATACTCTTTCTAACAATCTTTTATGTAGGTTTTTGTGGACACACACAAATATTTTGGCAGCTAGGATTTTTTTTCTTGTTGAGAGTTTTCATCAGTTGTTTTTTAAACTGACAACCAAATACTGACGATATGGAGCTTCACATATTTTAATCATATCCTGCATATGACAAAGCTGTCTTCATATGGCTGGTTTGTTTTCAGAGCAATCCAGTTTCAAAATACGCCCTTTTTTTTTAACTCGGTAGTACAAGATAGAGCCTGGATTAAAACTAAATCCTCGTTAATGGGGATTGCAGTTTCAGACAGCGTGCTTGCCAAAAGGGGTTTCTTGTACTGCGTGTTCCATCTCTTTTTTGTATCCTTACCTAGCATTTGCAGGGCTAGTCACAGTACTTGTGGAGTTGTATTTAGAAGATTTCCTTCCCCCCCTTTCCCTCAGAGAGATGTACTGTTCAGGTGTGGTGTGAGGATGAGATGGGAGCAAGCGCTGGGGCTGGGCAGGATGGACAGGTGAGGCAGCCTTACGTAGGGTAATGTAACATTGCAGTCTAATTAAACTTTTGGTGCCTGTATGGCAGAGAAATTGGAGGTACCTTTTGGAACCATGCCCCCTTTCTTTCATGAGTTTGTAAATGTAATTCCAGGAAGCTCTTTTGGTCTTTGTTGTTACTTCTAGGATTTCCTTTGCCTTTCTGTGAAGACTCTCCAATTCTTTAATGGGAATCTGAAAATACATTAACACACAATAGGGATAAAATATACCCACAAATGCTAGAATGAATATTCTTTGATGATGCTCTTACATATGGATGTATACATGTGTGTTCAGTGCAGAATGGCTGCCCCTGATATAACAAGAATCCTGGTGCTGAATGCCAGCAGGGGATTTACACAGCTGGCAGTCAAGGAGTAATATTTGGATGTCTGCTCATTTTCTTTGAACTCAAAACCGTGTATTTCAGGCAGCCATGCGCTTGATTAAGTTTAGGCTATTACACAATGAGGAAACTAATTTCATAGAAAGCTCAGAGCAGCAGTAGCTGGTTGTCTTTTCAGGACTGTCTGCAGTGTCTGGTTGAGTCAGCAGCAAGCCTTGAAAACATGCAGCCAGGCTCCTTTAGCCCAGGCAGAGACAGTGTCCTTCTGAAACTTTCATTTAAAGTCTTGATATTCCCATGTCTAAGATTTACCCTGACTCATGAAAATGGATGTACAGTGAGTGTTGTACATGGAGTTTCCTTTGCAGAAGCTGTTGATTGGTCACAGATCCATTAGGTAAGATACTTACCCACATGATTTGCATTTCTAGAAATGCTAGCTTCACATGATGCTTGAGAGGGAATGAGTTAACTGTGTATCCAGCCTCAAGGATTAATACTGGGGCTGGGGAAGCAAAACTGCAGGAATACACTTGAATTTTCAGTGTTAGCTTTGCTGCACAGCCCTGTGTATTATTTGAATTGCCAGTGTACATCTGACTTCTGTGCTGCAATAAGGAATTAATCTGATTCTTCTCTGCTTAGTGCAAGTGAAGGGCCTGACTTTGAGCTGTGATTTTGGCCTCTTGAGGATTGTGGTGAGAGGCTTTCCATGTGGGTCAGAAAAGAGTTATGAGTACTGCTGGTAGCAACCTTAATTTTCCGTGCAGTGAAGCCAAAACAGAAGGCACATGCTGTGTTAAAATACCAGCTTCCAGTGGGATCCTGGCACATGCTACGCACATGGTTTAAGTGCAAATATTTCCAGTAGAAGTTACTGTTTCTAGTCATAATTTTCTGAAGTATCTGTTAAATGCTTTGCTTATTATTAATTAAGGCTTGTCTCAGTATGGGTTTTGGAATATTGCACGGTGCACACAGTTCTGTTAATTTTTAATAGAAGTAGCAGTTTTGATAATCTGACAAATAATGGATAGGAGAAGAGTTCTCTGAGATTGTCATGGAAGTGCTTGTATAATTAGGAGCCCTGTAATGATCATCTAGGACGTATGAGAAATTTAAATATATTATCATCTTGTAGTCACAGGCATCTTTATAATTCTGTACATACAAAGGGACAGAACTCTGCTGCTTCAGACGAATAAATTTTGGTACTTCCTAACTTTTCAGTACTTCATTTAAAATCATTAAGTAACATTTATCATGGAATCCTAGAATGGTTTGTGTTGAAAGGGACTTTAAATCTCATTGTCCTTCCACCCTCTGCCATGGGCAGAGACGGCTTCCACCAGCCCAGGTTGCTCCAAGCCCCACCCAGCCTCGCCTTGAAAACTTCCAGAGATGGGGCAGCCAGGGCTCCACTGGGCAGCCTGGTACAGTTCATGGATCTAGGTAAGGTTGCCAGGACAGCAGATAAGTGGTACAAGGTGTTTGTTTCTTCCTAATGACTGTGAGAACTTGCAGTGCATAATTTTCTACTCACCTTGTACTTCTTAGAGTTCTCTGGAGTTGCACTAACTGATCTCTAAAGCAGAATGCCCCCCAAAAAACCCAACCTCTACTTGTCTCTGAAGCTCTTTCTGTAAATTGACTCATAGATGTTACATTTTAAGCCAGCAGAATGTTTGATTATTCTACTTTTGACTGCCTTTAAAATTCTAGTTGCCATAACAACTTTATTTCTTTATTTTTAGCACATCAGTTGCCATAACAATAAAATATAGCTTTTTGAATGTAACCATTTTTCCTTTACTTTTTTTTTGCTTTGTGTTATGAAGAACCTTCTTTGAGGGTGAAAGGAAATGTGGCAAAGCTCGTCCCCTGTGAGTGCTTGGGTTAGAACGCTAGCTTAAAAATAAGTCTTTTTTTACTCTAGCCTTATTCCATTTCTGTGGCATGTTTTTTGACTACTGAGTATTTCCATAACTTAGACAGAAAAATGAATGCAAATCACTTGTGTAAAACCTTTGTAAAAAATTGCTGTTTCTCATTCTTATTTCTTTTAGGTAGCATATTAGAAATCCTTAACTGTTAAGAGGGTAATTTCTGGTATCTTTATTTCAATATATGGAGTGGCTATAAAGTCACTGAGGTGGAGGCAGTGTTTCGTTCAGCCTGTTGATATTCCGTGTTTGGGGCAGTTTTATGTGATATATCTTTAAGATATATGAACTAAGAGATTGACTTTCAGCTTCAAGCCATAATCTTGAGCAGAGGAGAGAGGTTTATGTGTGAATTTAATGTTGGTGAAAGAAGTTGGCCTTGAATTCAGTCTATAGACTTGACTTCTCCAGTCCCTGATAGTGTCCCTTCCAAAAGGATTTGTAGATCTCAATGTTGTCTTTTTATTTAACCTATTCTTAGTGCTGATAAAGTATATATTTAATTTCATTTTTTTTTCTAAGAGATGGCAAGTAATACCAGGTTTGGTATTTCTTCTAGAATAAATGATTTCTCAGCTCACATAACATTTTACATGTGCCAATTTCTGGCTATAAATATAAACGTCCTCATTATCTAATAAGACAAAATTTGCTAGTTATTGGAAGTTGAATGTATTTAGATGTCATTAATCTTGAAAAATAGTTATCAGATGTATGATGATTTTATACATTTTAATTAGCTATTTTTTAGCTGGGGGCTGTGGGGGGGAAAGTCAGTAATTCTTGCTTTCAGTGGCATTTTCCTAACACCTCTCATTTCTAGATTCCACTTCTGTGAGTTACCCAGGAATGTACTTCCACTGTTATTTGCAAAATTTTCCCTGTAGATCATTCTCAGTAGGAAGCTGTTCCTTGTCCTTTCTCCTGCGTGGATATTGATCCAAGTGTGTATAGATCCATGCTGGAGGAGAACAGAAGTGATACCTCTTCAGCACTTCCAGCTGGGAGGAAGATTTGGTCTAAATGAAGCTGAGCTTAAAATCCATGAAAAGAAAATGTGCCACCCTTCAGGTTATAAATAGTTAGCATGCCATATCATTTTCCTCTTTTCTATTTCTTCACAATGTGGTAGAATAGTAATCCCGAGTAACACTTAGTTTAAAAATAGTCTTAAAAATCCACTATTTGCTTTGATTATTTTTAGCTTTTTTGTTTTCAGGGAGTAGTGGAATTGGATTTACTGGGATTTGGGGTTGGTACCACCTGCTCCCTGCACTAAAACAAATAGTGGCTCTTTAGTTCTGAACTGGTTTTGCCCATACCAACAGTTGGAGCTGTGACTTCATCTCCTAAATGATCCTGGTTGTTCAGTGCTTTTCTGAGCCACCTCTCGTGTCCTTGAGGAAGAACTATTTTTAAAAGCTCTATTAAAGGAAAAGTTTAGGGTGGAATGTGTCAATTGTATAATCAACTAAAACATAAATTGTTGGTGTGACCGGGCACGTGTTTCCAGCCAGCCTGTCTGGCTTAGACTGGATGTTCCAGGAGAATGTTCTGTGGCTGTTTAACCCAATCCACATCCATGGAGAGTGGATTTGATGGTGCATGTCTGTGTGTTTGTCACATAAGAGCTGGCAGTTCACAATACTAAGAGAATTAGGCTGAAGTGGAACTGTTCTGTGGTACATCCAAACTTCAGATTTTGAAAGACAGACAGGTATATGTGGGTTCAGTCCTCGTGTTCTTAGTAGTTGCTTTTGCATGGGCCTTAAAAGTTGGCTGCCTAATTAAGGCTGCAATAAATTATTCATCAGTTGAACTCATTAAATCAAAATTGCTTGCCTTTTAAAAGGTCATGCTGTAGTTGAAGAGAACTGTTTGGTTTGCAGTGGGTGAAAAGTCGAAGCGGGCGATCACAATGTTTGAGATTTTTTTTTAAATAGCTTTAAAATTTCTCATTCTAGCTCTGCTGGAGTGGAATTACTGCTAATACTGACTGAGCTTATGCTCCTGCCAGGTGAGCTGGAATCCTTTTCAACATACACTTTCTTGGTGCCCACTTGAAATACGCTTTTAGAATACCAGTATCTGTGGAATGTAATTCCTGGCTTGACACAGACAGAAGTATTAGTAAAAGCACAAGTATGTCAAAATATGCCTCCAAAAAGTTTGACTGAATGCAGTACTAAAATCTCTTACGTATTATTTTGAAATACGGAAAATGATTCCCACAGGAAAGGAAAGGGCAATGTTACCTGCACTGTGCAGACTGTTCTCTATATTTCAGCATTTCTTCATTTACAGTTCTCTTAATTGCTATCTTTTGTCCCGTGATTTAATACATTAATCATCTCTTGAAAGATGGGAGCAGTGGGAGATAGTAAGTTGGTGTTGTTTTGCCAGTATCCTTTTCTTTTTCTTTTTTAAACTGCTGCTAGTGTAAGAGCAGGTGGTTTAGTGTTAGTGGCACCTGCATGAAATTGTCTGAGGGCACAGGTTGAATTTTTTGCTTTTCATACAAGAAGTTTTTCTTGTGCTTCTTATAATATATGGTCAGTCAGTAAATAGCGTCCTTCTGTAGCTTACGTGCTGTTTAAAGCAAATGCTCTTTGGTTCCTGAAAAATGTTAATTATCACCATTCAGTTGGCTGCACAGCATTTCCCTGAAGTAAATTCACTTCTTGATTGGTAGCTTATTGCACAGAATTTTATTTCTGTTGATTCAGGACACAGGAGTTTGGTGGTGGTATTTGTCACTCTGGACTGAGCTTCTAAAGTGGATTCAATTTGTCGTAGGACCGTGAAGATCATCTTGAGGGAAGCTCCTCCTTAAGGAAAATGTTCCTTTGTATGAAATTCAGGAAAGTATTTGCTCTGTATGCATCCCTGCCCATGGTGGGGAGAGCTGGAACAAAATGATCTTTTTAAGATCCCTTCCAACCCAAAACATTCTGTGATGCTATGAAATACAATCCATGAGATCGCAGTAATGTTTAAAGGGAGATTGTAGCAATTTACTCCAAAAACTTGCTTAATATTCATTAAATACATGACTAGTATTAGGAGTAATTTGAAAGTTTTGAACTTCAGAAGCATTCAATGTAATTGTTGCTTAACAGCATGAAAAGACTGCAAAATAAATAAACTTGCAAATGTGAATGCCCATCTCTCTCTACTGATCCGCATTAAAAAAAAAAAAACTTGCCCATTTCTTCTTGTTCTGCATCACAGCATCCTAATTACCTAACACTGATGTGATCCTGGCTCATATTTGCATCATTAGAAACAGCAAAGGACTGAGCTGAGTCCAGCTGAGGATCAGGCTGAACCTGAGCCTTCTGGAGGAGTACTAGTAAATATGCAAAGGGATCTTCAGCTCCCTTCACATCTCTTGACCGTTTAGAAGGCTGCTGTCCCCTTCCAGTCCTTCCTGAACTGCCCTCACCCTTGACTCCAAATTACACCAGCCCCGTCCTTCTCCCGCCGCTGCTCTGCTGCTGCCACCAAATCCAGCTTTGCCCTAATGCAGAAAAGGCCTGTGATGGTTTTTTTCCTGTACCCATAAGGTAAGAGCTCCACAGGAGCATCTGCAATTCAGAAGCGCAGCTGTGTACCTGGTGTCTCTCGATCTTTGTTGCAGCACAGGCTATGTGGGCTATAGCACTGTGAAATGATTTATGGCATTCTTTAGGATCGTAGGGTGGGAGGGAGAAGGGAAGGAACTGATCTCTGGTAGCAAAAGTGATAAATGAGACTAGCAGGTGGAGAAATGGTTTAAAAGTTTCTACAATATACTGTTTCCTTCACAACTGACACTTCTGCGTTTTTACCACTGGTCCAAGTGGGTTTAGCCTTGATGAGGATGAAGACAAACCACAGTAAGAAAACTTCTGAGCTGCTGGTGGGAGTCACAGGGAGAGTGGTCAGACATTGGAACAGGGGCTGTGAAAACTCTGTCCGTAGAGATGTTCACAGCTCAGCTGAATGTAGGACCCAGCACAACATGGCTTAAGTTTGGTGTTGGATCTGATTTAGAACTTTGGCCCTGTTAGGAGCAGGACATGGGGTCAGATGGTACCCATAGGATATAAGGAGTTTGAGAAGCCTAAGCTTGTTTTGAGACAAAATGAAGGGTTTATTTGTATGTATGTACTCCTTATATCTCATCATACGCCTGTGCTGAGGTCAGAATCCCTGTGTGTTCTGTGTGAGCACGAGCTCTCCGTGGCAGGTTTTAAATAGACAGCTGTAGTGGGTGGATTTGGGGAAGAGGCTTTATATTCCAAATACCAAACAGAACAGAATTCTGCCTTAAATACAACACTGATATGACTTCATAGAGCAACTTCAAACACTTAATATGATGTAGAAAACGCTATCTATGTACACACACACACACAATTTTTAAGGCAACAAATGATTTTCCTTCCTCTGCTACTTTAAGCTGCACTAAAACTGAAAGCTTTATAGAATAGAATTACTCTGGAGGCATTAAATGCAAAACCAGGGTGTCCATAAGATACTTTGACAAGTAAATGCCAGAGGTATTTAAGATTGAAAATAAAGCAAACTGAAAGGAAGACCTTTGTTCTTTAGGCTTAGGAGAAAGTATATAAAAGAAGAAAATACTGTAAAACAAAACAAAAAAAAGGAGTTGGGCAGAAAAAATAGAAGCTGATGAGTTGGTATGTATATCAGCACTGTCATTTGGGTCTGCATCTAAATAAATAACTACTGTGTTCCTCATCCCACACTCTCAGCTGCACCTCCTTGCTCTCATCAATGCCTTTAAAAAAGATTTTACGGAAATTATTGTTGTCCATTTAATCCAGCTGACCATCCAATAATTTAACAATGAAAGACTTCAAACTAGAAATGAGTGGTGTGATTGAGCTGCTGCTTCATGCACTGCAGGGATTGCTTCCATCAGTCCTGTTGCCTTACAAAAAAAGGATTTAGGAAACAAATACTGCTATTCCTTTCCAAACAGAATGACTAATAGATTGTTTTCTTGCTTGGAGCTTCTAAATCTCCTTCCATATGGACTTCTTCTGTCTGAGAAGCTTTATCTGGTTTCCTTGCAGGGTCACACATCACCGCTGCTTTCACAGCCTTGCTTTGCATACACAAAGCTCATGCTCCTACCACATCCCCTCTGTTTTCAGCAGGATCAGATGGTGCGAGTCTTCTGTTTGTATGGCGACTTGTGTTGTTTCTAGCTGATGTAATTTATAAAGAAGGTGTGGAATTGCTCCTTCTATTCAGCTTGAAGAGTGCTCAGTTCTCCAGCTGGATGTAACCATCTATGGGAACTTGTACTCCATGTAGGATGCTGCCTTGCTGACAGTAAGGCAATTCTTCCAGTAGAACTTTTCTCTTTCTCACTGTCTTCTCTTAAAACACAGATTAAAACAAAATCCTGAAGCATGTTTTGTTTAAAACTGTGCCAGAGGCCCAAATGTGTCTCTGATCTCCAAATAAAAAAACTTTTCTCATCGAGCTTTTAACAACATTCTGCTACAGCTACATTTTGTAACATTCCCTCTGTAATTCAGTAGTTTCATCAGGACTGGTTGATTTCTGCTTAATTTTCACTTGCCTCTAAATATACGTAAAACAGCACAACTTAGTGCCGTCAGCATGCTGCAGTTTATAGCGAGTGGCTGAGGTGATGAAGCCGCTGGCAGCTTGCAGCATGACTGGATTTTTGGTAGTGAAGGAAGCCTGCTCGTATTCCCAAAGAAGTCAAACTTCCCTACTTTTTACGTTGTCCCTTTAGCTATAATTTCTTTAGAGGACATGCTTTACGTGCATCTAGAACCAGCCAGCAGAGGCTGCCATTGATTTTCCTGTTACCTGCTCAGCAGAGCCTGGGTTTCTTGCAGCAGACCTGAAACATATGGCTGCTGTTAGTGCTTGTTCTCTGAGCACTGAGAGCACTCTGGGCACACGCAGCAGGCACCAGCTGGGGCTGACCTGAGATCAAGGTGACTCAGTGGTTACTGTGACATTCGGAAGCTTTAGTAGTTAACAGTCCTTAAATCTGTATGGAGCAGGATGTACCAAGCACGTAGTTCCTGTGGTCTGCTTTGTCAGGCTGTACCTTTGCTTATCTCATGCCCCTGTGTACCTTTGGGGCTCCTAATGTCCATTTTCAGGTGTTTTGGCCCTTTATATCCCTGGTGCCAACCACGATCTATCCCAAGGAGAAGTGGGAGAAGTACTGGGCACTGCCATGCCTGTGCACACTGTTTATTCTCCTCCTCCTCCCCCACAGGAAGAGTGGGAAGAGGAGGAATAAAAATTGCTCCCTATTGTTCTGTCCATGGTATGGATAACTGGGGCTTAAAGCTGTGCTCAGGGACTAAATTTAGTCATTAAGTCTGTTGTTGCAGCCTTTTACCATTCTGAGGTATCGGAGATAGTTGAATTTTTTCCTAAATCCTCTGATAGAAGACTTTGGAATGATCACATGCCCTTACTGCAAACCACTTTTACACTGCTGCAGTTTGTGCTGCTTCACGTTGCTACAGACTTGTCATTCAGGCTTGGACATTCACTCCAGGCAGTACTCGAGATACAAGATGTTAGCTCAGGAGCAGCTTATTAAAAATTTGCCTTTGGTTTGCCTTGGAACTAGAAGGATTTAAATCACTGTAGTTTCTAATGACTTGGTTGGTTAAAGTCTCCTATACCATCCAAGACACGTCTTCTGCTGATCAATAGCCCAAAATGCTGTTCTGCGGTTGGTATTTTGGTATCTAAATTTGCTGTTTCAGTGTCTAAGGATGCATGGAGTGTCTGTGTAAGATAACTTTGATGGTTGTACTTCTGTGACTGGGTTTATTTTTGGGAAGCGCGAAGTAAACAGAAGTTCTGAGTACTTAATCAGGGAATAGCTGCATCTGTTTGCAGGAGGGGAGAGCTGAGCTAATTGGTTCAGTTTGGAAAAGAATATGTTTCAAGTATTTGTGTTTAAACCGGTGTTGAAGCAATTAGGGCGCTGTTAGGGTACTACTAATACTGGTCCAGTGTCAAAACCGGGTATAGATGAGTTTGTAACATATATGTGTTAAGTTTGGAAGTAATTAATTAGGGGACGTCATTAAAAAGGGGGCTGTAATTTTGTCTTTTAAGGAAGACTAGAAAATTTGTGTGGAACTATGGCAGGTATTTTACCAAACTAAACCTTAGCAGGTGATGCTTAAAAGGTGTGCGCGCAATTAGTAACGTGGGAATAACGTGGGATTGTTGGAGTAAACAGCGTTAGCGGGGTGACGACGGTGGTTTGTTAGATTATGCCTGGGTTATGTATGCACATCTCTCTGCGAGGGGTGTGTTGGCTTCCTCGGGAGGCTCCCGGAGCGCAGCGGTTCGCGCCGGGGTGCCCGGCTCGGTCGGGGCCGCTGCCCGGCTCGGTCGGCTCCGCTGCCCGGCTCGCTGGGCTCCGCTGCCCGGCTCGGTCGGGGCCGCTGCCCGGCTCGCTGGGCTCCGCTGCCCAGCTCGGTCGGCTCCGCTGCCCGGCTCGGTCGGGCCCGCTGCCCGGCTCGCTGGGCTCCGCTGCCCGGCTCGCTGGGGCCCGCTGCCCGGCTCGCTGGGCTCCGCTGCCCGGCTCGGTCGGGCCCGCTGCCCGGCTCGCTGGGCTCCGCTGCCCGGCTCGCTGGGCTCCGCTGCCCGGCTCGGTCGGGGCCGCTGCCCGGCTCGCTGGGGGCCGCTGCCCGGCTCGCTGGGCTCCGCTGCCCGGCTCGCTGGGGCCCGCTGCCCGGCTCGCTGGGGCCCGCTGCCCGGCTCGGTCGGGCCCGCTGCCCGGCTCGCTGGGGCCCGCTGCCCGGCTCGCTGGGCTCCGCTGCCCGGCTCGGTCGGGGCCGCTGCCCGGCTCGCTGGGCTCCGCTGCCCGGCTCGGTCGGGGCCGCTGCCCGGCTCGCTGGGGGCCGCTGCCCGGCTCGGTCGGGCCCGCTGCCCGGCTCGCTGGGCTCCGCTGCCCGGCTCGCTGGGGGCCGCTGCCCGGCTCGGTCGGGCCCGCTGCCCGGCTCGCTGGGGGCCGCTGCCCGGCTCGCTGGGGCCCGCTGCCCGGCTCGCTGGGCTCCGCTGCCCGGCTCGCTGGGCTCCCTGCGCCCGCTGGCGCTCCCGGTGCCGGCGGCGGCGCCATTGGACGGAGCGGGAGCAGGGGAGCGGCCGGCACCGCTCCAGCGCTCCGGGCTGCGGCGGGAGGAGGGGGAGGAGGAGGAGGAGGAGGAGGAGCGGCTCAGGTGCAGGCAATCATCGCACGGGGGGAGCGGGGAAGCGGCGGCAGCCGCTCCAGCCGCACCGCGGTAACAGGACTCCCTGTCAAGTGTTGGACATAGCGGCTGGTGAGGATGCGTGTAGGTGAGAAAGCTTCTCTATTGCTTTAGCAGGGAATTGGAGAAAGGAGTGATTTTGTACGTGCTCTGTTGCTTATAGACAAAGGGAGCGAATAGGCGGAAATATTCGGGGATGTTATAAAATCTGAAAGGACTTTCTGTACAGCGTGGCGATGCACGACAGGAAATTAACTCCAAAAAGAATGCTTTCTCTCAAAGTGCTGCGACAGAATTGAACATTTGGCTTTTCTAGTATCTGAAATTCCTCCTGAAGACACGGCAAGGACTATCAGAAACATCAGAGAGATCCTGGTACTTTTAAAGAGACTTAAAGCAAATGCGAGCTGAATGACCTTGGAGATCATTTGATGTGGATTCATTAATTTTCACTGCTAGTCTTCTAGTCTCAGGAACTCTAGGATTAATGATGGTTTTAACATTTTAGGGGCCTTTCAAAAACCAAGATTGTATACATATAATTACCTGCCTAATGATTCCTGAACTAATCAAGCATTTACTTAAAACTGAATACAGAAGATGCTTTCTTTTAATGTTTTCTCTCTCCATAGCTGTGAATAAAATGAACAAGGTAATGTCCTGCAAATAGAAGAACAATTTTTTAAAGCAACTATTTATTATGCAGATCATCTAATAAATACAGAAACCTTAAACCCCTGAGAAGATGAAGCTGAGCAACAGAATAATGGAGTAGTAAACAATGGCAGCTTTTCTAGTCAAATCAGCATTTCATTAGCTTCCCAGCAGAATGCAGATGGAAGTTTCTGAGCTCGTTGTGTGGGGGTTTGTGAAATGATTCAGTTGTTGCTACAGAGGTGAGCAATATCATGGATATACCTATGAACTCCTGGGTATTGAGCCACTATAGTAGATATGGCAGAGTTTCTAAAGATGATTATTTTAAATTGCCATTGCTGAAATTAAATTCAAGAGGATTTATTTTGTCTGTGGGGACACTGAATTATGATTCTGGCATTCGTAATTGTAATGGACTATAACTGTTTAAAGGAACTGTAAATATTGACATAAGTCTCCAAAATCTATTCTTAAATTATTTTCATTTTTAAATGAATAGATACAATCTTCCTCATTGTATGTGAGATGTATGTTTGCTTTCTTGGGAGCCAGAGGACAAATCTGCCTCATCCCCCACCTGTCTCCCCCTAAATAAAATTCATTATTCATATCCAAATAGTGGTGAGTCTATTGGAATTAACCTTGACAAAAATGTTTTCCTTACCTTTCCAATGGATAGCATGGATAAGATGGAGAACCATCTTCTGAACTGAACAAGAAACGATAGCATTAGAGGATGAACTTTTTCCTTTAGTCTCCAGTCAGTCTGTGATTTAAACTAACACGTAAAGATTATCTCCAATAACTGCTGGTCCAGGAAACCTGAGCTGTACTGAGGTTCCTCCTTCCCTTCCTCTCCCTCTCCCCAGTATATCCCAAAGTAACTGACTTTCTCAGGAAAATAAGTCAGAGATTTCCCTCCCCTCCTTCCCTGGGAAATGAATGTGTCTCTTTTGTCAGTTTTTATTTCTGTTTGTTTTAGAAGTGCCTTGTGTTTGCTAAAGATGGGTCAAGAGCACTGGAGGAGCTGATCAGTGGCCTTTCTCTTTCTGGCTTTTGTTTTTCTTTTCTTTCTTTCTCTCTTTCTTTCTTTCATTCTTTCCTTAAAGCCAAGGTGTGCCAGAGGTGATGCACTGATGCTGAGGAGGCATCAACAGCTATGGGACTCTAATCCTCTCACATGTAAGCACTGGCAGTGTCTGCAAAGAGAGATCGTGAGACGCTGAAGCAGAGTTTAGCTGCTGTTCAGCAGGTCACCTGCTCACTAAGGCTCAGATTGCACAGTTCCCTAAGCACAAAACATGAACCAGTCCCGATGGATTGAATGGAGGACTCTGAATATGAGCAGTAGTGTTATGAACATATCTGAGCACCTCTCCTGCCCTCTTGGATTTGGTCACTACAATGCAGTTGACATCTGTATCCTTGAGACAGTCGTTATTGTCTTGCTAACATTTTTAATTATTGCGGGTAACTTAACTGTGATATTTGTTTTCCACTGTGCTCCACTCCTGCATCATTACACCACCAGCTATTTTATTCAGACCATGGCCTATGCTGATCTTTTTGTTGGAGTCAGCTGCTTGGTTCCTACTTTGTCACTGCTCCACTACTCAACAGGTGTCCATGAGTCCTTGACTTGTCAAGTTTTTGGATACATCATCTCTGTGCTCAAAAGTGTATCTATGGCATGTCTTGCTTGCATCAGTGTGGATCGCTATCTCGCTATAACAAAGCCTCTCTCCTATAATCAACTGGTCACACCTTGTCGCTTGAGAATCTGCATCAGTCTGATCTGGATATACTCTTGTCTGATCTTCTTGCCTTCCTTCTTTGGTTGGGGAAAACCTGGTTACCATGGAGATATTTTTGAATGGTGTGCTACCTCCTGGCTAACTAATGCCTACTTTACTGGCTTTATCGTGTGCTTACTATACGCTCCTGCTGCCTTTGTCATATGTTTCACCTATTTCCACATCTTTAAAATTTGCCGGCAGCACACCAAAGAGATAAGTGATCGGAGAGCTCGATTCCCTAACCACGAAGGGGATGCTGCTGGGGAGACTGGGCACAGCCCCGACCGCCGCTATGCCATGGTTTTGTTCCGGATAACCAGTGTGTTCTACGTGCTGTGGCTCCCTTATATCATTTACTTTCTGCTGGAAAGCTCGAGGGTGTTGGAAAACCCAGCACTCTCCTTCCTAACAACGTGGCTTGCTATAAGCAATAGTTTCTGCAACTGTGTGATTTATAGCCTCTCCAACAGCGTGTTCAGGCTGGGACTGCGGAGACTGTCAGAGACAATCTGTTCATCTTGTATGTGTTCAAAAGACAGGGATGTACGGGACCCTAAGCCAAGGAAACGGGCTAATTCCTGCTCCATTTAAAGAAGACGGGCACATGTAATCAAGTGCAGAGTTTTGATAGTATTTGTGGTATCTGGAAACTTGCCAGAGAGAAATGTTTACTTGAACAGCTTGCCGTGGTGTTAGAGTGAGTTTAAAAGGGATCCTGGAAAAGGCAAAGGCAGCTGTAAGAAGGGTCACTGAACTCTTGTGAAATTGTCGGGGAACAGTTCAACAGAGATGATGAAGAAAGTCAGAAATAAAAATCTTCCAAAGGGCATGGAGTAACTACCACATCAGAGGAGGCTCCTCGTAAAACAAATTAGTTAGTTACTATCTTACCTTTTCCCCCTTGTAGCCAAGTTGTCTTTGTGTCAGAATACACTGTAGCCTTCAGAATTGTAATAGATTTAAGAGGAAGCAATCAACACCACAGTATGCAGCTATCCGTAAATTATATACTTGAGGACTGTAGTAGGTACTGCAGGTAATAATCGGCTCTATCTCTGCTCACATATTGTACAATTTTCAGTTGTACAAAAAATCTGCAATGCATAACCCCTACCCTGGGCATGATGCTTTGGGATGAACTGGCTCGTTTTGGTACAACTTGCACAGAAGCTCTCCCTCTCATTTCCCCGTTTTTTCCATGCTGTGCAACCCTTATATTCCACTGCCTGCAGGTGGGTGAGTTGACGGCGCCTGTGAGGTAAACTGAGTCCCAAACCATTCTTTCTGCAGGAAGCAGTAGCCCTCCCTGGCTGGCTGACTGCAGCTGCCCATGTACAATTTCTTCAGTCGTTCCCTCTGTTGACCCAGTTAAATCAGCGCACAGTATCAATGTAGTGTCCTTTAGGGTGTACTAAAGCTTTTCCTTACGGGTTCCACAGATGCAGACATGATAATGGCACACAGCAGTGTGCAGCACTGCCTAGAAAATGAAAACTAACCAACCCTTTTCTTTGGGAAATGTCAAGAGCTTACTGTTGTAGCTGTCAGTCTGTTGTGTGAACCTCACTTGCACGTAGCGTATTTTTTTTAAGAGAAAGCGTAAATTGTGCCTAATGTTTTCATAGCACATGGAATAGGTCAATGCTACTGGATTAAAAATTCACACTTGCTTCAAGAGAAATACTTCTGTGCAGCTCTTTGTTAGACACGTGTTCTCAGAGGAGGTGAACAAGACAGTTCAGTGTTAAATACAGGCCAAGAGCTTTGGTGTGTCCTTTTGTACGGAACTGACTTTGATTTTGCAAGGGCACACATTAGGTTTGTGTAATAAATTGCCAGGGGTTCAGATGCATGTCAGTCAATATAATACTTAAATTATAACTTTGAACCAAATATCATTTTCTTAGATGGTTATTGGCTTTTTAAAAAGGCCCAATTATTGATTATTGGTGCCTTTTAACACTGCACTATTACTCCTTCTTTCACCAAAATGCATATGTAAAGATTGTGCCTATTACTTTTTGTAATGAAAGCTGACCACGTGTGCACACTTGTGGTTTGACTCTAGAGCTCCCTTAATGCTGTACTCTTTGTTTTGTTGAGGTGGTTCTGAACCCCTGTACTTTTTTTTAACCCTGTAAGAAAGTTGAAACAATGGAATAAAGTAGTATTATATCAATCAAACTCAGCCTTGGCGTTAGTTCCCTGATGTTACACTCTGTTCTCCTTGAAGTTCCTTTTGGGTTAGGACTCGAGTGAACAATTTCAAATCCAAATTTCAAAGCTGCTTACTTGATGTCTAAAATGTTCTTATTCTGGTTTCTGGCATTGCTTGTCTTCAGAGTAGATTCAAACGTGACTTGAAACATTCCTGGAGCTGAGCTGAGCTGCTGCTGACACCCGGCTCTCACAGGTTTTAGGGAAAAATGAATGGTATCCCTCACACGGATCTCGTAGTGCTCCATGTCTACAGGAATGTATTTGCTGCCTTCTTTTGACAAGTTGATGTTTATTTTGGGAGGCTCTTTTGGCTCGCTGCTGCTCTGTATGGTTGTGTAACCCCAACTCTTCCACAAACACGATGTGGATTCATTTAGTTTTGTCATTATTTTGTCATTTTTTACTGCTTAGTAGGCCCTCGGTGGGCAAGACTTAGGCAAGGAGCAATGAAATATCCTATTTCTCACAATTCACAAGGCTGGTTTCCTACCAATCAAGTCATTTTATATCTGTGCTCCAGAGCTGGCTGCTTAGAGCTTCTCATTTTCACTGGCATTTCTGGTGACAAGTTTCTGTGGGACCTTCTGAAATTCAAGAAAAGTTCTAGCAAGTGCTTGAAATCGAACTAATGTTTATTGAACCCAGCCTGCAGGCAGCAGATGTATTGTGAGTGTGGTACTGTAACTCCAGATGTGTAGGAACACCCAAGCAAACTCACTTGGGTCGGTTGTGCCTTAGCTGAACCCTGTTTGTGTGACCTCAGCAAGTGCAGTTGATGTACAGCAACTTCAAGCTTTATTGCCCAAAAAGGGTAGGTCACAGGTAGGGCTTGGCCTCAGGGGCTGCACCCCAAAGCTTGCTCACTCTGAAGGGCACAGGTAGCATTATGTTCCTCTCTGCCATCGTGTTCAGTGTGGATTTGTTGGGTGCAACTAGAGATTTCCTTCTTCCTCAGGCTGTTCTTGGAGGGAGAGAATATAGGAGAAATCCAAAGCCCTGGAACTCACTCGTAGGATCCAAGGTTCTTCACCCCCCTTTCAAAGTTTTTTGTTGAACATTGGCTTCATGTTGTTGGTGCAAGAACACTGTTTTGTGTTCCTGGACCCTGAATTTCAGCTGCTGTAAATTCACATTTCAACCTGTTCTCTATAATCTCCTGGAATCTGTCAAATTAAACATTCTCAGTGGATTTAAGTATTGCTTTTCTTCTTTCTGTTTCCCAGGTGACCAGATTTGATCTGGTCAGTCACATGAATCTTTAAATTTAGTGTCTGTGTTTCATTTTATGGAAGTGTTTTCTAAATTCATGATCTAAAATTTTTATTTGAGGGACATTCTATTACTGTTTACTAATGCTGTCTGAGGATTCCAGCTGCTGCTAAATTCTCTTCCAGACTTAGAACGCTGGGCATTTTAATGGATTAAAAAAGTCACAGAAATTCCAGTCACCCAATCTGTCACTTTGGATTTTCATTCTGTCATTATATAAAGTCTGAAGTTCTTGTATGAAAACCTGATTAAACAATGATACTTTTAAAGCTGGCTCCCACTTTCATGGGCCTGAAGATCTTTATGATTTACGAAATACCTGGTAAAGAGGAGACCGGACACTGACTAAAGAAGTTGATGCGAAAAAGTCATTATTGATAATACAGGTAATGAAAAGGAAGCAGCTGTAAAATGCAAAATGAAGAAATGAAGCTATATGCCTGATAGATAAGTAAAACAAATAAATATATATACACACACATATATATATATATGAAAAACTCCTTTATGCAGGTAGATTATGTTGTGCTGTTACATTTCTCTGGGATACTTAGCTTGCAGCACACCAGGGGCAATGTCAAGGTCGATTGCCTTACCATTTTTGGAATGTCATGCCTGCAGCCCAAGGAAAAGTCCAAACAATGGTGTAATGGCAGCAAAAGAACTACCAGAAAGGTGTTTTTTTCTTCACCAAATTCTATGTGCTTCCTTATTTTCTGGCTGAGTAAATTTCTTCTTAAAATGCTGTTCTTTAAAGGGGAAGGGAACTGTAGTGATGAAAAACACATTGCTATCTTTGAAGGTTTACTTACTGTCTTATATAGTAAGATATTCTTTCCCTGTTTCTGCTTAAGAATCCATTTTGTAATTGTATTCAGTAAAGCATGAGGTACTGTGCCAGTTTTATTTTTGTGCAGTCTTTGTGCTTCCTCTGCTGAAAAGTTGGGAAAAGTTGCTTTGTTGAGCTGCCTTCACAGGTAGTTTAGGAAGACCTTTTAAAAACAGTGGTTTTATTGGTTAATGATTAATTTTCATTCATTAGTGTTTGGCAATAGAACGTCCTTGAGTACACTTAGTTTTTACACTCAGCAAAAGTAGTAAAATGTCCTTTTATGGGTAAATTAACTTAGCAGTCGATATTAGAAATTGAGATTTAATGAGGAGTTATTTCATTAGCTATTTCATTTCAACGTGGAGCTCTTTTATCTTTCCGTATTATAGTTGTAGCTAAACACGTGAGTATACAGATGCTTTATTTTTTAAAGTTGGTGTTGGAATGCCGGGGATCTGCATCTCTGAGCCCAGGTCGCTGCTGTTCCAGGGTGGGAATATCCCTTTAGCAGCTCTCCAGCTCAGGTGCAGCACGCTGGGCAGCCCCATGGTCCTGGAGCTGAGTTTGCCAGGGAGCAGTGCCAGAGGTTCAGCAGGGGGAGCAATGTCAGTGAAGGTGGCAGTGGCCTCCCCAGCCATCCACCGGGACCAGCTGATTTGCAGCTCTTTAGTTTTATTGTCCCTGTCACCAAAAGGAGAAGTTTAAGCCTTTTGACTTCATACCTGCCCACTGTTCCCTCTGGCTCTTTTTTTATGGATAGAATGGTGCATCTTTCTACCGAAGAACTGAATTTGATTGATTTTGTTGGGTTTTTTTCATTGAAAAATTTCATATGTGTCATTTGAATGGCCAAACCAAGCCATTAACTGCTTTGTTAACCAGATGCCAATTACTTTGTAGACCTTTCCAGAAGTGGCAGCATCACTGAGGTAGTGTTTTCCTGTCATTTGCAGCATTGCCTGGAACATTGCTTAAAGATAGCACTTTCCAAAGATTACATGTTTTTTGCTAAACCAAATACAGAGGTCAAGTAAAACCTGATTTTTTTTTCCCCCTATTTTACACAGACATATTTAATGTTTTTCTAAGTATGTGCTGAACTTATGCATAGATCTCAGCATTTTTAATTGTTAACCAAAGTCTATGCCATTATTGTTGATGGGATGAAAGCGATGTAGAAGGCTATTCAAGAGGAGATGGATTTTTCTCCTCATTCTGTAAAGAAATTCTTCCTTTCCCCATCTGATACTAGGACAATCCCCTGAGCTCCATGAGCTGTAAGTGCTAAAGGAGTGGGATGTGAATGGAGAAGAAGCTGTTAACGGCTCCATGCCCCAGCACAGCCCTGAGAAAATCCGGAAATCCCTCACTTTTGCATCCATAATTTCTTCGGGCTCCTCCTTTGTGCAAGTACTAGGAACGGTAGGATGAATGTAAGGAAACCTTAGGGCTTTCAGCTGCACTGACCAGTGGCTAGGAAGAGTAATTTCTGGCAGTAAAATCTTTGGGACTTTATCCCAGTCTTACACCATCTGCTGCCAGACTTAACCCTCTGGAGCAGACTGTGACACCGGCGCTGCAGGGTTTTCGTTATAAGCACCAAAAAGGTGCTTATAGGACAAAAAAAAAGGTGACTGGGAGCAAAATGAAACTTTTCTAAGTGCAGTGATTACCAGGGAAAAGAGTTTCTTCTTTCCTATGCGATGTTGATCCCTGCCTCAAAGCTTGCAATCTAAAATGTGCAGCTGGCAGTGTTAGGAAAAGAGACAAACACCAGGGGTTTGAGAAGGGGAAGCTCAGAGATGACAGTGTCATCTGACATGTGAGGGCACTTGTGCATCTTGACAGCATTACTCTTTTTTTCTTTGTTTTCTTTAAATGTCTTTTTTTCCCCTCCTTCTGTGTATTATTTAAATAAGCAGAAATTCTTCTCATCATGGAAGAAGTCCATTTTATGAGATATTTAAATGAGGGATAGGGTAGTGGTTTGGGCAGGTATAACAGAGGGTCCCAAGTCACTTGTGAAAACATGTACTTCTTCAAATTTCATACACTTTAGGCAGGAACATCTTCAAATACCTGTCCCAGGTGAGGGTTTCCACTCCTTGTATCACCTCTCCACTGTTGTTTATGCTTGTGCAGGTATTAACGAAAAGTTCTTGTGGGACAACTGAATTTAGAATCGTAAATGGACAAATGATGTTTTCCGTGATAATTTGTTCTGCCTTAGGAAAGACACTGGCTGAACCTCCTCGTATCTTGGTTGTTTGGGGTCATTGGCAGCTCTGCACAAACTCAGTTTTGGGTAGTGGTGGGTAGGGCTGAAGCACCTGTCTGTCCTCTGCGTAAACTCTTACTGGTGAAGTTAATCCTCTACAGATGGGGCGGGAGACAGCTGAAGGCAATAATGCCTTAAACTGCCCCAGCAAGACTTTGCAGAGCTGTGTTTATTTGAGTTCTTAATGGTAAGGAAATTGGTTATAATTTTAAAAAGAGAGGTCTATATGCTGTGAGTAATGAATTGTTATTAGGTCAAGAACAGAGTAGTCTGGTTTTCATCTGTGCCCTGAGCAGGCCAGAAGGATCTTCATTTGAGAATTTTACTATTATCAGGTAGTTTTTCAGGCACTGCAGTTTTTGTAGGGAGTTTTAATGCAACTGTGTGTGCATAAGGATTGTAAATAGTCATAGAATGGCAAGGTTTCAGTGGCAGCTTTTAATGCATTTCAAGGGCTTTGGGGAGCACTTTGTGGCTCAAGTTGGGTATGTTCTAAGTGTGTGCTGAAATTGCCAAAGCCAAGACAGCAAACACAGGCTGTAAATGCAAGATGTTTATCCAAAACTACTCTCTCTGTCATACTGGATATTTGATACTGTCCAGGCAATTATCTCATGTTGGTTTATGAAGATGCTCTACAGAAAAGAAAGAAGTCTGACACATGTAAGCAGAACTGTGTGCTGCCCTAATGAAATTATGTTCATGATTTTTGATTTTTCAACTCAGGACTCACATGTTTTCTGTGATCTCTCACTTTGGGAGCTCGTAATCAATTCATCATTTTCCTTTTCTGGCTGTGCTTTACTTGATCTCTGGCTTTTGGGTTTTTGAAGTTCAATTTTAAATTAGAGTTTTCAATCCAATTTTGCCATTTTGTAGCTGTGTTCTTCACTTGACTCATGTAAAAACTTTTGTGGAGTATTGGAAAGGTCATGTCCTTGAAGGGAACTGCATCCAGTCTGAAATGTACTTAGGCTGCATTCCATTGTATCTGAAAGAAGTCTTGCTGTACCTTGTTTACCAGATTTCAGGTGTCTTGGCAAGAGCCTCAGTGACAGATAACAAGTTCTCTAACCTCCTCTGTTGGGCTAAAACATTTGCCTCTGATTTTGTTTGTAAAGGTTGCTAACTAAAGAAACTATTTTGGTGGTGAAACAGTATTTCGGATGGGGTTTATGGAGATAATTTATGTGTCTGTTGTATTTCCTCTGGCTGTGATGGTGGAACAGGAAGGTTATTGCTTAAGTGCTGCTGGAAGTTCTGTCCACTTACCCCCTCCCTTTTTTGGGAAAAGAATGTCTGTGATGGTTGGTCATTGGTACAATTGGACTTGAGTGATCATCTTATTTTATGAAATTCATTGCATTAGTAATGCCTGTAATTTGAAAATAAAAATCATAACGAAGTGCTCTTGTAATAATGGTATTGATTTTGTTTAAAAATATACCAAGATGAAAATTCTTTACATTGGTATAAAGACATTTGAAATGTGGTGTATGTGAGGAATACCTGCTGATAATTTGTTTTGGGAAAGATTTGGATTTCAAGGGCAGATGAAATTCAAGAGATTAAATATCAATTCTGAAGAAAAGCAGGTCTTGCTTTTCATGCAGTAATAAAATGAATTGAATCTCTTTCCTGTCAAGGGATTTTGGGTTTCTGTAAGTTGCATTATAGAGATGGTAGTTTAATGAGCCATGGCTTACCAAGAAATGTTGAGATATTAGTAATTATAAAAATAATTAAGAAGATTACTAGAAATCATCTCTACCATCACCATGATCTACCTGGACCTTGAATCCCAGATGTAACTAGCCCAAGGTAGCACAGCTGGAAGGAATTCTGAGGAGCGGCAAAGGAACTCTTTTTCTCTAGAGGAGAGTTAAAGTCTCTAGGATTTTCCAACTTAGAAAGGAGGATTAAGGTACAGGGGAGTTTGAGAAATCTGTGGGGTTGGGATTGTCCTGGGGGAGAACCGGGCATAAGTACCCACTATGAAAACAAACTGTGTGTGCAGTGAATCATGGGAGACACTGACCAAAGACTCTCTGGACGTAAAAGCTGACACGGGTTAAAAATTCAGGAGAGTTTAGGGAGGAACAGTGTGTTAAATGCTGTCATCATCGTGCTTCTGGCCTGAGAGTCCATGTGCTGCAGAGTACCCGAGGCTGGGAGACTGTGGTGGGGGAGGTTGTATGCCTGAGGATGTTTGCCCTGTTCTTATCCTCATCCTCAGGCATCTGCTCCTAGTTGCTGTCCCAGCCAGGGTTGATGCCAGGGCAACTACGGGCAGACCCACAGTGTCTGCTCTTACCTTCCTGCTCTCTTCCCTCAGTACATCCTTACTGCTTCTCATTTACTCACTCTGGATGTTCCTTTTCACATTTGGTCTGTCAGGAATAGAATGCCCAGTTTACTTCAGCTGCTTTTTCTGAATAAAATTGTGAGTGAGAAATGAACATCTGTGGCTGTGTGTCTTTGTATGTGTGTGCAAGGTGGCAGTGAGAGAAGTGTCAGGATGATCAGCTGTCTCCAGCTTTCCTTGCTAGGGAAACAAAACACCTTCTGGAAAAGCACCAACAAGCAGTTGTGAAGGGGACTATATTGCTAGTTCTGACATCAAGTATTTGAGGATATACTTCTACTTGGGAAAAAAATATATGTAGTAGTTAAGAGCCAAGCTGTTTGATGGGCAGTCATAGCAGAAAGGGCTTTTTAACCCTATCTCAATAGCAGGACTTTTTAGAAGCCAAAGGGATGCTGCAAAAGCAGGGTTGCTGACACTCCACATGGGTAAGTCGAGTACCCCAACCAGTCTGCAGCTGGTTCAACAGAAGTCCAGCAAGTCCTCCACAACTTGTTGTATCAAACCTACAGGATAAAAGAAAGGGGACTGCCGTGTTGTATTCAAGAAAAAAAAATCAGTGATAAAATTTCTTTGCCCTGACAGCCTGTGTGGCTGACACACAGCTTGCAGTTCCCAACAACCAGCTGGCATTTTCTCAAGTACTTCTGTACTCCCCAAAGTTAATAATGAAGTAACAGCAAAGTCGAGGCAAGTACCTTAATGAGCTGTGATGAGGATCCAGTCCAACAACACTGTTCCACTCCTAATCAGCAGAATGTTGCCTGTTTTCTGAAAGAATGTGTTATCTATCGAGAAAAGAAACCAGAACTCAAACTAGATCTGGAAAGAACTGTCACTGCTGTATTTATAGAACTGGAAACAGCTCTGCCTGTCAGCAAATCTCCAAAACTATATATCCTTGCTAGTTTTCTAGAGAGGAAGGCTGTTCCATCCTACTCCTTTCATTTTAAAATTGGATCAGTTAACATAGGTTTGACCCTAATAACATTTTCTCATTTGCTTTTAAAACCACTGTTGGTAGTTATGTTCTGTGAATAAAATGTGATTTTTTTTTTTTATTTATTTTTTTTAAGGTGCATTCTTGGTCAATCCTTTGCTAGATTTGAGCGCCTAAATCCTGAAGTGGATTCTCTGTGCTCAGATTTGTTTTCCTGTGTTGCAGCTCCATGTACTCCTGCACCTTCAGGCTAGCTTGAATCATCTTGCTCTTCTTCATGTTGTGGAAAAGATGGGAAAATGTCAGGCAAAATTGCAGTTTGGCATGTCAGCATTTAAGTTATTTTGACGACTCAGTTTGTCTTTTTTGTTTTCTTAGAGCAGAATTTCTCATCATGCTTGCAGAAGCCAGCAAGACCATGAGTATTTTTGGTTTTTTCTCATAAAGTAATTACTATTTGAGAAGAAAAGTGCTTATACAGAAAACTTTGAAATTTCAGGTGGGTATTTGGATTATGTTGTAGGGTTTTTTTCTGTTACCATACTGGAAATACTGTTGTCACTGACAATTTAAAATACTGAAAAAGGAAGGTGTGGGCACTGGCAGGCGTTTCTAATATGTCTCCTAACAATGTTTGCAGTCTAGAAATCATCAAGACTTGGCAATCTTTTTATCCAAAAGCATTTCTGTAGCTTTTCAGTATGATTGTATGTTAGCATAGTTACTTATGTACATTTTGGTCCAACCCTTCATTCCTTCTGCAGAAAATTCCCATTCCCTCAGGGGAACCCAGGAACTTTAAGGAAATTTGACTCAGTTTTGCATATTCAGCCTAGCAGTGATATGGCAAGCCCTAAATCCTGATTTTTTGGGAGCTACACACACGACTCACGAGATCTCCTTCACAGCAGCCCAGAGTGGAGCAGGGGCATTGCTAATGAAACAAATGTGCCTCTGTGTTTGTGTGCTCGGCTGGAGACAGTGTGTGAACATCTGTACCAAAAATCCCATCTCTCATCTCTGTTTAAAAATACTGCTGAAAAATCACAGACCATGAAAGAGGGAAGGGAGAAAGGGCACTTAGCTCTCCTTTGTTGCATTGCACTTCACATTTTCAGTCTGCTTTTGGAATAAGCCAGTTGACAGGCAGGATTTGACAACAGCATTATTTTCTCAGGCATGTAAAAACACTACTTCTAGGGATATTATGTGATATTATTTCACATTAGTACAAAAACCTTTTAAATATAGATTGTTTTGGTAAACCCAGAACAGCTCAAATAATAGCCTTGAGTTACACTTTTAAAAACTTCGTATCTCTACTTTGTATCTCCAAAGAGTTTGGCTAAATTTTATTTTAGTTTCTTTGTCGAGCCTTCTCTTTCCGCCTAATTGCATTGCTTTGATTTTGTTTAATTTAATGGGATATTGGCCATTTTCCCTTGAAGTGAAATATGACCATATGAATATAAAAGGCATTAAACCATTCCATGACTAGATGAAAGACTGAGATTTAATCTCGATTTGGTCTTACTTTTGTTGCTGTCATCTGTTGCTGTCCAGTTTGTCTGATGGACTGTTTGAAAAATCAAAATTAGAGTTGGAATCTCAGCTGCTATAGGGAGTGTGTGGGGGACTTTTTCTGAAAAACCTTATTTTCTATTTATATGAGACTGTAATCTTAAAAAAGAAAAATGTTCTCTAACTGTTTTATGGTGTGTAGAACTTTTGTTAGATATTTGCTTCCTTGACTGCTGCTACAAGAAGCCTTTTTTCATCCTGTGAGAACTTTGTGCATAACAGAAGGTTGTTGGCCACACTTCAGTTTATTCGTCTTCTGCCTTGATCGTCCACAACAAAATAACCTCATGCCTTTAAGTCAAGTTCAGCCTGTGGCTTTTGCTGTTAGAACTGGATGGAATGATTTATCTTGATTTAATCTCTTCACTTTTGCTTCTTTGCAGCAGCATCTCTGGCAGTGTTTGAGCTGACCTGCTTTCTTATTAATCAGTTTCACTCAAAATTAGGGCAATATTAGCATACATTGTGTTATATTTAGATTTCATTCTTCTTGGAGTTCGATGAATTCGCAGTTAGAATGGGAATTCAGTATTTTGTGCCATGGAATTGTATCCTGGTTTGGTAACTATTCCAATCTTTTAGGCCTGGTTCGGAAGATTGGCAGCAAAATCATTGCTCTGAATATGTATGTAAAAATACATATTCGTAATATTTATAATTATTTTAGTCGTAACATTTAGAAAATTGTCACTAACTTTGACCCAGTTGTTTACTTCTCCTAACAGATGTGTAGTTTTGATAAAGCAGCATGTCTGAAAACTTGCTTTCAACACTGATAGAAAGGGCACTTTTCTTCTTTCTGGTTTGATGGCTTGTTTTTAGAACAAGGAATATTGTTCAAACACATAGTGAGAGGCTGTAAAAACGGGCAATGTTCAATTCACACTCATTTCGTTATTAGCTGGGAACTCACAGGAGGTAAATCTGTGTTTAGGGAAAGGCACAAATCCATTCTGAGCTAGGGTGAAGGAGAATGTCCTTCCTCCTCACCCTGTCACCTGCAGAGATCCCATCTGGGAGCGTGGAATGAACTCCAGATTGGGACTGGAACTCATCCAGTCGGTGTTACCGAAACCTTGAAGCAAACAGAACAAAGCACAACCAGAGTCATCCTTTGCCAGCACTGACCCCTCAATGACAAAATGGTTTTCAGTGAGACTGATACTGCAAAGCATTAATTCCCTTCAGCCAGTGTGGGAAGTTGTGGAAAGATGTAGGTTTGAAGTGTGAGCAGAATATTTTGCCTAAAACCTTCACCTTATTTGTGAGGGTGTTTCTTTGTATTGTTATCAAATATTGGCTTGTGGAGCAATTGGTTTTTTACACTTCTGATTAGTTAATTTATTTCTCTCAGTAGGGCAGAGAGTGAAAGAAAAGAGAAGTAACTTAGTTATATTCCCCTTTACTGGGTTTGATTTCTCTAATTTTCTTCTTTTTTTTCCTATTAATATAATTTATTTAGACCTGTGAAGGAGAAGATTACTTAGAAAAGCTCGTTGCTTTTTTAATTCCTAAATTTTTATTAATTACTAAATTTTTTTACTAAAAATTGCTTAGGAAAAAAAAGATTGGTTTTTTTTTTGGTGGCTTCGAGCAGCCACTTTTTCTCCTGGTTGTGCATCATTATTTTTATCTTGAAGAAAATACCTGATGATCCAGATTCGATCTGTTCTGGCACCTTCTCAGTCTCTAAGCTTATGTTCTCTTTATACTCTTTAACCTTCAACTAATATTTTTTCGTATTTCAGGTATAAATTCTCTATCTAAGAGAAATCCACCTTCCCCCCCGCCCCCCCTAATTATGAAGATATGACCAATATCCAGATGGATTCTAATCAATTTTGCACTTCTTGATGCTCCCTGGTTGCCTCTCAGAGGTTCCCTCTTCCTGGCCTATCAGTAACCTCACTGCTCCTCTTCCAAACCTCAGTATTACAAGGTAGATACCCACAGGGAAAGATCTTTAAATTTAAAGGTCATTCTCAAATGGCTGTTAGAGTGGCAATAATTAATCAAGAACAGCGAGGACTTTTGGAGACAAAAATTCTATCTCACGGCCTTTAGAGCTTTGGATATTGTGATCCTTTTTGAGGTGTAGCAGAGATAGAACAGCACTTGGATACCTGGGGATTTAAGGTAAAATTCCCAAACACTCACTTGAAGCTCCTAAAAAGATTTGGGCTGATTTTTCAGGATTGCTGAGCAACTCAAAATCTCATATAGGTAATGCAGCAACTGTGGAATTCTTACTACATCAAGTAAATAGTCTTCACAGATAGTCTGTAGACTTACTGGGATCTGAAAATTGATTATTTTCTTTTAACACATACATTACATGAGAATCATTTTTTTAGTCAAGATAGGGATTACTGTTATTTAATCTAAATCTACTTTCTGAGTGTTATGTTGTGTCCCTGGAACCGATGGTTACACTACTGACAGAAATACTGTTACCAGTTAAATTTAATGGGTTGTTTTCACTCTTCCTGTTTTTCATTCATTTATATATATATTTAATTTTTTTTTATTTTGTCATTCTTCTCTTTTTCTGATTCTGCCTTTTCCATGTAGTTGTAGCCAGGTTTTTTCAGGCTTTTCTAGCAAGCAGTGTTCCATGTTCTCCTGAGAGCATTGTGGGTGGAAGCAGAATGAGTGGAAGAGAGAAAAAGCTGTTGTAAGAGGGGACTGAAACTAAAGGAAGTTTGAATTCTTTGCGAAGGTGTGTTTAGGTGGTTCCTCCTGATAGCAAGGTGTCAAATAGCACATTTTCTGCTGCTGCTTTTTAGTTTAAGTTGGGAACTGCAAGTCTCCACAGCATGAACAATTAACCGAAAGCAGTTGCAAACCAAGAAGGATTTTGATCAACAAAAGCTATTTGCAAGACTCAGAGTTCTGCTCCAAAAGAGAGATTTTAACTGGATTAAAAACATGGGTGAAAGGTTGAACAATATGGGGGTAAATGAAATCAAAAGAAGCAAATGCTGGAGCCTCTTTGCCATTGCTTGCGTGGTGGTGGCACCCATTGCACCCTCATGGAGGGCTTGGTCTTGCTGGGCTGTGTTTCCATTAAAGTTATTTTTTAAGTTGGCTGTGCTCCTAAACTCAGCAGTCCTACTTTGTCTGATGTCCAGGATGGCTGATAGGGTGGGTGACTTACACTGCTCTTCATCTGTTGGATACGAGATTGGTATAAGAAATAAAATAGCAGCTAACAAATGGGTGGCAATAAATCACAATTCTGCTCTGTTGGAATAGACATTTTTTCTCCTATCTCTTTCCATCATCCAGTAGAGAATTTTTTTTTTAACTTCTTGTTAATGTCAAGAAGCAGACAACATCCATTCTTTCACTCTGTTGTTTTCCAATTCCACCATTTATGTAACAAAACAATTCTGTTAGACATAGGAGTTTTCTTAGAGGCTGGTACTGTTACATTTGTATGTGCTATCTTGATTTGAGCAATAATAGCTGTGAAACAGGGTTAGAAAAGCATCAGCTGAAACTGTTGCTTGGGAACACCTTGTTTGCTCAGTCCCTGGGAATTCTTGGTGTGAGGCAAGACTGCACCAGAGTGATCAGCAGCATCCCTTGTCCAAGGAATGAACCGATGTCTTTAGTGGGCCAGGTATGTAACTCTGTGGAGATGATTGATGCATTTAAAAAAAAAATGAAGTTTTAGAACTCCATTTCTTCGTATTGTCCCCACCAATCACACAATTCCAAGCTTTTATGGGACTGTGTGAAGAAGGGCCTTGCTAGAATTAGTACTGTTACTTTCCTGGCTTGTAGGGAGCAGGGCAAGAGGACACAGCCTCAAGCTGAGCCAGGAGAGGTTCAGATTGGCCCTCAGAAGGAATTTCTTTACGGGAAGGCTGGTCAGGCATTGGAAGGGGCTGCCCAGGTTGGTGGTGGAGTCCCCATCCCTGGAACTGTTCAAGGAACCACTGGACGTGACACTCAGTGCTCTGGGCTGGGTGACAAGGTGGGGATGGTTCCTAGGTTGGGCTCGATGATCTTGGAGGTCCTTTCCAACCTAATTGATTCTGTAATTCTGTGAAACTGGAAGCTTAGCAAAGGCTTTCTCAGGAAAGCTGTCAGTGCATTTCTCAGGATAACCAGACAGGCCGGTTTCCAGAGTTTGGAAATTTTCCTCCTTAGAGTGTGAAGAAAACTTCTGCTTCTGATGAGGCTGCATTTTGTACAGATCGACCCCAAAAATACCTTGGAACAAAAACCAGTGAGAAAAATCTTACTCTGACATTAGTGACAAGTTTGTCCCCGTAAAAATAATTTGAAGAATCAGAAGAGTGGTGTGAAAACTCCATCCTGGGGCATCAGCATGCTTCAGTGTAAAGCAGGCAAGTGTTCAGCAGCTCCTTTTGTTACAGGCAGTGTTCTAAAATCTCACGGATGCTGCAGCCTTTGGCAGAGGTAGCTGTGTGCTCTGACTGAACCGAGTGTCATTCTGTTAACCATCCTAAAAGAAATACTGTACAGTTGCAAAAAGGAACTTTTTGATACCAACTCAGCCACACTTCCCAGGCTTCCAATTACAGTAAGTTGTTCACGTTTATGGCACTTCTAGGTGGGTAAGAGGATGGGAATAACATCCATGCTATATGGTCAGGGCAGTAGAATTCTGGTAAGAGTCTAGGTTGTTAGTGCAGGAAATAATGTTTCACCACTACATACAGCTTTCTAAAGCCTGAGTAAAGCAATAGGGTAATTCTAATACTGACATGGATGTGGCTGTGGAGGCTTAAATCAGTGGTTTATAGGATTGTTGTAGTATTGCTTATGGGAAGGTTATATGAGCGATAAATTGTGTTGGTGGTGTATTTATGGAGAACGTGGAGGGGGATGAATTACTAACTGGAAATAAATGTAAGGCTTTGAAGCCCTGTTTGTGGTGTAAGTCATGATGCGTTGTTCAAAACAGGGAGCTGAGAAAAGACATTATTCCTGTGAATAGATCCGTCCTGATTGCTGTAGTGGTGTTCTCCAGGTGCCTCGTGCTGCAGATGATGCTGATTATTGTTGATTGTCACGTGCCTTTTACTGTCTGCTATGTAGGTATAGAAGCAAAGGTCTCAGTCCTCCTGTCCTCCCCAAAAGAATAACTAAGTGCTTGAAGTTACCAAGGAAAGAGCAGAATTAATTTGTTTTAATAATGATTAAAACACAGCTGACCACAAAAGTAAAAAAAATGAAGGCACAAACCTGTGGACAGGGGCGTAATTGTGGTTCCCTTTGTGAAAGAAATTGTGCTGTACGTTACTATGTGAGAACTAACTTCAGTCTTAGAAAAATAAGAAAAGTGACCTAGAAGAAATTGATGCGAGAGCAACTTGCTCAGAGTTACCTGAATATGAAACAGAAGTGTGTACACAGCAACAAAGAAGGAAGTTTTGGCCAAAATTTAAAACAAGGGTGATTTTTTGTCATGGATTTTAACCTCCCAAGCTACCTCTACTCAAGCCCTCAGGACCACCCCCACAGAAATAAAAAAAACCCTCACTCTAAATGTAGTGTTCCAGCCTTTGAGAAATACGTGTGTGGGTTTTGGTAAGTAAGTAGCTGGATATTCACAGGTACAGCAAGTGTTGCATTTGCCATCAGTGCTGGGCAGGACAGATTTGTAGAGGCAAGGATTTAGTGAAAACACAGATTTTGAAGTAATTTGTTTTCTTTTTCTGACCTACTGGTCAGAAACAGGTTTTTTTAACAACATTAAAATGGGCAACAATTAAAAATGCCAAGTTCTTTTCCTGTATGTGTCAGTGAAAATGACCTCCTGCTGCCCCTGGCCGTGGGTATTGGAAGGAGATACAAACTGAGAGAAAGCTGGAGTAGGTGGGAAAGATTCATTTCCATAAGAAATGAGGCTAAAAATACATTTTAATGCATCGCTAGTAGTGATGTATTGGTGAGAGCAGGTTTCATGAAAAGCTGTCTTAGGCAGTTAGAGGATAATGTTGTTCTGTAATTGGGCACTGAAAGCAGCCTTGGGATTTTTTGCTACCGGTATGGGAGAACTGGAAAGATAAAGGAGAGGTCGAAGAGTGGTGGTGAGTGAAGCTTTTTCAAACAGATTTGAAACAGAAACAATACCCTTGAACACTGAATCACAAGATGGTGTGTGAGTGGTGTCAGTGCTAGCATTTAGTCACTGCTGTTAAAGGTACTGAAACAGAGCATGTTTTCAGGGGGAAGACAAAGTTCCCTGAAGCCTGCTCAACTGATTCAACAACAAAACACTTGGGAGAATAAAGAGAAGGGATAATAAATATGTTGAAAGTGGAGTGTGTCATAGACTGCTGTTATCTGAAGCACTGTGTGAGGATTCCTCTGGACATTGCTGCTCTTAGCTTTTGATGCGGCCGTTTACAGTCCACAGAACAGAACTTTAAATTACACGGGACTGAAAGCAGAGGAGAAGAAGGCACAGGCACAGCTTGAGTGGTCTGGTAGTTCCTGTGTTGGCAAGTCCTGTTCTGGTTGTTGTACTAGGAGGGAATAACTGATAGGCCACAGGTCTGAAGGAGCTTTTCTCCTGCCTCCCATGTCACGCTTGTCATGCGTTTGTCCCTTTGCCCAAGGAGGCAGATGAAGGAGCCTCTGAGCTGTGCTGGGCACTGCTGCAGGAACATGAGTGTGATGGGGATGATGCTGGCTGTAGATGGTTGTGCTTTATCTGAGATGATTGCTCAGTTTGGCCAGTAAAATAAAGGAAAATATTGCAGAGTAGGTGCCACTTGGGATGCTCTTAGGCTACTGCTGAGGAGCCAGAGGGAAATAGAGGCTGTTTGCTTGCTGAAATCAAGGAGATTCCTTTCAGCAGAGAGTTAATTGTCTTAAGGAGGGGCAGGAAAATGAAATCTGTCAACTTTAGTTTACCTCAATTTTATGACTTTATGTTAGTAATTATTTAAAGTAACTTCAGTTTTTCTCAGAAACTGCTTAGTAATTTATACCATAAGAGTGTCAGTAGACTTTCAAATGTCTCATCTTCATTTCTTGTTACAAACCATCTACGCTGTTGGTGTACTGCATGGCAGCAGTGCTTCTCTGCCTCTCTCATCTCCAACAGAGTAGGTGCTCGTAGGCAGAAACCAATTAAGAGAAAATTACTTCTTCTGAATGCCACTGTCTAAAAGAAAATAACCTTTATTCCTGTTAACATTGGTCATATTTAATGCACGTACTACTGCCAGGAGATTCAAGCACAGTTAAGTGGAAATGACACCTGTCTGCTTTAAGAAAGGTTTTAGCATAAAATGTTCCAAACCCAGTGACAATGTATAATGTTCTGTATGCTAAATGGAAATGTAGTGTAGTCATTTGTCTTAATTACAGTCAGTCATTTTTTCCTTACAAGTCAAATGTTAATATAGTTTTCCTTTTAATTTTTACACTGTTCACATTCCTTTGGTATCTAACATATCACATATATATACATACACAATTTAAATAAAATGTTACAGCTGTTGCACAAATTTTAATAGTTATTATCATATTCCCCATTTGTGTTGAGAACTTTTGTATTACTTTGTTCAGTTGCCTGCTGATCATCTTCTCTAACACATGGATCTCTCCACAGTTCTGATTCCCCATTGTGCCAAAAGGCTTGGAAAATTTTACATGATTATGTAGAAAACCGGTTTTTTTTCCTAGCAAAGCAGTTGTGTTTCGTGTTAAAATCAAGAACTAAAAGTAAAAACCAAGAGCAATAATGATTTAGAGCACTGCTCAGCCTGACAGTTGGAAGAACAATGATGGTAAAATGAGGATGTCTGAGTCAGAGCTGAGGCAGAGTTGTGCTCTGCTCTGAAGCTGGGTAAAATGAGGCAGCAGCCTCATTGCCATTGGTGTTAGTAATGGAAATAATCTGGGCTCCAGGTAGTATTTACTGATTTTATTAGTGAGATTGAGGATTTGCAATCAAAGGGAAGAGTTTTCAGTGAGGCTACTCAAGAGGACAAGAAATATCCCACACAGGGCAAGCAAGGAGGTTTAGGATAATGTACTCCCTCAAATGGAATGTTTTTCAGTAGTTGCACAGAAACAGGCAAATGATGTCATCATTTATAATAATATACTTATTTTAAAAAATAACTTGTTTGGTTACTTTTTGATGTAAGGAAGATTTTGAATCATTGTGGAGCTATATGCAGAAAGAAGTCTCTAAATAATGCTGAATGCAATCGAGTTGAGTAGTTTTCTGTTCCGAAAAATTTCAGGTATTTTTTCAGTTTTCTGAGCAAGGCCCCTATTTTGTTGGTCACTGAGCTGCTCAGTTCCAGTACCCAACATGGGCCGTGGTGTTGCTGTTCTAACTTAGGTGTTTATGTTCAATCATTGGTTCTCTTTTATCTGAAAGACAAATTAAGTTACATCTGTACAAGTCATAGCAGACTCAACTGGTTGGGTATATATGTTGTGGCTCCCAGAGTGTACAGCTGCTAAAAAAAGTAATTAATCTGCTTTCTGCAACTTCCTTACCATCCCAGGCTCTTGCCTTACTCCTGCCCCTTTATTTGGGGTTTAGATGTTCTTGTATGTGTATTTGCTAAGAGGAATTACTGGTAGGAATTCTGGAAGGAGGAGGTCTCAGGTGAGAGTTTGTCTTAAAACTAACCTTGGTTCTGTTTCACTTCGAAAAATACCTTTCTCCTTCTTTTCATTGTTGTGAAAAATTAATTCAGTGCATTTGCCTGCCCCATCTCTAGTGTGAAAGTGAGTCTGTCTTGGTAGATTTACCAGTGCTAATTCCATGTCCACAATCCTTTGGGCAGTGCTATTTTCTGCTTCTCCTATTAGGTATTTCAAAAGAAATGTTGAGGATTTTTTTTATTTGCAGGACTTAGAAGCATTCTCCCTGCTGAAAAATATTGGAGGGGATAGAAGATAAATTTGTTTATATACCCATTTCATTAGGTACAAACTGACTCTCTGAATATGTTATTTTGCTACATTTACATGCCAGTTCTGGATATGATTGTATTGTTAGAAACCAGAGAGAGGACTTGGAATCCGCAAGGTCTGAGCATTTATTAAGGCCTTGATGAAATTTGTGTTTGGGGAGTTAAAAAGTAATAGTTACTGGATTTTGTTATACACACCTCTGTAGGATAATAAGGATTAAACATTGAGTGATGGAGAACCTTGATCATATCAACAGAGATGCTGTTCTTTGGGAGAAATTATCAACCCCTAGTTTTGTCTCTTTAATTGCAACAATTCCTATTGCAGAACTTTGTCTATAGCTTTCAGTGAACCCTTTCGTTTCACAGAATCCATTCTTAACTAAAAAGCAAAGCAGAAATATAAACAGATTATCTGCTGTCTGCACATTATCTGTGTCTGTTGGTCTCTGTTAATGTCAAAGAGATGTATGTTGTGGTATTAGCAGGCTGACATGGATTACTTTAAAACACATTCCCTTTCTCCTGATTCCCATCTCCTGGGCCTGAGCACTGACAGAATTACTGCTCTTCTCCTTGGAAAAAAGGAACCTGCAAGCTCCTTCTTTTACAGCCTTGTGGTTTGGCCCCACGATGTTATTTTCATGCACTTCAACTTGATTTAAAATGCAACTTTATTTTTTTTTTTTTATTTTGTATTTCACTTCTTTCTCTTACATACAAAATGTTACTTGTGTGTTTGATGCATATAATTTCTTTAAGACTTTCTGTATTGGACTTGGAGATAGTGATTTATCTAAATTTAGAGTTGAAATACAGCATATTGTACATACTATTGTCTTTTAATTGTAGGGAGTGCCGAGCAATTTTTAGTCCTTACAAAATTTAGTTCTTATTCTTCAAATGTGACCAATTATCCAATACAATTCGTTGTGGGTGTGGGTTGGTGTGGATGTGGCACAGCAAGTGGTGACATGCAATATCCTTTTTGAGGAGCGTCTATTGTGCTTCTAAAATACCTGCTGACAATAGCTGCCAAAATTAGGCAAAAAATGGAGAGTAAAGAAGATATTTGAGGCAACAGCTTAAAACCTGGCCACAGATTTGTACACGAGCATCAGTTAAAATCTGATCATGGCAGACACCATCATGCCTGTTGTCTTTCCCCATTTTTAAGATTCTTTCTGCTCTTGGTTTTTATTTCATATCATGAGGGCAGTCTGGCAATATTAAAAAGATGCCACGCACTCAGAGCTTTGGGGCACCCCCCAAGGCAGCGCAGATGGGTGCAGCACTGCTGGGACATCACACTTCACTGGGGGGAAAATGCGACTTCCCCTTGCTTTTGGTTGCAAGTTTCGGCACAGTTTATTGTCATTTCTATCTCCTGTAAAATCAAGGTGTAGTTTTCCATCAGGAGATGAGTAGGAATGTCTCAAACCAGCATGGCAGAGGAATGGCAGAGCTCTGGCTCCTCTCTAGTGCCTCCCTGACAGTTTTTTCTTGCCTTCTTCAGTCAGGTTCTGTTTTTCAGTACGGAATTAAAAGTAGAGTTGTTTAAATATTGTGTTAGACACTAAAAGCAGCACAAAAAAAATGAGGAAAAAGTGTAATTGTACCTAGTAGTGAGCTCCTAAGGGCTGCTCAGGACTACATGTCGTGAGTCTTTAATTACAGAAGTTAAAAGATTGGTACTTGTGATTTTCCAGATGATTGAAGGCATTAAGAACTTTTCAAGTCCATGCCACTTCTCAACTCCCCTCCCACCTCTATTTGTTCATTCTCCTTTGGTCGCCTCAGTGTGTGAGTCAGGGAGAGATGAAAAGAAATAATTATCAAAGCAGAAGAACATAGAATGAACGAATTAGATATTTTAAAAAAAATATTATCAGGATTTGAGCTATACTTAGCATGCCTTTAGTTTTGCAGAACAATGAAGGGTTGCATTATATTTTGAGTTAGCACATATGTACAAGTTACACAATGCTAAGAATATTCCTAAAAAGCATTTATTGCTCCAGCTCAAAATGTGTGAAAGAGAGAAGCCTTTCAAATCAAACAGCATGAATTTTTTTATGGTTTGGGATCTTTGCTCCTTTCTATTCTTCACCTTTTAAACTTGTGTTAATAGACTGTCTTACCAAGATTTGGATTTATTACAAATAGTTTCTCATGGTAATAGATTGATTTTTTTTTTTTTTTTTTTCCCCCCTCTCCCTTCTTTGTCCATCCTTTGACACCCCCCTTGTGATGACAGCCTGCTTTCTTTGAATGTTTGAGAAAGATTTGCTTAGAGAGAGATGCCTTTGAACACTCACTGGGGAGGATACGGAAGAATTGGATTAAATTCTCCCCTTGGTGTTAGAAGGATTTAAATAGATGTTTCTCATGTCTGAAGGTCCCAGCTTTGAGGCAGACAGCAGATGTGAAATGGATGTGTTCTGCCTCTCTTGGTGTGCTCAGCTATCTGGCATTAAAAGGGTGGTCTGGCCAGAAAAAAGCCCATCCCATCATGACTCCAGATCCTTGTTAGGACCTTGCCCAGGAAAGGAAATTTTTGGAAAACCTTTTGGCACTAGTTCCAACTCATAGTGCTGCTTATAATGTGTTAGTCTGTGACAGTTTGCCCATTTTTCTCCCTGTATCCCTAATTTTTGAAGTGTTTGATGTAAACAGTGTGTTGGTTCTTGCTGGGCTGTGTCTCCTTACATTGTTAGTGGGTAACTTCTCCTTTCTTTCCAGCAGGCTGCTCTCCTGCCTTTTCTCAGCATCCAGGTGTACCATTTCCCTATCTATGGAATAGAATCCCAGAATCATTTAGACTGGAAAAGGCCTCCAAGGTCATCAAGTCCAGCTTGTGACTGATCCCCACCTTGTAACCCAGCCCAGAGCACTGAGTGCCACGTCCAGTGGTTCCTCCAGGGACTCCACCACCTCCCAGGGCAGCCCCTGCCAAGGCCTGACCACCCTTTCCTTGGAGAAATTCCTCCTGATGTCCAACCTGAACCTCCCCTGGCCAGGTTGAGGCCATTTCCTCTTGTCCTGTCACTTGTTATGTGGGAGCAGAGCCTGATCCTCACCTGGCCACAGCCTCCTGTCAGGGAAGTGTGGAGAACAAAGGTCCCCACTGAGCCTCTTTTTCTCCAGGTTAAACAACCCCAGCTCCCTCAGCTGTTCTTCGTAGGACTTTTTTTGTGGGTTTGTGGCTTTTTTGTTCTAAATTTCTCTCAACAGTTCAGTGTTGAAGATGGCTTCAGTGCTGGACACCTTTTATCCAGGGCCTCCAGAAAGGCTCATCTATCTAACTCAGAATATAGATTTATCTAAGGTAAAGAAGCTTGCTTACAAAACTCATGATAAGTAAAACTGAAAGTTTTTAATATCAATCATTATGATCTAATAAAAGAATTTAATAGCCTTCCATTGCTTTTTGGCAAGTACTACCATTTTAGTGCTAGATATTAACTCTGAAAGTGATGATAAAAAAAGAAAAAGGTGTTTCTGTTGTTCATTTTCTCAGGATGCATAAAAAATGATACAGCATAAATAATAATTAATGACACCATGTCCATTTGTATTTGTACTATTACAAATTGTATTTCCACCACATAATAACAAATGTTTTAATGACCACTCATCTCTGCTACTGAAGTGCTGAATCATTTCAGTGTATCCTTTGGTTTTCTTCTGTCATTTGTGGGTGTTCAACTGACAAGTTTAACCTCAGGTTGCGTCTGGAAGTTGCTGTTTTCAAGTTGATTGGTGTGTAAATATCTTTTGGTACTTTCTGCACAAATCTATTAAGGTTTATTTAGGACAGACCTGTATAAGTAGAGAATAAAATCTGTGTTGAGTTAATGTGATTACAGATTCAGTGGTAGGGTTTAAAAATAGCTTGTCTCAGTTGGCATTTGATAAAGGTAATTAAAGCATGAAGAATAATGATAAAACCCTTTTGTTCTGCTACTCTCCTGTAGTGCTTCAGGCTTAGTATTTTACAAGCAAAACATTGTTTTCTGGCCTGGAAACCTCATTGTGATGGAAACTTCCTGTCTGGTGCAGAAATGGAAAAAAATTTGTTAATCTCCTCTGAATATGGGGAAGGGAAGAGGAAGGGGGGAGGGGAAGGGAAGGAAAGGAAAAAGGAGGGGAAAGGAAAGGGAAAGGAAAGGAAAGTCTTACCTTTACCTATGTGTACAAAAACCGGGTGACAGGGGCTGGTAAGGAAGTGAGGCAAACACAGTTATCCATTGTGTCCTGGGACACAGTCATAGGACAAAAGGCAGTGGTCACGGACTGAAATACAGAATGTTCTGTTTAATGCTCAGAAAAAACTTGTTACTGTGAGAATTGTGAAGTAAGGGGACAGGCAGCTGAATCTCCGTCCCTGGAGATACTCAAGCCCTGACTGGATGTGGTCCTGAGCAGCCCTGCTGTGAGCAGAGCTTGGACTGGCCAGTCTTCAGAGATCCCTTCCAACCTCAACACCTCTGTGATTCTGTTTTAGTCAAAGAACTCTAAAATTGCAGACGAATTTGGCTGTTCATTTCTGTACTGATAAGAGGTTTTTTTAAGCTAGATTATATCTCCAGGTTTCCATGACTTACTATTTCTCTGTGCTGAGAAAAAAAACCTCATCTGTGCTTATTTTGCTTATTCAGGCAGGTGAATTTATCTTTTCAGGGATGAGATGAAAGTTAAACAAAGGATTCGTTTTATCCAATTTGGCAGTCTGAACATATAATTGAAACAAAATCGTTGATAGAGTCACTTATGAGAAACTACAATTCTGCTGGCTGCCTAGAAAAGTGTCTTGTTCCTATTTCACTGGCTCCACTGCTGGAACGAATTCCCATGTGAAGCAAAAGTGGATATTTAAAGTGCCAAGAGTGTGCAAGTTAGCAGTACGTGGGTTAGAGTACAGTAGAGATTGTCAGGAAGATTACCTTGTAAAAAATACACGTGAATATTTGCTACCTCCTCCTCCTGACTTGCTCTGTAGGTACTAAAGTGACTTCTACTCACTGGGTACCTCACTGCTCACAAACCTTTGTGTGCAGGCAGGCATGGTATACACTCACACAAAGGAAGTGGGAAAACTTTGGAAGACCCTGGCTGCCATCAGGGATAAAAATACTGATCCCCAGCTGTCGTCCTTCTGAACCAGTGCCTCCGGTGAGACCCTGGCACAGGCTGCCCAGGGAAGATGTGGCTGCCCCAGCCCTGGAAGTGCTCAAGGCCAGGCTGGATGGGGCTTGGAACACCCTGGTCTAGTGGAAGATGCCCCTGCTCATTGCAGGGGATTGGATTGAGATGATCTTCAGGGTCCCTTCCAACCCAAACCATTCTCTGATGCTGTGAACTAGAGAGCTGAGCTGGAACATGTTCTCAGCCCACACAGCAAGTGACTTCTGTTAGTCAAGTTAGTAGTGTGATTCCCAAGTGGAATCTTCATTTACTAATTTCTTCTCTTCTCCAAGTCTTCTTGAGGAACTCTCTTCTTGAAGAACTCTAGTCTTTATAGCAGAGGGCCTAAATAGATGCAGAGACAGGACAAGCTTCTTTGTCTGCCTGCAGGGTCCATGCAGGAGGCACAGCCAAAGATGGGGAAGGGGTTTCCTAGAGGACATGCAGTTAGGCTTTTCCCTGGGAGCAGGACTGTTGGCTGTCACTAAATCTCAGCAGCTACTGCTTGGTCTAGAAAAACCTGACAGACCTCTCAGGGGTTCTGAATGTGCTCTGGATGATGTGTGCTGGTGCACTGCCTTTCCAGTGTCCCATCACTGCACAGCACCAGTGTACATGTGTAGAGGACATCTCAAAGGAAAATAGCCCGGGGTAAATGAGATTTTGTTATTCTCACATCTCCTTCGTGAAGGTGAATGGCAGTTGTGTTAGTGTGACCATGCTCACAAAGCTGTTGGTGTGAGTAGTGCATCTGCTGGAAATTTCCCTGGGCCTTAGCTGGCATTTAAAACTGAGTGCAGACGGGGCTGGAACTCCAATTCCCATTCTGCGCCTGTTCGATTTTATAGGTAGTGGAAATAAGTATTTTCTTTAGAATTTGACAGAGCCCCAAAAGCTGGGAGACTGCAGGCAAAATTCAGCTTATAATGCATTATCATATAATGATGCAATTAGCATGATCTTTTGGGAAAACATGAGGACCTGTTGCTTGATTTGGTGGCAGAACACTCAGAATAGATTTGAGCACTGCTGGTGACATTTATGTACAGGCTATAAAATTACTCATTTATTCAGAGATATTGCTATGGTAAACAAAAGGTTATCACTTGATGTTACTTTTTTCTACCCGAAAAGGCTTTGGGCAGCTATGGTTTATGTCAAACCAGTTTTTGTATCAAAGTGATAGAAAATTAGAATTTCCTGTACTAAGAAAATACCAGTGTACCAATACAAACAAGCCGTGTCCTAATTGCAGAAAAAAAGTGCTCGGCTTAAATGACTCCAAGATTTTATAAGGATGGAACATAGGGAATCATAGAAGATGTTTCCCTCTTGACAGACTGCAGATGGTTTGCACTTTGGCCTTCTCTTTCTCCGCTTAAACCAGGCAGTCCTGGCCTTTTCTTCTGTCATAGGCTTCAGCTTTAAGCCATCCTGGTGGATCTCTGCTGCTCCCTCTCCACTTTGTAGTTACAAGAGATGTAACTGATGGACCTGACCCAGGGCATGCACTGTTCCATGTGCAGCACCACAGGTGCTGAGTACAGAAGAATTACCCATGGCCATGATCTGCAATATGGGATGAGCACAGGAGCAAGCAGAGAAACAAGAGTTCTGTGTTTAAAGCATCAGGAATATTGGGGAACCCAATGTACTGAGAAGCACACCATTTAAAAAAATTAGGCAATGTTTGCTTTTTCTGAATCAGTTGATTGCAACTCTACAGGGATAGATTTAGAAATGTAAGAAACGTGTTGCTGAATTTTATATAATTTCTGAATAATTATGTCAAAATCTTTATGTAGATACCACTTTTATTTATGAACAGTGTGGCCATAGCATAGCTGAATCAGTAGCAGTTCTGCCTCTGGCCAGAGTGAGAACAGAATCAAGCCCTGAAGTATTTAAATCAGGAAAAACAAGAGATCAGATATCATAGAACCGTGGAATGGTTTGGTTTGGAAAGGACCTTGAAGCTCATCTGGTTCCAACCCCCTACCATGGGGCAGGGACATCGTCCACTTGACCGGTTTGTCCAACATGGCCTTGAACGCTTCCAATACAATGGTTTTTTCCCAAATTAGCGATGTTACTTGGCAGTGCCGACAATAACTTCCTAGTCAGCTTCAGTGCAGTGTATTTCACCAGTGAAATCCAGTGTTCCTCAGCCACGGTGGTCACACGAGCTCAGAGGGGTCACGTTGTTCCACGGGATGGGCATTACATGAAGATGTTCAACTGCAGGCGTGCCAACAGCATGAGGGTTGCTTCTGAAATTCTGAAATTCTGGATTACTCTGGAAGGGAAAAAATGCTTTCCTGTCATCTTTTGTCTTGCAACAGCACTAACAGGGTCTGCCCCAGTGTCTGTGCTGGCGTGGGGGTGGTGGACAGAGCGAAAGGGCAGGAGAGGGCAAACCCCTGTCTGATAACTCTCTCCAGTTTCTTGGTGCTGACTCATTCAGAACATTAGATTTAGCTCCCCAGCTGGATTATTTTCGGCTACTGCAGTTGATATTTGAGGTTTATTTTTACCTGTTACTTATTTCTGTGAAACTGAAAGCAAGGATGGTGTCATTGTGAGGAACCGTGTCTGTACTCTACAGTAAGAGAAGCGCCCGCACACACTGTGCAGTGTTATTAATTGTACTTTCACAGATTCTCTTAGCATTCATCCTGTTTCTGTACAGTAATGACTACCAAAGCAGCAGTTAATTACAGAGGTCCCATTTTTGCTGCTCACCTCATTATCTGTGCCTCGCAGTGTGGTCCTGCAGGCCTGGCAAGAGGTCTGGCCGTCCGCTGGCAGCACAGAGACCGTGTGGGATAGGGTGGCAGATGGCAGCAGCACTATTTATAGCTCCAGCCGGGCTGCCCGAGATGAGTGCTGCCCAAAGAGTCTGTCAGGGTTGTTTTTAGCTATTAGGGCACCAGGAAGGCAATTTCAGATGGGGAAAAAAGAAAAAGAACTCAGAATTTGCATTCCTCAGAAGTCACCCTGGAAACGCCAAAGGCTCGCTTAATATCGATTCCTGCATTTTCTATCCAGTGGAAGCTATTTTTTCCTCATAATCTCTGCCCCATCACCACTGGTTGCCCCGAAATGTTCCAAATTCAGCCTGCTTCCAGCTTTGTAGCCTTGGCCCTGGCTGAGCTGGAAAAATTTATTGTGCTGCGGAAGTTGTGCTGCCATGGCAACTCAGGCACACAGAATTTTAATTGTGAGGCACAATATATATTTATGAAGGTAATTAATAAAAATGCTAACAGGCTGTTTTTATTATATTAACAGTATCTTTTGTAATGTGCTTTTCACTCTTGTTTGCACATTAGGAGTTAAGTGAGGCAGAGAGAGTTAAAATTACTAATTTTACTGTTTCCATCATGAATTTTGGGGTTGTGTTTGCTTTATTTTTTATTTACAATCAGATCAGATGAAACATGGTTTTGTTCAGTGTTTCACCTCTGTGTGTCTGGTTGATTTGGGGTTTGGTGGCACATACATAAAAAGCTGTAAGAGGTATTTCATAGAATCATTTCATACCAAAGCAGTAGAGCTTGTGCAGTCCTGCAGATCCAGGTGCCTGGCTGATAGAAGCGTGTGAGGAGGAAGGATAAGGAGAGATTACCTGAAGTTTTGTATTATCCAAGGAAACTTCCCTTACCTTCCAGCTCCTGCTGCCTTTCCAGTGCTGTGCAGGTGTTTGCCAGGTGCCAAACTGGGTGCTGGTGCTGTTGTGCCAGAGCCTCCCTCTGCTCCCCTCAGTGCCTGCAGCAGCACAGCCGTGTTTTCACGGAATAACATGGAACTGGAGACACAGGGTTGTCGATAACTCAAAATGGAGGCATAGTGCACTGTGCCTGATCTGTGCTGGAGGTGAATTTTCTTGCTTCATCTTATTGACAATTTATGCCTATTGTATGGTTGTTATTGATTGGTTTGTTGTTTTTTTTTTTTTTTTTTACTGTAAGCCATGCACTAATTCTGTCTTCTTTTGAGTAATAGTATTTGTTATGAAGTATTCTAGATTTTTATTTTAAAAAGAATTAACAACAACCCAATTAAAATACAGATTTTTTTCATTTTGAATTGTATGCAGCACTGACATAGTGATCTAGATGGGGTAAGTCTGTTTAGTTATTCCAGGTTTTCCTTGTTTCTCTCTGACCCTGAAGCATGAAGATTTTAATTCTGTAGCTGCCAGCAAAGTGAAATGTCATCTAAATCATTACCATAATTTTTCCCATGTATGTCCAATATATGAATTTAAATGCTAATGAGGGTAATTTTTTTAAAGTGTGTTGCCTTGTAAAGTTTCTAATAAAATTAACAAAACTGAACAAGACTTTTTCGTTTAAAGATGAATGGTATGATACCAACTGATCTTTATATTGGGACAGGAAAGTTACCTACAATTCAATTCAATTGTATCTCTATATTTCATCATTTGCTACAGACTTTCTCAGATGTTCACAAAATACTACCTCTGTTATAAGACACTGTGCATTTATTGTGCTGTCTAAATGATTTTATTGCTGTGTGATAGCTTTAAAATGGATGGGAAAACAAAAATACATTCTGCTCATTAAAGAGTTGTGTATCAAGTTCGACTTCATTAGTTTTGATTAGGACTGAGTCGGTGCCATCTGTGCTGTCAGTGTTGTACATCTTTCACAGAAAAGATGAGAGATTGGAAATCCAATTCTCTGCTGGTGTATTGCCCGCTTACTTGGTGTGGTTTTGTACAAAATTGACTTGGCTGGACTCCATTTCTTTGTAGCTGAGGTTTTTATTTTTGGCTTCAGTTACCTGGAAGAGGAGTCTTTGGCCAAGTTTTGATCTTCTGTGCCTGACCGGTTACCATGTAAATTTTTTTTTTTTTTTTTTTTTTTTTTTTTTTAAAGCTTCAAGTGTGTTGGTTTCAATGCATTTTCAAGATGAAGAAGCACCACGGTGTGTTGCTGCTGCACGTAGAAATACATTAGAAGTATGGTCTGTGATAATACTGAAATACATTGAAAACTAGTTAAGGGAGGAAAAAAAATAGTCAAATAGTACTGGCTGCTAGAGATGCACATGACTTTCCTGAGTAGAGAGCTAAACTAGTATTATGGGGAGCACTGCATGAAGGTAGGAGGCACTTAAATCTCCAAGAGGTGTGTTAATGAGCTCCTGATGAAGCAAACCCAGTCTCTTTGTTGATAACAGGTGTCCATTCCTACATTCATCAGACAGAATTCTTCATATATATATATATAAATATAAAATTTATATATATATTTATATATAGATAGATTTATTTACATATTTAAATGGTAGAAGTAAGCCCAGCAGGTACACAGGTAATGGGGAGAGTCTGTGTCACAGCTACTGAAGAATCGTGCCAGCTCCTGCCTGAGCTCTTGTTTAGGGAAGCAGCTCCTGTGCCCTGTTCTTTCCAGTACTTTCAGTTGCAGAGGATCTTTAAACTTTGTCCTCCATGAGATGTGAAGTGGCACAGAACTGCTGCTTTTGGTAAAGGTGAGAGTGAGTTCCTTGAGAGCTCCAGCTGCTCTGAATTGGGGTGGCTGCAGTCCTGACCCCTGGCCTGCCCTGCTGACTGTTCCCACCTCCTCTGCTTTTCCACTGCCACTGTAGCTCATGTGAGCAGCCAGGAAGAGTCATCAGGGAGCTGACCTGGATGGAAATTAATGCTCTATTTTCCTCTGGGGTAGCTGTGGCCTAGATTAGCTCAGTGTATGATCAGATAAGTGCTGGTCCTGGCTTGGGGGAGTGTGTGGGATGCGTAGCCAAGGGGAGGGGCAGCACAAGCCATGCGCAGTGCGATTGCCATGTGCTTTTTACAGTGCTGGGATGCAGCATTTCAGAAGGGGATGGCTAATCGAGGCAGAGGTTAATTTGCTCTTTGACTTGAAATGATGCTCAGTATGTTTAATCCCCTTAATTTCCAATAGGATTATGATTTGTTTTTAGGGTTAAATTGCCATCACTTGGCCTCACAAAATTAGTTCTGAAGTGTAAAATACAATTCTACAAGTTACTGACTTTAGTTCTTGTGAGTGGCTATGCAGGGTGGAGCTGCACACTTTTCCATAATGGCAGTTTTATCCTTAGAAACTAAACGATGACTTTCATGCTACAGACACTCCTTGAGGTCTTGAAAAATTCCAGTAGTTTTGCTGACAAAAAGTAACCACAGAACCCAGGCAGTATCTTTAGTGATTTCAGTCATTCCCTGGTGCTTCCTTTAAAAACCCCTTAAAATGTGGATTTTAGACAACTCCTGGATGCAATTTTATTTTGACTAGCTGGAGTAAATCCCCTTCTTGGCTGTGTGGGAACCTCTGAGCAGCTTCATGTGTTCCCAGCACTCAGTAATTGCAGCCTGCTGGTAAGAGCTGCTCTTCTCCTCTCTCTGGGAGCCAGCTGGAAAATAAGTAGTAAGCCTAACGAAGCATGAAGAACTATTGGCCTACAAATTAACAGTTAAATACTTAAGGGTCTGGGCTGTTGGTTTGAGGGGTTTTTTTTTGCAAACTTCCTGAAAGACATTTTGTTCTCTCAAAAAACATCTCTGCAACATCATTGGCTATTCCTAGGTTATCCACTGGAAAATAGGTGTGAAAAATGCATTTGCTTTGCAGTGATAGTAATGCACTTTGGTCTGCATTTCAGGTGTGTTCAGTGTACTTTGAATGTAATATTTTTGTGTCAGTCATCACTTTTGTATTATTTTGTGAAGACAGAGACTCCTGCCAACTCTAAACACCTGGTTTGCTGCTTCACCCTATGATGGTCAGTGCCAGGGGTGAGTGATGCTGTGGGTTATCTTCACCCACATTAGTGTAGTTTGTGAGTGTTTATTCCATATTTTTCTTATTCTTGTCCAGAGGTTTCCCAGCGCTGTTTATTTCTGTCTTGCAAGGTTCCTCCTATCATGCTGTCAATTATTGATGAGGTCTGCTCTTGGAGCATTTATTTGTTATGAATCATTTCAAAGACAAATAAAAGACCCCTCTGCAAATTTAATGTATTGCCCTTTTGCAGTGTGTTATATTGCTTTCTTGGAACTGTGCACTGGGAAGAACAATCCAAAGCAAAAGCTATTTTGTTTGAAGTTTTATCATTATGTGTGGGGCTTTTTTCTATGAAGCTACAGTATGTGACATATTTTGCATGACTAAGAATTACAGGAATTACATGATTTGCAAATGGAATAACAAATACTTTGAAGTTGGTCATTTATCTATTAGTATTTTGATTGTATGTGTTGAAGGACATACAAGCCAAAGATCAGATGGATTGTTTAATTACATGATGGGCCTGAGAATTAGAGGCTGTCAGTGCTGTGAGTTGGATTTAACTCTTCATAGCCCAGCCTAAAATGTGCTTCATGGAGGAAGGGATTATCTTTAGGTCAGCTGGGAAACAAGCAGAGTTAATGTCTCCTGGACATGGTGAAACTGCACTTCCTGTGTGTGTTATCAGAGCAAAGGTGGAGGCTCCATCTGCTCTATACTTAGTTTTAAGTTATCCTTCAGGTGAAATCAGGAATTCTTAACTTTCTCCCCCCCCCCTTGATTTGTGATGAGCTCTTTGAACACTAGAGTATATGAAGTAATATAAGGCAATTTAAAATTTACATTCATCATATATTACATATGGAAAATCCCTGGAGTTTTAAACCTGGAACCTTACCTCCCCCACTTCCCCCCCCCCCCCCCCCCCCCCCAATTTCCATATCACTTTAATATCACATTTTTTTGATATGTAACTGGCACTACTTCTCAGATTGGGCAGAACTTTTAAGTCATTTTTCTACTACTTGCTTTGAAACAGCAAATTTAGCTTCAGGAAAACTATAGACATAATTTTTAAATCTGCCTCGAGACTGAACTTCTATGTTTTGTCTTTTTTCCTATCCTACAAAGCAAGGCTGAACTAAAAATAACAAGCTGTGAACTTAAATATTGTTAACTGCTGATTGAGCCACTGTGGCATTGCATTGGGTTTTAGGACCACCAATGTGCAGGGAGATTTAATGGGGTTAAAAAAACTTAGATAAAAGCCTTTTCAATTATAAAACTGGAATTATCTGTTAAATTTATAGCTCCCTACCTTACACTGAGACATACATAGTAATTCATTTATTTAAATTTTCATTATGAATAGAATATCCTAGTTTTCTGTTAGATTTGGAAGAAATTGCACATCAAGTCAAATACTTTTGGAATCTTCGGTGATAAAATATTTTCTGATTAAAAGAAAACTTGAGTAAATGGGCACTGTCATGTAGGAGAGCAGAAGGCTGAGACACTCCAGGTGTTTCCTGGACACAAATTTTTTGGTTTTCCTATAAATAGAAACCTATGTTTATGCTGACTGATGCTTTGCAGAAAAAGCTGCAGGTACTTTATGGAAAACTTTGTACCATTTTGTGTTTAGACTCGGATCTGGTTTTATCTAGTTTTGATGTTTTCCATCTCTTATATTCTGTCTTAGTAAGACATTTATATAATGGGACATTAATCTTTTCCCTCTGCTTAATCTCTGTGAAAAGCTGTAACCTACTTTCTGTAACAGTAAATTTATTTTTCTTTCTTGGTCTCGAGAAGGTGAAACTGCTGTTGAGACTCAACACTCCTAATGCCCTGATCAGCATTTGTTCTGTCTGTTGAGATAATGAGTCTGGATTTTGCAGGAACAAAGTCATTTAGATGGATCATTAGACAAGATACACCTGCCTTTTGGGTCATAGTTATAAAACAGTTTGGGGAAGTTTACAGTGCCACAATGCACATTAAAGATGTTCACCATAATGCTGTCCCATAGTAATTAGCATATCCAAAAAGAAATGTGCTAATTTTGTCTAATTTTTTCCTAAGCAGGGGTCTGTTAGTGACCCACTAAGCTGGAATTGTCCTTCTGACTGTGCTCTGTGCTTGTCTGGGCTGTGTGCCCTCAGAGAGTTTGCTGTGATCTGGAAGCCTCTGCTGAAGATACCACACATGAGTTGTAAGATGAGTGAGTGGAGGTGCATTGTATCTTTGAAGTTTTAGAGTAGAACGAAATAAAGTGGTTTGGTTGGAAAGGACCTACAACAATCATCCAGTCCAACTGAATATTCAGGGCTGACCAAAAGGTAAGGTTTGTCATCAGGGGCATTGTTCAAATGCTCTTTACAGCCTGAAAAGCACTGGATGCATCCTCTGTGAGGCAGCAGCATGAGATGCCAACCACAATGGGTTCTGCAGCTTCATCATCCTTCTGCTCCGAAGATCAGGTTTTATTACAACCATGTAGTGGGATAGCTGTGTTGCAGTCCTTATGAAGACTTAATACAATTCTTTGGCATTTCAAATTTTCTTTTTCACTGTTTCTTACATATGGACTAAAGTTTCAGCAACTGCCAGCAGCACATGCAGCTGGTATTAAATAGGAGGGAGACCCCTTGAGTGAGGAGAGATTTCAGGTTTCTCCCTGCACTGAACTGAGCTGCTTGGCAGGTTTGTCCTCCTGACCTGAAGGCATTTCCAAGATAATGTTTGGCCACTCTGCCACAGTCTATGACAGGAGAGTCCCGATCTCACAAATTTGGTGTGTGGGGTTGTTTGTATCTTAATTCAGATGCACTTCATATTTTAAGGAAAGGGTGTCAGCTCTCCTGCTAGTTGGTACTTTTTTTTTTTTTTTTTTTATTAACTTGTTTGCATATGTGAGCAGTAACAATAACTTTTGTAAAGTAGTTTTCTCCTTACTTTGCCATTGGGAACAGAATGTATTTGAGTATCATGTGATGTTCTTCAGGATTTACTTAATCCTTTGGCCACGCTATGTGCTTCTTGAAAATGGTGATCTACACACTCTTGCAAACCTATCCTGGAATAACCTGGTTTGGAAGGCACTCAAAAGGATCATCGACTCTGAGTCTTAATCCTCAAGCTCTAGTTGGGACCTTCCACTACAAGGGGTATCGTGCCACTGACTGACATCAGTGTGTGGCATTCAGTTTGAAAACAGTACTAAATAGTAAAACAGAACACAATAAATTGCTTTTTATGTTCGTGGTTGAACTTTTCATATTTAATGTTCTAAACCTTGTGTGGATCTCATTTTTATAAGCCAAGTGGCCCAAAGTAATATAGTCTTATTAGTCTGTAAATGCACAGATACCAAAAGGCTACTCTGTTTTCCAGGAAGAGCAGCCTCTGAAAATAGAAAAAATATAAACTGCGTGCAACTCAAAGTACTGCTCACATGGAAATGTGGTTGTTACTTATAAATGGGTGGAAATGCATAAATGAATGTGTGATGTTACAGAGATGTGGGTTAAGAGGTAGTAGAAATCTGTCTTTATTTGTGATTATCCCTGATACACATTTATGCACTTCTAAGTGGCTCTTCCAATTGATATTTCCTTCACTTTGTGAGGTAACAGTTGGCCCTGGTGGTAGAAGTGGCAAATACTCTATTAAAGCCCTGTAAGGGAAGTGTGAGGGAGCAAAGGTGCCACAGATAAGGAATTATGCAATGGAACCAAATGAGATCTTAAAGAGTCAATTAAGAAACACGAAGGGGAAGTGTAATGCAAAGACAGCAGTGCTTGTTGGGCAGAGTGCTGGGTATCTGTGTTCATTCAGGAATATCTGTAAGCATCTGGATCAGAGACTACTGCAGTGCACACAAGGCTTTCTTCAACAGTTCTTTTTAGCTGTGATAATTAAGTACAAGAAGTAAGCAGCAGTGTCCAAAAAAGTCAATATCCACTTAAATAAGTACAAAGATAAGCAACTTTAAGAAGTTTAAATTTTAATCGCCATCAGTATATTGTAGGATTTGAAGAGTTCTTGAACCAGTAGGATAGCTTTAATAGTCTGGTATATGTAATACTCAAAAAGTAAAAGCTTTTTTACTTCTCTAGCTGTAACTAGATTTTATGAAGTTCTGTAGCTTGCATAGTGTAAAACCAAAACTGATTTTCACGGATTGAAATGAAGATATTTGATTTGTTCCTTTATGAGTCAATGAGAACTAAATACAGTCTGTCTGGTACTTCCTTCATCTCCCATCCTTTATCTTGTTTATTTCTTCTTGTTCCTCTCCATTTCACCACCTCTTCTTGTCTTCATTTCTACCCCTTTCTCTTTAATTCTGTTTCCCTCTCTCCTGCTTTAGATTTTACTCTGTCCTGTGTTTCAGTCCCTGCTTGCTGCTCATTGCCCACTGACTCTTCTGTACAGTGAGAGTCCAACAGAACTTTTTTCCCCTTTGCTGTTGACCATAATCACATTCGTGAAGCACTTGAGGTGATTTAACCACAGATTGAAGCCTCTCCTTCACTTCAGGCAAATATACGTAGCATACAGTAACAACATTTCATGAGAACTATTTTGTCTAGAAATCCAGAAGGGAAAAAAGAGGAGGAGGAAAAACAAGATCAAGGTTTCACGTCTCAACAAATCAACCCCTCAGTGTAACCTTGTCCCTGTGTGGTGTCGCTCGTTACGCGGCAGAAGCGCTGCCCAGCTTGGAGTGAGCGTTTGCAAATAGCAGCTTACCTTGATGTCTCTTGATTTATGAGGAGTCCTTTATGCTGGCACTGTGGAGAAAGCCTCAGGAGCTTCAGGTTTCCTTCCAGCCAGCCCTGCTGAGCCATGTAGGAGGTCCCCTTTGTGCCTTTCTAGTTTCCTGTCATTCCTGATTGCGGGATGCCCTTTTTGTTGCTGCTTCTGCCAATAACACCTTAGATGTTCCTGGAGGTGAGAAGGATATGGTGATGTGGAAGTTGCTAAGTCAGTTTAATTTCCTGGAGATTTTTTTCCATGTGAGTTTTGGAAGTCTTTGCAGCACAGCCTGGTGCATGAGAATTAATTGGTGGTGGATACAACCTTGTTTAACAAATGGGGAAGGGATTTCTTTCTGCTAAATGTAGTGACCTAGAAATCCAGTAAAGAAAACCCCCAAATCATAAAATTGCATTTAATTGATGGTGATCCTTGAAAAGTATTGTAGGAAAATACGCTTCCATCCAGCTGTGGGGCTTTTCTTGGGGGGTAAACGTAATAAGTAAGTAAGTAAATTTAGCTTTACTTAAAAAGTTCATGGTTGCTGGCTTTTAATGTAGACTTTAACATCCTGAGTTACATAAATGAGCCATGTTATGACTGCAAATGCCAGGAAGGTGCTTCTGTGGAATTAAAAACAAGCACTGTCACATTGTATTTTTTCAGAAATACCCTTTACATGAAGAGATTAGTGTTTCTTTGTAGTTTGTTTTCATTTTATTGTTATAACTTTGCTTTACTCTTCCTTGCCTGGGAGGGTTTATACTGAAATGAGTTAATTGCATCTTGTGATGATGAGAGCAGCTGGTTTTATGTATCTCATGGTTATTCCTTGTTTCTTATGGGATGGGAAATCATTGATTTTCCCTTTTGTATTGCTCATTGACAGAAATGTCAGAGGTGCCAAGGAGGCAGTGGTGGTTCACTTAAAATTAGCATATTTAAACAGATCCACTTTTTTTTTGTCACGGAGAGTGTTTGCACAGACATCAACAGAAATTTTGTTCATTTCTTACTTAGAAAATGAGGGGAATCAGTAACAGATTATTGTGAAGTAACAGGATTATGTGTAAACCCAGATAAGATCCCCATTAGAGTCAGAATAATTGGAATAATTAAACTTAATCATTAAATGAGAGATGGACATAGGGTTCCTTGATTCCTGACAAGCAGAGAGAACTGCTGCAGTATCCCTAAAATCTAGTTTTTCCTATACAGTATCTGTATGAAGTGCTTAAGAAATGGTCAAATACACTAAAAAGCAGTAAATAGAAGACTGGTAACATTTGAAATTTATGTTTGGATTATTTTTGTGTACTGTGCTGTCTTTTCACTGTCTGGTCTTCATGGTTATGACCCATATGTGACCAGATAAATACTGTCTGATGTCAGTGCTGTATTGATCTGAATCTGAGGAGGCAATCGAAAGTGAATTCCAGTCTCCCAACAACAGGAATAAACTGGATCAATATACAAAAGCAAAAGTAGAGTTTCTTGTGGTGATTCACACGTTGCCCCCACAGGTCCCAGTGACGTGCAGAGGTCTGCAGCACGGCCCTTCCTTTGTCCTGTGTGGTGCTCTTCTCCCCGCTGGGAAGAGTGGGCTTCGGGAACTCGGGGAAGCTGGATTCAGAAATCTCTGTAGCTTGAACATGCTGGTTTGCCTGGGAGCTGGAGACACAGAATGAGCTGGTAGGCACCCTTAGAAACTCCAGGAGTCCGGCAAGGGCCAGTGAGGAGATGGAGGTACTGGAACATCTCTCCTGTGAGGAAAGCTGGGACTGTTCAGCCTGGAGCAGAAGAGGCTCAAGGGGGTCTTATCAATGTGCGTAGATACCTGGAGGGAGGTTGTAAAGAAGCCAGAGGCAGGCTCTCCTCAGTGGTGCCCAGCGAGAGGCACACAGGCAGTGGGCACACAGGAGGCCCCATCAGAAGTTACAGAGAAACTCCTTTACTGTGGGGGTGAGCCAGGACAGGTTGCCCAGGGGGATCGTGGAGTCCTCACCATTAGAGACGTTCGAAAGCTGCTTGGACATGGTCCAGGACAACAAGCCCTGCCCTGCCAGGCAGGTTGGACCAGATGACCTCCAGCAGTCCCTTCCCAGTCAAAGACTTGTGATTCTTGTCCTTCCAGTATTTTTCTTCATTAGTTCATCCAAAGCTGTATTAAAGACTTGTAGCAGCAAGCTCAGATACTGCCAACTCATTCTAAGCCTAGGCAACATGTGCTTAAACCTACTTTTAGCTCTGTGTAGTGTCCCTGTGTGCTGCATTCCCTCTCCTTGAGACGAGGAAGGGTTAAAGGTCTGTAGTCTCCCTGTATCAGCGTCTCTGAATTGCTCATGCCCGTGCTTCGCCTTGCAGGCAGCTGCAGAGATGCACTCGCAGTACGCCCTGCCTGCTGTGGCAGCGCTGGTTCCTCTGCAGACACCCGGGTGGTGGATGCAGGTTCAGCAGCTGTCTTCAGTGTCTCACACACTCGGAAGGATTCAGCTAAGAATTGTAGAGGAATAGGACTTCTTAAAGTAAATTTGTGTAAAAACCAGGAATAAAATAGATAAAGTGTTACAGGCACTGATAAACTGGCCTTACCTAACTTCTCCTTTTAGTGCAGTGTTAATGGCATCTTCGTAATTGCTTTCACATTCTGACTGAGGCAGGCACAAAACCCGTGTGCTTGTATTTTTCTCCTTTTCCCAAACCGTCAGGCTGGCCTTCATCTTCTGCCAGGCACTGTTTCCTTAGTCTGGAGTAAAGATTACATCTTGTTGAAAAGTGATTTTGATCTTTTATGCTCCCAAAGAGCCGGAGTCTTTGGTCTGGAGGTCTGATGTCAGTGTTGAGTGGTGCAAAGGGCTCTCAGGTCAACAAACCCACTGGCTTTTGGATTGCATATAAAGAGAATTGAGAAGATTACTCTGTAATGGAATCTAAATAGTCCTGGAAGATGAGTGGTTGAAAAAACTATGTACTTCGAAATAATGAAGTTCCATTGCAGCAAAGAAAAAGGTAAAGGTGATGTTGTCATAGGAAGTATAAAAGTGGGGTGTCCAGGATATCAAATGATTGCTGAATTACAGATTGCTGAATTGTCAGGGAGTGGCTCTGGGATGTAACTGCGTTGGGATGTAAACATTACAGGGCCTTGCTGGAGTGTTTCTGCCTGGATTATTGGAAGAACTCCATTGTTTAAGAAGATGAGGGACAGGAGTTTCATTTTTGAAGAAACAGTCTGTGCACTTCAATGACTACAAGCTTAAGGAGCTTTTAAAAGACAATATATTGGCAATTCTTTATCTGCATACTGCTGCAAGGCATTTCCTCCTTGTTAAAATCAGTGGCACTGAATTGGATAAACCCACAGCATTTTCTCTTTTTATTAACGTTTTGCTAGCAGCAAGCAATACCAGATGCCAAAGGTCAGGGCGTGCTAGCAGGGTGTAGCTATGAGTTTTATTGGAATTCTGTCTTAAACCCAGCTTGTAAAGGACAAGTCAAGCAACTCCAGAAAACGAGACTTGAACTGGCTGCATTGGTCATGTTATCTTTTGATGGCAAAAGTAGGCCTAATTTCAGAATTTGTAAAAATGTGTTGAAAGAAACCCTGACTAAACAGACATCTGCTTGGTCAGTAATGCTATAGGAAACTTACCTTCTAAGACACAGGGTTTTCTTTTTAAAGATTTGGGTTTTTTTAAGAATTACTGTATTTTGGGCGGGTTATACTTCTTGTAGTGAAATTCTAGGCAATTGTTAAAAATCGTAGCAAGTTTTAGAGCACCATCAATTGGGGTAAGTAAGTAGGAGTCGAGGTTTCAAATACACCACTTCTTCCATTTCTTGTGAAGTTTCACATGGATTTTCCACAACCATCTGACACTGGGGCAGTTAAGTACTGTTTGTCAGAAAGAGGCCTTAACCTTTCCTCCTGCTTCTGGAAATTACCCTGCCTTGGTGGTAGAGTCAGAAATACTTGAATGTCAAATTGCAGATTGATTACAAGAACATTTTTTCTGATCTTTATAAATATATTTATGGCTCTACCAGAGGAGACATAATCAGAAACCTAATCTAAAAATCAGCAAACCAGAAAGAACTTGGACAAAATTACGCGCTACAAGGATGAATCTGTTGGTTACCTTTTTAGTGTTTGTCAGTTTTACAAACTGTCTGCTTGTAAGGTAGTGCCTATACACATATCAGAGAAAAAGGTGAAATGGTCATGAATAAACTGGGTAATATGGCTTTTACTTGGGCTAATCTATCCTCATGTCCTCCAGAGAGCCAGCCTTGTGGAGTACTAACCATTAAAAACCGGATCAAACCTCAGACAAAATCCGGTGCTTAAACAACTGTCTCCAACATTTAACAAAAGAATGGTTGAAATTTTATCTGCTAAAGATCACATGACCCAAATAAAGCCCCAAACACAGTAAAATAGAAATTGAAATACTGTGCTGTCTACAAAAAGATGCGCCAACTATGCTTTGCGTGGGAAAAAACCAGACCCAAACCCCATCAGGTGGTGGACAGAGCGCCCCATCTCTTGTGGGAGATCAGGGAGCTTCCAAGCTGAGTGCCTAAGAGTAACTCTGAGTTCATAGCATTCCATGCCAGTAGTAAATATCAAGCCTGCTACATTCAGAAGTTGACCTCTTGCCCAGTAGCACAAATAGTGTTTTTCTTCTGTCAGCAGCCTTCAGAGAGGATATGGCAGAGTAAGGAGAATAAATTATGTATCAGTAGCATAGGAGAGAGTGTGTACAGAATGGGAGAGGGAGAAGGAAAACAAACCACAAAGATAGTAAAGGTCATGGATATCTTTTGTTTTTCAGAACAAGAGAGTTTAAGCAGAATTGTTTTGTGTCTAATCTAATTTTGTTGTGATTTTTATAGAGAAAAATGTCATCTCCTCTGTTGCTGATTGATGGTTCAACCCTGCTGAGGGCAGAGCTGTTTCTGTCTTACCTCTGTGACTGCTACAGTACAGAATCCCAGAATGGTTTGGTTTGGAGGAGACCTTACAGACCATCTCATTTCACCCCCTGCCATGGGCAGGGACACCTTCCACTAGACCAGGTTGCTCCAGCCTGGCCTTGGACACTTCCAGGGATGGGGCAGCCACAGCTTCTCTGGGCACCCTGTGCCAGGGCCTCCCCACCCTCACAGGGAGGAATTTCTTCCCCATATTGCATCTAACCCTGCCCTGTGTTAGTGTGAAGCCATTCCCCCTTGTCCTGCCCCTTCAGTGCCTGATGCAGAGTCCCTGTCCAGCTTCCTTGTAGCCCCTTCAGGTACTGGAATGTGCTGTGAGGTCTCCACACAACCTTTTCTTCTCCAGGCTGAACAGCCACAAATTTCTCAGCCTGTCTCCATAGGGCAGGAGCTCTAGTCCTCATATCGACTTCGTGGCATCCTCTGGACTTGCTCCAACAGTTCCTTCTCCTTCTTAAGAAGGTCATCACAACACATCACTTTGTTTTTTATAGCTGCCTACAGAATAGTATTGACATAGGTATTAGTATTATTCTCAGACTCCCTTTTCCTTCTACACAGTCTTTAAGAACCATGGAATTGTCATTTTCTGTCACCCAGGTCTACCTTGTCCAGCACCTTGTAGCTAAAATCTATCAGCAGCAGCTTCTGAGAGGGTTAAAAACCTCATGCTGGACAGGTGGTCAATATATCCTCCTCATCCTGCTCCCAGGCAGTTTTAAGATTGATTTAAGTTTTGAGAGAAACTGTCTGTCAGGATGACAGGAAATGGCTTCAAGTTGGGCCGGGGCAGGTTTAGATCAGGTATTAGGGAATTTTTTTTCAGTGAAAGGATGATTAGGCATTGGAGCAGACTGCCCAGGGCAGTGATGAAGTCGCCATCCTTGAAAGTGTTCAAGAGATGTGTGGATATGGCGCTTGAGGAAACGATTTAGCAGTGAACACAGCAACGCTGGGTTGTCAGTTGGACTCAATCTTTCTTAAAGGTCTCTCCCAGTCTTAATGATCCTCTGTGATTCTGTGAAATACTTTGACAGCCTTCCAAAGTGAGCAGCATTTCCCATTTCCTTGGCAGTCGTGTGGGTGATGCAACAGTTCCTAACAAGCTCCTGGCTAGTGCAGTCCTGCTGGTAATGTATCTAAAAGCAGCAGAGTCCCAGTCTCACTAGCTTTTCAACAGGTAGAGAGCTGTCTGTTTAGAAGTGATAGGTGTATTTGCATTCCTGGTATAAAAAGAGGCATGTTGTAGATTGTTTATGAGGATCCTGTCTTGGGAATTCTCCAAATTTGGCCACTACCATTTGGTCAAACACAGCTTGAGAAGAATGGGACATAATTTGATAAAAGATGTTTACTTCCTTTGGGCAGAGCTATATTAGTAATCCAAACTGATGAGAGAAGAGAGACTTCAATACTAAATTTAGCTCCAGGTGTGACCTGCCAGGGCTGCTCAGATACAAACTATTGATCTGGCCCTGTGTCCAGGAAGCCTTCTGCTCCTTCTGCTTGTGGAAAGCAGTTTTGTCCAAAGAGCAATAAATACAGCAGACAGCCAGAATTTGCAAAGTTCAGCTGACCAGGGTATTTACAGAATTTACCTAAATGCTATGTTCACTTTCAGTATATTCATATGTAACTGTTAGAAAGAAAAAGAATAATACTCTGGTTTTTTCTCAGTTTCTGTTTCTCTGTTAATTGGTACTCTCTGAGTGTTAGATGCTCTCAGTTGAATAAAAGCTGATGATGATTGAGAGAAAATGTATTTATAGACAAGAGCTGAACTGCAAGGTATGTGTTACAAAAACACTACAGAAGGAGCTGAGCATAAGCCAGACATCATCTTTTATTCAATGTCTTTTAAAGGAAGAGCTATTGATTTTTATTTTTTTTTCCAAATACTGATTAGTAGGGAACCTGGGATTTTCCTGGATCACACATTCTACTTGGAGGGTTATAATGCATATGGAAAACGAGGAGAGGAAAGGGATTGATGATATGTATAAGATGTGTTGGCACAGTGTGCTGTCAGATTTCCCTGAGAGCAGGAATTTGGTAGGACATCAGTAATAACAGGGATCAGAGCTACGTGCTAGGTGTGCAGATCATTTCAAACCCATGCTGACTGACCTCATCACTTTCGTGTATTCTGTATTTTCTGCCTGTTTGTGATTGTGTGTTAGAGGGTTTAAAGTTAATATTCATATTCCCATGTGTGTGTGGAACTGCACAGAACCACAAAGAACTTCAAGGAACAAAATAAATAATATGCCAAAAATATGTTCCTTCAGCAAACACTTGGGTACTGAAACAATGTCATAATGTCAGTAACATGCAGCTGGCAAGTCAGTGTTTAAATTTATGGCTTTTCAGGACTAGGAGACGGTTTATTGAGGGTACCTCCATCTCTGGGTATCAGCAGAAGGTGTGTTTTCACATCCTGGCTAAACAAGTGGTGAATGTCTGTGTTGGCCTAGGAATTTTTACTTTCCATACAACACATAGCAAAGTTCCAGTATGTAATCCTTAAGAAGCATGACACACCCGATTGCCAGGGCATGGTAATTTTAGTCAGTGAAAGCCCATTTTGATTTTTTTTTTCCCTTTTCTTACTTTTCTTGGTACTCTGCATCTGGCTTTTTTTTTAGCTAGTGAGGAGATGAAGTACAGGCAGGACAATGTGATGCAAAATCAGCTGTTTCAGCCCCAGGAGAGATGCAGACCTTTTAAATGGGCCAATCAGGTGAACTTGAACTGAGTCTCCAGCACAGAGAATCCCAGACTGGTTTGTGTTGGAAGGGATCCTAAAGCTCATCTCGTTCCAACCCCCTGCCATGGGTAGCAATACCTTCCACTAGAAAATGCAAATCCTATTTTTGTGTGTAAACACATATGGTAAAACCCAACTTGAATGAGTTTAAGGTTAGAGATTGTTGGAGTGGAAGCTCCTCCGGACTCAAGCCCAGAGGGAAGCCAAAGCACGGGGGTTGAATTAAAACCTTTGGACAAGCTGAGATGCATGAAGCCACACCAAAGTGAAATAGAAATACAGATTTTTAATCTTTAGTAGAAATATATGCTGAGTGCCTTAAACATTAAAAAGCTGCAGCAGAGACCTTAAACACAGTTCTTGCTGCAGCAGTGTTACCTTTTCACAGAATTCTTTACTTTAGACAAAATCTAGATAGAATTATACTGTTCACATTTTTTAGATGGAATGTTCACATAAACAATAAGAGCTGATAGAAACTGTATACACAAATCTGTGTAATACCTATGTAACACTGGTGTAAGGCTTAGGACTGTTAGAATTAGATCAGGATAGGTTAAGAAAAGGAAAACTAGAATCGTGTGTTAATCTTATTGGTCAGTTAGCAAATATAGTCCACACTTCTGTTAGAAAAAATATATGGAGCATATAGAAGAAGATGTTTTTGCCTGCTGTTGCTGCTTGGCTTTATCATGTAACCCCCTTCAAACTCTGCCTTCAAGAAAGCTGTGAGACTGTGAAATAAAGAACTTAGCAGAGCAGCAGCCTCCTCTGCTCTCTTACCCTGGTCCAGGAAGAAAGGGCACCCCATCAAATGCTCAACAAGAGAGAAGCCTTTGGAGGTGAAGTGCAGTATGAAAATTGCCTGCTTGTGTGCATAATGCTGCATTCTTGATCACACATAGTTCTGTCATTTTGGGCTGTTTTCTTCCTGGGATCTCTGCCTGGTTGTGTACACAAGGAATAGTGCATATCTAATGAGATGCTTTACTTTTCTTTTTCTTTCCCCTTACTGTTATTGCTTTGTGTAACCCTGTGCCTTACTAGACACCATACAGATCAGGATTTGAGGCTGGAGTTATTATTCTCCTATTTGGCATTTGTGCAGGACTCATCACTACAGTATTTCAGTGCTTCAGATGTTAATTGATTTTCATAACACCCCACTGAGATGGGGAATTATTATTAACCAGGGAAATGGAGCACAAGGAGATTGAGGTCCGAAGTGCTGCTCGGTTTGAGTGCCAGGTTTGAGACACCTGTTACCTGGTTTATCATTTATTTACTACTCACATTAAACCCATGAATTCCTTTAATTGCAACTGTAATTCTGCATCTCTCCATATTAAGTCAGAAGTTGTAATGCAGGCAGCTGCACAGTGAGGAAAACTCGGCTGACTGCTTTTGGAGTTTTTTTCATTAGGGATGTCCCTGCTTTCATAAAAGTAATTTTGGGTAAAAGTGGGGCAAGTACTGAGTCTCATGTTACGCCCCAAGAGATTTCTCTTTCTTAATAAATTCTTCTGGCTGATACAGTGCTTATTCTCCAGTTCTTGGAACACGGGAAACAAGGCTCTACCTCCAGTGGTCTCTTCTGCTCCCTAATTGCAGTTCATCACCAGAGTGGGTCTACTTGTGACAACAAATGAGTAGAGGTTCTTTTGGGAGTGTGTGTGAGATATTCTTAATTAAAAAACAATTCCTGAAGTACCTGCATAAAGATTGCCCTGAATTTCTTAGTTGTGATTGCCTGTGTACCCTTAATTTTCTTTAAACATTTATTCAATACAGTTTTCTCTTCTCTTTGTTTTATTTCTGTGTTGATCTGCCTTCTGGCATCAGCTGCCCATGTTCAGCAGCTTCTTGATAGCTGGGAATGGCAGGAGTGTCAAGGAGTCAGCATTCCAGTACAGTTGCTCCACTGCAGAAATTCAGCTGTTCTAGAAGAGAGACAACTCGAGGCAGAACTCGTTCAGTAGCATGGCAGCTGTCATAGCATTGACATGTGAAGATAATTCTTTTCCTCAGTAGAATTATTTTCTCTGAGTTGGCAGCACTGAACTGAATTTTAGAAGTAAGATCAATAGAACCCTGAATGCCTTGATAGCCATCTCACCATACCTTTTTTTCCTGGTAAACTAATCATGGCTTTCAGAGGAATAAAAATGGTCTGAAAACCTAAATTAAGGTGTCTGTGAACTCATGTGCTTTGGTACTTGAGAACAGTGCTATCAACAAACTCTACCTGGAAAAAGACAGAAACTTACTAAAGTATTTTTGATATATTTTAAGAAGTAGTTCTATGCTGATCTTCTCTCTAGACTAATGCCTTGGTTTTCTTACATGATGGGTTTATCATACTTCAAAGAGAGATTGTCTTTTGAGGAGGAGTTAATTCTGCAGTCTTTGTGTGTAGATCTTACTTTGGGCCCATTTAATTGTTTTCCTGTAGGTGTTTTAGAAGCATCTTTTGTTAATAAGGCTGAACAAAGACTGTTTCAGGCTCCTTTTAACTCAGTAAAAGCTACTGTGCATTTGGGCCTTTACGCAAATATTTTTGGCCCTACCTTGGGCATCCTCCTTGTGACCTTCTGTGTGCTCAGTTACACATTGGCTTCCCCAGTCAAGACAAGAGATGTACAGGGCAGTCAAGCTCAGTGTCTCAGCTTGACCAGAAATCCTTGTGTGTGCTGGATGTTGTGGGCTTCCTGGAACTGTCCCTGGATCTTCTCACGTTCGTGCTGAAAAATGCGTGTCACACATTTCTGTAATAGATCCTGAAACGTTGCTGGTAGATCCTAAATGCTGTTCCAGGCATTTTCTCACAATTTAACTGAATGGTCAGGTGGATCTGGGAGGCAGACTGCAGTTATCCAGCCTCTCTGGTATTTGGAAGCCGTGTAGATGAAAATAATCATTAAAGAAGTCTGATTAGAGAACTGCTTGTTATAAAACTTTTGTTATTAGTCTGTGTTTTGTTGCTCATGATTCAGACAGTGGGGTTAGCTTTGGTTGCTGATAGTTGCACAGTGCTTAGATGTCCTGAGAATAATCATGATAACACGGTGAAAGCATAAAAACGTGTTTATTTTCTCCAGTGGTTCCAGTTGGCATAATAAAAACATCACCTTTCTTTGTAAGCTTTCCTTTTCATAGCACGTAAAAATATGCCTGGCATTTTAGAGGGCTGGAGCACCTCTCCTGTGAGGAAAGGATGGATGAGAGAGCTGGAGGTGTTCAGCCTGGAGAAGGCTCCAGGGAGACCTCAGAGCCCCTTCCTGTGCCTAAAGGGGCTCCCAAAGAGCTGAAGAGGGACTTTGGGAAAGGGCCTGGAATAACAGGACAAGGGGGAAGGGCTTCCCACTGCCAGGGCAGGGGCAGATGGGATATTAGGAAGAAGTCCTACCCTTTGAGGGTGGGGAGGCCCTGGCACAGGGTGCCCAGAGAAGCTGTGGCTGCCCCATCCCTGCATCTCTGGAAGTGTTCAAGGCCAGGTTTGATGAGGCTTGGGATGAGCTGGTCTAGTGGAAGGTGTCCCTGCCCATAGCAGGGGGTGGAATTGGATGAGCTTTAGGGTCCTTTCCATCCCAAACCATTCTGGGATTCTATGGCTTTACAATACACAGATCACATTGCTTTCTGGTACTAGAGGTATTAATGTCAAGCAAAGGGAAAGCTGCAGTTGAGCTCACTGAACATTAGAACATTGTAATTGGACAAATTAATGACAGCCAAGAGTCAGAGAAGCCATCAGCTTTAGGGAGGAAGCACGAGGTGATGTTTGAGCTTCTGGCATCCATTTCCTTAGGTGCCACTAAGGGGAATGGAGAAATGCAGTGGTGGGTTTGCATCTCTGGGGCAGCCTGATCCACCCCAGGGGGATTCCTTTGAGTGTTTGGCTACAGAAGGATCCAGAAGGGAACTGCAGTTGGGAATTGCTGTAGACTTCTGGCTAAGCCCTCCAGGCAGCTGCATTATTGTGTGGCACAGGCTCGCTGTAGAGACTTCATGGAATTAGAAAACCTAAATTCGGGAGATTACCTGGTTGCTGACCCCAGCAGGTGTAAAGATGCTTTTTTATGGAGAACCCTGGTTAACAAGTCACAATCTGAGAGTTTAGCAGCTTTTCTGTAACAGAAATACTCTGTTTTCAAGGGGAAGGTTATCTGTAAGGGATTTATATTCCAAATTACAGGAGAGGGTTTTGTTGGTTTTTCCTTTAGGATTACAAAGGTAATGGAGAAAAGCACCATTTGATATTTGCCAACCTAAAGGTGCAGCTCACTGGAACCTGAGGATAATTAACTGTTGTAGTTCCAGCTCTGACATTTTGATATAACTTCCTCATCCACACAGTGGTGTTTGTCAGCTCTGTTTGCAGCAATCAGTGATTCCCATCTTCTTATAGAAATTCTTTGTGAGTTTTTAATTAACACTTTTTATTCATACGCATTTCAAATTAGGAGCTTTAAGCTTGCAAGACAGAGACAGCCTATTTTTTTTTTAATTGGTTTTTTTACTGCCAGAGCAATTTGGTGAGTATATGATCTGTGGTAAAAACACACCAACAATTAAATAACTGGTAATTTCCTCGGAGTTCTAAAGTTGAACCTTAAGCCTGCAGGACAGAAAACATGCCATGTTGCTCTTGTTAAGCTGTCAAACTATAACTGCATAAGAGACTATAAAGGATTTTCAGTTTCTTCTCAGAGCATTTTTGGAGGAGAAGTCAGTAAAGCAGTTATCTAATAATCCATGTTGAGTACACACTGAATTTTCTATTTAATGTTACTTTTAATTATACTCCTGCTGGGTTAACGTGTCAGCATTTTTCTCTTTTTTTTACAGGATTCTGCTCAGGAGAGTGTCATTAAACGAGATATCCATCGTACCTATCCAGCACATGATTATTTTAAGGATACAGAAGGAGATGGTCAGGAATCTCTGTACAAGATCTGTAAGGTACAGTCAGTACTCCGCATTTTCAAGTGTGTCCCATATTTTGTGTGACTTTATTTTGCCCTGCTAACCATGTTCTGGCCCAAGCTGCTAATCAATAAGATTTTAAAGCTCTGTTTAAATTGCATGTGGAGACTGTGGTGTTTGTGCACTACCTTTTACAGCCTTGCATTTGGTATCTCCTGAGGTGCAGGTGAGAAGAGCTTGGCTTTGCTGAGGTGAGAGCTCCTCTTCAGTGGGAGTGTGGTGTAGGAGAACCTCTTTTGCTCTGAGGTGGAGAGATTTGCAGAGAAAGAGAAACAAACCCTCAGAGCAGGTTCTGCTGTGAGGTTAAACAAGAATGTCTGTAGGTAATTAGCTAGAGAACAAGTTTGCTGGCCATTCCACCAGCAGAATGTGAGCAGAGCTTTTCACTCACAGCTGCCAGATCCCCTCTGATAAAATACACTCTTAAGTTTTCCAATTTGCACATGAGAAAGTTGAGATACTAAATCAATAGCTTTGTCCATCTTGTAGAGACAGACTTCTTGTTTGAGAGAGATCCAGAAGATAAAAGATTGCAGCCAAGCAGGTACTTCTCTGCCTGGCAGTTGCAGATTTTGCTGTGGTTTTGGCAGTCAGTTTCTGGGTTTTTTTCTAAAATTTTACTAAATTCTAAAATTTCTACTTTTTTTTTTTACATGAAATTCATGTGGAATATTCTGTGATGTAGAATTCATTCTATTCACGTAGAATGAATGATTGCCTTAGACAAAGCCATTTCCCTTCCCCTTCCTTGTTGCTGTTTCCACCTCCTGCTGATTGCTAGAAATGATGGAGTTGTCACAGCAAGCAGAAAAAAGTGTTCTGCCTTTGGGGTATAATAATACATGTTCCTGTTCCCCAGATCAATTCTGTGGTGATACAAACTCCTATTCAAATAATAATTTGGATGACTGTTAAATATAGCTGCTTCAATACTGGAGTTCAGTATTGTGAGTAATTCACATTTTAAAAAAGGCACAAAATTAGGGAACCAGAGAGAACTTTGAACCAATGATAGTGATTTCTCCCTCATCTTAGAGGGCTCCAGGAGACAGTTCCTGCACCAGTCTATGAAAAGAATAACAAGGACAATGCAGGTAATTGTGGGCTTGTCACTTTGATATCAGCTACGTGAAAAATGATGGAATAATTCAGTTTTTCAAGAACTAAATGTGAGAATTATGTTATTATGAGGCCCTGTGAGATTATTGAAAAGAGATCATGACAAGCTAACACAAAAACCAGAAGTACAGGTTTCATTGGTGAAGGTGTTCTGATTGAAATTCTGTAGCTCCTGTAGCCTGCCATGCTAAGAATGTAAAAATGCTGGACAAGTTAGAGCACAAACAAGACACACATTAAGGAGTTAAAGACTGGCTAGCAGGTTCCTCAGCAGCAGCACTGGATTTCAGTCAAGGCATTATGAATATCCCTTGTTCATTCCATGTACTCTGGTTAGTCACCTGAAAGAAACCAGAAAATCCTGTCTCATGAAGATATCTTGGTGACACAGAGGAAAAGGGGATGGTAAATAATGAGCTGTAAAGGATGTGTAGATGGATGAACGTCGTGTAGGAGCAGTTTGACTTGAGCAACTCAGTTTTTTGTAGCTGCTGCAGCTGCTTTTAGTTACAGTGTCCAGAATTAAAGACAACTATTCTACATTGGAAAGAATCTATAAAGTTCCATGAGGGCGATGAAAGAATTTGGGAACATTCTTTGGAAAGAAAAACTCTTTTTCATGAAGGCATATCTCAGTCTACTTTAATGAAGAACAAATAAAGGAGTGAATCTGTCTGAACTGGAAGCAACTTAGAGGAGTTACCTGTCCAGCGGGCAGCTTCAGAGGGGCACAGATGTCAGACCTTCCTGGGTCATTTCCTTTCTGTAGGAAATGTGAAGAATTCTGCATGTTTTCTGAATCTGGGAGCTTTCCTTGCTCTCAAGGCCTCTTCCGCTCCTGCAGAGAAAGTTGCTGTAGCTGTTGGTTCTCTTTTCTTGAAGGATCTTGAAGCTCAGAGCTGCTGCATCCTTGACAAAGAGAAAGTCAGGGAAAAGTGCCAGGAGGCCTGTACGGATGAACAAGATGCTCCTGGATAAAAGACAAACAGAAAAGGAAGCCTACAGAGGGTGAAAGCAAGGGCAGGTCATCTGGTAGGAACATAGAGAAATTGTCCAAGCAGACAGAGATCAGGTTTGGGAAGCTAAAGCCCTTATCAAATTAAATCTGGCCGTGGGTGTGAAGGGGGACAAGAAAATATTCTATAGGTAATCTGTGATAAAGCTAAGACTAGAGAAGATGTGGGCCCTCTCTGTAAGGAAAGGGCAAACCTGCTAACCCAGGACATGGAGAAGGCTGAGCTACTCGGTGACTTTTTTGCCTCTGTTTTCACTGGCAAGTGCTCCAGCATCACTGCTGAGGTCACAGGAGGCAAAGGCAGGGACCTGCCTGGTGTAGGAGACAAGGTTTGAGATGATCCAAGTCGCCTGAAAGGCCGTGGGGTCTGATGAGATGCATCTGTGGGTCCTGAGGGAACTGGCACATGAAGTTGCTAAGCTGCTGTCCATTGTATTTGAGGTCATGGGCATCCTGTGAAGGTCCCACTGAATGAAAATGGGGAAACATAACCCCCACTTTTAAAAAGGCAAGAAGAGAAGGTTCCAGGGAGACCTCAGAGCCCCTTCCTGTGCCTAAAGGGGCTCCCAAAGAGCTGAAGAGGGACTTTGGGAAAGGGCCTGGAATAACAGGACAAGGGGGAAGGGCTTCCCACTGCCAGAGGGCAGGGGCAGATGGGATATTAGGAAAAAATTCTTCACCTGTGAGGGTGGTGAGGCCTGGCACAGGGTGCCCAGAGAAGCTGTGGCTGCCCCATCCTTGCATCTCTGGAAGTGTTCAAGGCCAGGTTTGATGAGGCTTGGAACGAGCTGGTCTAGTGGAAGGTGTCCCTGCCCATAGCAGGGGGTGGAATTGGATGAGCTTTAGGGTCCTTTCCAACCCAAAACCATTCTGGGATTCTGTGGTCTTCGATCAGAGACCTCTCCATGTGTCCATCAAGTTGAGGGCTGCTCTTCCTGTGAAGCATTTTGTATTTACCTGGAGTAGAATGACCTCTGTCACTTGGCCACTTTCTCTTGATAGAACATGTTGTGCATAGCAGCTTTGCAGTCAATTTTTAATTCCCTGCTCCAAACAGCTTTGTCTCATCGGCACTCTTTGTTACTGTGCTATTTTTATGTGTTCTTTAAGGTTTGTGAATATTTGCAGCACGTCTTTCTGCAGGGTTCTGTGAGTGACCTCACGTTTCTTCTCTGGGTGAGAACTGACTGTTTATTCCTACCTTTTGCTTTTTCTCCTTTAATCAATTATTTGAGTGCATAAGGGGACATTCTATAGCAGCTCAGTTCCCTGAAAAGCCTTTGGGTAGGGATCTTGTTGAAGAGTTCGTCAAAATCCTGGTAATCTTGCTGACTCCCTCATTCTTTTACGTGCTCATTGGTTCAAAGGAGGATTTGGGAAGCTTTGCTTTCTGGTAGAACAGCCATATCCAGTCTCCAACATGGAATTATTCATAAATTTACTGATTACACTTAAGGGTTTATTCCTACCTGCCAGTGTTGAGATCTGACACAACTGCTGTGGAGATTCCCAGGCAGTAACTTTTCCTTCATCCTCACACAGTCTTCTTACATGACTGTGGCTGTGACAGATGTCTGTTTGGGTCTGACTGGACCTTGAGTTCATGATTGATAAACTGTTTTCTCCAGTGCATGCGTTTTTGAGAAATACTGTTCAAGACTGATTAATTTGCTTATAAACTTGTCGTTCCATTGGGAATAAAAAGTAATAATCTGTGTTGAAAGTAGTAATGGGGCAGCTTTTTATTACTAGAATAACTCTTACCAGAGGTGCTGGGTACTGGTGCCCTTCTTCTAATGTGAACCCAAGAAGTTGGAAGAATGGGATTATTGAATATGGCTGGGAAAGGTCTGTCCTCAAGTGGGAGGGTAAAAAGCTTGAAGAGCATTTTCTTCATTCCCCACTGAAATGAGAGATGATCTGAGCTGTCAGATAAAAAGGAAAATCATTAAAAGCTCACTGCCTCATTTTAACAGGTCTGTCGGTTTTTGTTCCATCTCTTAATGTCCTCTTCAGAACAGCAGGAAATCAGGAAAGATGGAAACTTTTTCTGTTGCAGAACATTTATGTGACAAAGTACCTAAAAATAAACTTCAGGACTGACAGTGGTGATAAGGAATGAAAAGAGTTCCAGATTCTAGACTGGAGATTTCACTTGAGGACACCACTTAAGCTGGATTTTCACAGAGCAAATTCTGGGGAATCTTTGGGAAAACTGCTGCTTCTTGCATGCTTTCTGTTTAAATCCTCTGCAAATTCTAGCTCTATTTAAAGAGCTCACCTCAGTGTTACAATGCATAACTGAACAGTGCTCAGTGCCTGCCTCCCTGCTCCGTGTGTGCTCACAGCTCCATGCTCCAGGGAATCAGAGCACTTGGCAGAATTAATCCTCTCGACTCTCTGGAGTGCGTGCAGCGTAGAATTTAACACGATACATGTTTTCCCTAATTTTCTTACTAAAGTAACTCCTGTTCAACAAACCACCAGTGTGACTTTAATGGGGAGAAGGGAGCACGGTGCAGGGAAATCAGTCAGGTTCGCTCGTACTGGTTGGTACTGGGCAGACTGGGAAAACAGACACAGTGCTTTCCTGTTTCTCAGAAAATGCTTGAGTTACTTCTCGAGATTCAGAGTTGGTGTCAGTGTTTCTCAGTAAGCTGAGGCCTTGCAGAAGGATAGGAATCATTTGTATCAGGACCTGTTTTGTTACTAAATACTTACCCCTTGGTGGATCAGATTGGTGGATTTTTTCCCAATCCCAGTCTCGCTTGGCTGGAGGTTTGAGGTGCAGGATCAGTGTGAGAGCTGGCTTGCTGTGAGGCCAAACACTGTGTTTTAGTTGTTGTTGCAATGTCTGGTTTTTGGTAGCCGCGTTGGCAGAGAGAATAACAAACTGCTTTCTAGCAATGCTAACTCTGAGTGGGCTCGTTATGGGGTGTTTCAGCTTTTGTTGCTGTGTACTGAAATATGAAAATATCTTTGAGTTGCTCTTCTGTAACCAGTAGCTTCTATGCCCATGATAAGCTGTGAATGATGGATTATGCTTCAGCAGAGCTGCTGCTCCGTGCTGGCCTGTAAGATGAAAGTCTCATTTTCATACTTTTTTTTGCATTTTCATTTCCATTCCATTGCAGCATGCCTTTTCAGATAGTCACCTCTTCTCACTGTGCATGTATTCTTCCACATTTTTCAATCCTTAGTATCTCCTTAGATTTACAAATGGGAAGTTTCAGTGTTTGTCCAGGTGTAATTATTTGTCCAAGAGCAGATCTCTTTTGTTCCTGCAGAAATCTATTTGCCAATTTTAGGGTAAACACAATCAGTTAAAGAATTATTCCTCATCTATTTTTAATTGTTCATTTTCTTTGCTCCTGGGTTGAAGAGCAGTGCTAGTAGATACTGTTGTCTTGTTTCATGCAAAGGATTTTTAACATTATCTTGTCTTCTTCTGTTTACATATTAATAAGGATCCTTCTCTGTGCATCTGTTTCCAGTTAATGCAGAAGTTCCTGGTGTAATGTGATACATACTCAGTGCTGCACCCATAGGAATATTACTGCTTTCAGACTGTTGGTCTTAGAATAAACTTAGGTATGGAGTTTTAACTTGTACTATTACTAAAATGATTTAGCAACTGAGCATGTAATGAAAACCTTCTTGGGTGAAAAGTCTGTGTCAAAGTATGGATGTTTTCCTGAGACAGTCTGAGTGTCAGACACCGCCTAAGTCGCTTAAATCTACCAAAGCAGACTTCAGCACAGAGCTCTGTCTGTGTTAAACACTGAGTAGCTTCCCTTGGCCATTTCACAGAGATCATAGGGGGGCACACCCTCTGCTCTTCCACATTTTAGTCTGCTGGGACTCACAGACAGCAGTTACAGAAATCCCAAATCTCAGTTTTAAATTCAGCCACCTTTCCCTTGTCTTTTAAATGCTACATACTTGGAATCTTTCTGTCTACAGAAGACTCTGATCTGGGAAGATTCTCCTCTGTTAATTATTTTGAAGAAGAATTTCTGCCCAGCCCTGGATTCTTGGTTCACTTTCCCAGCATGCTGGTGGTTCTCTATTATGGCTTTGAGAAGACTCTGCTTCCAAAGAATTCACTTCCCAGTGATGATGTACTAAGAACAGCGTAGTAATTCTTCTCTTCAGAACACAGATAACTATTACAGAGATGTCTTAATTCTGTGAGATCATCATTTAGTGAAAATGAATGAAAATAGACTTCAAGTCAGAACCTTCATTAAATCCCATTTATGAGACAGAGAATATTTAAAATCTCAGTGAACTGGGGCATTGTAATTGGAAGTTCCTCAAGAGCTTAGGAGAATAGTAAGTTAAAAGACTGTGACATGGCAAAAATCCCATCCTCTTCAAATTGTAAGGTTACAATGACTGCAGTGGAAATAGGGGATTTGGGATTTTGCCTTGTTTTTGTAATTCATGTGGAAAGAGAAAGTTAATGCTCCCCAGTTCCTTAGAAGCATAGATCTTAAATAGTTAATCTTAGATCTTTAGTTAATGAGATGATATTATGGTGGTATCTGTAGGCAGCAGCCTTATTTTTGAGGTTATTCTGGTTAATTACATCATATTTCAGCACTATCAAATCCCATAGGTTGCTTAAAAATAAAACAGTATAATTGGAAATGTAATGTGCATTAAGCTTCCAGAATCTCTTTGCATTGGGTAGATGCAATGAAATCATGTAGATTTTAGAGACTTCATTAAAACCTAAACCTTTAGTTGTCAGGATCATCATGTTTAGACTTAAGAGCAGAATCTTTCTTTGTTTGATCGAATTCTGATGCAGAACTGAAGTTTGTGTCCAGGTATCTGATAACAGCTGCTTGTCAAGATCAGATTTTGGGGAAGGACCTAGTGGAAATTAATTTCAAAAAGCAAGTGGATCAAGCAGTTAATTTTTTTTTCATGGTTTTTGGTTGCTTCAAAGGTTTTTTAATGATTCCATCCTTTTGCTGGGGCCCTTGGACATTTTTCTGCTATATAGGCAGTGTCCACTAATTAATTTCATATTTTTATTTAAACCAAATTATCCAGTACTAGCTGATTTGTAGTTCTATGGATCAACCTTCTTAGAAAAGTTTCAATTTTTTCATCTCTTCTCTTCTAATCAGGCAGTTAGTGGTTTACCAGTTTACTTCCCCCCTCCAGCTTTTTGGGTGAATACCGTCTGTTCTTAATAAATTTTCAGTAATTTTATTCCCTTTATTATCTCTTCTGATACTCAGTTGGACACAGGTCCTTCAACACATCCCCTGTTAGAAATGGTTCCAGCAGGATGACAAACCCTGTGATTCTTCTGTAATAAAACAAACACAGGGGAGGTTCATGGGGATTTTCTGCTGGAGCTTAAATACAATTTTCTTACATTGACCGTACATTTTCCAGGCAGAGATGTTGCCTTCCTGCTCTGAAAGTGTTTGAAACGGATTTATTACGAGCTCAAATGTGTTTAGGAAGTTGATTATGAGAAACTTTGCTGTTGTTCCTTCATGTATTTGTGTTTAACTGCAAAGTGAGGATCTTTTTTTGGTACCCTCCTCATTTTCCCTCTTTTGCTGTGACTTCAGCTTCTTTCAGAATCTCAAAAGAAGCGTGGTTTTATTTCTTACAACTTCCTGTACTTTTCAATCTATGAATTTGGAAGCCATTTGTTTTCTCCAGTGTGTTGGTTTCTCAATTTTTTTTTTTTTTAATTGCTATTTTCAGCAAATTATTCACTGTAATGCTTCTCACAACAGAGAACCCCCAGGCACTGGTAATTTGATGTTCATTTTTCAGCGTAGATTTTTTTTAAGGTAAATTAGAAGTGTTTTTTATATAGTGTGAAGAAATCCTAGATCAGATTTCTCATTTTTAATTCTGCACATCTGTTTCTAAGCAGAGCTGGCTCATCAAAACCAGGAGTAATACAGCATTTAGGAAAGCTTCAGAGACAAGGTATTAGGCATCTATAAACTGATAGATCTGGGGAACAAAGAGATTCATGATGGTGATTAACCAGTGGATGTTTCTAGTTAGTCATAGAAAATATTAATTTAAGCATTTAAAGTAACTTCTGTTAATTCAGTGCTTAGCAGCTAATTAACTATTTTATAGAGAGCATCCTTTCTTTTCCAGTTGAATTTTGTATCTGCCATTGTACACTTCTCAGGTTAGCTTTTATATTTGATTTTTGTGACTAGAGCTGTTCTAAACTGGCAAGCAGATTGCAGTGCTTCATTAAACAGTTTTCAGTGATTTCTGTGACTTTCTGTGAATTCTTGTCCATTGAAACTGAGCAATGGGCTGGGATTATTTTCACCCAGCTCCTAACTAATCCCATCTAACAGCTTTCAAAAGAGTGGTGAGCAGTACGGACAAAGGGCAAAGAGCTGCAAGTCCCAGGTCAGCTTTTCCCAGAGGAAATGTAGGGCTGAATTGTTCTGAAACAGTGACCTTTAGTGGAATACTCAGGCTGTACTCACAGAAATTCTGTCTTCCAGAGTTATTTCAGAATTCCTCACTAATACTACATTCTCCCCATCACAATGAAAAAGTAAGGTGATTTGAAGACTTTCACTGTGGTTTGTTCTTCATTTCAGCATTTCTGCAGAATTAATTTGCATTGTTGTTCACACTGTTGGCTGGAAAAGAGGCACATTTTTTGAGTTGCAGTTATTACCTTTTGGAGAGGCAGCATATCCACCTTTGGAATACCATGGAACAGCCCCAGTGTGGGTGGGTTTGGCTCCCTGGGACCCCTGACCATGCTTATTCCCATGTTTATTTATTTATTTGTTACTTTGAGCTGTGAGTACGTGTGGTGTTCTGGGCAAAGTGGATCTTCTGGTCCTTGTGGCTCCTTCGTCCTCCTGGCTCTGCCCTTTGCTTTGGTTCTCCCTGGCTGTAACCTTAGTACCTCACTTATCTCAGGATGTCTCTCCTCTGATGTCAGTCCTGCTGCTTAGACTTCCTCAGGTTTCCTCAAATTCTTAACATCCTCTGACATCTCTTTAAAAACAGTATCTGTCTTCTCATCTCGGGAAAGTAAAGGGGAAGGAAAGGCTAGTTATTTTAGTTTGGGGATTTTTTAGGAGTAAGAAAAAGCATGTCTGTCATACCATAGGAAAATGAGTCTTGTTCATTCTTCAGCATAACAAGGGCATGGGAAAACTGTTTCTGATGAAATCTTCGGGTTAGAGTAGCTCTCAGCAGTTTTTTTAACCTTCAGTCCTCTACTTCCATAATGTCAGAACTTGTTTTTCCAAAAACAAACATTCATTCTCCCCACAGCACAAACTTCCCTGGTTTTCATGTTACATTGGTGAAGTTCTATCATTACTCACCTGAGCAGAATTATCCTTGATTTAAGTGAAGGGAAATTGCATCCAACTTTTTCCATGCTGATTGAAAAATAAAAATAATAATTTACAACTACAGCATCTGTGGAGGGTTGAGAGTGACCTGGGGGTGCTTTTAGAAAAGCCCCGAAAGCACGAGAGTGGTTACAGTTTTACCCCCTTAGCCGGAGTAGTGTTACATAGAGAATCATGGAATGGCTTGGGTTGGAAGGGACCTTAAAGTTCATCCCATCCCACCCCCTGCCATGGGCAGGGACACCTTCCACTAGCCCAGGTGGCTCCAAGCCTGTCCAGCCCTGCCTTGGACACTTCCAGGGATCCAGGGGCAGCCACAGCTTCTCTGGGCACCCTGTGCCAGGGCCTGCCCACCCTCCCAGGGAGGAATTTCATCCCAGTATCCCATCCAGCCCTGCCCTCTGGCACTGGGAAGCCATTCCCTGTGTCCTGTCCCTCCAGTTCCTGATGGAATGTATCTCTTCGACTTCCTTGTAGGCCCCTTCAGATCCTGGAAGGAAGGATCCTGAATAGCCCATTGATGAGAGCACACTTTGGTAATGCCTGTATGCATTTTAAATACAGTTTGACTTCTCTTTTTTCTAGGCCTATTCTGTCTACGATGAAGACATTGGCTATTGCCAGGGACAGTCCTTCCTTGCAGCTGTGCTTCTGCTTCATGTGAGTTAATTGCAAAATGAAAGCTTTGGTATTTGAAACCAACGCAGCTGGAAAATCAGCAGTGCTGCAGCCATGCTGTTTGACAGATATTTACTGTTATTTATTTGCCTGTATTAGTTTTCCTCTTGTTGCTTTTTGGCCGTAGAGATTAATGGCTTCTGTCTTCATGAATGTAGATTTTCTTTATCTGGGAGAAATCTATTAAATTCCCAAGTACTTCTGTGTCAAAAGCTGAAATCAGTTTGTTGCATATTAATATTTACTTTTTATTTAGTTGTCACCTAAGTGAGCTCCCTGTGTGCTCATGGGGAATTTAACTCCAGGAGACATTCTCAGAGCAGCTCATCAAAGCAAGTAGTCTCACTAATTTTTTGGGAGACTTTTTCTCTTGGGGACATTTTATAGTATCTTCTGAGGGCAAGCTGATTTTTAACCTTGATATTTTAGCCTCTAATCAGAAGCTGCACCAGCTTTGATCTGGGTATATGTCCAGATAGATAAATAAATACACGATTTTTATAGGTGTAAGATGCTTTATGTGTGATGTCTCAGTGGAAAAGCAGCATATTTATTGAGATAAAGTCTATCTGAATAAGCCACCCCAAAGCTCAACCACAGTTCTTACTCAGGCTCTTGCCTGCTTTTTCTCTCAGGTTTTAATTAGTAAATTATCAATCAGGATTGAAATACCTTTTGAAGTGTGGGTTTGAGACAGCTGCTGGTGGTGTGTATGTAATACACACTCTTCCTAAGGTATTTGGAACTCAAATTCAGATTAGTTTAAGTCGTAATTCCTAGTGAGAGCTGTGACTCCTTGAAATCTTGAGAAACATGATACAGATGACAGTGTTGCAGAGAAGCTTTAGATCTTTAAAGAATAAACCTGTATTAGTCCCATTATTGCAGTCTAACATACTCTGTAAGATAGCTTATCTAACAGTAATTTTACAATTAATTTTTTACCCAAAGCAGGATTTTGAAGTTCACTGGAAAAATAAGCCATTTTCAATACCAGAGGTGTTTAGAAAAGGGTGGGTGTCACATTCTTAACATTTGACTACTACTTCAGCTCCTCTGCCTTTGTTCTGTGCTGTCATTACTACAGAGAATCAACTCTGTTTCTGCTGTTTCTGGAGCTGGAAGAAATTGCCCTGTACACAGGGAACACTAAATGGAAGTTACACTCATTTTAATATGTCCTTTATAACATTTGGTTTCATCATAGGATATTAAAGTGAAATGCTCAGAGAAAGGGGGAGTGAAGCAGTCTCAATGAGCACAACTGTAATTTGGGAGCTTCCTAGGATGTCCTCACACTCTTGTTTTTCTCAAATTCTCCAAACAATCTGTAGGCTGTGAGTGCTTTTCTATCTTTGCATGGATTTCTAGACCTTTTCCTTTTCCTTTTTTTCTGGGACAGGTTATGCTTTCTCTTCCATGTGGATAGGTTTCAGGGATGGTTGGGTAGCCTGAACCTCCATCCTCTGTTTTTGTGGTTTTGGTTCTTTGATGAAATTCCCATCAAGGGTATGCAGGTAACTTCTAATCACAGAGGAGCAGTGTTGCCAACTCTAATAATTGTACTCTAGGTCTCCCAGTATTTGACTTTTTTTTCATGTCTGTTTTTCAGAGCCCTTGTCTGTGGGGAAAAACAACACATAAAATTTCACTTAAAAGAATTACAAATTTCTGGCTTTTTGTGATTTCAAAGAAAAGACAGCAAAAGGCAAATATCTAAATACTAAAAATCAGGATGGCAATGCCCAAAATTTGTGTTCTGCTTAAATAAAAAAAATAAATGAAAATTCGATGTATGATTTTGAATCCTTGGGATTGGTAATATCAGAGAGCCTCTATTCACTGAGAGCAAGGACTTGGGGAGCTCTTTGGCCCAGTCCTGACCTCTGTTCCATCTCCCTGTCTTGGGGCAGGGACAGCTGTCAATGCACGAGCATCTGACTGAGCACGTAGGGTGGATGTGCCTGTGCATGAGCACCTGCTGTTTCATTAGAAATAATTGGTTTTTACCAAAACCCCTGAAATTTGCATTCATTGTCTTACAGAGCAGATTCAAGCCTTTTGGTCAGGATAAAATTATTTCTTCCCTTTACTTTGTTTGCAGCTTTTCTGTGCTGTCAGTGGGGAGCATTCCATCCAGATGAAATTGTGATTAAGAGCTTTGAAATTCCTAAGGATTTGTCTTGGGTAAATGAAGCCCAGACTGACAGCCATCAGCCAGCCTGGCAACCCTTTGTGCTAACCAGTTCCTTTCCTTTTTGATGTCTGAAAATGAAAACGAAGCTGTCTGCCCGTGGCCCTGGAGACAGGGCCGAATTATGGGCTGAGCATAAAAGATGAAACCCTGAAGGGAAATATGAAGAGCCTAAAATTCTCTTGAAGAAAATACTGAGCTTTTATCTGTCGCTGATACGTGATAAGGAGTTGGCAGTAGGCCAAATGAGTGAATGCACTTGAAGGTGGAGAGGTGTTCTTGATTGTCAGTAATTGTTTTCATTTGTTACAATCTGGTGCTTCCAAAAGAAAGCACGTTTTTAATGGGATTGAAAGGTTGATTTGGGTTCTGTTTGTGCCTGTCATTCTTGTGCTACCTGAAGGCAAGGGGAAGTTGGGAAGATGATGTGGAGGTTTTGTGACACGGGGCTTCCCGCCAATTCAGCATTCAGCGGGCTCAAGCCAACAAATACAAGCGTAGAGTGGCTCAAACAGCTCATGTGAGTGCCACCTTCCAAACCACTGATGGATGAGACATTTTGGTGAGAATGAAATACAGATTATGGATGTAGGGATTCCAAAAAAGTCAGCATGTGAATAGATGGGATTGTGGGAAACCTGACTTCAGAGTTTGATGCCCTGGGGTTTGAATGAAAGTGGATAAGCATTGTTCTCGCTAGGGGTTGGTTGTACCTTATTTCTCCTGAATTTTTCCCATTTAACCACAGTACACATCACTGTCATGAGTTGTTGCCTTTTTATTTTATTTTCCTTCTTTTTTTTGTTTTTAAATTGCTTTTATATGCCTGAGGGTTGTGCACTGGTTGTTCTCATACCTATTTGACAGAAAGAATGCTGCTGACAGTTGTGCTGCTGGGATGTAGACCTACATGAACCTGTGATATGACCCCACATTTTCTTCAAAGAAGGCCTTACAGAGCCAAATCCAGGTGCTCATCAAGGAGAATAGTCCCCTTGAGATTTTAGTTGGTTAATTCAGCATTCATAGTACTTGGCTGAAAATTTTAACACATCCCTGGTTCGAATGCAGTGTGCATAAGGTGTTTAAGTGTGTGTGTCTGTGTAAGGCATGCCCAGCCCTAGCTCCATTATTAACCTTATTTTTGTGTATTTTTCCAAACAGATGCCAGAGGAGCAGGCATTCTGTGTATTTGTGAAAATAATGTATGACTATGGCTTGAGGGACCTCTACAGAAATAACTTTGAAGATCTCCATTGCAAATTTTTCCAGCTGGAGAAGTTAATGCAGGTGGGGCCAGAGTAACAACTTCTCCTTCAATTTATTTCGTAAATGGAAATACTGGCATGAAGAAGAGATTAATGCTTTGCTTCCAAAAGCTATTGGATAATAAAACCCCTCTCCTTTTAGAAGTGGGGTAAAGCAAAGCAGGGAAGTTGAATAGCTGAATTCAAACATCCTGAGTCAGATTTGTTTCTAGTTTCTTTTGTCTTTGATATACCACTCTTGCTGCTAATGTTTGTATCCAAGCAGAGCAGGTATTTGATTCCCCCCCCGTTTGCTTGCTCTCTGTCTTTCTGTTTCTGATGTTGTTTAGAGAGAATGTCTCTGTGCTGTTGAGACCAGTGTATCCTTCAGACTACCTCCATCAGTGTCCTACTTTCCATGAATTATGTTGATGTTAAGAGGTCAGGCGAATCAGGACATCCTGATGCTTATGAAATACCAATCAAGTGTGGATCATTGGGCAGGTTTTACTGTCTCTTCCAAACCTCTGCTCTTTTTTCAGGTGGAATTATTTCATCGAGCAGTTTGGCAGAGCTGAACGGCTGCAAATTTTATACATTGTTGTTCTGACTAATAAGGAGTTACTGACAGTTCATTAAGGCCTGCCCTTCTGCTGGCACAGGGAAAAGCTGGTTGCTGAAGTCAGTTCTCACAGATGACCATAGGTATCTGTGTGGGATGTACTGAAACCAAACAAACCAGACTGTTGTTAATTTAGTGGTATTTTTTCAGATGTCAAGTTGTGCATATTTCATACTCGGTGGAGTAGAATTGCTTGCTAGTTAATGTGATACTTCAGCATATGGTCTTCTCAGTATTTACATGTGTTCCCAAAGAGTTTTGTTAACAAACAAACCAGATTTTATTAACAAATACACTCTTAACAAAGATACTTTATTAAATGACCATATCATCACTGTTCAGGAGGATTTTCAGTGCTTATTTTGTGTTGCTTGTATGTGCTCCTAGTTAGAGAAATGGTCTGATGGAGTTGTGTGCTCTGTTGCTTTCAAGCTCTGCGAGGTGATCTGGTTCCAGTAGCCGTTGTTTTTTGTGGCAGAAGCATTTCTAGCAAGACACAGCAAAGGAATAACTTAAAAATACACACCATGACAGAGATTTTACAACTGCTCTGCCTTTCGACTGTTGAAGATTTTGTAATTTCTCAGTCTAATCTCAGTATGTTCTTGGATACTGTGATAGAATCCACTGTGGATATCTTACTAAAAACTGTAACCATGGGCACTGAAATTTATCAAGAAACATTTTCATTGCTTGAAAGAAGCCAGGCTTTCACTTTGTTGTGTTTTTTGGTATTTAGCAGCCCTGGTCCTTACTGGAAATATGGATGGAGAACTCAGATTAATGAGTAATACTGAAACATTTATATTTTCTCTTTATTCCAGGAGCAGTTACCAGACTTGCACAGCCATTTCTCAGACCTCAATTTGGAAGCTCATATGTATGCATCCCAGTGGTTCCTCACTCTTTTTACTGCCAAGTTTCCACTCTGCATGGTCTTCCACATCATTGACTTACTACTTTGTGAGGTAAAAAAAGTATTAAATCAGAAAGCCCTTCCTCCACTCCATCAGTGTTTCTTCTTGCTGAAGTCCTTTACTGCTTAATTGTAAAATGGGTGTAACTAAGTTCTGTAGAAACCATGGTTATATTGAAGAGAAGATGTTCAGTGAAGCACTGGTTTGGTTTTCAAATTGGAGCTGTGGATTGCCTCGTTTTTTCCTGAGGGGTCTCATTAAGACTATCGGATGCACGTCTGTTTTTCATTTAATTTGTTGAATGATTATTCAAAGTTAGGAATTGTAATTTCTTGAAGACACCTAGCAAGGAAAGCTCTCCAGATGGCCTGATTCAGAGTACCCACAGACAGAAATGGTGGCATTGACTAAAGATGTTGCTTTGGTGGCCTGATATTAAACAAAGAGTGAGAAGGGCCAAACACACAACTGAATGAAACTCCTTCCTTTTGTTTTTTCCCTGCTATTCCAACTACTGCTCCAGGTACAAAACGCTGTGTGTGTGTACTGTAGATATATCTACACTTCCTCTGAAAAGCCAGTCAGAATAGGTTGATAATCTAGAATATTTATTTTGGTAAAATACCAGTCCTTCCTTTGGTAAGTGGGAAGTCAGAGCATCTGTGGCATTGCACCTGCTTTTAAACGTGTCACTGATTTCCTCTCCAATTTCAGGGGGTCACAAACATGAAAAGAAAGAGATAGATAAAATATTTAATAATTTTAAATGGTGAAGGCTTCATGAAACGCTGTTGACTCTAGTTCATTTTGTTCATTTTTATTGTGAAGTATTTTCTCTGAGAATCTTCAGGCTTGCTGCACGTGCTTTGGTAGGATTCAGTCCTGGTCAGACTATTTCTTATTCTGCATATTGGTGCTCATTTATCAAAACAAGGCAAGGTAATATTGGCAGTGTTTATCTCAGCGTGTCTGAAGCAATTACAGTGGGAAAGAAAGTGAAATCCAAGGAGAATCCAAGGTGAAATCCAAGGAGAAAGTGAGCGAGTGTAGCATTAGAACATGCTAGGGAAAGGGAAACTTGTTAGTGTTTGTGGAGGGTAATCACACACAGCTAAAGGAGCCTCTTTTACTACAGGTAAAAATAAACCAGAAGGAGTGAGAAAATGTATTTCAAGTGAAAAGATACCCACAGGCATCTTGAGAAACACTGGGGCAGTGTGGAGACAACGTCCTGAGGCACCAGTGTAGGCTATCAGAAAAGTGCTCCTAAGATTCAACCACTCACAAGTAACAGGCAGTTCTGGGAATTTGTGGGAAGGGCATAGATTAAAGTCATATGAAAATGAAAATTGTAGACAGCAAGTCAGTTCTGAAGGTGTGTGGCCAAAGGCAGAACCTGGAAGAAGCCGTTCCTTGACAGAGGACTGAAGCTGTGTGTCCAGTCAGCCTCTGGAAGGAGTTACGGGGGAAATCAAAACATCATTTTTTCTGCATTAAATTGTTCCTTACTTTATCTCTGAACAACCAGCCTGCTGATAATTCTGGCAACTGGAAGGAGAAAAACCAGTGGCAGCTGCTAACACTGAAACATATTCTGCAGAAAAAATCCCCAGAAAAGCAAGAAGCCTTTGAAGTGAACTGTCTTAAGTTTTTAAAAACAAGCTTCCAGCCTTCTCCTTAATTTTTCATAGATACAGATGAATTTTAAATACCCTTCAGGTTTCTGACTTGTGCTTTCTCCACATCCCTGTCCTGTTTGTCATTACAAAATGTTCACATTCTATGCAACTCTTTCAGGGAAGAAAAAGTAAGGGGCAGAAAACCATTTAAAGCCATTGCTGAATGCATCCTGCCAGCTAACAATTTCAAGGGAGCCTCTCTGGTCCCCTTGAAAATATTTGAATTACAGGTGAACAATTTGTGTCTTGGAATAGCTGATCCTTAGAGGTCCCTTCCAACCCCAACCGTTCAGTGATTCCATGTCAAGCAAAAGTTTTTGTATTGGCTTGGGTTTTTCATCTTCGATTGTGGCTGGAAGAGTGAAATTGGTCCTTACAGATACTCAGCTTTCAATCCAGAGAGGAAAAATACCTGTTGGAAGTCCTGTAGTTTCACAGCTACCCAGGGAGGCACATTTCCTTCCCTTCCATGCAGAGTGGAACAGTGGCACAAGCTGGGGGTGGAGCTCCTGGGCAGAAGCAGAGCTATGAACAAGGAGCTAAAAGTTATGATGGGAATTAAGTTTTATGGAGGAATTTTTAGAATCCCATCAAAGTGAGTGTCACTACAGTCAAGGTCTTCTCATCATTCTCACATGAAATACTGCTCCAGAGCAGTTTTATGTAAACTCCCACAGTTTTGGGATTTGCCGTGGCTTCTGTGTGACTGAGTTATTTCATTCTGTTGTCTTCTTAGCATCTTTATTTTTTGCTTATTTTTTAAGTTGTCACCAGGCTATTGAAGATGTAATCAAACCCTCCAAAATACTTAAATTTCAGTGGTCTAAGAATATTGCCTGAGTAGTGCTGAGGCAGAATCTGTCACCCATCCTCACGTAGAAAAGAAATATTTTGGAATCCTTTGTCTTCCCTGTGACAGAAGCTTGAAGAGAATTTTGGCCTTCCAGGCAGGTACACCACCCCAGTGCTGTGGTACATACTGTAAGGCGCAGCTGCTTGTAATAAAAACACAACCCTATTGATCCAGGTGGAAGTTTTAATGTGATTACAGCAAACTGTGTGAGTTGGATCCTGGAGATCTTTCCACAAGGTTCCTTTTAGCTGCCTGTTGCAGCTGTTTCATTTGTCTTTTCCCCTTTGCTATTTCTGTTTGCATTGAGGAACATTTTTGTTGATGAAACGCAGAGTTGTATTTGGACTTGTCAGTCTTATCTATCAATATGACATGATGTTATTGAACACTTTGCAAGCCTGCTCTGTTTTGCTGTCTCTTTTTGTTCTATTTTAAATTATTTATTTAAAGTCATGCTCAGAAATAGCAATTCATCTAGGTAAAGCTCTTGTCACTCAGAGCTGTCCCCAGTGCAACAGCTGCACCTCGGCTGTGCTACAGAATATCAAACAGTTGACATTTCACTTCATTTTGCATTCTAAAATATTCCATTTTAAATTAAAATATTTGTTTTAAAAACACTAAATAAATGACCTTCAGTAGGCATTTAGAAGAGGAAAAACAACCCAAACCAGTTGGCAGATAGTCTGAAGGGTTTTTACAATTGTCATGAAAAGAAAATTCTTTACCCTTTCATGATCTGTACAGTGCTGCCAGAACTAAAGGAGGTGCAGAGCTCAAGCTGTCATTCCATTACTAGCTGAGAATTTTGAAACACTATGGGGAACCTCCATTTTAAGTTAACCTGGCTATTTTTTGTGCAATTTTGGGGGACATAAAATAGTTAAGGATGGTACTTCTGTCCTTCCAGGGAATATGCAAAAACCTCTCCTGCACGCTGCCCTTTCTGGGCTGGCACAGACCATTGTTTATTTTAGTGCCATAATACATCCTTTGACTATGTAATTTGACTACTAAGCTAACAGTTTGGCTACTAAGCTGCCATTCTGTGATCATGGCTGGATATAAAGGGATGCATATGATTATCAGTTTTGAGTATGAAATTATTTAATGTTTTCTGATGTAGCTGATAGCAAAGAAGGGAAGGTGCTTTTCACAGGACCACACAGCACAGTGAAAGAAGGGGGAATTGAAAGCTGGGATACCATCACTCCTTGGCCTTTATATATCAACTGTTGCTTTCAGGATATTATGTAAATATTTTTTATAATAGATTTTGAGAAACTGTTTGTTATCATGAAGGCTGATAGGTGACTTTAACAATCTTTTAAAATGTGAACAAGGTGGTGCTGGTAAGTGAACACTTACTCATAGTTAAAATGTGGCAGCACACTGTGGAGATACGGCTATTGGGAGCACTCCTTCCTGATGAAACACTGAAAATCATAGCAGAATTACAAGTATTGACGCTGAAGAGTTGATTTCTGTCTTGTGTGTGTCTTGCTGAGGATGGATGTGCCAGGAAACGCCGTATGGTACCGCTCAGGGCTGGCCAGCACGGTGCTGGTGCTGACTGAGGAGGAGGGACCGTAATAGCTTGCTATTTTTTATCTGTCACTGTCAGATACTTCTGTGATGCCTTCAACAGAGTTGAGAAAGAACAGATTAACATTTCAATTTATTAAACTTCCTCAGGAATTGAGTCAAGAACAAGCCCACTTCCTCGGTAAATCTGCGCTGAGATGAAATGTGAATTAAATAAAGGATTGTGCACAGTTGTTTATCTTTTGTAGACCTATAGGGAAAGAAAGATGGAACTTTTTGGAATTATTTGTTACTGCCGTGTTGTCAACATTTGTTAACCCTTCCAGTTATGAATATTTTAAGGAATCTTACAAAACAGCAGAATGGACTTGCTAGAAATAAAATCTCATACAGTAACAGCATATTAAAAGCTGGGCTTAAATTCTAAGTAGGCATCGATCTGTGCTGGAGCTGTCTGTGTTACCCTGGTACTATTTACCAAAGCAAAGTCAGTGTCATGCAAGGTCACTGGAAAAGGCCAGGAGGCCTGTGTTTGTTTTTCCTTTTAGGAATACAGGCAAATAGATTTTGGCATTTAGACTGTCTTTCCTTCTGCCCAATCCCTTTGCATCAGGCCTGCTGGAGAGCTGAGTCCTGCTGAAGTCCTTATCTGCTGTTTCATATAAAGAGACTGGAAAGGATTTCTTTCCCAGACTGCTATAATTAGCTTTTAATTAATTAAAGAAGAAGGAGAATAGGTTTTCTCAGACTCCAGATGGATGACTAGAATTTGAATGTGGATGTCCAGTGGTAATGCTGGTTTGCTGCATTCAAGCATCTGGTGACATGTCAGCCATCATCATCTTTTTTGTTGCAGAAGTGGGAGGTCTGCAATGGAGATAAGATCAGGTTTGCTAGACCTGGATGTTTGGTTTTTATGTAGTGAGATGAGTTATTTAAAACCACAGGAAAAGTAATTTTAGCCTAATTCATCTGATGACTAGAGCTGTAATCTACTGTGGGGGCTTCTCAGCACTAGAACAGAAATTAAAGTGAAAAGAAAGAAAGAAGGGTGTTGGATTTGATTGTGTGTTTGCTGCATGAGGAACTTCTTAAAGCTTTTGGATGTGTGTGCTTACAACATTCAGATTATAATGATAAACAGTTCTAAGTTCTTTTCAAAGTGAAGGTTGTTAGTAGTATAAGGTGGTTGCATATAAAATTCAATCAACAGCAGAAATACTGGAGGTGTGTAATACCATGTTCTGTATTGCCTTGGGGACCAGGGACACAGAACGTTCTAACAGAATTTATAATAATTCAGGCGTGGCCTAAGGAGAAGAGTGTTTTGATAGAGAACATCTGAGAGGTTCTAGGAGAGCCACAGGGTTTAGCATAACCCTTTACTCAGGGTTGTCCAGCTGTTCCTGTGAGCATCCATAATTTATGTATCTTCCAGTTGTGGCTGCTGCTTGTTTATCCCCAAAATAACAAAGCCAATGATAAATGCTCAGCATGAGCAAAGGAAAAACAGTCTCACAACAATCTGCAATCCAAGATAACTTACGAGAACAGAAGGTACCTTTTGGGTGATGTTGATAAATTTTGTGGTCCTAAATGCTAAGGCTGCTTCTGTTTCAGAAAATGTTCCAAGCTCTAGGTGAAAAAGGTACCAAAGATGAGTGCCTGGTTTGAATGACCCAGTTTGGGCCTTAGAGGGGTGACACATCTAATTCCATGTTCACACTATGTCTCTGAATTACTTTCCCCGTTGCTCATGAAATATTTTAGCCACCTGCTAGTTGATGTTCACTTGGTTGTTTTTTCTAGGAATACAGTAAATTTCCATAATGCTTACTTTACACTAGTGCCATCTGCTGTATTGGAATAGCAGCATATCCTAAACAGTCCTGGCAGGCTTCAAAAACACTTTAGAAATAACTGAAGGAAAGTATCACAAATGGGAAAGTGATATTCCGCGAACAAATCCAGGAAGCTGAGCTAATTTGGGAAATGTTTTTAAAGAAGAGGGTATTGCAGTCTGCCCGTGCCAAAACCCTTTCCGTTGCTTTGTGCTCAGAATCTGAGGCTGTTACGAATTCTCTGAATATGTAAAATCAAAATGTGAACTTTGCATTTGACTCACTGTTGGAAAGGGAAGAGCATGTCAGGGCTCAGAGAGACGAGGGCCAGAGCTGTGTCGTGGCAGGGAAAGGGCGAGGATGGGGAATAAACACTGGGAAGAAGATCAGGCGGAGTGCAGGGGGGTAGATGCTGATTTAGGGTGGGCATGTGTTTTTCTTTGTGGTGTGTGAGCACAGGTAGAGGGGGAACAAGGCACAGCTCTCTGTCAAGAGATGTTCTGATCCACTCACCTCGTCTCCTCTCATGCGAACCGGGATCTGGAAGATTCCTTCTCCTCTGAGCACATCTAACAGCCATTCCCTGTTTCCATACCAGAGGACCCGTCTTACCTAAAGAGATACGAGGCCTTCTTTTTCTCTCCTTGTATGTGATAAGGCCCTTGGTGTCTAGTGTCGATTCAGGCCCCTTTCTTTGTCCCTGTATTAATCAGTTTTGGAAAAAGGGACAGAAATGTCTAAAACCACAGCAATTGAAAGCTCTGCAAACCAGAAAAGTAATGTTAGTGTAGTAATGTTAATGCTGCTAGCCCATAACCACTTGCTGGTGAATTAGGAATGTGCCACTGCAGAAATACCACATGCAAGGGAGCAGTCTGATACGTGGAAAAGACTTAAAATTCTGTGGCTGTATTTTTTATTCTTTGCAAACAGTCACAGAAGGTGGAGGGGAAAAAATGTTAATCTCACAGCAGCCTCTACCTTCGTTCAGTTATAGCAACGTCTCAGCAGCAAATGGCATTAAAACCACCCAAAACATGTAAATATTCATGCCTAAATCCCATTTATTTCTACTAAAAGCAAACAAAATTTCATCTGAAATCATACTAATACAGCTTCGTGGTTGCCTGGTATTCATTGTGTGCTGTTTCATGCTGCAAAATACAGAAAAGTGACACAAATCAATACAGAATCCCCTGGCGGGGTTTTTGCCATCTCCCTGGCACCTGCCTCTCTCATAATTCAATCAGCTGCTTTTAATTGGGTTTGTGTACTTTTCATGGAATCATAGGATCAGGGAGGAGATTTCTGTGGTTTTGTCTTTGCTGTGTTGTAGCATTTCCTGGTGTGAGTTATTGTACAATGGATGTGGAGTCACTGGGGGAAGCCCAGGCTGAGAACTCGACTGTGCTCATACGTTAGCAGTCAGATCTCTTCATAATGTGTTTTTTGTTTGATGTTTTCCTTTAGTAAGAAAGCTGTATCTGTTGTTTACACAAGCCTGCTAATTTGTGTTGTGCCTTATTTGAACAAGAGTTTTAACCTTTTTTTCCTTTAGTCATCCTGTCATTGAACTAGAATAAATGCACGAGCTACACAAACTCTGCCTAAAAGATGTTAATTAACATGCATGCCCCTGCAGAGTGTTTTCCAAGGCTGCTCTGCTTACCAGGGGAAGTTTGAGCTTCAGACCGTATATTCATGTTGTCAACCAACCAAAGACATTTGTGACATTCCTCAAGTTTATTGTGTGTTCTCAACATATTAGAGTTGCCAAGTAATTGCTTTGCTGGAACCCATCCAAAACATAACTAGAATTTTAATTCTCCTTTAGAGTCTGTAACCCCAGTTACCCTCTGCAGCTCCTTTGAAAGACTGTGCAACTGAACACATAATTATGAGACACTTCGGAATTATGAAACAATGTCAAGTTAACTGCAGTTGAATAGCTCATCTCCCTTTAAAGAAAGGAAAATGCAGTTATTAGAAAGCTGGAAGAGGTTCATGTCATGATGGGCTTGAGACTTCTCAGCCATTGAGGAGGTGCTTAGCTGACTTTCATATCTGTCTTTTTAGCTGGTGCTGAACTTTAGACAGTATTTTATCAGTATCTTCCCTGTTTCCTTTTACATGTCCTGCATATGTAGGGGAAAAAACCACAGATAAGGACATGGATGAATTAAGTGTCCTTTTTTTAAAAAAAATAGATTCACTTCCATTTGTTGGTGAAGATGCTGCCAAGGGTATTGCTGTGTAACCAGAGGAAGGTCTGTCAGAGGATCTGGGTTGGAGAGGGAGAAATGCTAATATTGAATATAGCCTGTCTTCTCCTGAGGCTTCTATCGTTAAACAGAAGCTTTAAAACAGGAGAGAAATTCCAAAGTCATCCCCAGTGCAAATGTTGTCCAGATCTGGAGGACTAAATTGTTTGGCCTCACTCAGCTCTGTGCTTGGCTCTTGAATTTTGCTCGTAGCAAGTGTTGGTTTGCTGCCCCTTGACTTCCTTTTTTCCAGCCTCTGGGCAGATTTGGTGGGTCAGATGAATAAATCTGCCTCCTCCCTTCAGCAGGAAGCCACAGGCACCCTTTCTGTCACAGAGATCTCACTGAATGCAAACTGGGTCCCATAGAATCACATCTTTACCAGCCTCAGTTTGTTCTTTGTTCCCAGCCTTCTTTTCAGGCCTTTTCAAAAGCCGTCTTGTTTCAGAGTGCAGAGGGACTCAAAGGGAGGACTCCTCAAAGAGGCTTCTATCTGCAGAAGGAGTCTTGGCTTCAGAAGGAGTTAAGGAACTGAGAAAACCTCTCACTAGACCAGAGTTAACATCATAAGATTTCCATTTACTTGCAGCCAGTCTTAATTTCAGTGCACGTGTATACTTTCATTTTTACAGTCTCATGAGAGAGAGTTTCACTGGTCTGCCTGTGAGAACATTGCCTCCAGTCATGGCTGGAAATTACAGGTTTTTGACACACAGTCCAAAGAAGCCAATGTTTCCATGAAGCACAATCTTAATGAATTAAATGGGGACTTCCTGGATGGTGAGTGTTCACCCCAGTACCAGTAGGTATGAAGGGCTCTTCTGCTAAATGATGCTCTTTCCTCTGGAGTGAGTGCTCCTGGAAAGCAGAGTGTGCCTATAAAGCAGAGGATGGTCAGGGTGGCAGCAGGAGCTGGAAGGAGGCTGTGATATGGCACAGATTCCAGCATTCTCCCTTTGCTGACCCTTACCTTACCATATTCATTTCTTTGAGTTGGGCTTGTTCCTTCTCCAAAACTCTTGAGTTTCATGAGCTCTCTTAACCTTCTCTAGGCCTCTACACAAGCTTAAGAGGGTCCTTAAATAACACCTGATTCTGTGATGTGACATGATGATGAGCCCCTCACCATTCCTGTGCTCTTGCAAGTTCTCGTTTATAAGTGTGTAATTTTACCCTTAACTGTTCTGTATTTAAAAAGGTGTTAAGGTAATTATGAACAACTTTCATACATGCAAATCTTTTAAACCTCAAGATGAGATCTGCATGATATTATAGTGTCTTGGTTTAAAAGAGGTAGTGACCATTCTGGACACAAAACAGAAACAAAAAACCAAATGGATATGGGATAAAAACCATACCCAAGACATACAGCAGTTATTTCAAAATGCCTGGTTAAACAGATGACCTTTGGTTTTAAAAAGTAATTATCAAAAGCTCGTTTCATATGGGCTCCCTTCTCTTTCCCCCTTGTCGATGATTTGTATGTACTTCCATATTTCCATTATAAAATTGCTGGAGGGATATTGCTACCTATAATTTATATGTCTGGTGCACTTTGGTATTTTCGGTCTTTCTTCTTAAATAGCTGAAGAAGTTTAAGCTGAAGCTTATAAATCACTGTGTGGTAAATTAAGTAGGGTTTTAAATAAGAGATTGTGGGAAAATGAGCTGAGCCTTCTTTTTCATAATCATTAAACTTGTCTGTGGAAGGACAGTGTTGCATGAATTAGGACAAATAACTCCAGCAGGCAGATCAGTGGTTATTGAATGTGTTGTTCAAACATGGGGTAGGATGTTTCGCTGCTTTGAACTCTACAGCATGCACCTCCAGTCCACTGAGCTCTTGGGGTGCATTGGCCCTCCCAGGCCTCCCTGGTCAGCACCAAACTGCAGCAATTGATGCCTCAGCTCTAAAACGCTGCTTCAATTCAGGACTTGCCCCTGCCTGGGAGGAAAGGGGAGAGTGAAGGTCTTTTTCTGTTGCTGAGAGTAGCAGAATGCTGCTCAGGACAGCTGGATAGGGAGGTTTGAAGTCCTTTCATGTTCTGACTTTAGGGTGCTTAAGCCTTGAACAAGCTACCTCAAATAACAGGAGCAGGTCTGTGAGCTGCCCATTGCCTGGTGGGGCTTAAAAAGGAGATGGGGATTCTCAAGGCAGGTGGAAACCTATTTCTGCTGCAATTGCTGTCCATGTGAAGAGTGATGGTATGAAAGGAGTACCAGGAGAGAGTTTGATTCATCTGAATTCAGGAACAGCGTTTGTTTCAGGCAGACAGAAAAAAAAAATATTTAGAAAATAAATGAGAACTGGTGTACACATTTCTTTTTGGTTGTGCCAGAAAATACACAGGACATTAATTCCTCAGTAGTCCAGCTATGAGAAGTAGTACTCTTCCTCATAACAAAATCTGATCAGTTTGCTAAGAATAAAATGCAGTGTTTGTGATGGCTTGCAGATACTCCTCTCTCATTTATAGCTCGTATGTTCAGGTCAGTCCTCTCTGCTAGACAGTAGAAGTTGTGAATGGCATGGCTGTGTGCAATTAACTGTGGACTTCAGATTAATATTTAAAATAAGCCTGAAAGTACTGTGAACTTATTTTACTGCTGCTGGAGTTATCTGTAATACTGCTGGCATTATCAGTGTCATG